>NC_138977.1:118544635-119281856 GCF_964341445.2 Mesoplodon mirus
TTTATATATGTTAAGTTTCCAGGGCAATAGACAAAGGCAGATAATCTACAGGGTAACTTCCCAACAAGATAGTTCTGTGTTGCAAGTCATCAGTGGACCTGAAACATCTGTGCAAGATGAGATGTCTGTGGATGCGATGCATGTCTTTATTGATGAACATGGTAAGTCTTTAGAGCTCTTTACTCATGACGTAGAAGGGGGAAGGCTGGCAGGTTTCTCAAGGTCCCATGTGGTCTCTTAGCCTGAGGACAGGTTTCCCCTCTATCTGAAAGTAGAGTGGTCCTACGAGATCTTTCCTAAACTGAAATGGTGTAAAGCAAAGAGGCAGTTACCTAAGGATGCAAAAAATACATCAATAGAAGACACAGATGGTCCTAATTCAAAGCTATGGCAGCTTGATGCTGAGATACTGGGTATAGTTCCTGGGAAGGGAGCTTGGTGATGCTATTCTTATTGCTTGGGGTGTGCGCTGGCTGTATAACTCACTGCAAAACAAGCGCTGAATGCTCTTTTCACTTTTAGCCTTTTAGAGGCAGAAAAAGTTTTCGGATTTCTTTCCGTTAGCAAAAACATGTACTAAGGTAGGTCTTTCGTAAAAAATGAGGTGGCGTAAAGCGAACTTACAAAAAGTGGGGGATACCTGTACTAGACTGGAGCAGGAAGGCTTAGTTCTGCTTGCTCACACATAATGTTCTTAGAACAGAGTGTGCGCCCTCCTGCCTCAGGGCCTTTGCACATACCGTGTCCCTGTGCCCACATTGCGTCATTTATCCTTCGGATCTCAATTCTAAAGAAAGTCCTTCAGGAAAACCTTTCCTGGATTTCCCAGGTTTAATCAGGTCCCTCTGCTCTTTTGCTTTCCTAACACCCTATCCTTTTCCTTCTTTAAGACTGTTACAGCTTCTAATTGTTTATTGACTTATAATAATTTGATTAGTGACATTTTCTCCCTCACAGTTGTAAACTTTGGGAAGGTAATGCCCAGCACATGAGAAATATTCATTTGGATATATGTTGAAAATCTGACCTCGATATATTTTTAATACCTTGTTATAAAAAAGATTTTAAAAAGTAATAGAGGGCCTCCCTGGTGGCGCAGTGGTTGAGAGTCCGCCTGCCGATGCAGGGGACACGGGTTCGTGCCCCGGTCTGGGAGGATCCCATATGCCGCGGAGCGGCTGGGCCCGTGAGCCATGGCCGCTGGGCCTGCGCATCCGGAGCCTGTGCTCCGCAACGGGAGAGGCCACAACAGTGAGACGCCCGCGTACTGCAAAAAAAAAAAAAAAAAAAAAAAAAAAAAGTAATAGAAAGGAAGGACGGAAGGAAGAAGGAAAGAGAAAGAAGGAAAGGAAGGAAGAACCATTAAATGGCAAATTGAAGGCTCCTTAGATAAGGGATATAGGTCTTAGTTTTTGTAGGTCGGGTCTTGGGTTAAGTCCCTTATAGATCAATGTAAACTTATTATTCTACTCTCACAAGGATCCTGGTTTGGATAATAAATGATATATTACCCTCTCTATATAGATCAGTGGTTTATAGTTTGAAGTGCTTCTGCATCTGCAGAAATACAAAGAGACTTTTACATTATGAAGGACAACAGTAGCACTTGTATCACAGCCTCCAGAGGGGCTGTGGTTGTCATTGTGAATGTTTCTTTTTGGGGTACAACCTTGAAGTTGAGGTCCAGCACTGCAGACTACATTGCAGCTGCTCATAACAGACAGGTTAATTAGTCTTCCCTGTCACCTGAAGAAAGTACGCCTAAAACCTCTTCTGGGGAGAGACTGTTTACATTTACAAAGTGAACTGCTTTTCACACCTCAGTACCCTGAACCACTTTAGCAGGCTAATTTAACTCCGCAAATTAATTCCATCTCTTGCTTTTCCTCATTACCAGGCTGACATACCAGCCAGCAGCTGTGCCAATGCTCATCTGCAAATTCAAAGGTTGGGATGGCCCCCTGTGGTCCACCGATCAAAACCACACACTTAATAAGTCTCTTTTGCACATGATACAAAAAAAAAACAAAAACCCAGTTACAGCATACACAGATCATCCTGACACATGAAGAGATTATACAAAAGAAATGCATTGAAAAGAATATACAGAAGGGGATTAGAAATGGTACAAATTAATCGATGAAAAGCAATTATGTAATAAGTAACTGAGTCATGTGATATCACTTATATGTGGAATCTTAAAAAATGGCACAAATGAACAGAAACAAACTCACAGACAAAGAAAACAAATTTATGGCTACCAAAGTGGAAAAGCGGGGAGGGATAAATTGGGAGTTTGGGATTAACAGATACACACTATTATACATAAAATAAATAGACAACAAGGACCTACTGTATAGCACAGGGAACTATATTCAATATCTTATAATAAGCTATAATGGAAAAGAATCTGAAAAAGAATGTATATATATGTATAACTGATTCACTTTGCTGTACACCTGAAACTAACACAACACTGTGAATCAACTATACTTCAATGAAAAATAGGTAACTGAGTCAAACTTGTCTAAGCATATTATCAGAGAGGCACGTCACAATTTTCTTAGCTAAGTTACACATTCTATGGAGAAATACAAAGAATGGACCTAGACTACCAACAATTATCATTAAAATAGTCCAAAATTAGTTCCCTTTAACTTGGAAAAAGTATACGTGGAAATGATCATATACAAATAACTGTGTAACATTCTTTGCCGAAATTTTGCAGGGGAAATTAAATCCTGTTACTTAAAGTCTGGAAATCAGAAAGAAGGCCCTTTCCAGCATCAGCCATCAAACTGTGACGGCTTCTCTCATGCTGGGTAAGTGGGGCTTGTTTTCAGGTTTGGGGAAGGTGTCGCGTTGCTGCCCCCCTTACATGCAACTGACTCTGAGTGTAAATGAAGTGAAGATCCTGGTGTAGAATGAATGTGATAATCCATCTGTAGGCGGCAAAGCATGTGGATTTCATGTGAAAGAAAAAGAAAATCAGATATTGTAGAATAATTGAAAATAAACAGAACCACTTTCATAGGAGCCACTTCCAAAAATGAATATAACACGTAAGCGTAAATAGAGGGGAGCCCTGTGCAAACAATTATGGGAAAGGTGGTGATGCAGCTCAAGGACGCGTTATTAAATTTGTCTCAAGGAACAGACTAGAGATGTGGTTAGTTCTCATCTGCGCTGACAGGCTCTTTTGTAGATAGATGATCTAAACATCCCTTCTCTTCTCCTTTAGCATGTATTGAGTAACTTTCTTGATCACATTAATTAAGTTGATATTGAATTCGCTTGCGTATCCAGAACGTACGTGGATTAATGGTGGTGTTGGGCAAGCTGCAAATCTTATCATTGGTGGACCTAATTCATCCTTCGTCCTGGACTTCAAGATTCTTTGAGGATAACCCACAGGGCCGTGCCTCAGTGGCTTGCTCTGAGTAAGGGAGGAGACTTTCCATGTACATTTGTCTAGAGGTGTACGCCTATTTGAGGATGTATGGAAGCCTTCTGTGATGTCACGGGGATGCCTTAGGCTTCACGCCTGGAGAGGGTCAAGGGAGTTACAGGAACCCTACTTCCAGATTCTGGGGTGCAGTGTTCCTTCCTAAGGTCAAAGTTTCCTTACCAGGTATGCCTGTTCCAGTGTGCCTAGAACAAAGTCTGTTCTTGCCCCTGCAATCTGGCCTCCAGGTGGGATTCTGGCATGTGGCAGCCTTTTAGGGTGTCCTCTGGTCACCCCTGCTGCTTCTCACCTTCTCAGGAATGCTGCTGTCAGCCGTCATGGTAGATCTGATGGGTGCGCTAGGTGATAGCTCTCCTGGCCTCACCACCCCACCTGGGCGCCGACCCTGAAGCAGCCTGCTTGGGTCCAGAGTCAGTCCTTGGGGGGAGACAGGCACCGCCTCCATCACCCACATGCCTTCCACTCTTCCTCTGTCTCCCTCAGGTAGTCAAGTTCCAATCAAAACAGACACAACAAAATTCTTCTTCTCCAGCCAGAAAGCATGCAAAGCGCTCATGCCAACGGAGACCCAAGAGGAGAGAGCAGTCTGCCACCCCCATCTTAGTTCCAGCCTCTGAGACATTTTGTTACAGTGGTTTGATGAGTTCAGTCATCTAAGGTGGCAGCTTTCTTCAGACAAAATAATTACATGAGAGCACAGCTTGAAAAGCTGTCCTGTTATTCTGCAGTCCTCAGTTGAAAGCTGTAGTGTTTTTAAACTAAATTTGGAACAAAAACATGCCTCCTATTTTATCCCCCAATAAATTTACATGGTTTTTTTTTTTTTTTTTTTTTTTTTTCTTTTTGCGGTATGCGGGCCTCTCACTGTTGTGGCCTCTCCCGTTGCGGAGCACAGGCTCCGGACGCGCAGGCCCAGCGGCCATGGCTCACGGGCCCAGCCGCTCCGCGGCACATGGGATCCCCCCAGACCGGGGCACGAACCCGTATCCCCTGCATCGGCAGGCGGACTCTCAACCACTGCGCCACCAGGGAGGCCCTTACATGGTTTTTTAATGTTTATTTTCCCAGATAAATGGACTACACTTTTCCCCTAGGAAAATACTTGAACTGCTTTTGCCGGTAATGCCAGTTAGAATAAGACCAGAGCCTTAAAAAACTAAAAATACACAGTGTGCAGATAAGAATGAAAGAGAGTGCCTATAGGGTTTTCAATAAGTCCCGCTTCCTTAGACCATGCCTCACCAAGAGACACCATTAACCCACTTTCTCCCCTTAATTTCTCTCTCTTTATTAGTTTTCCTCCAACTCTTGCTTTCTTTTGTTTCCTCTGCATTTCTTTCCCATGTTAGAGCTCTTTTTTGTTTAACTTGCCCTCCTTTTCGAGACCTGCCTGGGCTTAGCTTTGCCACGGTGCATTTACTCTGGTGAAGGAGCTTTTGCCCAGGGTAGGTTTGGGCACTGCTGGACAACACCGAATGTGTTTGTGCTGAGCTTTCCTGTCAAGCCCTGTGGCTTAGAGGAGTCCCAGAATGTCAGTACTTTCCTAGATCTGCCTCTTCATGCACATAGAACAGTTAGACCCTTTCTGTTACACATGAGAGAAATCCAAGTCCAACAGGCTTCACCAAAATGGGAATTTGGAGGCCAGGTAATGGAGACATCTTGGGTAGATGTCTTCAAGGGTGTGGTTTCTCTTTCTCCGTCACCCTCCCATTGTTCTGTTTTGACATCACTCTCAAACATTTCACCCTGACAGTCAAAAGATGTCTGCAGCAGCCCCACTTAAGTCTTCTCTCACTCATGTCCACTGGGGATAAGATGCTTCTTTCCCATAAACCCCAATATAAGTCTCACTCTGTATCTCCTTCGTTCTGACTGGGCCACCTGGAACCCTGAGCCCAATTACCAAGGCAAGTACTTGGCTGGGGTCTGTGTTCATACACAGAGCTGGACAAGTTCCCGCTGAGAATGTATGGGAACAGCTCTTCAGTGAGAAATTTGGAGTTGGGTGGATGGATGCTGGGCAACAAAAATCGGCAGATGACATCTGAGGACTCTCCTTCTGGTTAAATGGCAATTGAATTAATGACTGTGCTTCTTTAAAGAGAATAATGATCAAATTTTATAAAAGCAGCTTTCTTTTATAAATGTCCCTGCCTATCTCTTACATTTCTTGTATGTGAACGTTCCGATGGACAAGGTCTTGGTCCACCAACACCACATGCTAAGTTCTAAGTGCTTGACTCCCTGCTCTTTCCCCAAGGTAGTTTGACAGGGCATTGGTGTTAAGAGTTCTAGGAAAGAATGGCCCATAGCCATGCGCATCTCTTTCTTGTGCCTAAAGATAAAAAAATAATATACATGTCTGCTATTATATGTGTAGACTATTACTTGAGAATATACATGTCCTCTGTACTATTACTCTTTGAAATAAGTTAGTCCTTTAGAGGGGACTTTGTTCTGGAGTACTGTGGCCTTTCAGTGGCCTGTTTGGTCATAGGAGATGTATGGTGCTTCCTGTTTGATGCTCGAGCACAAAACTCTAGTCACTTCACTTAGCAAAATTATAGCTTTGAAGCTGTTCCCAGGGCAGTTCTGGAAAAGCACTTATGGGGACGCCATCTGTTTAATTCATGCTCAGAAAAAATGGCTCAGTCCTCTGTAGAGTCAGATGATCTTCTGGATTTCAACTGCTGTCTGACAGGCTTATGGTAGATATTCCAACAGCCTCACACTCCTCCTCAGACTCAGAGATGTTGAAAGCCATGTCACCCATGCACAGGAGGCTAATTTCTTTGGATTTGTAGTAAGCCTTGGCTTCCATGGGAGCATGTGTTGTAGTGACGGTTTGGGTATTTTCGAATTGGTTGTATGAAAGAAAACTTGTGCTAAAATAGGATGACAGCAAGCAAGCTGGTTGAATTTTTTTTTTTTTTCTTTTTTTCGGTATGCGGGCCTCTCACTGTTGTGGCCTCTCCCGTTGCGGAGCACAGGCTCCGGATGCACAGGCCCAGCGGCCTTGGTTCACGGGCCTCGCCGCTCTGTGGCATGTGGGATCTTCCTGGACCAGGGCACGAACCCATGTCCCCGGCATCGACAGGCGGACTCTCAACCATTGCGCCACCAGGGAAGCCCAGCTGGTTGAATTTGAATATGTTAATCCCTGCGTTAACATACCTGTGTGCCTGTGTCATCTGTTACCTTTTTTTTTTTTGAATTTTTTATTTTATTTTATTTTTGGCTGCGTTGGGTCTTTGTTGCTGCGCGCAGGCTTTCTCTAGTTGTGGCGAGCGGGGGCTGCTCTTTGTTGCGGTGCACGGGCTTCTTATTGCAGTGGCTTTTCTTGTTGTGGAGCACGGGCTCTAGGCACGTGGGCTTCAGTAGTTGTGGCTCGTGGGCTCAGTAGTTGTGGCTTGTGGGCTCTTGAGTGCAGGCTCAGTAGTTGTGGTGCACGGGCTTAGTTGCTCCACGGCATGTGGGATCTTCCCGGACTAGGGCTCGAACCTGTGTCCCCTGCATTGGCAGGCGGATTCTTAACCACTGGGCCACCAGGGAAGCCCCATTTGTTTCTTTAATGCTAGAGGTAAAGACACATCAGAGCATCACACAGCTGATCAGGTGCAGTGACAGCAGGTCAGGAATTTGTAACGTGGAAGTGGCAGGGCACTCAACACCTTACACTTGTGTTCCAGTGCGCCTTTCTGCGGGAAGCAACGTCCTGGCAGTTACGGTGGCAGCAGCCATCGCTTATTAAAGATGTAGTTTGCACTAAGCACTGTGCTAACTATTAAATTATCCCATTTCATCCGCCCGGCAAAACGGAGGTAGGTGATATTCACTCCATTTGACAGAAAAGGAAACTAAGACTGATGAGGAAACAAGCCCAACCTCAGTAGCTAAGTAAGTGGCCAGGGGACACTTAAATCCCACCCCCTGCATTACCCCCCAGTAGGAGCTGCAGCCTCAGTTCCCTGGCGCCCAGTCAGGTGAAGTGGGTCCAGGGTTGAATGCCAGGGGTGTTGGGTGCTGAGTCCTTTGGAGGGTATTTGTCCTGCCCTTAGAGGGCTGCTTCTTCTTATCTTCAGGGTGCTTATGCCAGCTTGGGAGGCCTGGGTGAGCAGATTTTCCAGTTCTTTCCACAAGGAGCTAGAAATGCCCATGTATTTGTAAAAATCTTATTTTGTTTAATGTTGTCGATTTTAATATTTTTTGAAATGCCACAGGCCACAGATGGCATGTTTGTGGTTGGCCGCGGCCTGTGGGCTCCCTAAGCCCGGGCCCTCACCTGGTACTCTGAGACCCGGGTGGAGCAGCCCCCTTGCTAACACATGTGATCTCGGGGTGCCCTTATGCGGCCCCCCGCTCCTCCAGGCCCCCTTCGCAGCCCCTGCCTCACCTCTCCTCCCCCTGAGGCCCGTGGAACCGACCTTCAGCCCTTCCTCTTCCTGCTATCTGCCCTTCTTTGCCTAGAACGCCCTTCTCCACTCACTTCTACCTTCTGGAATTCTCTTCCTTCAAAGCACAAATTACCATCTGCCTCTTTTATCCATCTTTCCCTGGTCCCTACCCTGGCAATAAATCCATCCCTCCATGCTGTCGTCAGAGGAGTGCTTACCGCATTCTCCCAGATGCAGAAGACTCCCAGCTCTTCTTCCAGACTGTTCTTGTCTAAAGAAAAGTGACCATGGCTAGGGTGCCTTGATAGCCCTCACTTAGCCCTCTGTAGGTAGATGTTCAGTAAATAGTGAATTGAATCTAGTTAACCATTGGAAATGACAAAGACAGTCCAATCAGAGTTCTGGACAGCAAACATGAGCCAGGCATTTAGGGACAGCAGGTGAGAGGCATGCAGGAGGGGCAGAGGCGGTCTGTGAAGGCACTCACGCTTTGTTCTATTTGCAACAGGAGTAATTAGACCTCTTTACAGAGAGAAACAACCCAGTGAAGGTGGGATTATCAAAAGAACATCCACAGATAACTCTCTCACCTTGCGGTTGTTGGAGGGGAAGGACCAGAAGCAATAGCAGTTTGCCTGGTCTACATATTTGAATACAGAATGTTATCTTCTCCTTTTTTTTTTTTTTTTTTTTTTTTTTTGCGGTACGCGGGCCTCTCACTGCCGTGGCCTCTCCCGTTGCAGAGCACAGGCTCCGGACGCGCAGGCCCAGTGGGCATGGCTCACGGGCCCAGCCGCTCCGCGGCATGTGGGATCTTCCCGGACCGGGGCCCGAACCCTTGTCCCCTGCATCGGCAGGCGGACTCTCAACCACTGCGCCACCAGGGAAGCCCTATCTTCTCCTTTTAAAAGTGGAAAGAAACCCCCTGCAAGATGACTTTCTTAACCCCTCACCGTAGAAATCAAGGTTGAGTCTCCAATTAGATTCTCCAGTCCTGTGTTCCATTCAATGAGGAGGAAACGATTCTCTCTGTCCATATGGGAGGCAACTGTGATGGAAAAGCTGACATTGGGGTCCACACTTCCCTGATATCAGAGGGGTCATGTCCTGTGGCATGAACTTGAGCTTTCGCCTTGGACTGGCCCAGGTTCCCATTCCTGCACGAAGAGTAACTTTTGGTTTGACGTTGAGCAGGTTTGCTTAACCATCTTAGGCACTGGTTTTCTAAAGCCTAGATGGAAATAATACTAGTAACAAGTTCAGTGGGCGGCTTTGAAAGCAAAATACAATAGTATATGTGGTGCTTAGCACAGTACCTCTCATAGGGGGCACTGAGAAAATGTTAGCTGTTGTTAAACTGTCTCAAAACAGAAGCAGGAGACCCGTGAGACAGGAGTAGAAGCAACCTACGTGGGAGTTGTCTCCGAGGGGCGGCAAGGAAAAAGGATTAGCCATGTCGTCTTTGATCAGAAAGGACAGCTAGGCATGGATCCTGCAAGTGGACAGCTTGTGCCAGGAGGGGTGGCAGAAGAGGCTAAACAAGCTCTTACAAACATGGGTGAAATTCTGAAAGCAGCAGGCTGTGACTTCACGAATGTGGTAAAAACAACTGTTTTGCTGGCTGACATAAACGACTTCAGTACTGTCAATGACATCTACAAACAATATTTCCAGAGTAGTTTTCCTGCAAGAGCTGCTTACCAGGTTGCTGCTTTGCCCAAAGGAGGCCGTGTTGAGATTGAAGCAGTAGCTGTCCAAGGACCTCTCGTGACAGCTTCGCTCTAAGTGGGCCCAGTGTTATTTAGTCTGGAATTTTAATAATGTTTTTAAATTAACATCTTAATTTTTACAGTATTTGTTGGAAAGTGTAAGGTTGACTGAAATATCTGAAGTTATTATGGAAATACCATATAATAAGGGGAATTGAACATGAGTTGAAGATTAATGATGAATCTAGTTACTGATGTTATAAATTACACTTCTGTAACACTCATTACTAGATGTGGGAAAAGAGACACACATTACATAGTTACTCAGAAAAATAAAAGTAATGGGAAATAGCATGTAGAAAAGATGAGTTACTATTCCTGAGAAATAATAAAGAGCACACCAAATTCAATTAAACTCTATTAATTTAATGGTGTGAACTATTTAGTTCTCATGTCAGATACATGATTCTGCTTTTACTTGAGTAAAATTAAAGCATTTAAGTTTGAATGGTAGAGGTAAAAGAGAAGAAACTGGACCAAATTTTATATAGATAATATTTTTCTAATGGAAATAAAATAACATGCAAATTAAAAAAAAAAAAACCAAAAAAAACCAGAAGCAGTAGGACAGTGGCTGAAGTTCACTATGACTTCATACAGCAAAAGAGCAAAACGCTAAGGGAAGCCTTTCCTCTAGCGCTTTTATGAGTCACTTTATGAGATTTTAAGGTGGTTTAGTACTTTGTATTCTCCTGTCAGCCTGTTGTGTTAGAACATTTTGGCCTCTGTGGCAGTTTTACAGAAGGTAGTTTACTATTTTATTTCTGGCTTTTAAAATGCCATTACATTTAGAGTTCTCCTCCTGTAGTAAACATAAACTTTGATTTTGAACTTGGAAGGATTCCTAGTTGGGGCAGTTTCTAAGCCCTTCAGCCATGGAAGATATTAGAAAAGCAGCCTTTTCCCTCTGAGGCGACTTCAGTGGCTAGGATTGCCTCTAACTAGCCATTAAACCACTGATTCTTCCTATTGGCAAGAACACCATTCCTCTTCGCCATTGTTAAGCCTAGTTTCCATGTGACAGTTTTATATCCCTAACTCCCAAGTGTGAATAGGGAATAGTTTGCAATGTAACTTCCATGTCTCTTTGGGGATTCCTGGAGGAAACCAGGAGAGGAAACGAATTTCCCTCCTCGGACTCTGTCATTGTGGGAACCAATACATTTCTCATTGACTGCTGAAGAAATATAAGCAGTATTTTCCAGTTGTACAGTAACTGTCCAGAAAGCAGGTACCTTTAGTAACACTATCTCATCTAGTTCTGCTTTCCCCAGAAACTAGAATAAGGGAATTATGGCTTGAATTGCAGAATGTAGAATTGCTGCTTAAAAAAATTTCAGAGGATAAATTCATTACCCAGGACACAGGACTGATTCAGCAGCTCAGAGCCTAATATGAGCTCATCTACCTAGAAAACCAAAGTTGAAGTAGGCTGTCTGCCTAGGAAGTTGAAGGTGAAGCTGCCTAAAAGTTGAAGTGTGTTTTGTGTCTGAAGGGTTCACTGCAGAGTGGACTTTTGTTATTTCCCCTGGAGGTCTTGCAATGAAAGCTTGATAGTTTCTGTTCTTTGTTCAGCAAAGATTTACATGTCTTTCGTCTATAAGTTCTACCAAGTAACATAGAAGAGCTTTCTCTTGTAAAAGATATATAACCATGCTTTAGTATTAGAAAACCTTTTCTAGTGTCATAAGCAATCTCATGAAAATGCATATAAACTTTTTTTTAAATGCATACAAAAATGCATATTGTCTGCTCTCCAGTGAAATCCTATGGAAAGACATAGTATTTATATTCATCTTGAGTATCTATTACTCATAAAATAGGTTTGGTAGGCTACTGAGTGGAAAGACTCATTCTGGAGCAAGTTTAGTTTACAGGGTTTTTATTGGGGATTTTTGTACCTCAACTGTTTCTATTTAAAAAGTAGAGTAGATTACATGGGTAATCATCTATTTATTTGTCCGGATTCACTTATTCTGGGCTTCTATTTGTTTATGAATCATTACAGTACATATCGAAACAGATATTGTTATGGTTATAAATTAGGCTTATTTTTGAAAGCTACTCTAACCTCTAAACCCATTAGGTACTATATTCCAAAGGTGGACTGAGGTGTACTTAATCTTTATGGCCTTCTCAGAGTTCTGACATTTTTGTTGACATTATTATTAGTAGCCTCTCTGACCCTGGTCTCAGTAAAGCCTCTGTTACTTACTGGGATCAACTCTCAGGAAAGCCCTTTAAAGCCACCATGCTTAAGTGTGTACCTGGATCTCAAAGAAGGTAAGCAGGCAGAAAATTGTAAAAAATAATCACCTCTTTTAGACCTTCTTCATAACGTTAGTCAGAAGAAATAGTGATCCCTGGTGTGCATTAGCTCAGCCAGAATGTGGGGCATGGATGTTAGTCAATTAGGTGTGCAAAATATAAAATGTTGTGAATTCTCCCAATATCAGATATGCCCAGTTCTGTGTACCATTCAAGCATGAGTTGAAAATGTTAACTCCAATGATAAATATTTGAGAATATGTATATAGCTGCCTCACTCTGTTGATTTGCATGATAGAGTTATGTGTTACTGAGTTAATTAAAAAACTTCCGGGGGTTCTGGGTGCCTTTGGTCACCCACATAGAGGTGGAAGTATCTGGAAAAAAGCAGGTGACCATGCAGGGATTTGCCTCTGCAGAGTTCCTGCTGTCCATATTCCTGTGTCCTCTCTCTTGTTTTCCGGTTGTTACTATCAGATCCTTTCACTGTAGTCCTGCTTTGTTTTCTTAGACACACTAGAGAGATTAAACCTTCATCCAGGCACAGAGTCATAAGGATGGAGAGTTTATGAGGTTGACTCTAGAAAAACTTCTATTCTCCGAGGCACGTTCTGTGAATCCCTGGGAAGAGGCCCTGCCACACGGTGGGATTCTGTCCCTGTGGTCACAGCCCCGGCTGCCACATGATGGCAGTCAGATCCTGTGCTGGAGGCCTTCACAAGCTCCCAGGCTGGTGTTCCCTTTTTCTCAAATGCACAGACGAATCTTGCCCTATAAAAGAAGAATTGTTTGCAGACTTTAAAACAAGAATCCCTGTTCAAATTCTAAATAACAGGTTATAGTTTCCAAAACAGTGCTGCTTTATTTAAATATCCCACATATTGAACACATGGCTGGACTTTCATCTCTAGGCTTGCTCCTCTGGGTGGCTTGTTTCCATGGCCCCCGAGTAAGCCTGGAAAACAAGGAAGGACAGGCAGAAAAAGAGAAGCCCTCTCCCTCGGGAGGGTGGATTGTAAGTTTTGAGATCCGGGGAAGATGAGGAATTTCAAGGATTTCTTTCCACATCAATGGGAAAATGCAGCAGCACATGTATTTCAGTTTTTTGTTGCTTACAGAAGCTTAAATGAGTGAAAACCTGGGGAGAACAATATAGCGCAATGGGGTCACTGTGACTTTGAGACCCAGCTCTGTCCATAAGAAAGTGCACCATTCTGGCCCCTGGTCCATCTTTATTTCCTTCTAGTGGCTGCTCTTTTTGTAGTTTCCACCATTAATCACTATTTCTGCTGTTGCTCTGAATTTGATCTCGTTTAAATAAATTTATCTCTGCTCTAGCTCTGAACCAAACTAGTTGTCCAGAGATAAACCAGAGAGCAAGAAAACCAAGGCCAGATGTGCAACTGATGCTCTATTGTAGTTCAGAGTGTAATTACTACAGGGTTGGAATATTTCCATTTCCATCACTATTTTAGAGGAAAAAATGTCTGTTGAAACTTAGCACTTTCACATTATATTTATTAATATGGGGGGAAATCTCCAGCCTTAAGTTAGTGAAACAGAGACTATTTTTTGAGATTTTTTTAAATTGAAGTATAGTTGATTTACAATGTTGTGCTAATTTCAGGTGGACAGCAAAGTGATTCAGTTATATATATACATTCTTTTCCAGATTCTTTTCCCATATAGGTTATTATAAAATATTGAGTAGAGTTCCCTGTGCTGTGTGGTAGGTCTTTGTTGCTTATCTGTTTTATATATAGTAGTGTGTATCTGTTACTCCCAAACTCCTAATTTATCCCTCCCCCCAACAGAGACTTTTTGGATGATCCTTGAGCTCACAGCCCATGGAATAGCTACTGTTCTCTCAGGAGAATAAGTAGCAGATAGTCTGAGCGAGATACAAGAAAAGGAAGATGGGCGGGAATTCTTGGAGGGTTGGTATAGGAAGCTCTGTCCACTGAGTGATTTTTGTGACGTCATAGCCTCTTTGGTTCCTGAGTGGACAAGCTGGTGCCCGTGGATTACAACTTCAACATTAGGACTCCAGAAAACTATGCCACATGCAAAAGATAAATCTCTTTATCCTCTGGAAGAAGTGTTACACGTCTCCTCCTGGCCAAATAGGAAGCCCATATACACATGACAAGACAGGTTTTCTGGTGAGGACATACCAGTCATAAAGCTCAGAAAAGAATCTTTCTGGGACTTCCCTGCTGGTGCAGTGGTTAAGAATCCACCTGCCAATGCTGGGGACATAGTTTCTATCCCTGGTCCGGGAAGATCCCACGTGCCACGGAGCAACTAAGCCCATGCGCCACAACTACTGAGCCTGTGCTCTAGAGCCCGCGAGCCACAACTTCTGAGCCTGCGTGCCACAACTACTGAAGCCCACGTACCTAGAGCCTGTGCTCCGCAACAAGAGAAGCCACCACAATGAGAAGCCCGTGCACCGCAACAAAGAGTAGCCCCCGCTCACCGCAACTACAGAAAGCCTGTGCGCAGCAATGAAGACCCAGCGCAGCCAAAAAAAAAAAAAAGAATCTTTCTTAATATCATCATGCTTCATGTAAAAAGAGGTTACGAGGGAGCTTGACATGCTGTTTGCATTTGTCTTTATTTTTTTAAAAAAGGATTAAGTATGAGTTGAGAGCAAGACACTCTTACCCCATTCCTGCTAATAGAGACAACTAGAATTAATATGTTATTTGTGTGAAAAGCATAGGGGTCAATTTACTGTTTAATATGAGAATGAGCAAAGTCAGGTCCTATATCAGTAGAAAGAAATAAGAAGATTAGGTATGGTTATTAAGTGTCTGATATATGAGAGGCACCATATCCAGTCTGATTTAATTCTTACAGCAATCTCTACGAGGAAGACATCATCCCTGTTTTATAGGTGAGGATCTTTTAAAACATTTATTTTGTTGAAGTGTAGTTGATTTACAATGGTGTGTTAATTTCTGCTATACAGCAAAGTGATTCAGTTATACACATAAATACATTCTTTTTCATATTCTTTTCCATTATGGTTGATCACAGGATATTAAATGTAGTTCCGTGTGCTGTACAGTAGGACCTTGCTGTTTATAGGTGAGGATTTGAGGTAAGAAAACAACATTGTTATAGTCACAGATAGTAAATAGTAGAGCAATAATTCAAGCCTAGTTCTGTTTAATTCTAGAACTCATCCAAAAGATTTTGAAAAGAAAACCAAGCCCTAGATTTTTACATAGGATTTTTAAATGGCTTGCGCAGGAAAATAATGTTATCTGTTATTATTTTTATTTTGTCATCAAAAACATGCAAAAAATTCAGCTGTATTGACACTTCATTTTGGACCGTGTTTCCTGCCAGGAGGCCCTGGCAGGAGGAAGGTTGCTCTGAAATAACTTTGTTACACCTTCCACAGTAGTCCGTTCTTAGTTTATTTCAGTCGGCAATAGAGGGCGCTGTACACTGTCTAGATTTTCTCACATTGCCATACTGCTTCTGCCTATTTATAGTCAACACCTACATTATTACCTACAGTGAAGTCAGATCAGTCTTTTGGTTTTAGTGAAGTTCTGGCATTTGCTGAGCTTTAGGTTTCTCTAAATTTGTATTAACAAGATGTTTTCGATCCTACTGTATTTAGCTATGAAATGACAGAATTACAGTCCTCAGAGGTTTCTGTACAAAGTACAAACGTTTGAATGCACACTGTCTTTATAAATCTAAATTTTTTCTCTGTTAGTGATGCACATTACACCACTGGTGTGGACAGGGAGCAAAAGCACTCTTCATGGGACACAATCATACAAATAATGGGAGGATAGGAGTTTTAAGTTTTCAAGATCCATGTGCTTATCCCACCTGACTCATTTCTCAAACCCTGATGTTAATGTACGAGGTTTCCTAAGTGGTTCTTTACTTAGAAACCATTATTGAATGGTTATTGAAGGAGGCCTTTATTGAATGTATCATCAACTAGTCATAAATCATGTCTCAAAAATGTAGAGAAACCTGTGTGTTTGTGAGCACGTATGTGAGAATAGTGGACGTATTTTAAACACTGTTCCTGTAGAATAAGCATTTGTGTGTTTGTGAATACAGTAGTAGGGAGTTGGGAAAAAGAAAGATCTAAAAACTTGTTAGAAACTTTGTACCAAAACGTGAGATTAGAAATCAGAAGGCATTACTACTCAGCCTTAAAAAAAAGAACAAGATAATGCCGTTTGCAGCAACATGGATGGACCTAGAGAGATTATCATACTAAGTGAAGTAAGTCAAAGAGAAAGACAAATACCATATGATATCACTTATATGTGGAATCCAAAATATGACACAAATGAACCTATGTATGAAACAGAAACAGACTCACAGACACAGAGAACAGACTTGTGGTTGCCATGGGGGAGAGGGGGTGGGGGAGGGATGGAGTGGGAGTTTGGGATTAGCAGATACAAACTACTATATATAAAACAGATAAACAGCAAGGTCCTACTCTATAGCACAGGGTTCTATATTCAAAATCCTGTAATAAACTGTAATGGAAAAGAATATGAAAAAGAATATGTTTATAATGTATAACTGAATCACTTTGCTGTACATCAGGAACTAACACAACATTGTGAATCAACTATACTTCAATAAAAAAATAAATTAAAAAAAGGAAGGTGATGACATTAGTGCAACATCTGCATTCTTGAGGTGGCTGCGCAACAACACAGCTAAGGAGCCCGCGTGCTGCAACTAAGACCTGGTGCAACTAAATAAATAAATAAATATTAAAAGAAAAAAGAAAAATGCTTGAAACAATAATAAGACGTGTTATTTCAGAAACAGGAAGTCCAAAGGCTTGATCAGTGCAGGGTTGGTTAGTCATCAAGAAACTAGTTTCCTTCTGTCTTTCAGCTCTGCTGTTCTCGGGCTTGTCCCTCATGATGGCAGTATCGCTGCTGCAGCTCCAAGGGTTTCTGACTCACATAGCGTCTAAAGGTCAGGAGAGAGATGGTCTCTTACTTTTGTTACCTTTTAAGAAGTAGAACCCTCCTATACTGTTGGTGGGAATGTAAATTGGTACAGCCATTATGGAAAAACAGTATGGAGGTTCCTTAAAAAACTAAAAATAGAGCTACCATATGATCTAGCAATTCCACTCTGCAGCAGATATCCAGAGAAAACCATAATCCGAAAAGGTACACGCACCCCAATATTCATTGCAGCACTATTTACAATAGCCAAGACATGGAAGCAACCTGAATGTCCATTGACAGATGAATGGATAAAGAAGATGTGGTACCTATATACAATGGAATACTACTCAGCCATAAAAAAGAATGAAATTATGCCATTTGCAGCAACGTGGATGGACATAGAGATTATCCTACTAAGTGAAGTAAATCAGAAAGAGAAAGACAAATACCATATGAAATCACGTATATGTGGAATCTAAAAATGATACAAATGAACTTATTTACAAAACAGAAACAGACTCACAGACTTAGAAAACAAACTTATGTTTACCAAAGTGGAAAGATAGGGAGGAGGGATAAATTAGGAATTTGGGAGTAATATATATGCATTACTATATATAAAGTAGATAATCAGCAAGGACCTACTGTATAGCACAGAGAACTCTACTCAATATTTTGTAGTAACCTATATGGGAAAAGAATCTGAAAAAGAATATATACATATACATATATATCTATAAATATAACTGAATCACGTTGCTGTACACCTGAAACTAACATAACATTGTAAATCACCTCTGCTTCAATAAAAAATAAATAAATTAAAAAAATTTTTTTAAAGGTAAAAACACTGAAAAAAAAGAAGAAATAGAAAAACTTGCTTGTGAGCATCCTTATCCACAGCTGCCTCCCCTTTGCTCCGTGGCAGCCCCTTAGAATAGCATTACACTCCTGTGCCAGGACTGGCCAGGGTGATTGGAGTTCCCATGATGGGTGTGGGATGACCAGGATTTACCCCAGAGGCCAGGGAGGGACCTCATCTCTTCTGAAGCACACCGTCTTGGATGATTGAATAAAACTGGAGTTCCATGTTGAATGTGTGCAGGATGGTAGCCCTTCTGCCTGAAGGTGGCATGGCACAAGCCATTTTCGACTTTGAACTGCCCATGCAAGGTGGCAGAGACTTACCCGCAACCTGCATTAAGGATCCCTGCTGTCCTTGTGTTTGCATGTAATAAGTAGATGACTTCTGGTACTTCCAGGTAACCGAAGCATTTGTTTTGCCCATCCTCAGAGACGTACAGAGCAGCTCGTCCAGTACCACAACTTCCGAGAGTCGAGATCCTTCTTCAGGGGACCCTGTGGTCAGTGCCTTGCAACAACAGCTGTTGCTGATGGTGGCTCGGAGGACCCAGTCAGAAACCCCACGGGTACGTCCCAGCATTACCATTTGTGAATGTTCCAGAAGCAGAGATCCTGAAACCTGTTTCCAGGTTGGATTCCCTAATAGAATTAGCCCAGTCTTGTCCTGAATTTTATGTCAGCTGGGTTGTGGCTATATCACTTTGTGGTAGTCTACTGAACAAATGTGAAAAGAAACCTCTTAGATAACAGGTACCCTTCCATTCATGCTCACGGGATTATTACTGTCTTAATTGCTCTTCCAAAGGCATTAGAAATTCACTTACATTGATCTTTGGTTGCCGGGATGCACAAATCCCACAAGAGCTCACTTGGTTAGGATGGCATTTTTCCCCCCATGGTTTGGAAAATATCTGGATTTTTATTAATTTATTATAGCCTTATATTTTAAGCATGCAGAGATTTTTAAAGAGAATCTTGGCTTGAAGAGAGACTTTATTCTTGGAGCAAATGACATGATCATCAAGGGGCTTAAAAGATGAAGCCTTGTATTGTTTTACTAAGAGATAACTTACTGATGTTCATTCACTTATTCACTACACCTTTAATGAGACTCTGTGGGACACAGAGCAAAGAATTCAAAGAAAAGATAACATGGGAGCAAAGACATAAAACCAGTCATGAATTTAGAGCTCCAGATTCCATCAGGGCGTTTCGGAGAATGAGGATGGGGAAGGCTCCTTAGGAGAAGAGACATTGGGCTAGACCTTGAAGGAAGGTGGATTTCAGTAAGTACAGATTGAAGGAAGAGGGTAATAGATGGGATACTGTCAAGTTAGTGTGAAGTTTCTTTATCGCTGTGTTTACCTTCCTCCTGACAATGTTTTGATTTCTTCTAGAGAATCTCACCTATAAAAAGAAATAATAGTTTTATATACGTTTTCTTGAGTGCTTAACCAAATTTTTCCAAAAGATGCTTGATAGGAAACTTTACACTATTTTTCAGATGTGCAGAAAAAATGTTGGGCTATCTTCTAACTGACCGCATGTTTTTCTGGAGTCTGTATTCTTGCTGACTGGGTACGAGTTGGGAGGGCTGCATAGGGAGGACTTGAAAAAGCCAGTGAAGGGTAATCGGTGCTCTCAGGCTTGAAGGAGCTTCGGTAGGAATAAGCATTCAGTTAACTTACAGGGTCAGTCTTCAGGGCTGTCTTTCCTTTCGTGTACTGGGTCTCTCCTCCCCCTCCTCCCTTCGAGGACATCTGGGTGCAGGAGGAAGCTTTCCAACACCCCGGGAGGCGAGTAGAGGTGAGAGGGAGCCTCTGATGGCTGAGCAGGGCTGGTCCAGCAGATGCCTGGTCCCTGGGCATGCTGGGTGGTCCTGCCCAGTTAGGGTGCAGCGCTGGGGTCTCCCACCCTGCCTTTAGCCTCCAGCTCTGAGGACCCTGCATTCTGCGGCCTCCTCCTCTCCCTCAGTATCTTTGGGTTCACCAGTCTTTTCTGTGTCTGCGTGTGCTCCCCTGGGCTCAGACCCCAGCTGTGCCCTCTGCACTCCGTGCCCTGTGTCCAGCCCCACCATGGCGGCCAGTACTAGTTCCCACCACAAGCCTTAGTGCAGGGGCGGCCCTGCAGAATGTGGGTTTTCTCTGAGAAACTTGCCTTCTCCTGAGACAGGCCTGGGGAAGCTTCAGCTCCCTACCACCCTTTCCCACCTCCAGAACATCAGTACTGAACCCACAAGGAGGGGAAGGTTATATAAAAATATTCAGATAGTTTGGGAAGATGCAAATGTCACAGATCCTATGGGTGGCAGAATCCTAGGGAAACTAGGAATTTTGGATTGTCAGAGATGCAAATCCATTGACTTAGCGTCTGAAAAACATCCCACGTAGAACAGAAACTCAGAAATAAGTAAATATTGCATGGATAAACCAGAAAGAGTTACACTACTCCTTGTTTTACATTTAAAATTCTGTTAAGTGGCATGATTATGTAAATGAGTATATAAAACACTAAATTTATATATATATTGTTTCACCTTTAACACTTAACCAAATTCATTGATGAACTTCAACTTTTTTAACTTTCTTAATTTTAAGTAGAATTTATAAACAATTAAAGTTTTACTCTAGGTAGGTATAGAGGAGGGAAAATGAAGATTGCTATCCAGGCTCCTATATAGACCCTAAATATTTACAAAGGTCTCATATCGAAAAGAATTCTTTAGTTCTACTATTTAGTTTTCCAAATGTAATTGATATCACCAGGGAATTCAATTAGGTTTGGGCCACGAAACAAAAATTAAGTTGGTTTCCTGCTCATTATCCCACACATATTTGGTAAAGATTGACTGTACCTTCAGCCCTGTGCTAAGGGCGAGGTAAACAGTGGGAGAGAGCCTCAGCCTCTGCCTTCTGGCAGTCTGTAATAACTGGTCAACCAGTCCACTTCTGTAGGATGGAGCCTGTGATAAGGACAGGCTCAGGTGCTATGGGACGCACAGGAGGCCCCAGGCAGGACACAGGAGATCAGGAAGACTTCCCCGCTGAGGGGAGATCTCAGCCGAAACGTGGAGGATGCGTTGAAGGTGGTAGAGAAGTAACCTGGGTGTGGCTTGCAGGTGAGCTCACTGCCTGTGGAGGCACAGGGATAGCCACAACAGGGGGAGCTGACTCTTAGATAGTCCAGCAAAACCCAGCCCTATTCCATAGGGCTCTGCAGACTTCCCGTTCCCCATCCTCCCTCCCTCCCTCCGTTCTTCACGGCTGCTTGAGTGCAGCATGTGTCACCTGGGACATCCTCACCACTACTTCAGTTTTGTAGGTAAGTCCATTTGTGTCGTATTTTAGATTCCACATAGAAGTGATCTCATAGGGTATTTGTCTTTCTCCTTCTGACTTACTTCGCTTAATATGATCATCTCTAGGTCCATCCATGTTGCTGCAAGGGTACCATTATTTTGAACAGTAGATCTTTTCAGGTAGCTTGGGGGAGGGGCATGGACCTTTACATTCTTTTTAAAAAATTTTTTTATTTTTAAAGATTTTTTTTTTTTTTGATGCAGACCACTTCTTTGTTTTAAATCTTTATTGAATTTGTTACAATATTGCTTCTGTTTTCTGTTTTGGTTTTTTGGCACACGCATGTGGAATCCCCGACCAGGGATTGACCCCGCACCCCCTGCACTGGAAGATGAAGTCTTAACCACTGAATTGCCAGGGAAGTCCCCTTTACATTCCTTTTTTTTTTTTTTTTTTTTTGCGGTACACGGGCCTCTCACTGTTGTGGCCTCTCCTGTTGCAGAGCACAGGCTCCGGACGTGCAGGTTCAGCGGCCATGGCTCACGGGCCCAGCCGCTCCACGGCATGTGGGATCTTCTCGGACTGGGGCACGAACCCGTGTCCCCTGCATTGGCAGGCGGACTCTCAACCACTGCGCCACCAGGGAAGCCCCAAAGATTATTTCTGAAATGTACTATATACTTCTGTACCTTCTTAAACCGAATGTGCTGATCATTATTTAAGCTGTTCTTGATAATTCAGGTTCACAAAACGGACCTTGGTATTGTGCTGTCAGTACAGATCCATATGGGGGGTGGTGAGCAAATGCAATAATCTTGTTTCTTAAAAAGGACTTGTGTTCAGTTTACACCCCGTCCCCCTCCTTTTACTAATCTCTTTCTTCTGATCGTAGAAGAAAACTTGCAGGCCTGACTTGCAGGCAGTGTGATGTGATTGTTCTTGGGTGAGGCTTAATGAATGAATCAGAGACAGAACCGGCCTCTTGGTTAGTGTGTCTCTGTGTTTACCTAAGTCATAGATATGGAGCTCCCCTTAGTCGCCACTGTGGGTCCTCACCCCTGCCAGCTCCTTCATCACTGATGGTTGCCAGGAGCTCTGTGTTAGACCCCTTTATTCCATGCCCTTTCTGGGGATAACCACCTGTTTGCTCCCATGGCTCACTCCTCTCTCTCTTTCTGGGTATATAGATGCAGATATAGACATGTTTATACTTGTATGTATGTGTGTGTATCACCGTGTTACCCAGGCTGGTTGGCTTGTCTACTCCCCAGGAGTTCCTAAACCCCTTTAAGGTAGAAACTGTCTTGTTATCCTTTGAATTTTCAGCTTATATTACATATCATATCTGGTTTATATAATCTGCATAATAAATATTTGTTGGATGAGTGAATAAATGAATGATTAAAACGATGAGAAAAATTTGAATTTGAGAGACTTACCTGGTGGTCCAGTGGTTAAGACTCTGCGCTTCCACTGTAGGGGGTTCGGGTTTGATCCCTGGTCAGGGAACTAAGATCCTGCATGCCACGCAGTGCAGGGGGAAAAGAAAATTTGAATTTGAAATTTATACCAGAAAACAGGCTAAGTATAATTGCTGTGATTCACTGAAACATCGAGCTCTGTGCTTCCTTGCTATTTAAAGCAAAAAATGAAATTCGATGAACCTCATTTTCTGATAAAGGAAGTTGTTATGGACTGATTTGGGCTCCCTCAAAATTCATATGCTGCCATCATAACCCCCATGACTTCAGAATGTGACTGTATTTGGAATAGGACCTTTAAAGAGGTAATTAAGTTAAAATGAGGTCATTAGGGTAGAACCTAATCCAGTATGGCTGGTGTCCTTTGAAGAAGCGGAGATCAGGACACAGATACACATAGAGGGAAACCATGTGAAGACACAGGGAGAAGACGGCCATCTGCCAGCCAAGGAGAGAGGCCTCAGAAGAAAGCACTCCTGCCAACACCTTGATCTTGGGCTTTCAGCCTCCAGAATCATAACACCTACGTGGAAGAGTTACTGTGAGGTTTTTAGGATTAAAGATGGCAAAATTATGCCTTTAATAATCAGTGTCAATTATTAATATCATCAAAATTTGTATTAGGTATACGGAACTCTTGAATGTTTCAGGGAGCTTGGGGGATATACAGTTCTCCTGTCTAAGCCACCCCAACTGTGGTACTTTGTTGTAGCAACCCTAGTAAACTAACACAGAAATCAAACCATTTTTTCTTTGCATTAAATTCTGAAATGTTTCTTAAACAAGGACTTCCATTTAAGCAGCAATAAATAGCACAATATGCCAGAATCTTTAATAAGTTTTGCAGAAAATGTAGACGTAGTCTTCATGTGATTTTTTTTATACTAACCTTCCCTAAAACTACTCTCACTAAAGGAGAGTATTTTTCTTACTATTCAAAAGAATGCCATCACTTTCACTGTTGCTTATCCTTGACCTGTTTACACATCATACCTGAATTCCCACAACACAGAATGGTAAACCATGCTCAGCTTGTACACGTATTTCTTACTTGCTCTCTTTATCCACGGAGCATAAAGGAAAAGGATCTCTTTTGGGGGGAGGGTTTACTCTAAACCACAAATTCGTTGCCATTAAAAGAAGATGCTGTTCTTGCTGACATGACAGCAGGCAGTTTCCACAAAGCTGTCTTTTCTGTTGGAGTCGCATTCCAGACACAAACAGCATTTATAATCTCAACTTTCCTGTAATAATACAGCCCAATCCATCCGGTATATTGCTAACCTGTATATTGCCTTCACGATGGATCAACTTTCCCTTGAAATGCCTTTTGCGTTTATAGTATGAATAACTCTGTGCTCTATAGCTGAGTCAGGGAATTAGCATCTGGAAACAGAGAGATGGTAAAGTCAGCATCCTTGGAGGGTGCCACGTGGTCTCCAATGAAGCAGGTGTGCTGCCCTTTTGCATGCCAGGCATTTTGACATCAGCGACTTTCACTGAATTAAGGAAAAATTATGTAGTCTGCCCAAGTATAGCCTTCTGCTTTGTAAGTCAGAGAGAAGTGTGTGAGACCTTTAAAAGTCAGCATCCCCTCCATGGCTGCTCTTCTGTGCTGTCTTCCTCCCTTTTCTTATTTTGGTCCTTCTTATCAGTCTCCTGTGTTTTATGTTAGTCAGCCTACAGGAAATTAGAGCCTACCAAAAATCTTTTTGGGAAAAACAGAGGACAAAAGCAAACAAATAAAAATACAAACTAGAATAATCCACCAATTCCACTTTTAGATGTATATCCAAAAGAGCCTAAAGCAGGGACTTGAACAGATATTTGCATGTGCATGTTCACAGCAGCATCATTCACGATTGTGAATAGCGAATATTCCACCAAGGGGGTAGGGGAAGCAACCTCAGCGTCTGTCAACAGATGAATGAATAAACAACATGCGGTCTATCCATACAACGGAATTTTATTCAGCCTTAAAAAGGAAGGAAATTCTGAGGCCTGCTGCATGTATGAGTCTTGAGGTCACTATGCTAAATGAAATAAGCCAGTCACAAAAGGACAAATACTGTATAATTCCACTTATAGGAGGTCCCTTGAGGAATCAGATTCCTGGAGACAGAAAATAGAAGGATGGTTGTCAGGCTGGGGGAGGGGAGAGTGGGGAGTCAGTGTGCAACATGGACAGTTTCGGTTTTGCAAAGATGAAAAAGTTCCTGAGATCTCTCGCACAACAATATGATTATCGTCACTACTGAAATGTATACTTACAAAATGGTCAAGATGGTGAATTTTACATTATGTATTTTTTTAACCACAATTATCAAAAACAAAAAGACATTAGAAATAGAAGATGTACAGGGTGCTGGGGCTCATTAAGTATTTGTTTGACAAATGAATGAAGACTAATATTTTTCAAAGCTGAGTTCCTTTCCATTGGATTAGAGCCAATCAGAGATGAATTTGGGGTGAAAATATTTTCAATCTGAGATTAAATTCCCCCATTTGTTTCTGTTTTATTGGCTTATATTTTTTCTATAAATATTTTATTTTTTCTTATATTGGGCTTCACCGAGGACCTACATATTGTCAGTGAAAATATTTTTACTTATAGTAAAATCTAAATATTTATCTCAGCATTACATTAAATAATATACCTTTCAAAAATTAAGTCATTTAAGGTCTTTTGCTGAATTCTGATCTTTCATAAGAATTATTTTCATAGCAGTTTCTTGGCCTGACAGCAGTATTTTGATATGTGTAGCATAATCTTAATGTTACATTATAATGAAATTGAAGTGTGTTGGTAAAAATGACCTTTTCTCCAACAAGGATCTACTGAATAGCACAGGGAACTATACTCAATATTTTGTAATAACCTATAAGGGAAAAGAATCTGAAAAAGAATATGTGTATATATAACTGAATCACTTTGCTGTACACCTGAAACTAACACAACATTGTAAATTAAGTGTACTTCAGTACAAAAAAAGAAAAAAGAGCTTTTCTGTTGATCATCATCCTTTTCTTAGGGTACCCATTTTTTATGAACTATGTTGGTTTCCATTTCAGAATTTGAACATCTGCTTTTAGTACTTTTAAATCAGGAGGTTTATTTATGACAATAACATGTCAATGTGAGACCCTCTCTCTGTTTTTTCTTTCGGCATCTAAAAGCATCTGAGTCAGGATCTAGAAGACTCTTCCTATTCTTCCACACAAGGAAAATTTAACCGAGAGCAGTTTTACAAGTTTATCATCTTCCCTGGCAAGTGGATTAAGGTCTGGTATGATCGCCTTACCTTGTTGGCGTTACTTGATCGGTAAGCTGCCGGGCACGCACGTGTATGGGTGAAAGACACAAGGGGGTGTGTGGCGGCTTGTGCTCACGTGCTGATAGCAAGGAATTTGGCTGCAGGCTGAGGTTCTCTGGGGGCATTTTCAAGGTGTCCACCCTTTGTGCTGCACACCCAGAGTCGAAGCAGTGAGATCTTGACAACTGAAGAAATTGTCATTGACCGATTACAGTGGGAGCTGGGAGAAATGGGTAAAATGGTTTAGCCTTAAGGTTAGCTTTGGGGTCCATATTATGCCTTGGTCTACTCATCGCCTGCCAATTTTTGTAGGAGGGTCTGTGGCTCCTGTACGCAGGGCAGGGCCTGGGTGCCTGGGTGTGGTGTGGAGAGGAGAAGAGGGACACCGGGTGGCTGGGGTGGTGATGTCTGGCCCTTTCCTTTCACGACGTGGGTTCTTCTCTCTATCCTGTAATTTCAGTGCTGATCTTTCCTTTAAACCCTGTTACTCTTCCTCACCACTGCTCCTCAAGATGCAACGCTGTGGGAGCTGAGGGTACTGGGTGGGGAGGTGGAAGCAGAGGCTGGGGGGTCAGGTTGGCTAAGGCGTGATGGAGTTGGGGCCAGGTAGGGGACTTATCCCCACCTCAAAATATACAGAGGACTGCATTGTGGTCTTCAAGGGCTGTGGGTTTGGAAATGTGTTATGCCGTTACTAACGGTGTCATCAGCAAATGCTGAGTTTCACCGTTAAATGCCAGCCAGTGCATTCTCTACGTCTGCGTCTTTATTCCCATCCTGCCCCTAGGTTCTTCAGAACCATCTTTGTTTTTTTTTTTTTTAGATTCCATATATACGTGTTAGCATACGGTATTTGTTTTTTCTCTTTCTGACTTACTGCACTCTGTATGACGGACTCTAGGTCCATCCACCTCACTACAGATAACTCGATTTTGTTTCTTTTTGTGGCTGAGTAATATTCCATTGTATATATGTGCCACATCTTCTTTATCCATTCATCTGTCGATGGACACTTAGGTTGCTTCCATGTCCTGGCTATACTCCAATAAAGATGTTAAAAAAAAGGGCCTCCCTGGTGGCGCAGTGGTTGAGAGTCCGCCTGCCGATGCAGGGGATACGGGTTCGTGCCCCGGTCTGGGAGGATCCCATATGCCGCGGAGCGGCTGGGCCCGTGAGCCATGGCCGCTGAGCCTGCGCATCCGGAGCCTGTGCTCCGCAACGGGAGAGGCCACAACAGTGAGAGGCCCGCATACCGCAAAAAAAAAAAAAAAAAAAAAAGATGTTAAAAAAAAAAAAAAAGCCAGCCGCGGGGCAGTGGGAAGGCTGGTTGCCTGCTTTGCTGTAGTTGGTCCCCCAGGGACTACTTGTTATAGTAATGTCTTAAATGGTATGATCACATACTGAAAAACTGTAGTCATGCACAATTACAACAGTAAATTTCAGGACCTACAAGTCAGGGAATGGAGTTATAATGGTTTTTCTAACCACACTGTGTTACCCAAGGGGCACACACTTAAGACGGAGACTTCATACTTAACTAAAATAATTCAGGATAATACAGCCTGTTAGATGAGGCAGTTTTTTGGAAATACTCATTTAAAAAGAAATTACTGGGCTTCCCTGGTGGTGCAGTCGTTAAGAATCCGCCTGCCAATGCAGGGAATATGGGTTCAAGCCCTGGTCAGGGAAGATTCCCACATGCGATGGAGCAACTAAGCCTGTGTGCCACAACTACTGAGCCTGTGCTCTAGAGCCCATGAGCCACAACTACTGAGCCCTCGTGCCACAACTACTGAAGCCCACGCACCTAGAGCTGGTGCTCCGCAACAAGAGAAGCCACTGCAATGAGAAGCCTGTGCACCGCAGCCAAGAGTAGCCCCCGCTCACCGCAACTAGAGAAAGCCCGCGCGCAGCAACGAAGACCCAACACAGCCAAAAATAAATAAATAAATAAATAAATAAATAAACAGGGATTCACACGATAGATTTTACATTTTTGACAATGAAAGGTATATTGTTATTTGAAAAGGCATATATAAATTACATTAGATATTCATCAGGGGTATTTAAAGTCACAGGTGGATGAGAGAAGTTGAATTTGCCAAATGAAAGCTTAGAAAGAAAATGTATGCATAATAAAAAACAAACTGCGAGGGTTGGCAGGAAGTGGAAGAAATTGGTGAATAACAGGCACTGAAATCAGACTAATCACTGCTCTGGACTCCCACAGGTTAAGGCCTTCTGCTCGATGTTTCTCAGCTTTCTGCTGGAATTCAGGCTGATCTTCCTTGAACAGGTTTCCTTATCCTCTGATTGTAGTAGCGTTATGGGTTTCTGTGATTGCAGCCTCTTCTGTTTGCCTTCAGTTTGCCATCCATTCTGTTCAGATATTTTCAGACTTGTCTTTGTTTTCCTTTCTCATTTTCTCTTCTTTTCTCTTCTGCCATTACCCCATCTTGCAAAACACCTAGGTTTCTTTTTCATTTAATTAGTTTATCAGGTTGGCATCTAAAACAAAAAGCTGCCCATCTGAGCATCATTTCATTCATTTATTCATTCATTCAACACATTTTAAAAATAAAGCAAAAATTGAAGCACCTACTCCACGCTAGGCTCTATACAGAACCCTGCGTATAGGGCAGTGAATGAAACAGACACAGTCTCTGCACTAAGGGAGCCCGACTCCACTGGGGGAGATGGGATTTGAGACAGCAAATGGTACTGGGTGCCATGGAAGACATGGAACCTGGGGGAGGAGGGACACGGATGTCAGGACAGGTGGCTGCAGAAGGCTTATCTGAGGACACACAGATACGAAATATGGCAGGGAGCTAGCCACGTGGCAAGTAGGGGGAAACTCACTATCATCACTGTCATCGCGAGGACGTGCTCTTATATTTCCCATCCTTACAAATCCTCTCAACCACTTTTTCCCAGCTGCTGTCCAGGCTCCCTTGCAGCAGAGCTCCTTGAAGCATTACCTATGCTTTTTGCAGTTTCTCTTCTCCCATTTTCTCATAAACCCATTGCATTCAGCCTCCTCTGATCCCAGGACTCCATGGAGCCTGCCCTGGTCCAGATCACTAGACCCTCCATCTTGGTTTACTTTCTTCTCTGGACTCCCAGGGCTCAGCCCTCTCTTGGTTTTCCTTCTGCCTTGTTGGGTCACTCCTTCCTGGTCACCTTTGCAGGTAACCACTTCCCGTTGGTGTCCTTAGGAGCTGCACAGCTCTTGCTCTTTCCACCCTCTTTTCTTTAGTGATTGCATTCAGTCTCATGACTTTTAAATCCCATCGATCCACCAGTGACTCTCAGATTTCTGTCTCCAACTTGGACCTATTGCCCCAATTCTCGACTTGTGTCTCTAACTACGGGATTGACATCTCATGATCAGAGATCATGTTTCAGAGTCGAAACAGCTCTTCATCTCTGCCTTATCCCAAGTCTGCTCCATCTTCAGTCTCCCTCACCTCAGCTGATGACAGACCTATCCTTCCAGGTTCTCAGGTTAAAAATCTTGGTGTCATCCTTTCACACCCACTTTCAACTTCTCATAGGAAATTATGTTTACTGCTCCTTCAAATGTGTCTGCTGCACCTTCCACCTTCAATGTAACCACTCTTGTCTGAGCTGCTTTCATCTCCCATCTGAGTTACTGCAAGAGCATCTCCTGCTCAAAGCCATTCTCCCTGTATGCTATTCTTTTTTAAAAAAAAAATGTATTGAAGTATAGTTGATTTACAATGTTGTGTTAATTTCTGCTATACTGCAAAGTGACTCAGTTATACATATATCTATTTTTTCAGATTCTTTTCCATTATGGTTTATCACAGGGTATTGAATATAGTTCCCTGTGCTATACAGTAGGTCCTTGTTGTTTATCTATTTTATATATAGTAGTATGTATCTGTTAATCTCATACTCAATTTATTCCCCCCTTCCTCTTTGGTAGCCATAAGTTTGTTTTTTATGTCTGTGAGTTTATTTGTATCATTGTTTTTAGATTCCATATATAAGTGATATCATGTGATATTTATCTTTCTCTGACTTACTTCACTTAGTGTGATCATCTCTAGGCCCATCCATGTTGCTGCACATGGCATTATTTTATTCTTTTTATGGCTGAGTAGTATTCCATTGCATATATGTACCACATCTTCTTTATCCATTCATCTGTCGATGTTCATTTAGGTTGCTTCCATGTCTTGGCTATTGTAACTAGTGCCGCAATGAACATTTCGGTGCATGTATATTTCTGAATTAGAGTTTTGTCTGGGTAAATGCCCAGGAGTGGGTTTACTCGATCATATAGTAACTCTATTTTAGTTTTTTGAGAAACTTCCATACAGAACCGTTCTCCATAATGGCTGCACCAATTCACATTCCCACCAACATCTCCCTGTACACTCTTCTTAACACAACAGCATGAGGCTGGCCTTCCTATTCTTCACCACGCCAAGCCCTCTTCCAGCCTGAAGACCTTTGCACTGGCTGTTCCATCCACCTGGAGCGCTCACCCCTTAGATACCTGCATGACCAAGCCCTTGGTCTTTTAAGTGTCTTTTCTCAGTGAGTCTTAGCCTGACCTTCCTGTTTAAAATTTCATCAGCTCCCTGCCCGGACAGTTGCAACTCCTCTCACCTTGTTCTGTTCATTTTTCTATTGCACTAATCATCTTCAGATACTATATCATGTATTCATTTTGTGTGTATTACTTATTTTATGTCACTGCCCACTGGAAAGGAAGCTTCATGATTTTCCTCCACTGATGTATTCCCAGCACCCAGAGCAGTGCCGAGCCCTTTTATTACGTGAACAAATGAATCGACTTCCCTTAGCGAAGCAGCTCCCCTTCCCGATTTCTGCCATTATGATCCTCTTCCCCCAGATTGGAATCTTGGAATCATCTTTATTCTTTCAACCAATATTTCACTGTAGATAATCCATTCAATCACAGGGTCCTTTCTGCCTCATTCTGTATTGTGTCTGAAAGTCACGTGTCCTTTCCAATTCTCCAGCTGTGTCACTTTCCCAGGCCTTCCTTACTTCTCTCTGGGAGTATTATTTATCCTTTCCCCTTCAGTGCATCTTGTTAACCTCCGCAAGATAAATCTTTCTAAAGGACAGCCTTAATCATGACACTCCTTGTCCAGTGAACAAACTTCTTAACCCAATATTTAATATTGATATGCAAGGAAATGTGGGAGGGGAGTGATGATGGGGAGGCTGAGGGCAGAGGAATGGAGTCCTGGTGGAGGAGAATCTGGGAAAAAAATACTTTTCAGGAACTTTATTCTTTCCCTTTAAATAGGAAAGAAGTTTTTTTTTAAATTTATTTGGCCACGCCAGGATCTTTGTTGAGGCATGCGTGATCTAGTTCTCTGACCAGGGATTGAACCCGGGCCCCCTGCATGGGATTGCAGAGTCTTAACCACTGGGCCACCAGCGAAGTCCCAGAGGTTTGGTTTTTCTAATTGAAATTTTTGTTTTGTTTTATTTCCTAAGTCTTTATATATTGTTTTAGGTAGACACATCAAAATGTTATGAGCACACTAAAGAATACATAATGTATTTTATGGACCTGAGCTAACAAGTACATTTAACTCTATAAAAAGTGCATAGTAGAAAATTAAAAAACACATAAATTTCCCTTTTCACCAAATATGTATTGCCCCCCCAGATACTTTTAAAAATATTCAACATGAGCATCTTAATATCTGAGTTCTTCACATTTCTATACTTCTCAATTCTATACAACTTGATTGTCTGATTAAAAAATGGGCAAAAGATACGAACAGATGCCTCACCCAAGAAGATACACCGATGGCAAATAAACATGTGAAAAAATGCTCCACATCATATATCATTAGGGAATTATGGACTAAAACAATGATGAGATGCCACTACACGCCTATTAGAATGGCCAAATCTAAAACACTGACAACACCAAAGGGTGTGGAGCAATAGGGACTCTCATTTCATTGCTGGTGGGATTGCAAAATGGTTCAGCCACTTTGGAAGACAGCTTGGCAGTTTCTTCCAAACTAAACATACTAGTACCATTTGACCTAGCAATCATGCTCCTTATGTCCACACAAAAACCTGCAAACAAATGTTTATAAATACTTTATTCATAATTTTTTCATAAGTTTGATATTTATTTATTTATTTACTTATGGCTGTGTTGGGTCTTCGTGGGCATGTGCGGGCTTTCTCTAGTTGCAGCAAGTGGGGGCTACTCTTTGTTGCGGTGTGCAGGCTTCTCATTGCGGTGGCTTCTCTTGTTGCGGACCACCGGCTCTAGGCACGTGGGCTTCAGTAGTTGCGGCACACGGGCTCAGTAGTTGTGGCTCTCAGCCTCTAGAGCGCAGGCTCCGTAGTTGTGGTGCATGGGCTTAGTTGCTCTGAGGCATGTGGGGTCTTCCCGGACCAGGGCTCAAACCCGTGTCGTCTGCATTGGCAGGCAGATTCTTAACCACTGCACCACCAGGGAAGTCTGCTTTATTCATAATTGCCAAAACTTGGAAGCAACCAAGACGTCTTTTGATAGGTGAATGGATAAAGAAACTGTGCTATGTCCATACAGTGCAATATTATTCCGCAATAGAAAGAAAGGTGCTATCAAACCATGAAAAGACATGGAGGGACCTTCAGTGTGTATTACTAAGTGAAAGAAGCTAATCTGAAAAGGCTACATTCTGTATGATTCCACCAGGGGATCTGGAAAGGGCAGAACTATGGAGACAGTAAAAAGATGAGCGGTTACCAGGGGTCAGAGAGGAGGGATGGATGAATAGGCAGAGCACAGAGGGTTTTTAGGGCAGTGAAAATACTCTGTAATGGCAGATACATATCCTTATACCAGTGTCTAACCCCACAGAATGTCCACCACCAAGAATGAGCCATAATGTAGACTGGACTTTAGTTGATAATGATTTGTCCGTGTCGGTTCCTCAATTATAACACATGTAGCACCCTCGTCGGGGATGTTGATGGTGGGGGAGGGTGGGTGTGTTTGGGGGGAGGGGCTATGTGGGAACTCTTCGTACTTTCCCCTCAATTTTTTTTGAAGTCTAAAACTGCTCTAAAAAATAATGTCTATTAATTAAAAATAGAATGTTCAGGAGTGCCTGAACATGCCAGGGATGAAGTAACCAATTGTCCCTGTCTAAAAATGATCATAATTGAATGGGAAAGACCAATATGGGGACTTCCCTGGCGGTCCAGTGGTTAGGACTCCATGCTTCCACTGCAGGGGACGTGGGTTCAGTCCCGGGTTGGGGACCTAAGATTCCCACATGCGGCACGGCCAGAAAAAACAACAACCCCAGAACAATATGTACATGTGCAAACATTGGTGAGGTAAGAAATGTACTCAGAATTCTTGTGAATGCCTCATCTAAACTCTCAACCTTGTGGTCCATGCCATCCTCCCTTAAGTTTATTTCAGCTGCTCCTTCCATAACTCCACCCTGCATCTAGTCCTCCCACAGAAGTCTTCCACCTCTGACGTCATAACTCCGGCCTCCGTTCAACCTTCACATCCCCTCCACCTCCCTCCAGTGTTACCCTGTCCTCTTTTGCACTTTGATGCATCCACTTCCTCCCGCTAACAGCCCTTATTGCCTCCCCATGATCCAGCTTTAGACCCTTTGGATCAGCATCTTAAAACTCCCTTTCTTGTCCCTTTGCACATCCACTGATAACACCCCACAGCTGATGAGCTCACCTCTCTACCCTGCACCTCTCAAGTGGAGCCCCCCAAGAGAAAACCACCCCGTGAGGCTGTGGTCATGACATACCTTCAGTCGGACCCTCTGCACATCAGCCCTCCAGCTGGAGCTCTCCTGGCTTCTGAAACTGAGCAGCAAATTCCGGCCACGGAGACTGTGTCTGGAAGGGATTGCCATGCACCCCTTCCCTCATTTAGCGGAGTCAGTGAAGCTCCTTCACATTTCACTGTTGTGGATGGAGGAATTAACGGTCTTCTCCCAGTAAACCCAGTTGAGTGGCCAAGGACACCCAATTGGATTATATTTCATTTACTTCAATAACAGAAAGTGGGCGTTAAATATGGATTTTTAAAAATATAAAGCACAGGACAAAGGAAAGAAAGAAGGAAACTTTAAAATCTTGTTACCCAATATAAAGGCGTGCTTGGGATAAGTACTGTCTTGTGGCCAGTCTTTTTAGACACATGCAGGTATTCTCTGTTTAAAAACACACAGCCTTACCTTTTATTCCCTCCATTTTTAATTTGTTTATTTTGCCCAGAACTGAAGATGTCAAGGAAAACGTGCTGGCAGTTTTACTCATTGTCCTGGTTTCCCTGCTCGGATTTCTGACACTGAACCGAGGCTTTTGCAAAGACATGTGGGTGCTTCTCTTCTGCCTCGTCATGGCCAGCTGCCAGTACTCCCTGTTAAAGGCAAGAGCACATCTAATTCTTACTGTCACTAATGTAGCCTTGAAATCATGAGATGATGACACAGACACTTCTCATTTGTGTTCTAGAGCGTTCAGCCTGACCCCGCCTCGCCAATCCACGTAAGTGTCCAATCACAGGCGAGTAGCTTGTCCGCTCTGCTTGCGTTGAAGATAGGGGAATGGGCAAAATAGATTCAAAAGGCGATGTGCATATCAATATCCATATATATTGAATATATAAATAGAGATATTAATGCATGGTGGCCAAGTTCAGGCTAGATCGGAGAGCGTGGTGGGGATGGTGGCAGGGAAGGAACAGGATGGGGACCAAGAATGTGTGGAGGGCCTTTTCTACCCCACTGGACTCACGTCAGGAAAGACGGTGAGCCCGGACTCTGCAGTCAGGCTGCCTACTTTCGTTTTCTGGTTCCTGTGTCTGATTGTTGGACCCTGAACAAAATGTGTATTCTCCATGCCTCAGCTTCCCTGTGTGTCAACAAGGATAATAAAAATGCCTATGGGGATTCAGTAATCCAAGTAACAGGCTTAAAATAGTGCCTGGCATAGAGAAATTGCTTAATAGATGGTAGAAACCTCAGTATGTAAGCATGAATCGTTATTCTTTTTACCTGAAGCTGATCTCTTTCTATTCCACATTTTCAAGTGTATTGTTACCTTTTACCTCATCATTTGGGGCTCATTTATATCTGACACTCTGGGCTCCCCAGTACTGATCTCTTGGTGCCTGGGCGTTCTTCCATGAGCTCGGAAGCACACGTAGCATCCACTGACCAGGCTGCACCTTCCCCTGTGGTGCTGTGGCTCCAGGTCTGGTGCTCTCCCTACTGGGACCCTGGCCACATGCCTTTGCACCGAGACCACTGCCTGGTGGATGTCCCAGCTCCCTGAGAAACCTTCTTTCCTCTGTTACGGTGAGCTCCTGTGGGTCCCCGAAAACCACTTCCAATGAAAGAAAACTTGACCGTCCCGCTACTGTGCCTTTAAAAAATTCATATCCAGGGGCTTCCCTGGTGGCGCAGTGGTTGAGAGTCCGCCTGCCGATGCAGGGGACATGGGTTCGTGCCCCGGTCCGGGAAAATCCCACATGCTGCCGAGCGGCTGGGCCCGTGAGCCATGGCCGCTGGGCCTGCGCGGCCGGAGCCTGTGCTCCGCAACGGGAGAGGCCACAACAGTGAGAGGCCCGCGTACCGCAAAAAAAAAAAAAAATTCATATCCAGGATTTAGGACTGCTTTTAAATCTGTGATCACTCATGCTTAGCTCATAGTAATTAAGAAAAGCTTGTAATTGGACACTCACCTGGCATACATTAGTATCTTGTTAAATTCCTCTGTTCCCCATAATTGGTTTAATACATCTAATACATCTTCTTTCATCCCGGAGTCTGAATGTCAAGATAAGGAGAAGCTGCATAATTTGGCTATCACGGATGTGTTGTTGTGATTATCGTCAGGAATCTGGGTTAGGTGGTGAGAGCAGAGATGTACAGCCCTGGGGTGTGTTGTCCCAGCCCACCCTAGATGCAACACTGGCATCCTCCTGCTGTGATGAATAAGCCCCGCTTCCTAGTGACAGCGCTTGGGTCACTGTCTTTCTGGGTGACCTGGGGGAGGGGTGTTGTGTGCTATTAAACATTCATTTCCTGCATGTACTTTCAGGGATAATGCTAGGCGAGGAGGATGGCAAGTACAGCTGCATAATCCCTGTAGATCTGCAATGACTGTTGGCAGGACCCCCAGGTCCTGCTCTAAGTTGGAGTCGTATTGTCTATATTGATCCAGGTCCTGGAGGACTAAATACAGCTGCTCTTCCTTTATCTGCACAAGCATGTCGTAGTGAGATAGGAAGAAACGACTTTTCTTAACTGTCAACAGAAGCCACAGTCAGACATCACACTATGTTTATTGCAGTACTTAATTTGCTTACACAGATTTCTGAGTAGAATGAGTCCCAGATTTGAGCTGGCATTTCTCTAACCATTCTGATGAGGCAAGAAAATATGGTAGCCATAAAATAGTTCCTCTTGCAACGTGGCTGAGCCATGTAGGCGTTTAGAGGCTGATTTACTGTTTAGAGATGAGAAAACCTCAGAAAGGAGATGGTCAAGAGAATGAACCCAGTCTGGTAGAGAGATGGTGCTCAAGCCTGCCACCAGCCCTGGCTCAGGTTCATTCATCAGGGGCTGTCAGATGAACCAAAGTGCTTTTCAAAACTGCATTACTTTGTTCATTCCCAGGGAGGGCTGTTAATGCAGTCAGTTCTTGCTCTTGGAGTGACTGACTGACTTTCTTCTTTGTTTCCTTCCAGGAGCACAGAGGTGGCAAATTTTGAGCAAGTTGTTAAAACCTGAAGATAGCACAATGAAAAAAAAATTTTTTTTTCATAACATTCTATGTGCTTCAGATAAAGTTGCAGATAAATACTGGCCTGCTAATAGTTATGGTACCATCAACCCTGGGCCTGAAAGAAACGTGTCTGATTGTAAAAGAAAAGAGGTCTAGGAGAGCTTAAAAAAATGAGAATGGTGGGGGGGGGGTAGCTCCTGGAAGGGATCTGAGGATCAGAGACTGGCAACTTAGTCACGGGCAATGAGGCTATTCCTTGGCTTACACAGATTTATACACTGGTCTAACCAACAGTATCCACTAATGATAACCCAGAAAGCAAAATCCAGTAGGATCACTGGCACAAAGCCAGTATCGGGGCCTTTCCCAGCACCTGCAGGGATTCTGAGTTAGGACAGCTGGGGCAGCACTTGGGAACCTGCATTTTAACACTCCCCCACCCCGTGCTGATGGCGGAGGTGATCTCAGATCACACCTGAGAAACACCGGGGTAACTGGAAGCGTGCAGGTTTCGGGATTGGAATTCAGCCTCACCATGTACAAACTATGGCATCTTGGTCAAGTGACTTCTCTGAATCTCAGGTTTTCCCTCTGTAAAAGAGGAAATAATAAAATAGGATTGTAAGGGGATTAAACAAGATAATGTACATCTAGGGCTCAGCCTAGAATCTGGCACCATGGGAGTACTTGACAAATGCTGGCAATTTTTGTGTGAGTAAAGTGGGAATAATAATAACAGCCTCGGGCTTCCCTGGTGGCGCAGTGGTTGAGTGTCCACCTGCCGATGCAGGGGACGCGTGTTCGTGCCCCAGTCCAGGAAGATCCCACATGCCGCGGAGCGGCTGGGCCCGTGAGCCATGGCCGCTGAGCCTGCGCGTCCGGAGCCTGTGCTCTGCAACGGGAGAGGCCACAACAGTGAGAGGCCCGCATACTGCAAAAAGTAAATAAATAAATAAATAACAGCCTCAGCTAGATTTGGTCATGAGTGAGTTGGATAATTTATATAATGTGCCCAGTGCAGGACCTGGAATATTCAGTCCTCTGTAAAGGTTTCTTTCCTTTCTCCTTCTGCTCTGCGGATCCAGAGGACTGAGTGTACAGTTTCCACAAACCCCACACCTAGGTCCCCAATTATTCACCTCTTCCATCAGTATGTTACAGTTGTCACAACTACAGAACCAATATGGATACATTATTATTAACTGAAGTCCATATTTCACTCAGATTTCCTTCGTTTTTATGTAATATCCCCCCCCCTTTTTTTTAAGGATTCCATCTAGGACATTGCCTGATATTTAGTCATTCTCTCTCCTAAGGCTCCTCCTGGCTGTGACAGTTTCTCAGGTTTTCCTTGGTTTTTGATAACCTGGACAGCTTTGAGGGGCATTGGTCAGGGATTTTGTAGACTGTCCCTCAGTTGGGATTTAGCGGGTGCTCATCTGATGATGTAACTGGGTTATGGGGGAGGAAAACCACAGAAGTAAAGTGCCATTTTCCTTACATCATTTCGAGGTTATGTACAATCAACATGACTTAACCACTTTTGATGTTGACCTTGAACACCCGGTTAAGGTGCTGTTTATCAGAGAAATGTTTTTTTTTTTAATTTCACTAAAAATTTTTAGAAATTGAAGTATAGTTGATTTACAGCGTTGTGTTAGTTTCTGGTGTGCAGCAAAGTGATTTGGTTATACATATACATGTCTATTCTTTTTCGGATTCTTTTCCATTATAGGTTATTACAAGATATTAAGTATAGTTCCCTGTGCTATACAGTAGGTCCTTGTTGGTTATCTATTTTATATAGAGTGGTATGTATCTGTTAATCCCAAACTCCTAATTTATCCCTTCCCCACCTTTCCTCTTTGGTAACCATAAATTTGTTTTTCTGTCTGTAAGTCTGTTTCTGTTTTGTAAGTAAGTTCATTTGTATCATTTTTTTTAGATTCCAGGTATAAGTAATATCATACGATGTTTGTCTAACTTACTTCGTATGATAATCTCTTAAGTCCATCCATGTTGCTGCAAATGGCATTATTTCATTCTTTTCTATGGTTGAGTAATATTCCACTGTATATATGTGCCACCAAGTGTGGGTCATAGAATACTTGCTGGCTAGGGTTTTACTGGGGTTCAGCTTCCTTAGGGCAGTGGGCGCCCATCCCCAGATCTTCTTTTGCTCCACACGCAAGGGGAACTGAAGTGTATAGTTAAAAATTTTCAGTATACATACAGAAAAAATAAAAACTTTAGTTAGAAAAGATACATGCACCCCAGTGTTCATAGCAGTACTATTATAATAGCCAAGGCATAGAAGCAGCCCAAGTACCCATCAATAGATGATTGGATAAAGAAGAGGTGGTGTATATAAACAATGGAATATTACTCAGCAAAAAAAAAGAATGAAGTATTGCCATTTGCAGCAACTTGGTTGGGCCTAGAGAATATTATGCTTAGTGAAATAAGTCAGAGAAAGACAAATACTATATGATATCACTTACGTGTGGAACCTAAAAAATAATACAAATGAATCCATATAAAAATCAGAAACAGACTCAAAGACAGAAAGCAAACTTACGGTTACCAAAAGGGAGAGAGGGGGAAGGATAAATTAGGAGTATGGGATTAACAGATACAAACTACTGTACATAAAATAGATAAGCCACAAAGATTTACTGTATAGCCCAGGGAACTATATTGAATATCTTGCAATAACCTATAATGGAATATTATCTGCATAAAAAAACCCCAAAACAAATCACTATGCTGTATATCTGAAACTAACACAATATTGTAAATCAACTATACTTCAATTAAAAAAATGTGACTCTAGGGCTTCCCTGGTGGCGCAGTGGTTGAGAGTCCGCCTGCCGATGCAGGGGACATGGGTTCGTGCCCCGGTCCAGGAGGATCCCACATGCCATGGAGCAGCTGGGCCTGTGAGCCATGGCCGCTGAGCCTGTGCATCCAGAGCCTGTGCTCCGCAACGGGAGAGGCCACAACAGTGAGAGGCCCGCGTACTGCCAAAAAAAAAAAAAAAAAAAAAAGTGACTCTAAATATAAACAGGTGAATTGCTAAAGCAAACAGCAAATTCTTATTGTAATGAAGAGAGTTCCACGTAGGTAGACATAATGTCTCAGAGGGGCTGGACAGAGCAGCAGGCAGTTATTTTTCTACACCCTCTCCTAGTAGGAGCCCTCTTCCACCTTCCAGGAGAAGCTATTACGAATGATTTCCCCCCCACCCTCTCTTTACTTCACATGAGTAACATTCACATCATGTGTCTAAAGAATGAGGATTGCTAATGAACTTGATCCGAGTGAGGTTGAGTGTTGGGCCTAGAAGGATCCAGTGGCAAATGCAATCACCATCTGGGTCAGTTTGGGGAGCCGGTGGGTAGTAGCCAGGCAGCCAGCGGCGGGATCCAAGTCCTGGCTCGGCCACACTGCAAAGCCTGGGACACATTTCTTCATCTTTGTGCCTCAGTTTACTCTTGGCAAAAAATGAGAGTAATAGTAGGACTTCTTCGAGTGGAATATTTAAAGTAGGTAGAAGAGTGCCTGAGGCACAGGAAAGCAGGATAAATGTTAGCCTTTGCTGTTTTACATCAGCTTGTCCAAAACAGCTGACCTCTGAGTGTGGCCAGACAGGAACTTGTGCAGACTCAGCAGGTGTGAGGCAGCTCTTTTCTGCCCTCTGAGCTGAGAAGCAGAGAATTTGGATTTGCACGAAGCCTGGAGCTGTCACGGGTAACGGCAGAGATGGGATGGGGCTGGCATGACCTGGTTGCTGATGGCCTCGGTTCAGTGCCCCTGGGTTCAGACACCCCATCTTCCTTATAACAAAACCCTTTTATCACTCTGTCTCCCTGTCTGTCTATCTATCCATCTATATCTATCTATCTATCTACCTATCTATCTGTCTATCATCTATCAATCTATCTATCTGTCCATCCATCCATCTATCTACTTATCTTTCAGCAGCAAATTTGAAGCATCTGACCAGCCCACTCTCTTGGTAAGAGGACAATTATAATGGCCTGGTCCCCTAGCCACAAGCACCACTGCTCTCCGGGTGGGGACCTGTAGGTTTGGATAGATTCTCTCACCTTACCCTTTCCTTGCCCTGCGACCAGAGCACCGCCTGTGAAATTGTATATGTAGGTGGGGTTAATGGGAGACCCAAATGCGTGTGTAGACCAGCTTTTGTAAAACAGCCTGCAAGATGCCCCAGAGCAGAAATCAGCGGTGCTTCCCCAGGGCATTTGAAGGTGAAAAAACAGGTGGGAAACACTTGGACAAGTTTTAAAAGATTGTGATCAAACTTCACCTGGAGGAGCGAGTGGAATTTTTCTATTGAAAAAAAAATCAATCCTTGGGAGGATTTATGATTGAATCCTATGTGAAAGAAGGAACTGGAGAGCAGGGAAATTTTATTAGTGGGTGTTCTTAGGAATCAAGACAAATAAAAGTGACTCACATGCCATGTATTCGCGATATGCTTAGAATGGTTTGGGGACCCAAAAGATAAGCATGATGGTGAGGGCAGCCTGTTTCTAAGGGAGCCTTAAGGTTTGTCTCAGAAATTACAAATAAAAAGAAAGCATTCCCATGCCCAATAAATAAAGTTTGACTTGGACGATCCAAGATGATATCTTAAATTTGTTCAAAGCCGTAGACTTTCAATTCCTGGAAAAAGTATTTTTAACCTTTTAGTAACAAAGAATCAGGGAAAGTGGGAAGTAGCTATTTAATTATATTTCTGAAATGGTATCAGTTTGAGGAAAGATCTCATATGCTTGTGTATTTGTACACTAAGTGGCTATGTACACCAAGCAATTTATTTTGCTATTCACTTGATAAATGCATTAAGATTTCACTTATGCTTTAGTTTCAATTTTTTTTTTAAATGCAGAGGAAGTATCCCCTTACCCATTAATCTATGACCTAGTTGGATTCAAAAGGAAATTTCATAAGAGTACAAAATATTCCTTTAAGACTGAATCTGGACTCAGGACCAAACATAGCCAGCCCCCATGGACAGCCTGTGTTTTCCTTCTTATTAAAAGATGGTCTCAGATATAAGACTATTTCTATTATAGAAGCAGTGGCAATTTAAATTGCATTTCTAAATATGTTCAAGTCAGTGACTTTAAAAATTCATATCCAAACTTGTATCACTTTCTTTTTTTTTTGACTTATTTCCTAGTCTTTTTATTTTATTTTTTTAACATCTTTTGCGGTACACGGGCCTCTCACTGTTGTGGCCTCTCCCGTTGTGGAGCACAGGCTCCGGATGCGCAGGCTCAGCAGCCATGGCTCACGGGCCCAGCTGCGCGGCGGCATGTGGGATCTTCCCGAACCAGGGCACGAACCCGTGTCCCCTGCTTCAGCAGGCGGACTCTCAACCACTGCGCCACCAGGGAAGCCCTAACATCTTTATTAGAGTATAATTGCTTTACAATGGTGTGTTAGTTTCTGCTTTATAACAAAGTGAATCAGCTATACATATACATATATCCCCATATCTCCTCCCTCTTGCGTCTCCCTCCCACCCTCCCTATCCCACCCTTCTAGGTGGTCACAAAGCAACGAGCTGATCTCCCTGTGCTATGTGGCCGCTTCCCACTAGCTATCTATTTTACATTTGGTAGTGTATATATGTCCATGCCTCTCTCTTCGTCCCAGCTTACCCTTCCCACTCCCCGTGTCCTCAAGTCCATTCTCTACGTCTGCGTCTTTATTCCTGTCCTGCCCTTAGGTTCTTCAGAACCCTTTTTCTTTTCTTTTTTTTTTTTTTAGATTCCATATATATATGTGTTAGCATACGGTATTTGATTTTCTCTTTCTGACTTACTTCACTCTGTATGACAGACTCTGGGTCCATCCACCTCACTACAAATAACTCAATTTCATTTCTTTTATGGCTGAGTAATATTCCATTGTATATATGTGCCACATCTTCTTTATCCATTCATCTCTTGATGGACACTTAGGTTGCTTCCATGTTCTGGCTATTGTAAATAGAGCTGCAATGAACATTGTGGTACATGACTCTTTTTGAATTATGGTTTTCTCAGGATATATGCCCAGTAGTGGGATTGCTGGGCCATATGGTAGTTCTATTTTTAGTTTTTTAAGGAACCTCCATACTGTTCTCCATAGTGACTGTATCAATTTACATTCCCACCAACAGTGCAAGAGAGTTCCCTTTTCTCCACACCCTCTCCAACATTTATTTGTAGATTTTTTGATGATGGCCATTCTGACTGGTGTGAGGTGATCAAACTTGTATCACTTTCATCTTGACTTTTTATACTCAAAGTAGTTCCTGAATTGCAAATAATATTCTCTCCCTAATTCATTTTTGTTGGTGTTTTGAACCTTATGAATTGTGCATTGATTTGTGAGATGTAAATTAATTCTTCATTGACTTTTGCCCTGGAAAGTTGATGTTATAGCTTTTCCTTAATTTTTCTATCCATTCCAGAAGAAGAATAAAACAATGTGTCCGCTTGCCTCTTAAGAATATTTTGAAGGTTAAGATGAAATCAGTTAAGTTTTTGGTCCTCCTCAGAGGACAATGCATATAAATAGCAAATGTTTAAAAATTGATTATTCCACTGTGCTATACTGAGACATTTTGTGCAGTCTCTGCAGGTATAACTTGGCACCTGTATTGTCTTGCTTTCTAAGACATAAGGAAATTGAAGCCTACAACTTATAATCCTATTTCTTGTTAATAATGGAGCTCAACTTAGAGCATGCAGAGCAAATAGTGGTTTAAATTAATTTTGCACTTGAAATGAACAATACAAATGGAAGTTTCACTGTGGGGGAAGCATTGAATTAGATCTAGATTTTATCCAAGGCTGGTAATTACATTTTCAGGTAAATCTTGCTGAGTCTGAGAGACATAACATTCTTTTTGATATTCTTATTCTTCTTTGACAGAGTAAGCATCAGGGTATTTTTTTTCCCTTGGTGTTTTGTGTGTATGAATTATGGTGGCGGGGGTGAATTGTTATATGGTGTAAGTTGTATAATGTGGTATAAATGATTGACTATAAGGCTTTTGTTATTTAATCAAAATTAAAGGTACCATTCAGAAATTGTGTTTGTTTTCTAGGGACACAACCAAATCATAACATATAGCAGACCAATCTATTTTTGTGTGCTGTGTGGCCTTATTTTGCTTCTTGATACTGGGGCCAAAGCCAGGTACCCTCCCACTTACATTGTGTATGGCCTGAAGCTCTTCTCTCCAGGGTCTCTCCAGTCGGCTAGGGACTTCTTAATAGGTGAGTTCATTTCGGGGTTGTGGGGAAGAATATAGAGGTGGGAGGGTATTTCTCCCTGTTATTTTTTGAATCCCTCATTGGATAAATTTTCTTACTTTATTATTGGATCAAGAGATGTGCATTTTTCTCTTGGCTTGCACACTTTCAAAAGACGGCCTGGGAGCCAGAGCCCCAAGCATCCAACAAGGGACCTATTCTAAAGGATGTTGATATCCATGAGCAGGGAGCTGCAGCATCATAATATCTGAAGACTGGTGCCTGAGGTGCCTGATGTGTGGCGTCATTGGGGCTCCCCAGGGTGGAGGCGATTTTGCCATTAGGGTGGCAGCCACAGCCCCATCTGCACGGCACAGATGCTCTGGTAACATGTGAGTGGACATGGTTCTCAGTCCAGATGGAGTCCTGGATATGCCGTCACCCAGCCTTCCATTGGTGCACTTTACTTGCCTTAAGGTCTAGGCAGTGTTTGATGTAAAATGCTCCATTTACACAAGTGACCTTCATAATATAATGGTGTAGAGCCCCAGCTGCGGAGCCAGGTGGCTGGCTGTTTGAATTCCAGCTCTGCTTCTTTACTAGTTGTGTGACCTTGAGCAAAATTCAACTGTGATATGGGGACAAAAATAGTACACACCACAGAGATGGTTGCAAATTTTAGATGAGTTGGTATATTTAAACACATAGAAACGTGCCTTTAACCAGGTATTAGCTATTATCGTCTTTATTATGCAAAGAGGCTGCCTCACTGTGGGCCCGCAGCTCCGAAGACTTTACTGACAAAGCTCTGAGAATTCTTGTGATGACATCCAGAGGTTTCCACACCTGCTAACTTGTGATTATCTGATCCCATTGACCAGATGAGTTGATAAAGGACAGTTACCAAAGATACCACCCCCTAGATCTGTTACTTGCCAGCCAGAAATTTTACTCAAGTGGAGATTGTCAAAGCCATCATTAGGACCAGGACAAGAGAGAAACAGGAACTGAGTACATGTGAGGTTGTTTACCATCATGTGTCTGAAGATGCTCTTGTGCCTGTGATGCGGAGGAAGTGGTCCTCCTCTGACTGGTGCTGGGACATGTGGAACAGCGGCTGGAGTTGTGCCTTATGGGTGATAATCTCTGTTCCCCACTGCCACTCTTGGTTTCTGCTCAGACCACCAATGTACCACAGTGGAGAGAGGCACCAGAGGAAGAGGAGGGGCAAGGGAGACAGGAAGATCTGGTGTCTGCTGCCTTATTCTGCTCCCAGGGAGGAAGGGGTTGAATGCGAACCAAGGGTAGGAGATGAGTCCAGTGGCCATTGAGCAGGTGGGAAGGATGGAGAAACTCTTTGGCATATGTAATCCAAGAAGAGAACATCAGATAACAGAACAGTAGAAGGAGGAGAAAGCACAGTGACAAGAGACAAGGAATCTGGGGGATAAAATTGGCACAAGAAGAAAGACAAGGTCAATGGTGGGACCAGTTGCTTTTGTAGGCTGAGGGGTGAATTAAGGAAATAGAAACACTCAGGGTGATATTCTTACATAATTTATTTTCCTTTTATGATCTTTCGTATATGTTCAGAATATCACTTCTCTTTCATTATAAGGAAAAAAATTTTTTTTTTCCTCCAGGAGGAAAGTGAAGGGCCTTCTTAGTCAGTGCTCATTTCCTTTGCTGACCTCTGGGCTGAAATTTTTATTATTTTCCATTTGGGTAACTTCAGCAAAAGCCTATGAGCGAGACTGGCTTTGTAATCATCCTTTGGATGAGAAAGCCGAGAGGTCTTCAGTTCTTAGAACCATATTTCAAGAGGAGCAGTAGCAAAGCTAGAGTGTGCCCTGAGGAATGTGGCCACATGGGCTACACTGGGTCTGCACATGGGGCAAGGGAATGGGGGCGTCCAGCCTAGAGAAGAAATGCTTGAGTCCTGGAGGCACATGTGATGGCTGTAGGTGGTTAAAAGGCTGCCAGGCAAAAGTGGGAGGGATTTTATTCTCTGTTGTTCTCTGTTAGTGTAGCTGTAGTAACTAGTCCCAGTGGCTGGTGGGTGGATTTCGGCTCACTGGAAGACTGGTGGTTGTGGTTTGGTGTAGAGCTGTCCAATAGGGCCGTGGGTTGCCTAGTGATGTGAGAAGTTCCCTGACGTGGGAAGAACTCAGGCAAGATGAGACAGCCATCGCTTGTAGAAGGGTTCCATGCACTGTATGGGTTCTTTATTAGATGTGATGGGTCCTTTTTCAGATGTGAGAATTTGATGTTTTATTTTAGTCTTTAGGACCATAATCCCTTACCTACAGTAATGCAGCTTCAAGGATGTAACCCTTGGAGATGGTGGAGGTTTTGTAACCAGCGACTGAGATGGATCCACCCTCATCTGCACTCCGAGACTCACATTTCCATGTCTTGTGTAAATACTTGTCTCTTGGCCCCAGGAATCCATGTCAACAGTGTGCTAATACACAGATATGGCATGAAGGAGACACACAACGTATACAGTCATACCAAGTTCATAGTCTTGGTTTTACTTCCTTGTTATTTTAATTCTGCTTACCTCCCCCAAGCCCCAACCTGCAAATATAGTAATGAATATTACTATTCACATAACGGAAGAAAGAAGCAAGTTCCAACGTTTTTATTTATGCATTGTGCTTGGAAAGAAATGGAACTGTACCAGAAGTTTCTGCATTTATGGTAATTAGTAGGAAACATGGGGAGTAGGGAAGATGTGAGAGAAAATCACAGACCGTCTCAGCAGTACGCTGGGAAAAAAAGTCTTTGTTCACAGGGAAAGTTGCCAAAAACCACAGGGACTTTCTGATTTTTTACTTATGGAAAAAAGGACAAAATCATTTCAGCAACTTCAAGTGGAATTCTCTAGCCATCCTCCTGATGCTTCTTCATTCACGTGCGCTGCACCCTGACATTCACGTGGCCTCCACCTTCTTCTAGTTCTACCTGCATGGCTCTGACTCTAAAGATGAGAGGTTTCCTCTCTACTTCATCCTGGGGAAGACCTAGACCCTGGGCTCCCCGTCCACTGCTGTCCGTCCTGTGCTGTGTCATCTAGCTCCTGCTCTGCAGGCACAGCCAGAGAATCTTCAGTTAGGACTTCCTTGTGTCTCGTACCATTTTATTTTCCCCCAGCATCATTCGTGTTCCAGTTCTTTGCACTTTATTAGTTTGGGTTTTATTGCCTAATGTATTTCTTACAGAGAATACTTCTTTACCCACGTTTTGCTGCAGTTTCCAGTATTTGTCTACCATTATTACATTATTTCACACCCATACTTTTCTCTGTAGTTCTTCGTTTTTGGTATAGTTTTCATTGCACACAACACTCGAGAATGTGGACTAATGCCCATGAAGAATGCAGCGTACCATCTAATCTTCATTGATGGGCTTTGAGTCCCAAACTTAAGAAGAGAACTAGTCAGTTTGCTTAAAATCATATGAATTAAAATGTTGATGCTCAAAACTATATGTCCTGCTATTGTGTCTGTTTATTTCTTATATCTTTCCTTTCATATAAAAACTGAAAAAAGAAATTGTCATATAGTTATGACTAGCAGATCCATATTTGTGTCTTATTGCTGACTTTGTTTTTTTTTAAACTTTATTGAAGTACAGTTGATTTACAATGTTAATTTCTTCTGTACAGCAAAGTGACTCAGTTAAACATATATATATCATTATATTCTTTTTCTATTCTTTTCCAGTATGGTTTGTCACAGGATATTAAATGTAGTTCCTTGTGTTATACAGTAGGACCTTGTTGTTTATCTGTCCTATATGTAATAGTTTGCATCTGCTAATCCCAAACTCCCATTCCTTCCCCCAAACCCCGCTTGTTATTGCCAGCTTTGATTGAGAAACGTATTACTCACAGATGCTCTGGGTTTTCACCATATAGTTAAAATCTTGCCACAGACAACATTACAACAAAATCACCATGTGTGTCAAAATATGGCTCCAATCCCAAACAAAGGCCCGTTTATCATAACCATGTTCATTACATAAAATTTTATTTCCACACATTGTTGGAACAGTTTCTTGGTATTGTTGTAGTTGGGTTTGCCCCATTTTATTGTAGTGGGGTTAACCCACGATTAACCAGAGAATGGGACACATAAATACTCTCATCCCTACAATTTCACTGTGGAAAGTTTGCATTTCCAGTTTTTCAGAAATAGCTGAAACGCAGTCCCCATCCTCCCTACCTGCACTTTTCACTGCAGTTTATACATGGGGTTTGGACATCGTTCCATGTTTAGGCATCTTAGATTTCAAATCAAATTTCCTTAGTTTTATTAGGGTTTACCAGTATCAAACTTCATTGACTTTCCACCCAATAAACTGAGACAGAAAGGTAGACAGATGTACTGTGGCACCATTAGTGAGAGTTTCTTTGTTTCTCTGAAACCCAACTCAAAATAGGATCGAGAAAGAGAGAATGATGGGGAAATTGCTGTAAAATGCAGCTCAACTATGCGTTATTTCCCTGAACAAATGATCTCTGTGAAACATTGAATTATAATGTATGGATGTTTCATCCAATTGCATTGTTACGGTTTGGGAAGCTGGCAGTTTTCCTCTCCTCGGGTAGGGTCCCTTTCACCTCCCAGGTGACGTGCGCCACCTGAGAAGCAGGCCCTTCAGTGTCGCACCGTCATGGCTGTGGGATTTCTTAGTTCATCACCACTCTCCCTTGCTGCTCTGTGGGTCTGAGGTTCTGACTGAAACCTGAGTCTCCACCGGGTATTTAGAACAGGACACACAGCAACCCAAGCCCTGGAGGTGACAGAAGCGCAAAGCAAGGAGCCTTGCAGGAAGAGACCCTCTAACAACTGTGCTTGGGTTTTGCATGATCCTGTAATTTTCCTGGTCCTCTTTTCCCATCTCATTTCCCCTAAGTCCAAGTCTGTCATTGCAAGCTGAAGGCCGATCTACTCTCTACCCACCATCCCCATGTGTCTGCTCAGTCCCAGGCCCGCCTCTTCCTCAAAAGCAGCACCTTTATTATTTCCACGGGCCTGTTTGGCTCAACCTCCAGCCTCCTCCAGCGGGTAGGGGACGGGAGGCTGTACTGCCTCCAGGACCTGGGGCGGGGTGGGCTGGGCTGAAAGGGAGGAGGGAGGTGGGACTGCAGCGGGAACCTCGGCCACCTTTCCCGCACGCTTACCATCAATTTTGTCTGTTCACTTCCAGTATTTCTATATTGCTTCCCTGCAATCTCCCTCCTTGGGCTCTTCCCGCAGATCAACACTTTCTGCATCTATCTTTTGGAGCAAATTGACATGCTGTTTTTTGGAGGTTCTGGTAAGTCTTGTTCATTCTGTTTGTCCTGTAAAAAAGTCTGAAGTTCAGATAAGGGCTAAATAGCCTCAGGCGTGGAATGAGATCTGGACAGTTAGGTGTTCTTTGTCCTGAGCCTTTAAAGGACTTCAGCTCTGGTCGGTCAGGTTGATGGTGGGCCCTTCTAGATTCATTCATCCAAATTGAAAGTGGTCCACCCAGCTTGACACAAGCGGAAAACAGGGAAGCGTAGAATTCCATGAGCTTTGCAGTAGGTTTAAGGCTCTTCTAACTATTCCTTGGAAAAGCCGTATGTGTGACTGTGTGTGAATGTGGGTGAGTGGAGGTGAGTGTGTGCGCCGTGTGTATTTGAGCATGTACATGTCTGAATTAGTCTGGGAGCGTGTGCGTGTAACATTGTGAGTGTGCATGGTGTGCGGGCCTGTAGAGACAGGTGACCTGTGTCCTTTCATTTGGTGTGTACTTTAGATTCCAATCAGGGTGGATAAAGCTTCATGTATTGCTTACTTGGAGACTTAACCCAGATTGCTTACCTTTAAAGTTTACTCTTCTCTAAATGGAGACTAACATACTGATCTCATAGGGTTGCTGTAAGGATTCCATGAAATCTGTACATAAAGCACAAGAGCGTAGAGGGCAATTAATTACTGCTGCCACCTCCTTGTACGGGGCACACAGACACACACACACTCACACAGGAGTGCTTTCTTGTTCTTTTTATCTATCTATCTATCTATCATCCATCTCCCTCTGTCCTTATCTCTGTCTCCATCTCCATCTCCATCTCCATCCCCGTCTCCATCCCCATCTCCATCTCCATCCCCATCTCCATCTCCATCCCCATCTCCATCCCCATCTCCATCTCCATCCCCATCTCCATCTCTCTCCTTTCTTCTGTTGAAATCGCCATCCCTGAGCTTTCCTGGGCCAGCAGCTTCCAACTGTAAGCCACAAGGTCTCCCCACCTCCACGCTGACTGGTTCACACAGCCTTCCAAGAATGTTATCAAAAGTTCCTTCTATCTGTGGTCCTCCTGAGTTGTTAGTTAATGGTCAGTGTCTTTCTTGTACTAAGAGTCACCCAGGCCTTTTTGACTGCCCCGTAGATTGATTTTTTGCCCCTTTCACAGGCATTTTGCATTTGAAAGCTACAAACTTAATTTCTTCTTCTTTTTTTAAAAAAATTTTTACTGGAGTATAGTTGATTTACATACAAACTTCATGTCTTACAACATTTACTGACCGTGAGACTTGCCAGTCTAGAAGGGAACTCTTGACATTTGTGTTCCAGCTGTTTCGGGGATGCTGTCAGCCGTTTACAGCGTGGCCCGGAGTGTGTCCGTCGCAGCTGTGCTGCATGTGTTCTGCTTCAGCGCCGTGAAGGTAGGTATGAGGCCCAGTGCCTTCTTCTCACATCCACCGAAGTAACTGTATTTTAAGTAAACAAATGTCTCCTCCAATTTCAAGAGAAATGGGATCTGAGCACATTAGGAATAACAGGGCCTGGCGGATGAAGCCTCAGTGGTTTAGAAGATGCATTAAGATACCTGATTTGCGGGCTTCCCTGGTGGCACAGTGGTTGAGAGTCCGCCTGCTGATGCAGGGGACACGGGTTCATGCCCCGGTCCGGGAAGATCCCACATGCCGCGGAACGGCTGGGTCCATGAGCCATGGCCGCTGAGCCTGTGCGTCCGGAGCCTGTGCTCCTCAATGGGAGAGGCCACGACAGTGAGAGGCCCGCATACAGCAAAAAAAAAAAAAAAAAAGATACCCGATTTGCCACAGAGCACAAAGCCCACCTGGTCTGACCTCCTGTGTCTGCCTGGCTTGGTCAGTTACTGACACTGGGCGGGGCTTCTGCTTAACATGGTAAAGGGATACAGTTGCATCAAGCTTTATAGACAGAGAACAGGAATGGCTATGACAGTAAAAAACTTTAGAATCCAGGAAACAGATGGACCATAGATTTATCCAGATGGAGAAAGTTAAAACCCAGGCTGGCAGCAAGGGAAACCTACGATGATGAAAAAACAAGATAAGCGTTAACTTTAGGAAAACAGCAAGAGGTATCAGAAAAGCAAATGGTACATGCGTAGCTCAGCTGTGACTAACATTTTGTATCTATGGCGATCTGAATAAGAGTTATAACTGTAATGGCAGAATGGGGGAGGTGAATGTGTGTGCGTGTGTGTTTGCATGCGTGTGCCCCTCTAGGGGAGGTCTTTTTTTTTTTAACATCTTTATTGGAGTATAATTGCTTTACAATGTTGTGTTAGTTTCTGCTGTATAACAAAGTGAATCAGCCATATGTATACGTATATCCCCATATCCCCTCTCCCTTGCGTCTCCCTCCCACCCTCCCTATCCCACCCCTCTAGGAGGTCACAAAGCACCGAGCTGATCTCCCTGTGCTATGCGGCTGCTTCCCACTAGCTAACTATTTTACATGTGGTAGTGTATATATGTCAGTGCTACTCTCTCACTTCATCCCAGCTTACCCTTCCCCCTCCCCATGTCCTCAAGTCCATTCTCTGCGTCTGTGTCTTTATTCCTTTCCTGCCTCTTGGGGAGGTCTTTTTTTTTTTTTTTTAAGGTTTTTAAAATAACATTTATTTCTTAAAAGTTAACATGTGCATAATAGGAAACCAAAGAACACAAGAAGCAAAAACAAAGTCATCCATAATCACAAGTCTTGGGGAGGTCTTAATCTTGCCTTCCACATTAGAAAGTCAGCAAATAATATCTGAAGTTGAAAAAAAAATCAAGAAATAACAAAACAAGCATGTTATCTGGAAATATGGAAGTAAATAGACGATGAAACAGGTGAAAGTCCCTGCCTTTGGGAAGCAGGAGTTGGAGCAAGGAGATGGATGGTGAGGGCAGGGCACCACTGCTCTTCATCTAGGCATGTAGAACTGCAGAAGGGCCATGAAGTCTGAAAACAATAGCACATGTAACATATTGAGGGGCATCTTCAATCAGTAAAAAAGTAATTAATTTATAGTATACATATTTCTTGACTTCATGGATGCCCTGACTTTAATGTGTTACACCACAAGTACCTCTTTGATAAAATAAAAATTAAATGTAAAATAGTAAATAATATATGTTCCAAAGGGTTTTAAATATATATTATATGACATTTATTAATTAACTTTTTAAAAGATTAGCTTAAAATCATATTAAACTCATCAATGTCAGTGGCAGAAAGATAATTGTTTATTCCCCTTTGTGGAAGAGAGGAATTCAGTAATATTATCTTCTGATGTATCACAGTTGAATTTCTCTGGGGTAAACAATGGCATAATTCCCTCCCTCACTCCTTCCATCCTTTTCATTTGGATATTCTTTTTTTACATTAAAAAAAAAGAGAGGAGAAGGATCTTTTTTCTAGTACACAATGGTAATGTTCATGCTTGTAGTGGCTCTGTTTGTTACCACATTTATACTGTCATGTAGAACAACAATTATATAATTAATCAGTGTTTCTGGGTTCTTTCTTTTGAAATACATTCCTTTATGCTGTCACAAGACCCCAGGTATTTCATTCAGGAAAACTCCTTAGGTATTTTCTGAAAACCTCTTTCCACCGCCCTTTGTTAAAGGGCACATGACTGCCTATAAAATTTTGGGGCACAAACTTTTCCCTTACAGGACCCTTTATAATTTGCTCTGTTGTGTTCCAGTCTCTTTTTGTTTATATATTTATTTTTTATTAATTGTTTGAAAGTCTGGTTCATTGAGATATAATTTGTACGCTTCAAAATTAAAGTTTTTAATATATATAATTTGGTAAGTTTTGATACATGTATATAGTCATGGAACCAATGCCACAATCGAGTTATAGAATATTACCAACTCAAAGGTCCTATTGTATCCCTTTGTGGTCTGTCTCTTCTCCCTATGTCAACCTTTGACCACCACTCATATGATTTTTATGCTTAAAACTTTTAAAAATCAACTTTATACAATAAAATGCACTAGTTTTAAATGTACAATTAGATGAGTTTTGATGAATGTGTCACCATCACAGTCATGATGTAGAACAATTCTACCACCACCAAATTCTTCTTCATTCCCCTCCCCAGGCGCAGGTTCCTGCAGCCACTGATCTGCTCTCTGTCATTGTAGTTCATTTTTTCTAGAACTTCACATAAATGGAATTATGCAATATGTAGCTTTTGGAGTACTTCTTTCAATTAGTGCAATGCTTCTGAGATCCAACAATGTGTCAGTAGTTTTTTTTTTTTTTTTTTTTTATTGCTGAGTAGCATTTCTGTGGTTATTTCCAGTTATTGAAAATTATGAATTATATAGACTTCCGGGTAAGATGGCGGAAGAGTAAGACGCGGAGATCACCTTCCTCCCCACGGATACACCAGAAATACAGCTACACGTGGAACAACTCCTACAGAACACCTACTGAACGCTGGCAGAAGACCCCAGACCTCCCAAAAGGCAAGAAACTACCCACATACCTGGGTAGGGCAAAGCGGAGAGATTCCCGCACAGAGGATCGGTGCCGAGCGGCACTCACCAGCCCGAGGGGCTTGTCTGCTCGCCCGCCGGGGCGGGCGGCGCTGGAAGCTGAGGCTCGGGCTTCGGTCAGAGCGCAGGGAGAGGACTGGGGCTGGCGGCGAGAACTCAGCCTGAAGGGGGCTAATGTGCCACAGCTAGCCGGCAGGGAGTCCGGGAAAACTCTGGAGCTGCCGAAGAGGCAAGAGACTTTTTCTTCCCTCTTGGTTTCCTGGTGCGCGAGGAGAGGGGATTAAGAGCGCTGCTTAAAGGGGCTCCACAGACGGGCACGAGTCACAACTGAAAGCGAGGAGCCCAGTGACGGGCGTGGGACGCTGGGGCTGCTGCTGCCGCCGCCAAGAAGCCTGTGTGCGAGCGCAGGTCACTGTCCACACCGCCCTTCCGGGAGCCTGTGCAGCCCGCCACTGCCGGGGTCCCGGGATCCAGGGGCGGCTTCCCTGGGAGAACGCACAGCGCGCCTCGGGCTGGTGCAACGTCACGCCGACCTCTGCTGCTGCAGGCTCGCCCCGCACTCCGTGCCCCTCCCTCCCGCCCGGCCTGAGTGAGCCAGAGTCCCCGAAGAGGCTGCTCCTTTAACCCTGTCCTGTCTGAGCGAAGAACAGACGCCCTCCGGCGACCTACACGCAGAGGCGGGGCCAAATCCAAAGCTGAGACCCAGGAGCTGTGAGAACAAAGAAGAGAAAGGGAAACCTCTCCCAGCAGCCTCAGAAGCAGCGGATTAAAGCTCCACAATCAACTTGATGTACCCTGCATCTGTGGAATACATGAATAGACAACAAATCATCCCAAATTGAGGAGCCAGGAGTCAGGGCTGTGCCTCTGAGGTGGGAGAGCCAACTTCAGGACACTGGTCCACAACAGACCTCCCAGCTCCACATAATATCAAACGGTGAAAATCTTCCAGAGATCTCCATCTCAACAGCAGCACCCAGCTTCACTCAATGACCAGCAAGCTACAGTGCTGGACACCCTATGCCAAACAACTAGCAAGATAGGAACACAACGCCACCCATTAGCAGAGAGGTGGCCTAAAATCATAAAAAGTCCGCAGACACCCCAAAACACACCACCAGACGTGGACCTGCCCACCAGAAAGACAAGATCCAGCCTCATCCACCAGAACACAGGCACTAGTCCCCTCCACCAGGAAGCCTACACAACCCACTAAACCAACCTTAGCCCCTGGGGACAGACACCAAAAACAACGGGAACTACGAACCTGCAGCCTGCAAAAAGGAGACCCCAAACACAGTAACATAAGCAAAATGAGAAGACAGAAAAACACACAGCAGGAGAAGGAGCAAGATAAAAACCCACCAGACCTAACAAATGAAGAGGTAATAGGCAGTCTACCTGAAAAAGAATTCAGAATAATGATGGTAAAGATGATCCAAGATTCTATTTCCCAGATCCAAAATCTTGGAAATAGAATAGACAAAATGCAAGAAACAGTTAACAAGGACCTAGAAGAACTAAAGATGAATCAAGCATCGAGTAAAAACACAATACATGAAATAAAAAATACTCTACATGGAATCAATAGCAGAATAACTGAGGCAGAAGAACGGATAAGTGAGGTGGAAGATAAAATAGTGGAAATAACTGCTGCAGAGCAAAATAAAGAAAAAAGAATGAAAAGAACAGAGGACAGTCTCAGAGACCTCTGGGACAACATTAAACGCACCAACATTCGAATTATAGGGGTTCCAGAAGAAGAAGAGAAAAAGAAAGGGACTGAGAAAATATTTGAAGAGATTATAGTTGAAAACTTCCCTAATATGGGAAAGGAAATAGTTAATCAAGTCCAGGAGGCACAGAGAGTCCCATACAGAATAAATCCAAGGAGAAATACACCAAGACACATATTAATCAAACTTTCAAAAATTAAACACAAAGAAATCATATTAAAAGCAGCAAGGGAAAAACAACAAATAACACACAAGGGAATCCCCATCAGGATAACAGCTGATCTCTCAGCAGAAACTCTACAAGCCAGAAGGGAGTGGCAGGACGTAATTAAAGTGATGAAGGAGAAAAACCTGCAACCAAGATTACTCTACCCAGCAAGGATCTCATTCAGATTTGATGGAGAAATTAAAACCTTCACAGACAAGCAAAAGCTGAGAGAGTTCAGCACCACCAAACCAGCTTTACAACAAATGCTAAAAGAACTTCTCTAGGCAAGAAACACAACAGAAGGAAAAGACCTACAATAACGAACCCAAAACAATTAAGAAAATGGGAATAGGAACATACATATCGATAATTACCTTAAATGTAAATGGACTAAATGCTCCCACCAAAAGACACAGATTGGCTGAATGGATACAAAAACAAGACCCATATATATGCTGTCTACAAGAGACCCACTTCAGACCTAGAGACACATACAGACTGAAAGTAAGGGGATGGAAAAAGATATTCCATGCAAATGGAAACCAAAAGAAAGCTGGAGTAGCAATTCTCATATCAGACAAAATAGACTTTAAAATAAAGACTACTAGAAGAGACAAAGAAGGACACTACATAATGATCAAGGGATCGATCCAAGAAGGAGATATAACAATTGTAAATATTTATGCGCCCAACATAGGAGCACCTCAATACATAAGGCAAATACTAACAGCCATAAAAGGAGAAATCGACAGTAACACAATCATAGTAGGGGACTCTAACACCCCACTTTCACCAATGGACAGATCATCCAAAATGAAAATAAATAAGGAAACCCAAGCTTTAAATGATACATTAAACAAGATGGACTTAATTGATATTTATAGGACATTCCATCCAAAAACAACAGAATACACATTTTTCTCAAGTGCTCATGGAACATTCTCCAGGATAGATCATATCTTGGGTCACAAATCAAGCCTTGGTAAATTTAAGAAAATTGAAATTGTATCAAGTATCTTTTCAGACCACAATGCTATGAGACTAGATATCAATTACAGGAAAAGAGCTGTAAAAAATACAAACACATGGAGGCTAAACAATACACTACTTAACAACGAAGTGATCACTGAAGAAATCAAAGGGGAAATTAAAAAATACCTAGAAACAAATGACAATGGAGACACGACGACCCAAAATCTATGGGATGCAGCAAAAGCAGTTCTAAGAGGGAAGTTTATAGCAATACAATCCCACCTTAAGAAACAGGAAACATCTCGAATAAACAACCTAACCTTGCACCTAAAGCAATTAGAGAAAGAAGAACAAAAACATCCCAAAGTTAGCAGAAGGAAAGAAATCATAAAGATCAGATCAGAAATAAATGAAAAAGAAATGAAGGAAATGATAGCAAAGATCAATAAAACTAAAAGCTGGTTCTTTGAGAAGATAAACAAAATTGATAAACCATTAGCCAAACTCATCAAGAAAAAAAGGGAGAAGACTCAAATCAATAGAATTAGAAATGTAAAAGGAGAAGTAACAACTGACACTGCAGAAATACAAAAGATCATGAGAGATTACTACAAGCAACTCTATGCCAATAAAATGGACAACCTGGAAGAAATGGACAAATTCTTAGAAATGCACAACCTGCCAAGACTGAATCAGGAAGAAATAGAAAATATGAACAGACCAATCACAAGCACTGAAATTGAAACTGTGATAAAAAATCTTCCAACAAACAAAAGCCCAGGACCAGATGGCTTCACAGGTGAATTCTATCAAGCATTTAGAGAAGAGCTAACACCTATCCTTCTCAAACTCTTCCAAAATATAGCAGAGGGAGGAACACTCCCAAACTCATTCTACGAGGCCACCATCACCTTGATACCAAAACCCGACAAGGATGTCACAAAGAAAGAAAACTACAGGCCAATATCACTGATGAACATAGATGCAAAAATCCTCAACAAAATACTAGCAAACAGAATCCAACAGCACATTAAAAGGATCATACACCATGATCAAGTGGGGTTTATTCCAGGAATGCAAGGATTCTTCAATATACGCAAATCAATCAACGTGATACACCATATTAACAAATTGAAGGAGAAAAACCATATGATCATCTCAATAGATGCAGAGAAAGCTTTCGACAAAGTTCAACACCCATTTATGATAAAAACCCTGCAGAAAGTAGGCATAGAGGGAACTTTCCTCAACATAATAAAGGCCATATATGACAAACCCACAGCCAGCATCGTCCTCAATGGTGAAAAACTGAAACCATTTCCACTAAGATCAGGAACAAGACAAGGTTGCCCACTCTCACCACTCTTATTCAACCTAGTTTTGGAAGTTTTAGCCACAGCAATCAGAGAAGAAAAGGAAATAAAAGGAATCCAAATCGGAAAAGAAGAAGTAAAGCTGTCACTGTTTGCAGATGACATGATACTATACATAGAGAATCCTAAAGATGCTACCAGAAAACTACTAGAGCTAATCAATGAATTTGGTAAAGTTGCAGGATACAAAATTAATGCACAGAAATCTCTGGCATTCCTATATACTAATGATGAAAAATCGGAAAGTGAAATCAAGGAAACACTCCCATTTACCATTGCAACAAAAAGAATAAAATATCTAGGAATAAACCTACCTAAGGAGACAAAAGACCTGTATGCAGAAAATTATAAGACACTGATGAAAGAAATTAAAGATGATACAAATAGATGGAGAGATGTACCATGTTCTTGGATTGGAAGAATCAACATTGTGAAAATGACTCTACTACCCAAAGCAATCTACAGATTAATGCAATCCCTATCAAACTACCCCTGGCATTTTTCACAGAACTAGAGCAAAAAAATTTCGCAATTTGTATGGAAACACAAAAGACCCCGAATAGCCAAAGCAATCTTGAGAACGAAAAATGGAGCTGGAGGCATCAGGCTCCCTGACTTCAGACTATACTACAAAGCTACAGTAATCAAGACAGTATGGTACTGGCACAAAAACAGAAAGATAGATCAATGGAACAGGATAGAAAGCCCAGAGATAAACCCACGGACATATGGTCACCTTATCTTTGATAAAGGAGGCAGGAATGTACAGTGGAGAAAGGACAGTCTCTTCAATAAGTGGTGCTGGGAAAACTGGATAGGGACATGTAAAAGTATGAGATTAGATCACTCCCTAACACCATACACAAAAATAAGCTCAAAATGGATTAAAGACCTAAATGTAAGGCCAGACACTGTCAAACTCTTAGAGGAAAACATAGGCAGAACACTCTATGACATAAATCACAGCAAGATCCTTTTGGACCCACCTCCTAGAGAAATGGAAATAAAGACAAAAATAAACACATGGGACCTAATGAAACTTAAAAGCTTTTGCACAGCAAAGGAAACCATAAACAAGACCAAAAGACAACCCTCAGAATGGGAGAAAATATTTGTAAATGAAGCAACTGACAAAGGATTAATCTCCAAAATTTATAAGCAGCTCATGCAGCTCAATAACAAAAAAACAAACAACCCAATCCAAAAATAGGCAGAAGACCTAAATAGACATTTCTCCACAGAAGATATACAGACTGCCAACAAACACATGAAAGGATGCTCAACATCTTTACTCATTAGAGAAATGCAAATCAAAACTACAATGAGATATCATCTCACACCAGTCAGAATGGCCATCATCAAAAAATCTAGAAACAATAAATGCTGGAGAGGGTGTGGAAAAAAAGGAACACTCTTGCACTTCTGGTCGGAATGTGAATTGGTACAGCCACTATGGAGAACGGTATGGAGGTTCCTTAAAAAACTACAAATAGAACTACCATATGACCCAGCAATCCCACTACTGGGCATATACCCTGAGAAAACCATAATTCAAAAAGAGACATGTACCAAAATGTTCATAGCAGCCCTATTTACAATAGCCCGGAGATGGAAACAACCTAAGTGTCCATCATCGGATGAATGGGTAAAGAAGATGTGGCACATATATACAATGGAATATTACTCAGCCATAAAAAGAAATGAAATTGAGCTATTTGTAATGAGGTGGATGCACCTAGAGTCTGTCATACTGAGTGAAGTAAGTCAGAAAGAGAAAGACAAATACTCTATGCTGACACATATATATGGAATTTAAGAAAAAAAATGTCATGAAGAACATAGGGGTAAGACAGGAATACAGACACAGTCCTACTTGAGAATGGACTTGAGGATATGGGGAGGGGGAAGGGTAAGCTGTGACAAAGCGAAAGAGAGGCATGGACATATATACACTACCAAACGTAAGGTAGATAGCTAGTGGGAAGCAGCCGCATAGCACAGGGAGATTAGCTCGGTGCTTTGTGACCGCCTGGAGGGGTGGGATAGGGAGGGTGGGAGGGAGACGCAAAAGGGAGGGGATATGGGAACATATGTATATGTATAACTGATTAAATTTGTTATAAAGCAAAAAATAAAAAAAAATGTTAATCTTAAAAAAAAATAAAAATAAAAAAAAGTTTGAAAATCAAAAAAGAAATTATGAATTTTATATATATATATATATGCTTATAACTTTATAATAAACTGCCAAACTGTTGTCCAAAGTGTCAGTACAGGTTTCCATTCCCCCTATAATCTTTGAGATTTCCAAGTGTTCCAAATTCTTTCTAGCACTTAATGTTGTCAGTTTTTAAAAGTAGTAGCCATTCCAGCGTGTGCTAGTATCTAACTGTGGTTTTAATTCGTATTTCTCTAATAACGATTATTGTCGAGTATGTTTTCATATGCTTGCTTGCCATTTGTGAAAGATCATTGGTGAAAAATCTGTTAAGGTCTTTTACTCATTTTAAAATTGCATCGTATGCTCTTATTATTAAGATAGGAGTTTTTTACATATTCTGGATATAAGTTCTCGATCAAATATATATTGCTCATATATTTTTTTACAGTTCGTGGCTTGTATTTCCATTTCATTAACATTATTTTTCAAAGAACAGAAGTTTTAAATTATAGTGAAGTTAAATTTATAAGTTATTTACTTTATGGTTTGTACTTTTTATGTTCTATCTAAAAATATTTACCTAATGCAAGGTTACAAATATTTTTTTCCTAAAAGTTTTGTAGTTGTAGCTCTTACATTTAGATCTATGATCCGTTTTGAGTTGATTCGTGTGTATGAGATGAGGTAAAGATTGAGATTCACTAGCACAATTGTTGAAAAGACTAACCTTTCCCCGTTGAATTACCTTGGAAACATTGTAAAGGATCAGTTACTGGCTACTGGTTTATGGTCCAGCATGTAAGGAGTTTGGGAGTTACTACACCATCCTAAGAATAAGTGAAAAGCTGAACAAACTGAAAAAAACAGAAAGCTCTTCTTAGATCCATCAGAGAGGAGAGGCAGCAGGGCAAATTCCTGCTTCCAAACCTGGAGAGACAGACAGGTAAATACAGAGGAACAGGAACCCAGGAGCAGAAACCTCTACGGGAACCAGTACCAGGGGTAGGAAAACCTGAACAGTGATTGACAAATTGCTGGAGGCTCAGTGTAGACAAGTCTGAGGGTTAATAACTCCAGGTGAATCCGGTCATCAGGGAGCCCCACACTTTTGTGAGTTTCACCCCCACTAGCTCAACCAGGTTGTCAACAGTGAATATTGGAGGAAAACCCCTTCCTGCCTTCCACAGGTAGAGGGGAGAGTAACCATTTTAAAATATACCAGAGCATTCTGTTCTTCTTAACTAAGCCTGCCTCAAGATTTTACTGGAGCCTAAACTACTGGGATTTTCTTCAGAGCCTAACTTACCTGGAGGAGGGTAAATATCAAACTCCAGTTTGGCTCCAGCCTTCCATATGAGGGAAGGGAAATACCCAACTCCAGCCTAGTCCTTTCAAGCCATTCTTTTCCACCTAAGGTGGGGGTGGGACTCAGAAGCACTTGTGAAGTTCACAGTCCAGAGACTCAGGGTCACCAAAAGACAGAGAACTAATCCCAGGACTGTAGAATACCTCCCCCCTCACACGTTACTACCGCATCACTAAAGGTCTGTTTACCATAGTTCCTTTTACCTGTTACGTCATGTCTTGTTACCAAGGAAAAAATTACAAGGCATACTAAAAAGCAAAAAACACAGTTTGAAGAGAAATAACAAGCATCAGAACCAGACCTAAATATGGCAGGATGTTGGAATTATCAGACTGGGAATTCACAACAGCTATGATTAGCATGCTAAGGGCTCTAATGGATAAAGTGTTCAGCAGGCAAGAGCAGATGTGCAATGCAAGTAGAGAGGTGGAAATTCCAAGAAAGAATCAAGAAGAAATGCTGGCGATCAAAAACACTCTAACAGAAGTGAAGAGTGCCCTCGAAGGGCTTATAAGCAGGCTGTACATGGCTGAAGAAAGAATTTCTGAGCTTAAGGATAGGTCAATGGAAACTTCCAAAATGGAAAATCAGAGAGAAAAAAGACTGAAAAAACCCCCAGAATATCCAAGAACTGTGGGACAACTATAAGATGTATAACATGTGTAATGGGAATACCAGAGGAGAAGAAAGAATGGTACAGAATATGACTGAGAATTTCCCCAAATTAATATCAGACACCAAATCACATATCCAGGAATCTCAGAGAACACCAAGCATGATAAATGCCAAAAAACTACACCCATGCATATTATATTCCAGTTGCTAAAAATCAAAGATAAAGAAAAAAATCTTCAAAGATACCAGAGGATAAGAACACCTTGCCTATAGAGGAGAAAGGTAAGAATTGCATCTGACTTCTCCTCAGGAACTGCTATAGACTGAACTGTGTCTCCCCAAAATTCCTGTTGAAAACCCTAACCTCCAATGTGATGATATTTGGAGATGGGGCCTTTGGGAAATAGGTTTAGATGAGGTCATGAGGGTGGGGTCCTCATGATGGGATTAGTGCCCTTATAAGAAGAGAAGAGACACCAGAAGTCTCTCTGCCATGTGAAGACACAGAGGAAATGAAGCCGTCTGCAAGCCAGGGAACCTTCACTAGCACCTGGCCATGCTGGCAAATTAATCTCTGACTTGCAGCCTTCAGAACTGTACGAAATAAATGTCTGTTGTTTAAGCCGCCCTGTCTATTTATTGTACTTTTTTATGGCAACCTGAGTAAGACAGAAACAATGCAAGCAAGACAAGAGTGGAGTAAAATAAAGTGTTGAAAGTAACACACACACACACACACACACACACACACACACACACACATCTAGAATTCTGTACCTTGCAAAATTATCTTTCAAAAGTGAAAGATAAATGTAGACTTTCTTGGACAAATAAAAGTTGAGGAATTTTCTTGTGACTAGACCTGCCTGGGGAGAAAATATTTGCAAAAGACATATCTGATAAAGTACTGTTATCCAAAAAATATACAAAAAACTTTAAAAACTCAACAATAAGAACTTAACTAAAAGTGGACAAAAACCTGAATAGGCACCTCACCAATGAAGATGTGCAGATGGCAAATGGGCATATGAAAATATGCTCAACATCATATACCATTAGGGAACTGCAAATTAAAATGACAATAAGATACTAATACACACCTCTTAGAATGGCCAAAGTTCAGAACCCTGACAACAACAAATGCTGACAGGCATGTGGAGCAACAGGAACTCTCACTTATTGCTGGTGGGATGCAAAATGATATAGCCATTTTGGAAAACAGTTTGGCAATTTCTTACAAAGTAAACATACTCTTACCATACAATCCAGCAGTTGTGCTCCTTGACCCTCTTTGAAAACTTAGGTTCACACAAAAACATGCACACAAATGTTTATAGCGGCTTTATCTAATAATTACCAAATACTTGAGAACAATCAAGATGTCCTGTAGCAGTTGAACAGATAAACTGTGGGGCATTCAGACAATGGAATACTATTCAACATGCCCCCCTCAGACACACATCCCCAAATAAGGTATCACACCATGAAAAGACTTGGAGGAATCTCAAATGCATATTTCTAAGTTAAAGAAGCTAACATAAAAAGGCTACATATTGTAAGATTCCAGCTATATGACATTCTAGAAAAGACAAAACTTTCTACATCTACTGAGAAGATCATACCGATCTTTTTTTAGTCTGTTGACAGGGCGAATCACATTGGTTCACTTTTAAGTGTTGAATCAGTGTTTCATTTGAAAGATGAACCCCAGTTGGTCATGATGTATTATCTTTTTTAAAGATTGCTCAATTTTATTTACTAATATTTTGTTGAGGAATACTGTGTCTATGATCATGAGGTTTCTAGTTCTCTAGTTTCCTTTTCTAGTAATGCTTTGTCTTATTTTGTTATAAGGTAATGGGCTCATAAAATGTGTTGGAAGGCATTTCCTTCTAAATTCTAAAAGAGTTTGTATAGAACCGGTATTATATATTTTATAAGTGTTTGATAGAATTCATAAGTGAAGCCATCTGGGCCTGGAATTTTCTTCAGGGGAAGGTTTTAAACTATGAATTCAATAAATATCAAGTTATTCAGGTTATCTAATATTGAAATAGTTAGTTCCTTCATGGAATTTGTCTATTTTCTCTACATTTTCTAATTATTGGCATATATATTATACTTTCAAGGTCCATAGTGTTTGTAGTGATGTCTCCTCTTTTATTGCTAACATTGGTAGTTTGTACCCTCTCTTTTTCTTCCTGATCAGTTTGGCTAGGGGATTATTAATCTTTTTGAACTTTTTATATAACAAGATTTGAGTTTATTATCTTTATTTTTTATTTACATTGATTTCTGCTCTTTATTATTTCCTTCTTCTTGCTCACTTTCGTTATAATTAGTTCTTTTTGTCCTGATTTTTTTAAGAAGGAACATACATTATTTTATACTCTCATTAAACAATCAATTATCTTATAAAGGCATTAAAAATATAAGGAGAAAAGTACCTGTTTTATTTACCTTGCTATTAATGTACATTGCTTTGTGTAGATCCATCTTTCCATTTGGTATCATACTCCTGTTTGAAGAACCTTCTTTAACAAAACTTGTAGTGCAGGTCTACTGGTAGTGAATTCTTGCAGCTTTTGTCTGAAAAACTCCTCATTTTTGCCTTCATTTTTGAAGGTATGTTCACTGGTATAGAATTCTGGGTTGACAGCTTTGTTTTTTCCCTTTCAATACTGTAGGTATGTTGGCACATTTTCCTGGATTGTATAATTTCTGATCAAGATCTGCTGTTATTCTAATATTTGTTCCTCTGTCAGTAATGTTCTTTTTTCTCTGGCTACCTTCCAGATTTTCTCCTCATCTTTTGTTTTCAGCAATCTGAAAGTGATGTGACTAAGTGTATGGTGTTTATTTTTATTTTACTTAAGGTTCTCTGAGCTGTTTTTGAACTTTTTTTCAGTTGATATTTCCAAATCCTCAGCCATTATCTCTTCAAATGTGTTCTGCCTTGTCCTGTTTTTCTTTTCTACTTGGGCATTCAATTATATGCATATGTTAGACTGTTTTAATAGTGTTCCATGTCTTTCGGATACTATGTTCTTTTTTTCCCACTGTTTTTCCTTTGGATTTTCTTTTGAATAATTTTCATTGACCTTCTTTAAAGTAACTTATTCTTTCCTATGCTGTATCTAGTCTGATGAGAGAGTCAGCAAAGGAATTGAAAAAAAAATCTCTTATATCATGTGTTTTAATTTACTCCTAGCATTTCAATTTGACTCCTATATATAGTTTCTGTCTCTCTTTTGAAATTACCCATCTGTTTATGAATATTATCCACCAACCCCTCGATCTTTTAACATTAATTATAGTTATTTTGAAGGTAAGATTTTGTAAGGTACCTGTTGTTTTCTTGTCAGAGTGTGACCATACTCTTGTGAATTTTTACATTTGACATGTAACTGTCATTCATCAGTATTTAGTTTTGAGGAGAACAAGAATGAGACCAACTTTAATTTTCCCAGAATTCTTGTATAAATCTTTCTTATCATCTAAACTTAAAAAAAAAAAGCCATAGACGATGACTAGACTTGGATCTCTTTCTTTAAGTTTTCTGGAACACCATGAACACTTTTCATATTGAAGGCTCTTACAAATAGTTAAAGTTTCTCCCTCTTATTTTTTGATTAATGATATTATTGATTTTGTTTACATGGTCTGTTTTAAATTTTTTTATAATCTCTTTTTGTTGTGTATGTTTGCCGTTCACGTCTCTCATTCCTGTTTTCATGGTCTACTTCTCTTTATATTGTTCCTTTGTGTTCTCGTATGGTATCTAGAGTTTCTTATTTCAACAAGAACAAGAAAAAGAACAAAAACAACAACAAATATTTGTTGGGAAATTATGATGTACCAGGAACTTTCCATTTCATAACAACCTACTGAAACTGAATAGTGAGTCACAGCTGCCCCAAACACACAGGTCTCATCATACCCTATCATCTCTTCTACCCGACCCGTGATTACATGTGTTTATATCACCTGTCTGCTCAGGTGGACATTTGATTTGTGACCCCTGTCTGGGAGTCAAGCAGAAATTGAGCTGACTTCTGTCAGAAAAATTTAAGACTCCCTGACCAAATCTTTCTAGAGGTACCTCAGGTTTAAAATACAGGAAGAGAAGAAAGTGAAACAAAGAATGTTTCAGTAACATACCACCAGTTCAGATATATCTTTCCCCTGGAAAAATATGTTATTCGTGGACTTTTAGGTGGTTCTATCAGGAATCTTCATCCCAGGGATATGAATGAGATACCTGGGACAGTGCTTGTCTTTACTTCGTCCTCTTTGCTCCAATATCCCGACCCTTGAACTGACCAAATAAAACCTGTTGCCTCCAATACAGCCGGGGGGTCCAAAAGCTGCCATCCACAGATGTCTGAGTTCAGGCATTATGTTGTCTGCCAACCCCCTGGCCTGCCTTAACTCCTGCCCTTCCACCTCTGATTTAGTTGATGTCAGCAGGGACTTAGTGAGATCTTTTCCTGCTTACTTCCTCAATACACTTCTCTCTCTCTCTGAAATAGAGAGTGCGAATTTCAGTCGTGTATCAGATATCAACATCTTCTTTCAGACTAGTCTCATCTGTAAGATAAGTTCCAGCATAAATTCCTCAAAGCCTATGGCTTATGCACAAGTACTTTCTCTAGTTCCCAGTATAGATTTATGCTTTTTTCTTTTTGAATATTTATTGGACATTTAATGGGAGGAGAAAAGCTAGTTCCCTGTGTTCTTTTTTTAAAAAATTTTTATTGGAGTATAGTTGATTTACAATATTGTGTTAGTTTCTGCTGTACAGCAAAGTGAATCAGTTATACATGTACATATATCCACTCTTTTTAAAATGCTTTTCCCATATAAGAATTCCCTGTGCTATACAGTAGGTCCTTATTTGTTATCTGTTATATATATAGTAAGTGTTCCCTGTGTTCTTCATGCCATTTTGACCAGGACCCAATACTTCGTCCTTCTTTGCAACCCTGAGCAGCAAATGGTATCTGATGGAAATATTCTTTTCTTTGGTTGATGGAAATGGGAACATGCAAGCTCTCTGTAACTGAAGCAGGAGCTGAACAGTTCATATTCACTGGTAGTCAACATATATTTCTTTGTTTAGAAAGGGCTTTGCCAGGGACTTCCCTGGTGACACAGTGGTTAAGAATCCGCCTGCCAGTGCAGGGGACATAGGTTCGAGTCCTGCTCCGGGAAGATCCCACATGCCGTGGAGCAACTAAGCCTGTGTGCCACAACTACTGAGCCCACGTGCCGCAACTGCTGAAGCCTGCGCACCTAGAGCCCGTGCTCCACAACAAGAGAAGCCACCGCAATGAGAAGCCTGTAAACCACAACGAAGAGTAGCCCCCGCTCGCTGCAACTAGAGAAAGCCCGTGTGCAGCAATGAAGACCCAACGCAGCCAAAAATAAATGAATAAATTAATTTAAAAAAAGAAAAAAAGAAATGACCTTGCCAGGTACTATAGTGATATGAGAGGAGAAACAGTCAGTTCTTTCTCCTCAGGAGTTTAACATTCATCAAAGCTGATGTGCTGTGGATGATCAGAAAAGACAAAACCCATCAGAGGAGGTGGTTGTTTAGTGCAGCCTTCAAACGTTTTGCAGTTGGGCTGAGAACCTTGCCATAGACTATGCAGTCAAGCATGTGAAACAGTTTCATCAGAGTTAGGAATGAATGATCATGGCAGATGGAGGAGATGGTAAGGATATTAACCTACTGATGGTGAAGGAGAGGGATGACTGGATATGTCAGCAGGATATATCAAAGTTACGGACAGTCTTTCACGTAAGGCTAAAAGTGTATGTTTTTGGTCCATTGGGTATGATGTGCATCACAAGAATACTGGTTGCCTGAAAGGGTCTATAGCAAAAAGAGGTCATCAGCTCTAAGGTTGTTGAATGCCATAGACGAGCTGATGGCCTCTGCTGTGATGGAAACAAGGTGTTAAGAAGTTCCCAGTTGACGTCCCAAGTCACTCCATGAGTGGTCAGACCAAAAACGTTACTTCCAGATCCTCCATCAGCTGTCTCACCGCTAAATCATAACTGTTTACTCTAAATCTTTGATTTATGATGAACCTTTGTCTCATGCTTCATGCTTTTGAGCAGGTAAGCCTCATTTGATAGTAAAAAATAATTCATTGATAATAGAATCATGGTTGAATCTATAGAAGACAGAATATTCTTCCATACTCAGATGCTTTCCACAAAAGAACAACTCATGGGACTTCTTAGATTAATTCCTAAAGGAGAAGGTGTATGCTCTGAAAAACCCATTTCGTATGACAAGTGTTTTTTTTTTTTTTTTTTGCCACGCTGCGCGGCTTGCAGGATCTTAGTTCCCCCACCAGGGATCGAACCCGGGGCATCCCCTGCAGTGAAAGTGCCAAGTCCTAACCACTGGACCTCCAGGAAATTCCGTTGACAAGTGTTGAAGGCTCATTATCAAAAGTAATGTACGCTCCTGGGATTGTTAAATGACTTTATCTTGCAAAATTCTTGGAGGGTTTTGGAAGCTGTTGAAGAATCTGGTGTTCAAGAAGACGTTTTGTTTTTTACCAACTGTGGGACAGATGCTGTCATTCCCTCACCTCCCCAAGTCCGACTCTCTCTTCATAGCAGACATTGCTAATTGATCACAGCATTTTTTCTCACGAGGTCAGCAGGGCTCCGCAATGCCCAGACAGTAGTACAGGCAGCCAGTACCAACTGATCAGAGCTGGTCCAAGAGATAAGATCTATTTACTATCCTGGGCTGAGACTTTTATTTCTGTTTTCCTTTCTGTTTATGGCCTGCCATCGGTGTAAGTCACTGTTGGATCAAAGTTAATAGATTCCACTTTGAAAGCACGCTTCCAACTCTGTGATGGGACTGAACACTTCAGAGGCTCTGGGGTTTACTTTTGTGTTGAAACAGGCTTTTTACCAGGTGAAACTGGGGTACTTTGAAAGATTTATTTAATCTCAAAGAGGTACTGACTTCCTTGCTCAGCACAGAACAAGCATCAGTTGTGGTAAATAGTAGGATCCATTGTTAGAGAATCTTAATGTTCTATCTATATTTTGAAACACCTTTTAGTTAAAAATAGAGCACTTTGCATTTCTCCCTTCTCATTTGTAAGTCCTGAGTTTTCTAAAGGTCTCAGATAGACTCTCCACTTTAAAAAACAGCGCCTATTAAATGCCGTGCATTAAATGAATGTGTTTAACAAATTGGCAAGGGCATCCTTAGGAAAAAAGAGAAGCTCACCCACCTTCAACTTAACATACTTATCCAGAGCTGGGATTCCACTTCTTGTTTAACGATGCTTTTGTTTATGACTTTTATGCTTACGCTTTTCGCTCCTAGAATTGACTTTTTTCCCCCTTTTATCTCTGCTGCGCCGCGATGGATTGATGGGCCCTTGTGAACAATTTCAGCATGTCAGCTGCCTTCCCAGAGATGTGTTTCTCTATCTGGGTCTTGATATGTATTTACATCCTTGATTTTTATTATTCTCACTTGATAGAAGCAGATTGAGGGACTGGCATTTAATTTTGCTCTCTGGAATATTAATTAGGGGAAGAAATTTTATTCCTCTTTTAATTTCTTATTCTTTTTGACTCATCCAAGATGGTAGCAAGTAACGTGTAAATGGACTCCCTCATTGACTTAACTACTTAACTACTACATCACTGTCAAGTGATGTACAGAAATAACCAGAATATTTGCTCCCTAGAGAAATGGCTCAGTAGTTAATTAGCTGGGCTTTCTGTATGTCTGGATAAACCATGATTTCTATTGCTTATTATCCCTTATAAAGAGATTCTATTTTATTGATGGCAAGGGCATCCAGAGGTTGAGGTAAATTGTTATAATTTAATGTTTCCCAAGCATCATTAACAACTGCTATGGGAGAGTTTTTCCCATATTCTTCTAGGTACTACAGGGTTGCAGCTAAAACAATGGCATTTCTCATGCATTCAGGTCTTAAAATCTAATATAAATATAAAACAAACTCATAGTTCTAGAATAGTTTTAGTTCTGAAATAGACCTTACATATCCCCTGTCCCAAAGCCTTCGTTTTATTACTTAAAATGAGGAAGTGGAGGTCCAGAGAGCGATTAAGTGAGTTAACGTCACACATCGCAGATCCCAGATCCTGTATCTTTTCAAAAATCTCACTTCTGTGCCATCCTCCCTAGCACATTTGAAGTATAAATATATTTTTCTAGGCAAAAGAACCGTTCACAGGCATATAAGATACCTTGCAGATCGATGGTACTTTAATTTTCAGAATAATTTCCCAAGTGTTTTCTCATTTGCCCTTTATTATAGCTCCATGTAATACATAAGGAAGATAATAGCATTTCTATATTCCAGTGGTGAACGTGAGCACAGAGTGCTGACGTTATTTGCCTAAGGGCACATGGCTAATTCACTTTTTTTTTTTTTTCAATTGTGAAATGGATTAGTAATACCTACTTCATATGAATGTTGTCAGAAGTGAATGAAATTAAATTGATAGTATATATAAAGTGTCTAACTCAAGGATTTTCATTAAATGGTGTGGTGCGCAGGATTCTGAAATTGCCCCAAGACTCCAGCCCCTGTGTAATTTCTGCCCCTTGAGCGTGGGCAGGACCCATGAGTATGATAGGGTGTCCCTCTTGTAATTAGGTTACATCATCTGGCAAAGGTGGAAGGATTTTGAAGTGTAATTAAGGTCCCTAATCAGTTAGCTTTAAGTCAATCAAAAGAGAGATTATCTGGATGGGTCTGACCTAATCAGACAAGCCCTTTAAAAGAAGGACTAGAGGTCAGAGACAGAAGAAACAGCAGACACCATCCCTGTGGCCTTGAAGAAGTAAACAGCTGTGTTGCAAATAGCCTATGGAGAGGACCACACGTCATAAGGATGGCCTCTCAGATCTGGAGCAGATCCTAGCAAAGCCAGCAAGAAAATTCAGTCTATAGCTGCAAGAAACTGAATTCTGCCAGCCAGAAGTGAGGTTGGAAGAGGATTCAAGGCTCAGGTAAGACTGCAGCCCTGGGCAACACCGTGAATCCAGCCTGGTGAGACCCTGAGCAGAGGAGGCGGTCACGCCCAGATGGCTGAGGCAGGACACTGTGAGATCATACTTTGTGTTGTTTAAGCCACTGTTTTTGGCGATTTGTTACACTGCCGTAGAAAACAAATACAAGTGGAAATTATTATTAGCATTCTTAGTTGATGGTGATGATGTTGATGAACATAATGGTGATGACGCTAATGGTGATACGCCTGAAAACGAAATCCAAGTTTTAATTCACTTTTATTACACTAGACTCCAGATTATATTTTATGGCTAGAACCATGTCACTTCTAGCTGCAAGGGGATGGGAATTACAAGTCTTTTAGCTGCCTGAACAGCTAGTAAGGCAGCGATGACTGGTGGGGAAGAAGGGCAGATGGATGTCAGAAGGGCGGTGGTACTTTCTGTCACGTTCCCTTCCTAGAAAGTTAAACGCATGTCATTGATCTCCAAACCCAGTTAATGCTGGATTGTCAGGATCCTCAAGCTAGAGTTGGATGCCTTTGACAGTGGCAGTGGACACTGATTTGGGGGAAAACCAGGAAGAAGAATGATACCTCAGTTGTTCAAAATGGAATTGCAATTGCTGAGTAAAGTAAGATCTGGAGTCAGGTTTGGGTAGGAAGCACAGAGTTTGAAAGAGTCAAATCCAAGAAATGTAGTGAAATCAATATTGGTAGGATTCAGTGGCTGTCCAATTTGGAGTGGGGAAGTTGGGTGGACAAGAGAATTCCAGGCCTGCAGTATGAGCAGTGGTGGTCCCGGTAGAGATGGAGGACTATGCTTGTCCTAGCCATGCCAGCAGAAGTTTATCTTCCTTCCAAAGTCCATGGGCAATATTGTCCTTTTGGTGTTCAGGTCACTACTTATTTATCCTGCATATAATCAGTTCTGTGGGAAATAGATACTCCCATGATAGCTAGTACAGTAAAGGCCTCTGTTTCCTCATATTTAAAATCAGCGATCCCTGCCTTTAAGGTTTGCTATAATCTGAATGTGACAGTGCATGTAAAGTGGCCAGTCAAGCCGTTGCTTGATACATCGGTACTATTACTGTTGTTGTTCTTTGTGTGTACTTTTCTTCACCCCCAGTTTCATCATGAACTTCTGAAGGTCATGACTATGGTTTATATATGCTTCTTTTCATATTCTGCTAAAAGTCCAGTGTTACATAATAGATGCTCTATAAACTTTGAATTGAGTAAATGCAGATAACTGAGAAGAAGGCTATGAGAAGAAAGTAAATGTCAGTATTTTCCAAAAAGTTCGTGTGTGTGTGTGTGTGTGTGTGTGTGTGCGCGCACCTGCACTTATTTATCTATATTTATCTATGTTGGATGGTGCCTATCAGGTAGGTTCGGATGGTACCTGTAAGGCTTTCTTGCTAGTGAATGAGCTAATTTTCCCCCGATACCTATTCCAAAAAGTAAAACAGTCTTTTTTTAATCTAGCATTTTAGTTATTTTATTTTATTTTATTTCACTGGCTGCACCATATGGCACGAGGGGTCTTAGTTCCCCGACCAGGGATTGAACCCGTGCCCCCTGTAGTGGAAGCGTGGCGTCCTAACCACTGGACCACCAGGGAATTCCCAGTAAAATAGTCTTGAATCATAAGCATATGCTGCTTTTTCACCAAAATGTAAGAAGAGTATGAGGTAAGGAAAACCTACTTTTAGTAGACAGTGAAGTCTTATTCATCATATCTATTACCCTGATCATTCGTTTATTTACTGAACACATATTGACTGACTGCTGTGAATTAGGCTCAGTGATAGGCCATGGGGCTGCCCCTCTGGGTGTCTAGGGTCTACCAGGAGTGTCAGCTGGGGCCGCTACAGGATGAGCACTGGGTGCTGGGGAGCCTTGAGGGTGCCCAGTGCATGTTTGCAAGTGCCGGACGGACGCATGGTGACCCATGGTCGTGAACTATGAACAGAGTACAGAGTATAAGACTGGGAGACGCATCTGATCTTGCTGAGTTCTGGAACTTCAAGGGCACAGATCTCCTTTTACTTAAGTATAAGATTCATGTCAAAATAATCCTAGAAGTAGGACTTATATCAGAGAGAAAGTGATATGATCTAGATCTTATTTTAGGGTGTATGGAAACCTGGATTCAGAAATGCCTGGATATTTAATGGGCTCAGAAAAATCCATTGCTTTTCCCTTAAAAGAAAGTGTGTGAATCTGATATGAAGGGCATAGCAAAGTGAGAACTTGGTCCATTTGCATTCCCTTTATAACCAAACCCTCAGTTAGTTTGCCCTGTAAATTCCATTATAGAGATGTCTAAAATTTTGAAGGAAAAAAATGCTGAAACTAGGATTCTCTTCAGAAAGTACTTTTATACAAAGCTGAACTTCCCTGTGTATTTTCATCAAAATAATTCCCAAATGCATATGAAATCTACCACAGAATTGTAGGACTATTAGACAGTTTTATTTCTACCTCATAAAAATATTTCAAAACCTGTGGGAGTTTTATGAGGCCAGCACTCATCTATCCACATCACTCCCAACTCAGGGACCCATGAGACGCCTCTCAAAGCAATTAGGGATGTTAATTTTAAGCAAACTGTCACATGGTATACACTCATTATCAGTGGGTGATAGATTGTTTAAAACCTTATCTCTCTCTAAAAATAAAATATGTATTTGTGTGCATATGTGTCTGAATAAATAAATTATATGTATATAATAAAATTCAAGACTAATGTCAATACATGGATGTTTCAAATATGAAAGTTCTTTTAAAAAATCCACTAGAAATGTCAGTCAGTACTTCCTCTCTTCCTTTCTGCTTCTCTTTGCAGAAATGAGACTGAGCACTGAACTAAACCTTTCAGATAAGACACCCAGTGCATTTGATCATTTTGTTTCAAAATCTCTCTTCAGGTCAGTCTCTTCTTCCTCAAGTGTCAACATTTTCTTCTTTATCCCAAAATAAAAATTAAAATAAAAACATCCTCAAATGCATTTTTTTACTGTATTTCTGACTCAACAAGCTCAACTCCTGCTAGAAGTTTCCTAGGTGCTTCTGCGGCTGTGGAAAGTCTCATCAACTTCCCTGTTGGTCTTTTTTTAAAAAAATATTTAATTTTATTTATTTTTGGCTGTGTTGGGTCCTCATTGCTGTGCATGGGCTTTCTCTAGTTGTGGCAGGCGGGGGCTACTCTTCGTTGCAGTGCACAGGCTTCTCATTGCAGTGCCTTCTCTTGTTGCAGAGTGCGGGTTCTAGGCTCGCGGGCTTCAGTAGTTGCAGCTCGTGGGCTCAGTAGTTGCGGCACATGGGCTCAGTAGTTGTGGCACGTGGGCTCAGTAGTTGCAGCTCATGGACTAAGTAGTTGCAGCATATGGGCTCAGTAGTTATGGTATGCGGACTCAGTAGTTGTGGCTTGCGGGCTCAGTGATTGTGGCATGTGGGCTCAGTGGTTGTGGCTCGCGGTCTCTAGAGCGCAGGCTCAGTAGTTGTGGCACGCGGGCTCAGTAGTTGCAGCTCGTGGGCTAAGTAGTTGCGGCATGTGGGCTCAGTAGTTATGGCATGTAGACTCAGTGGTTGTGGCACGTGGGCTCAGTAGTTGTGGCTTGCAGGCTCAGTAGTTGTGGCTTGCGGGCTCAGTGGTTGTGGCACATGGGCTCAGTAGTTGTGGCTTGCGAGCTCAGTAGTTGTGGCTCCTGGGCTCTAGAGCACAAGCTCAGTAGTTGTGGCACACGGGCTTAGTTGCTCAGTGGCATGTGGGATCTTCCCAGACCAGGGCTTGAATCCAGTCCCCTGCGTTGGCACGAGGACTCTTATCCACTGCGCCACCAGGGAAGGCTCTCCCTGTTGGTCTTTTACAGGTTTGCCTCCTGTGCAGGGCCTGGGCAGGGAGACAGGCTTAGGCCCTGGAGGGGGATGCAGGTGGGGTGACTTAGGACTGAACAGCCTGGAGAGGGATTGGGAGATTAAAGAGAAAGGAATGGAAAAAAGGGACAAAGCCATTTTATCTTGCTGTGTTTCCCACCCCCCCAAATCTTAATTCTGTAAAATGATTCTGAAGAGTTCCTTCTTGTTCTCAGTTTGTTTATTTAGTTGTGTGTGTGTTAAATTGCAGAGATGTTAAAACAGTAATATGTTCCTACACAATGAAAGCGTAAGGAGAAAAGCTTTCATCAAGTTTCTCTTCCTTCTTTCTCAGGTGAGCTCGTGTTTTGAAATAATTTGGGAAAAGGAAATGCTAATGTTTTCCTGATTGTACTTTATTGAATCATCAATGTCAGGAAGTTCTTCCTTAAATTACATCCAGATTCCCTTGCCGATGTTGAAGCTTATTTCCTTTAGTTTTAACTTCAGAGTCGATGGCACCCAGCCACCTCTCTTCCCAGTGCAGAAAATTATGGGTTGATAAAGCATAAAGGTCATTTCCTTTCAGTGTTTCTTCATGCTTAACTATTTCCCATTCTTTTATCTATATATCTATATGCTTAACAGTGGTACCTTTAGAATTGCACCCAGCCGTACCCATCATATCCAGGCCATGCTTGAATGCAGGGTCATGCAGCATCGAAGCATTTTACCCTTGCATGACTTGGAATATGGTCTTCCCAAGTTCATTCCCAATCATTTTTACAATCCAGCTCCTTACTCAGTCCTTCATGGAGCTTCCTCTGAGCTCCTCTCAGATGACTTCTTCCTCTGGACTATCACCCTACCATGTGTTACAACAAATCCCAACACAGGCAGTTAACTGAAAAGATGTCCAGCACTATTGAATGGGGGATGATACATGAATGAAACAGCCTGTAAAGCTGGAAACTTCTAATTTATAGTGATCCCAAGCCTTTTTATTTTTATTTATTTATTATTTATTTATTTATTTTGGCCGTGTTGGGTCTTCATGGCTGCATGAGGGCTTTCACTAGTTGCGGCGAGCAGGGGCTACTCTTCATTGTGGTGCACGGGCTTCTCATTGCAGTGGCTTCTCTTGTTGCAGAGCACGGGCTCTAGGTGCGTGAGCTTCAGTAGTTGCAGCACACGGGCTTAGTAGTTGGGGTGTGTGGGTTCAGTAGTTGTGGCTCACAGGCTCTAGAGTTCAGTCTCAGTAGTTGCAGTGCACAGGCTTAGTTGCTCTGCAGCATGTGGGATCTTCCTGGACTAGGGATTGAACCCGTGTCCCCTGCATTGGCAGGCGGATTCTTAACCACTGCGCCAAGCCTTTTAAATGGAAAGTCATGAGATGTCCACATACTGTGCACGGTGAACTGTACATGTATTTAGGGTGGTGTAAGATACAGGGCACTGAACCAGGGCTTGGTCTGTCTTGCCACCTTTGGTAAGTCTTTTCCATTCTCCCTGTCTTCTTAGTTGACCAATAATTTGGTCAAGGGGTGAGGTTGGCTCAGTTATGAGATCTCTTCCAAATCTAAAATAATCTTTCCTGAAGATAGCATGGTTTTGCAAACTTTGGCATTCTAAACACAAAAAAATAACTCATGTGTCTATCCAAATAGTCCTTCCTATCCTTGCTTCCCTGAGAAATTTGCCTCCTATTTTATATATTATGTAACTGTATCTGTTGAAAAAATGAACAATGTTAAGAACTTGGAGCTTGAGGGTATTTCCAGTAGTAAGCCTAAGAAGATCCTGGTGGTCGGCCTTTTTACAGTCTGCCCAAGCTCAGGTGAGCCCCAGTTCTTTCTAAGAAAGAGTTGTGTGAAGATCTGAGGTTGAGGGAGAAAACACACAAAGCCATACCTGGAATATGGATTCCTTGCAATCCTTCACCCCACGCTTCTTCTTGGAAGAAGAAGTATGCCATTCTGGCGTCACCTCACTTTTACATTGTTGAAGAAAGTATTCATTCCTTCTGTCCTGTCCCTGCGGCCACAGTGCTGTTCATTCATGTCTAACAATTTATCTTGAAGCTATTGGTTATGCTCAAAGAAATTACATGTATGGAAGGATGAATGTAGACATTTACTAATACAGGACAGACACCAGAAGGAATGCAACAGATTAAAATAACAAATGAGAACTACCCCTAATAAGGTCTGTCAGTTCAGATTGTGCACCTTGACATAATATCATATCTTGGCAAGGTCAGGTTTGCATTTTGTAGAAGACTTCCTGTTTTCTTATTTTCTGTCTGTAGTACACAAACAGAAGGATATAAGGAATCTACAGAAATCATTGTTTTTCTCTTGGACTCTCAGAGAAGGACCATACTAAAGGTCAATTCTAATTCTTTTCAGGAAATGTGATTTTGTTGCAGTCCTCAGTCCTCTTATGTATCTGCTCTGGTCTGAATGTTTGTGTTCCCCTAAATTCATATGTTGAAATCCTAACTCGAAAGGTGATGGTATTGAGAGGTGGGGCCTTTGGAAGGTGATTGGGTCATGAGGATGGCACCCTCGTGGTTGGTATTAGTGCCCTTCTGAAACAGGCCAGAAAAACACCCTCGCCCCTTCCATTATATGAAGATATGCCAGCTGTGAACCAGAAGGTGGATTCTCACCAGACATCAAATTTGCTGGCACCTTATCTTGGCCTTCCCAGCTTCCAGGACTGTGAGCAGTACATTTCTGCTGTTTATGATATCATATGTCTTTGATATTTTGTTATAGCAGCCTGAATCAACTGAGACAGTATCTTAGTAAAGCATATAGTCATATCAAACATTTATTGAGCATTTTAGACTGGCTACTAAGTATTTTACACACAATATTTCATATAATATTTACACCAACCCTAAGCGGTATTATCTAAGATAAGGAAACTGAGGCTTAAAAGCTGGTGTAGTATCTTTGTGCTAATAATCAGCAGAGTTGGGATTGAAGCTGGCAGTCCTAGCCAGAGCCCATGCTTTTAACTACTGCTCTGCACTGGGAAAGACCAACCTTCTGTGTCTTGAAGATACCTAAATAAAATGATCTATGCGGTTCCCTTCTTAGGTCTGCATCTTAGAGTAAGGCAGTAATGGGTGCTCAAATCCAGGGCATCAGTTCCATACATATTTAGTAAGGGCCTTTCAGGGCCTGGACCCTGCACAGGGTGCTCAGAATTCACTGGGGTGAAACAGATGAGTCCCTGCTGTCAACGGGCTTGACCAGTGGAAGAACGATCATGGGTTAATCACACAATCTTTATACAGATCTGTAGTCACAAGCAGAGATAAATGCTGGGAAGTAGAAGGAAGGGGGACAACGTCCCTCTCCTCTAACCCCAATGGGAAAATATCTGTTTTCCGTTAGATATTTTTACCTCCTGTTCCCTTTTCTACCAACTGCTATTTTAGTAGGTAAAGAGGGAGGGTCCCTCAGTACTAGGAGGGGTAGCTGCCCTTTCACGTTTGTACTGCAGAGATTTAATTAAGTAGAGAATAAATGAGAGAAGAATTAGATAAGGGGTGTTGGGTGAATCAAAGTAGGTAAACTTAATTATTTAAATATATTTAGTTTGGCTTTAATTTATTCTCTGCAAAGACCATCCATCCTGGGCGCTCTTCCTTTTCCAATTAATAAAAAACTAACATCGACATACTGCTTTGCAGTGTGCAAGGCCATTTCAAATCTCATCAAGGCATTGCAGCAATATTTCAAGAAGAGTGTCATTGTCACCTTTTTTACAGAAGCAGAAGCTGAGCCAATGAGAAGTTAAGTCCCTTCCACAGAATCATTCATTCCAGGAAGTGATGAGCCTGGAATTCACTTCCACCGATGCATATTCCCCTGACTTTTTCTTTGTTCCGTGCAGGGACCATTATTTCCATGGTCATGGTTACTAAATCCTTCTCATAGTGATTTTTTTCTAGTGTTTGCATTTTTTTATGGGCTGCATGTAAAAGGAAGCCCTCCGTCTTCACGAAATTGTGTATTAAACATGCAGCAGAGGCAAATGCAGAGGAATCAGTGGGAGGAAATAGCATTTAGCAGGTTTTTCTCTTTCGGAAAGCTTTTTGGCTGTGTTTTTGTAACAGCCAAGTATGAAATGAAAGGGGAGAAGCTGCAGGTGGGCGTCCGGGGCAGGGGGAGGAGGAGCAGACGCGAGGATGGCTGGGGTCAGCTCCATCCACCCACAGCACCCCAGAGCCCAGCTTGGTCCTCGAGAAGCCCCTGCAGGGGAAGGACCTTGTTCTCCACATTTCTTCTATGCGGGGCTCCACTTAAACGCCAACCCCTGGACTCACTGGAGCCTTTGCTTCCTGCCTGGTGAGCACCCAGCACCAGGCACCTCACCGTCCATCACCTGTCACACTTTATTACAATTACTTATGTTCTTCCCTCCCCAGACACCTGTGCTGTCCTCCTCAGAGGTGTGCTCCTTGGTGCCTGACACATAGCAAGTGGCCAATAAATGTTTCATGAATGAACTTTCAAGAAACAATAGAATTCCCAAGTTCCAGAGTAAATTGTCTGTTATTGGGGGTGCTATTTGAATGAAAAAATAGTTTTCAGGTCATGAGATACCTTCCCTCTAATAGTCTAATCATTTCTGTGACATTTCACTGCCTGATCCACATTTGATCTAAGCTACTTAATTTCTTCACCCTCTTTTCTTGCTAAAACATTTTTTTCCACACAGGTCATAGAAGACGGACTGGTGTAATCATGAAAACTGAAACCTCATTCTCTCAAGGATAGGTTGATGTGCTAACATTGGTGCCAAGTACAGGGAAGAGATGCAAACTGCCCCTCCGCAGGGAGTCCAGAGGGGGCAAGTCCTACCCATGCCCATAACAGGAGTGAGATATCTTTTTTTTTTTTCTTTTTGCGATATGCGGGCCTCTCACTGTTGTGGCCTCTCCCGTTGCGGAGCACAGGCTCCGGATGCGCAGGCCCAGCGGCCATGGCTCACGGGCCCAGCTGCTCCGCGGCATATGGGATCCTCCCAGACCGGGGCACGAACCTGTATCCCCTGCATCGGCAGGCGGACTCTCAACCACTGCGCCACCAGGGAGGCCCAGGAGTGAGATATCTTAAATGCTGAAGTAAACGTGTTTAACGATGGTTCTGATGCTAGGGGAGAGCTTCTATCTGCCTGGGAAATCAGGGAGACAGCACCAGGCAGGTGGGACTTCTTATACTGGGCACTGAAGCATGGGTAGGAGTTCACCAGGCAGAGGGGAGTGGACTGGGGTCAGAGTGGAAGAGCTCTCTGGGCAGATGCAGCTTTGTGTGCAAAGGCAGGGGGGCCAGGAAGCAACACATCTTTATGGTTTTGCTGCTGTGCATCTACTAAATGTGCAGAAGGAGGCTGAAAAGTTGAACTAGGGCTGGATCCTAATTGGCTTAGCTAGCTTCCTGTGGAGTAGATTTTTTCGGTAGGCAATGAGGAATCACTGAAAAATACTGAGTGAAGGGCAATCGTGATTGATTTGCCTTTTATGGGAGGAGGACCACTCTTTTGTAATGTGGAGGGTGAATCGTGGAGTCTGTGGAGTGGGGAGGGATATGGAGATTGCATAGATCTTCCCACTATGAAGCTATTAACAGTAGCCCCGGGAACAAGTCAGTGGATGCCTGACCCAGTACGATGCAATGAAAGGAAGGGACAAATTGGAGATGCATTGAAAGATGCATCAGTAACACATTAGGACCAGCTGACTGTGGGGATGACAGACAGGAAACAGCCCAGGACAGTCTGGCTCAGAGCCCTGGGTACCAGTCACCAAGAAGGGGCTGCACTGAACGTCTCATACCAAAAGCTTAAAAAAATGGCCCAGCATACAGAAAAGTACCCTTGCAGCAACCCCTACCTATGTATTATTTTCCCTTTCTAAAGAAGAGGAAACTACCACAGTACTCAGAGATGTTAAGTAACTTAGCCAAGGCCACACAGCTCATCCCTGGCAGGACCAGGATTCAAATCAGGTCTGCCCAGCTTGAAGCCCATGCTGTGAGGAGGTGCTATACCCGCGGGGGAGGGGCTGCCCCACGTGACAGATGCACTGGCTGGTGAGGAGCCTCTTGCAAGGCTGCCGGGCACTGAAGGAGAGAAGAGAGCACCATGGCTTTCCAGGGTAATGGGGTGAGGGGGCCTTTGCATTTTATTATTTTAATTATTATTATTTTTTTTTGCGGTATGCGGGCCTCTCACTGCTGTGGCCTCTCCTGTTGCGGAGCACAGGCTCCGGACACGCAGGCTCAGCGGCCATGGCTCACGGGCCCAGCCGCTCCGAGGCATGTGGGATCTTCCCGGACCGGGGCATGAACCCATGTCCCCTGCATCGGCAGGCGGACTCTCAACCACTGCGCCACCAGGGAAGCCCTGTCTACTACCTTTTGAATAAATAAACATTAAGAAATACAGTTTTTATGTCATTATTAAGTATTATATTTAATTCAAAAGAGGCAACACATGTTTAATGCTACATCTTATAAAAATCCTAAACTGAATTTCAGAAAAGGTGAAGTTAATGTATTTTCATAAATATGCACAATTTGTTTCAAATGTGCCCCCCCCCCCATAGCCAATCCCTTGTCAAAATCCATGCTTGTACATTCACAGGCTAGGTTTCTGGGGAGCCATCAGGTGCTTGGATGCCCATTGGCAGGAGTGATCACAGGGCACCACGTCCATCCAGCTGGACCTCAGGGACACCTGCTAAGCATTTTCTAGAATGCGATCCTGCTCTTTTGCACCCAGGCGTAGAGTGACTCGGCTCTCTGATCTTTTGCTCAGGAACCCTGGAGCACGCAGCACATCCCAGCACTGTTTTCTGCCTTCTGTGGCCTCTTGGTTGCGCTTTCCTACCATCTGAGCAGACAGAGCAGCGACCCCTCTGTGCTCCTGTGAGTAACACAGACACACACACCACACACAGAAACACACACACACACACACACAGCCGTCCCCTGGTCCTGCAGCCTTGCTCTCTCATCCACTGCACATGGTGCTTGGACTCTTTCCCATTAAACCAGCTGGTCCCTGGGCGATGGTGGGAGAAATGCAGGACTGACCAGAAATGAATGAAAATCAGGGGTCAAGTTCTAGAGCACATTTAACCTTTGCTCTGGTGCTTTTGGAGTGAAATTCGCAAGGCCAGGAACAGATGGCCTCTTGCACCCAAGCACTGTCTTTGACTTTGCCTTGGTGAGTCATACGAGAAGCACCAACCTTCACAAGTACCCTCTCTGGGTCCACAAAGTGGCATCGCTGCCTTTATGCCAGGCAGCTACCCTGGGGAGACTAGACTGGCATCTCTGAAAGGAAAAGTTTTGTTATGTTGTTTTTTGTTCTTAGTATGGCAGTGCCCTCTGGATTTAAAGTGAAGTGTGTGCCAGAGTTTTAAAAGGCATTTAATAATAACGCGTAGTCCCTTGAAAATATCCTTTCCAATCTTCCCTTTATTTGTTATCTTTCAGGTTTTTGATAAATATGCACTTTGGAACTGAAAACCCTTTATGTGATGCCATAGTTTCAGGGACCAGTCAATCAATCCAGTTAGTCAATCAGTCATCTCATGTAATTTCTCCACACTTAACGGGAGATATTGACTTAAGATAACCATAACTGTTGGGGGGGCAGAAAAATTATAATTTTAGGCTGTCAGGTACAGCAAGGTGAAAGGCGTGGAAAATGGGGAAAGGTTAAATGTTGATGGTACAAATTTTCTTATCAAATATTGTACTGTATTTTGGTCTGGCCAAAATAGAGAATCTCCATGAGCTTAGCTAGCTGTTGGCAGTCGGGGGTACCGATACCTCCTGTGGTCCTCAACAGCTTTACAGTAAGTCCCCTACACAGGAACCTTAAGTTGCGAACTTTCAAAGATGCAAACGTGTGTTCGCATGTCCAGTCATGTCAGGTGTGCACGAAACTGCAGCTTGCCCTCCGTCTCCTGTTGCTGATGGACGATCCTTCAGCTCTACCATCTCCCACCTCCTCTCCCCACTCCAGTCAGTACCTCTTCTTGCCTGTTCACTTGATGCCCGCCCCAGTATGCCAGCTGTTGTCCTGGACTACTGTACTTTTCAAGGGACTGTACTGGAAGATTAAAAAATCTTTTCTTTATTTTTTGTGTCTGTTTTTAATGTATTATTTGTGTGAAAAGTATTATAAACCTATTACAGTACAGTCCTAGATAGCCGATTGTGTTAGTTGGGTACCTAGACTAACTTTGTTGGACTTAGGAATACCCTCTTGGAACGGAACTTGTTCGTATATAGGGGACTTACTGTAATCAGGATGGAATTTGAAGTTCACCCGTTGTCTTTGTGGTCACTTGAACATGCACCTCTTTTTCTTTATTACGAATTATCTAAAGGAGAGAGCGCTGGCTTTTGTCATTTGTGAGTGTGAGGTCTAAGGTGAAGCTGTTTACCTCAAACCTTGGAATAGGCACATATTTTAAAAAGTAAAACCTGTGTGTGTTTTTCCATTTTCAGGTCCTTTATTCAGTGCAGATTGCTTCATAAGTTTTTACATCAAAATCTGGAAGAGTTGGCTGCAGACCCTCTCCCCAAGAAGATGAAAGATTCTGTGGTGAGACATTTGTGTTGTATAATGTATGCAAAGGCACCACTTGACTTGGTGTGGAATAGACCATGAGCTGCCTGCCCAGTGTGGACCCTTTGAGCTTCTGGAGGGTGGATGCTGTGCACACCTGCCACAGGTGCTCACTTGGTCCTCAACTGATGCAGTTTGCCTGGATATTCAAATGAGCCCTCTTCACACAATTCCCGCCCACTGCTGGCCCCAAGCAGCAGGTGGGATGGGCATGAAGAAAAGCTTGTCAATTAAACATTCAGCCAGGGCTTCCCTGGTGGCGCAGTGGTTGAGAGTCTGCCTGCAGATGCAGGGGACACGGGTTCGTGCCCCGGTCTGGGAAGATCCCACATGCCGCGGAGTGGCTGGGCCCGTGAGCCATGGCCGCTGAGCCTGCGCGTCCGGAGTTTGTGCTCCGCAACGGGAGAGGCCATGACAGTGAGAGGCCCACGTACCGCCAAAAAAAAAAAAAAACAAACAAACAAACAAAAAAAACATTCAGCCAAACTGCATTCTTGATGTGCCCTGCCCACCCCCCTACCACTCTCCTCTCCACATCCTCGCCTTAGCCTTGTGCTGAGCTCAGGGAACTCTTTCCTGGGTCTTTTGGTTCAAGGTTGACATCTGTAAATCCCTTGGGAGGGGCGCTTGGGCTTTAGACTTAAGTCTGGGATGTTGCAGAAGGAGCCACCATATTGGATGGAGCACAGGAGAGGAAAAGGAAGGAGGAAAAGAAGGAAGAAAGAAATAAAAGGTTGTGAAAGAATGACGCTATTTCTCTGTTCACCAGGGAAATGGCTTGGAGCAGGTATATCTCTTTGGTATCAACTTCCAAACCTTAATAGTTTGAAAAGCAATGCTCATTGGTCACATAATGTCCCATTGGAGTACTGAGCTTGGAGCAGTCTGCTGTCTCCCAGCCATGCTTTTTCTGTATTTTTAAGAATGACAGATCAAAGGAAAAGCAGTTAATGGGCTATTGATTGCAAGCACCTCTAGGAGCCATGTCTCATTTGTCCTGGTCTCCACAGTATCTGTGCCTCGTGCTAGTGGATGCTCAGTACATTCCATTGAATTTAGATGAGTTAAATTGCAATCCACCATTTCGAGACAATGTGCAAGACTCATAGCCAACATGATAGCATTGAAAAGAATTCATACTCAGACCTCTGTGCCTTTGAGTGTGGTTACAATTCAAGCTAAAGCATTGAGGCTTGTCTGTCACCACAGGGAATGAAAACACAAATCACTAGGAATAAGTGTTCGTTAATTGCTGAATTTAATTTTTTCCTTCTAGTTTCACTGAGGTATAATTGACATTCAGCACTGTGTAATTGTGTCATAAAGGCTGAGATACACTTGAAAGCAGGTGTGAGGTGAAGCTTCCAGAGCTGATGAGATGGCAGATAACAGAAGACATTTGACATTCAAAAGTAGCATCAACAACCTGACCTCTAATATTTATACCAGGAAACTTAGAGGGACGAGATCAAACTCACATTCCCAGATCGATTTCTATGAAAGTCCTGGGGGGCCCGAAGTCTACCCAAGAGTTTCCCATGGATATTTGAAAAAATTATCCCCACAAATGTTCCTTGATTTCATGAATGATGAAGATGCTTTCTCATTTATTGCGGTAAAAATAATGTATAAATTACAATGAAATCTGACAAGAAATTTGCCTAGCAGACATTTCATTAGCATGATTAGCCGTGATGGGTTAGGTGTTGCCTTACTTGGTTTTAATATACTTTGAAATGCTTTGTACCATGTAGAGCACATAACTTGTAGGTGATTTAATATGATGTGTGTGTTCATCTCTCTGAAAAGTCTTCTCATCTAATTATAATATTTTCACGAGGCTCTCAGGTTCAGCTTTTACATTTTGATGTATAATACCTTTTATGTCATAGTGCAGGGATGAAATTTCCCTCCTTGTTTCTGATTTTGTTTCTTTATGTCTCTCTCTGGCTCTCTTATTCTCTCTTTGTCTCTCTCTCTCCCTGTCTCTCTCTCTCTTCCCTTACATTTTAGTTTATATGAGAAACCCCTATGGAGCCTCATTTGAACTGTTTTCCAGCCCTTCTATTCTGATTCACTTGGCCTGGGGCAGGGCCTGGGGATCTGCATATTTATGAGACTGTCCACCCAGGTGATTCTGTTCAGGGGACCCACAGACTGTGCTTTAAGGGACATTGATCTAGAAATGGAGATAACCAGAGCTCTGTCATGGGTTTATTCTATATGAGCAACACAGGTTATGCACACAAAGTTTATTACCACCGTTCAATGGTTAATAAAAATATAAACTTTCCACTAGTGGTTTGCCAGGTTAGTCTTTTTCCATATGCCTTATTAGCATGGTCTTTCCGTTTGTACCCTCACTCATTTTCATCACTTTCAATGTTTTTTTTTTAATCGATCTTTATTGGAGTATAATTGCTTCACAATACCATGTTAGTTTCTGTTGCACAACAAAGTGAATCAGCCATAGGCATACACATGTCCCCATATCCCCTCCCTCTTGAGCCTCCCTCCCACCCCGCTAGGTCATCGCAAAGCACCAAGCTGATCCCCTTGTGCTATGCTGCTGCTTCCCACTAGCTAACTATCGCATTCAGATTTGTTACTTTCATTGTATCTAGAGACAAACAAACAAAATTAATTTTTATCTGTATTATTCAGACAGCTTCTTTTAAACAATTGGTTGTATCACATAGATTATTCCAGCCCCATGCTGTCTAAATCTGCTGGGTGTGTACTGTTGGATCAGGGCTTATTAAACTTCTTTTTAGGGTTGGAGCATGAAGTGTTACATAAAATGCCACAGTGGATTTAAAACATTCTGTGTGCTAAGAGCTAATAGAGTTATTAGCTAAACATGCATGGATTTATCATTAAAAGAGGCAACAAAACATTCATTTTATTGAATAGTGGTTTAGAAATTCTGGCTAATGTTAAGTCCTGAAAGCGAAAAAAGTGTAGATTACATTATTACATACGTATAGAATGCATAGAAAAGTTTATTGAAGTCAACTGTGATTAATAAGAGAATTCATAAATACCACCAGAGACAAAAAAAAATCAGAAAAACAAGAGCATTCTAACATATCAGAAATAACCATAGAAGATCTAATGAAAACATGATTGAACTCACGATAGCAACAAAATATATGAGTTGATAATAGAATGATTTTAACAAGTAGTGTCAGAAATAAAGAAAGCTACAGCAGTCTATTAAAATGTAAATGAAGTTCTGAATAAGTGGTGAGAAACAGACATAACCTGATTTTGTATAGGAAGGCTGAAATTTCTTAAATGCCAATTCTTTCTAATAAATTTATAGGTTTACTATAGTTCAAGACAGTTCTGGAGGAATTATATTCACAACTTGGGGAAATAATTCTAAGGTTCATTTAGAAGTATAGCAGTTAATAATAGCTTAAAAAATCTGAAAAAGAAGAATAAGAAAGAGGAACTTAGCACTTTGAGGTTTAAAGTACATTATAAAGATTGAGTAATCAGGAAAAAATATGAGACTCATCCAAGATTAGAGAATGGGATTAGTGAGTCAGTAAAACACAGAAAAGAGACAAATTATTTATATGAATGTATTATGTGAAAATTAAATGTCACAATCAAGAATTGATTATTCAGTGTATGGTGCTGAAGTAGTTCTTTAGTAGTGGGATGTGAAAAAGAATTTCATGTGCTAATCCCTCCCCAGACACCGAGTTAGAGAGAGGGAAGGAGAGATCAAATGATACTTTTCCATCTCTGGTATTTTCCATCTCTGGTATATTAAGTTATTATAACCAAACTCTGCTGATTAATACTGAAAATTCTGAATAAAATACAAAAAAGTCTTTCTTAGGAGGATTGGATTAACATATACACACTACTATATATAAAGTAGATAATAAACAAGGACCTACTGTAGAGCACAGGGAACTATACTCAATACTTTGTAATAATCTATAAGTGAAAAAATCTGAAAAAAAATACATATATACATATATGAATCACTTTGCTGTACACCTGAAATTAACATGACATTGTAAATCAACGATAGTTTAATAAAATAAAATAAAATGAAAAAATCTTTCTTAAATGTGACAAAAAACTGACAAAATAATAAGGAATTATCAAGTCAGAATTTAAGTGAAAAAAGGAACCTTCACATCTGCCTAACCAGGGGACCTTGAGCCTTGGTTTTCAGCCCTCCAACTGTGGGGAAGAGAAGTGAAAGCCCAAGCCTGCCAAAGTGGGTGTCCAAGGGGAGACCATCTGCTCATCAAACTGGGACACTAAGGGCCCACTCTCAGTGGAAGAATGAACCAGAAGGAATCCATTCCACCCTCCACAGTGCCAGGGGAATGCAAGCAAACTTGCTCCAAGGTTGAACAAAAGAATCATTTCCACTGATTTGCAGTACAAGTGCTAACATCTGGATGGTACAAACCCCCTCAATTTATGAATGTAGCTTAAAGTGGCCCCCAACTGGAAATACCTCATGACAAAAAAACAAAAACAAAAACACATGAATCCTCTCTAAAGGATTCCTTCCTCCTAGGTCTCCAAGCATTCCCAAAACCAATTTTCTAAGGGATATGAGCAGCTTTCAATAAAAAGTTTAAAACTACACAGAAAAAGAAAGAACCAGCAGAAATAGGTTTGCAAACACTTCAGATATTGGAAGGATCAGATGTAGATTTGAAACAACTTTACTTACTGTGTTTAAAGAAATAAAAGCCTTAAAATTTATAGACAACAGAAAATATATCAAATGATCCAGAATGTTTGAAAGAGAACCAGAGTCCTTCCTAAACAAACAAAATGAAGCAATTAAAGTACACACACACACACACACACACACACACACACACACACACACACGGGAGATTAGATACCTCTGAAGAGAGAATTAGTGAACTGAAAGATCAAGACAGAAGAAAGTATCCAGAATGCAACACTGATAGACAAAAAATTAGGAAATATGAAACAGAGATACAGAGATGTGAAGGATGGAGTAAGAAGATATAATATATATCTAGTCAGAATTCCAGAAAAAAGGGAGAGAGACTGAAGCATAATGAATATTTGATGAGATATTATTTGACTATTTACCATAACTGATGAAAGACACTGATCAGAGATTTAAGAATTCTGGTGAATCATAAGCAGGATAAATGAAAGAAGAATCCACAATGAACAAAACACAGTGAAACTGCAGTACACCAAAGATACAGACCATCTTAAATTGGTTAAACAGAATGAACAGATTACATGCAAATGAATGACAGCCTCGATGCTCTGTTATCAAAAGCAATAGTAGAAACCGGAAGACAGCTTGATAGATTTGAAGTTCTGTAAAGCAAGTAACTGCCAAGCTAGAATTCTATGCCCAGTGAAAATATCTTTCAAGAATTAGGACAAAATAAAAATATTTTAGAGAAATGCTGAGAGATTCTCACTGAATGTAATTCTGAAGGACAGTGTTCAACAGAAAGTGATCTCAGATGGTCTAATTTGCAAGAAAGCACAAAGAGAAGAGAAAGTGGCAAATACATTAGTAAATCTAAATGAAGTTTAACTGTATAAAACCGTAGTGAGTGTATTGTTGGCTTAAAAAATGTAAAGTAGAATTGAACTATGTGAATACAATAACATACAAGTTTGGATAGGAGGAGAAATGGACTCCAAGACTTGAAAGCTCTTAGTAATGTCCAGAAGATGAATTAAAATATTGATTAAATTTAGACTGATAAGTTAAGCCTGCATGTTGGATTGTCTTGTATAACTACTAAAGGAATAGAAACAAAGCATGTAAGTTCCAACCCTGTACAGAAGGAGAAAAGGAATGAAAAAAAATAGAAGTTCTTCTAAGTAACAAAACATAATAGGACTCCTATGTTACACTATACTTAAAAGTCAATTCCAGATGGATCATACACCTAAATAGGAGATGACAAATCCTGAAAGCACTTAGAATCTTAATAAAGGAAATTATGATATCAGGGTAGGAAAAAATTTTTTAAATAACACAAAAATTCAAATTCATTAAAATTATGACCTTTGATTTATCAAATAATACAGAAAAAAGACTTAAAAAAACAAGCCACAGAATGGGGAACAATTTTTAAAATATATATAGTTGATAAAGCACTAGTGTCATGATGAAACATAAAATTCCTATAAATCAGTAAGAAAGCCAGATATCTCAATTAAAAGTGGGTAAATATAAATGGCCAAAACATGACTATATATGTAATCTAATTACTAATCAGCAAACTCCAAACTAAAACCACACTGAGTTACCATTTCACACCAACCAGACTGACAAAAGATTAAAGTTCTCACAATACTAAGTGTTGACAAAAGTGTGGCACAAGGGAACTCTCATGCACTGCTGGTGGTAGTGTAAACTTAGTGTATGTGTTGTGGAAGCAGCCTGGTATTATAAAAGTGAAGCTACATACACACTACAGCCAGCAAGTCTACTTCTAAATACATATTTACCCTGGAGCAAAGCTTGCACATTCGTACCAAAATACACATATAAGATTGCTCATCATAGCATTTGTTCATAAGAGCCCCAAACTGAAGCCACTGGAAATTCCACCCACAGTAGAATGTCCTCTACAGCAACGGAAAAGACCTTACTAAAGCTATATATGGTGAATTTTAACCACACAATGTTAAGCAAAGGAAGCAAGACACAAACAGATACATACAGTATGGTGCCATCTATTGGGGAGAAGTAGGCAAACTAAGCTGCTTACAATTGTGTACATAAGTAGCAAACATTCTTTTTTTTAAAGCAAGAAAATGATTTTCATCAATCAGGATAGTTGATAGGGAACCCCAAGAGGGTAAAGAAGGATTCATGATCAGGGAGCCACATTCAAGGGGCTTTTTGGGGGCTGGGAATGCTAGATTTCCTTCAACCAGGAGGTGGTCACTGAGGCATTCACTTTACAATTATTCTTAAGTTGTACATATTTATTTTATACATTTTTCTGTATGCATGGCTCGCATTTTTAAAAATGTAAAAGAAATTTTCAATAGAGAGCATGAAATAAAATCAAACATTTATTCAAATTCAAGAAAGCAAATGATTTCCCAGACCATGGAATCTGTAAGATAAAAATAACACACACATGCATGCGTGCACACACACACAGATTTGAGTGCATAAAAATTTTAAATTTCTATATGTAAAAAAGGGCAATAAAATGCAAATAATTTGGTAAAAGTATTTGTTACAAATTTGATAAAAGTTAAGTATCTTTCTTGTACCAACTACTTTTACAATTTGATTTTTTAAACTCTATAAGCAAATGATATTAATATATACATTTCATTTAGGAACAATATTTAGTAGATAAATGTATGAAGTATATTTACACTTCTTATAAATAAAGAAATGCAAGTTAAAATAAGATGGCATTTTTTGTTCCACTCGATTAGCACAGGATAAATTAATGATATTGCTAACTGTGACAAGATGAGATCTCTTAGACATTGTATTTGTGTAAGTTATTACAATCATCTGGTAAGGCATAATTTATCAAGAATTGTGAAATATTCATAACCTATGATATAGTAAATCTCTGTCATAGTTTTTCTAGAGAATTAATTCAAAATATGAAAAAAAATTAGGTGCAAAAAGATAATGATTGCAGCATACTTCATTAGGGTAAAAAATGGAAGGCAACCTAATATCTGGCAGTTAGGAAAAGTTTGCATTCAGTTTCATTCACTAAATTAATACTTTGAGTGTCCACTATGACACTGTTTTGTGTATGTATGGGTATGTATGTGTATGGCATCACAAGATGGAAAATTATTTAGCCAGTAAATGCTGCTAGTAAGTCTATACAATAATATTTATAATGGTTACAAAACAAACTACTGTTGAAAGAGGTAGAAAATTATACGTACACTAAGATTAGACCTTTGTGAAACATTCATAGAAAAACCATATACATTTGTGTTTATAGCTAGAACTATGATTCAGCATCCATAGGCAAAAATACTGGCCCAGAAAACACAGCAACAATCTCTGAGGTCCAGGTGTCTTTCAAGGTTCCTCTTAAAGAATATTTTCAAGAATACAATTTTTGGAGCAAAATAATAGCTGCTCTTTGGTGGCTGTAGGAAAAGAGGGAGTCATTTCCTTTTTATTTTGCTGATGTTACTTTCACCAATATTAATAGAGTCATCTATATTTTTATGCATTGGCACCACGAGGAAAAAGCTCAGTAATTACCATCTGCCATCTCCTTTGGTGAGTCTGTTCAAAACTTTTGCCCATGTGCAGCTAGGAATGGGGTAGGGAAGAGTTGTTGGACTTCTTATTGATTAGTAAAGTTCTTTATATATTATAGATAAAAGTCTTTTGTTGGATGTATGTTTTGCAAATGTTTTTTTCCCAAGCTTTGCCTTGCCTTTTCATTCTATAACAAAGTCTTTTGAAGAACAAATGTTTTAAATTTTCATAAAATTCAATTTACGACTTTTTTTCTTTTATAATTCCAGCTTTTAGTGTCCTATTTAAGAAAGCTTTGCCAAACCCAAGGTCACTAAGATTTCCTCTTATGTTTTCTTTGAAAAATTCAATAGTGTAACTTAGATTTATGAGGCAGGTTGAGTTAATTTTTGTACGTGATGTGAGGTAAGTGTAAAGGAGTTTTTTGTTGTTTTGTTTTTGTAGATGGCTGTTCAACTGCTCCAGAACCATTCGTTAAAAAAATTTATCTTCTACCTTATTTTGGGGAAAGGTGCCATTTTACCTTGAAATCTTTGTATTTTTTAAAATAATTAATTTTATTTATTTATCTTTGGCTGCGTTGGGTCTTCCTTGCTGTGCGGGCTTTCTCTAGCTGTGGCGAGTGGGGACTACTCTTCATTGCAGTGCACAGGCTTCTCATTGTGGTGGCTTCTCTTGTGCTGGAGCATGGACTCTAGGCACGTGGCTTCAGTAGTTGTGGCACATGGGCTCAGTAGTTGTGGCTCTTGGGCTCTAGAGCGCACGCTCAGTAGTTGTGGTGCACAGGCTTAGTTGCTCCACGGCATGTGGGATCTTCCTGGACCGGGGATTGAACCCGTGTCCCCTGTATTGGTAAGCGGATTCTTAACCACTGTGCCACCAGGGAACTCCCGACCTCTTTGTTTAAAATCAGTTGGCTATTTACATGTTGGTTTATTTATGGACGCTTTATTCTGTTCAGTTAACCTTGATGTATATTTTGTGCCAATACCATCAATACCTGATTACTGTAGTTTTGCACATACAAGTTCTGAAACCAGATATTGGATGTCCTCCAACTTTGTTCTTCTTTTTCAAAGTTGTCTTACTTAGTCTAGGTCCATCGCATTTCCAAATATATTTTTGAATTAGCTTGCCAATTTGTACAGAAAAATCCTGTTAGAATTTTGATTAGGATTGCGTTGACTCTGTAAATCAATTTGGTTAGAATTGATTCCTTAACAATATTGAATCTTCAAATCCAAGAACATGGTATATCTCTCCATTTATTTCTTTAGTTTCTCTCAGCAATGTTTCATAGCTTTCAATGTACAGGTCTTGCATATTTTTTGTCATATTTATCCCTAAATATTTCCTATTTTTAATGCTATTGTAAATGACCTTTAAAAAATTAAGTACATGAAAAATGCTCAACATTGTTAGCCATTGGAAAATGCAAATTAAAACCATAATTAGATACCGCTATATCAAGCTTTCTTGACCTCACACTATTGACACTGAGCCTGATAATTCTCTGTTGTCAGGGATTATCCTGAGCATTGTAGGATGTTTAGCTGCATCCCAGGCCTCTACCTACCAGATGCCGGTAACACTCTTCCTCTACCCAAAATGTAACAAAAATGTCTCCAGACTTTCCAAATGTTCCTTGGGAGGTCAGATTGTCCCCAGTTGAGACAATTATTGAGAAGGCAGTGGTTGAGAACCACTGTACCACACAACCACTAGAATGGCTAAAATTAAAAATGCTGACTACACCAGGTGTGTATCCTTGTCAAGGATAGGAAGCAATTGGAACCCTCCAGACTGCCAGTGAGAATGTAAAATGGTTGCAACAACTTTGGAAAATCATGTGCCAGTTTCTTAAAATGTTAAGCCTAAACCTACCATAAGATCCAAACATTCTACCATTAGGTATTTACATAAGAGAAACAAAAGCATGTGTCCAGAAACAGGTCTGTGAATATTCATAGCAGTTTTATTTATAATAGCCCCAAACTGGGAACAACTCAGATGTCTATCCATGAGTGAATGGTTTAACACAGTGTGGGGTACATCCACACAGAGGAATATTATACAGCACTGAAAAGGAATGGACTATTGATACAGATAACACATGGATTAATCTCAGAATAATTATACTAGTGAGAGAAGTCAGACCAGAAAAGAATACATTGTCTACAGTTCTATTTATATAACATTCTAGGAAATGAAAACAAATTATAGTGATGGAGCAGGGCAGTGTTTATCTGAGGATAGGTGAGGAGAGAAGAGAGAGATATATTAGAAAAGGTCAGGAGAGGAAATTTGGGGTGTGTGTGATGAATATGCTAATTATCTTAATTATGGTGATGGTTTCATGGGGATATACATAGGTCAAAAGTCATCAAATTGTACACCATATCTCTCTATCTATGCACACACACACACACACACACGCACAGGGTTTTTGTATGTCAATTATATCTCAATAGAGCTATTTAAAAATTACAACAGAGAAAAGAAGTGGACAGAAAGATAATAAATAGAGGCTGTATAAAGGTTCGTATTTACAAGGGATACTGATGACACTGACAAAACTCAGTGAACTTCCTGTATATCGTCCAACTTTGGAAAAAAAATTAAAAATAATCTGAGGTCATTCTCCCTATTGCTTTAAGAAACGTGCAAATGCAACCCTTCTCCCCCCAACACTTGCCCTGGTGGCCCACTGTTTTGCCTTTAAACAGGGATGAGTGGTCAATTAAAGATGACACAATTTTAAATTAGAATATTTGGGAAAATATGTATCTCCCTTTTGGATAAGCATTCAGCAATTTTTTTTTTTTTTTTTTTTTTTTTTTTTTTTTTTGTGGTACATGGCCTCTCACTGTTGTGGCCTCTCCCGTTGCGGAGCACAGGCTCTGGATGCACAGGCTCAGTGGCCATGGCTCACCGGCCCAGCCGCTCCACGGTATGTGGGATCTTCCCGGACTGGGGCACGAGCCCGCATCCCCTGCATCGGCAGGCAGACTCTCAACCACTGCGCCACCAGGGAAGCCCAGCATTCAGCAATTTTTAAGTGACATAAACCATGTCAGTGAAAAATAGGAAATAAAAATTAACATATCTCCACAGCTTAAAGATGCAGTGAATTACAGAACTTTCCTCCAGAAAGGTTTGGCCTTTTGTAAGCATTTGGGATGAAAGGAGACAACAAATTTTTGCCGTTTAATAGCAGTAAATTTTCAAGAACACTTCTGATCACAGAAATTTTATAGATTCAGAATTAAAAACCAATGATTTTCCCTGCTCAAAAATCAGATTACCATTACTAAGAATAAATCTAGAATTTGGTTTATCCCTACGATTCCTCATCTATTCAATACTTGTATGTGAATTGTAAACTTTGAGATTGGAAATTCGAAACAACTTTAGCAGCTAATTGGCGATTGATGTTGAGAATGTATCTGTTCATATTGATTATCCCAACCAAGCCGTGTTGATTTTTCATCCCATGGGTCAGGTTGTTTTTATTCCATTTAAGCTGATTTCTTTCCATCACTTTGGATATCAATTCAGTCAGAAAGCCAGCAGTCTGACTTGCAAGGAATTCCACATTTTAATTTTAGAAAGACAAGAAAAAAAAAAAGGTCAGGGAGGAAATGTAGGTAAACGGATATACGGTTTGTCCGAAAAGAAAAAAAGGGAGGATGTAGGGGAACAGAGTTGTATATTCTGTATGATTTTCTGGTAGATAACATTCAAAACAGTTCTTTAAGAGGCATAATTCCTTTTCAATACGATACATTGGTATATTTAATGATTTCAGAGTTTTCAAATAACAGTGTGTGATACCTTAAAATGTTCAATAATTGTGTACTGCAGCTAATTGGCCTTTGAAGAGAGGAAAAATTTGATGATCGCTTAAGGTTCCTTTTAGCTCTATCAGTCAGCAGTATTGTACCCTGTTTGAGCTAACACGCCTTTCTTCATATATCTGCAATATTAATAACACTGTTTGGTCTAACTTTGCTTTGTTTCCCTACTGCCTGCTCACAACATGATTTTGCATGATGGAAAATAATTAGCAAGTTACGGACATTTCATTTTCTGTATATGTGTACATAATATAAATATACTTAAATTATTTGGAAATGGCCTTTACCCAATTTGACTGGTGAATTAAAATGTAAAATCTATTCTGGGCCAAAGAAATAGGTAAACGTGTAAGAGGCCTCTGTTTGGCATACCCAGGCTGTGCGCATGTTAAAATATAAGCCATGCCAAAGCCAAGTAGAGATTATTTGCACTTTACCCTCCTTTATCACACCTGGGCACGTTGCATCTGATCTGCTCGTAGAGAAGAAACTTATGCCTCTTCCATGGGTAGAAAACCTTTCTTCTCTCCCTGGCTAGTGGATGGAGGCATTGCAGTCTGCATTTCCTCTTCCTCACCCTCTGCCTTAGTTTCCCTGATATTCCCCAAACAGGAGGTGGCAAATAGTCCATCCAGTGTGTGCCATTGGGAATTGATCAGGTAAGTGATGGGCTGCAGGTGTAGTTTATCCAGGGTCAAGATCCTGTCCCCTGATTTACCTGGTCACCCAGAATAGCTGAGAGAAACACAGAAGAGCAAACTATACCCTTGTTTTCTGTTTACAGAAGGATATCTTAAAATCGGATCTCATCATCTGCTCGGCGGCTGCCATTCTGTCCTTTGCGGTCAGTGCCAGCACTGTGTTCCTGTCCTTGCGAGTATGTATCCATTTGGCTCTGCACTCTTACCCCCTCCTTATTCTCTGTAATAAACAAAGCCCGCTGTGCAGCTCCAGACTATTTACCGGATGGTGGAGCCAGAGGAAGTACAGAAAAGGCCAGTTGAGGGCTTGAAGGAATATATCCAGATGTGTTACGAGTTATGTCCAAGAGGAGATTTGATCCACATCACAGAGTGCATTCATACCCTTTCTGTTTCCCCACCTGGGGAGTTGTTTTGTTTCCACATTTCGTGGAATCCACTGTGAGGACAGTCAGCAGTAATAAGACAGGCTCACGACTCACTGCTACGAGCAGAGAAGGGCGGACTCACCGAATCAGGAGTGAGACGGGGGTCACAGCGCCAAAAAGATTACTGGAACATAATTTTCAGTTGGAAAAACAAAATTAGAGCGCTCCAGATGGGACTTCTGGCTGAAAGTGCTTGCAGACAGTTGCTGTCTCACTTTCCTTTCAATGAGGAAAAGTCTGTTGGCTAAATCTGTTATTCTCCATCCCTTCTTTTTTAAAAAAAATAACAAAAAAAGAAGAAAACGTTTTCTCATGGGCAGAATGTCTCAGCCTCTTCTCCACCCTGTCTCGGTGGTTCTCAACACAGAGATCAACTTCACGCGATATGGGAGAAATTTTCAGAGGCCTGAAGCAAGAGCCCAGTTTGGCTGTGTATGCCTTAGGAGGAGCAGGGAGGGAGGACAGTGTTCGTGTTCTTTGCGGGTATCCCTCCCCATCCTTCAAGCTGCACACTGACTCTTACCCTCTTCTGTCGCAGCCATTTCTCAGCATCGTGCTGTTTGTCCTGGCTGGCACTGTGGGGTTTGTAACCCACTACCTGCTCCCACAGCTCCGCAAACATCACCCGTGGATGTGGATTTCACACCCCGTCCTTAAAAACAAAGAGTATCAGCAACAGGAAGTGAGAGGTTAGTAAAATATCTCTCATAAAAATGTGATGTAGTGGGTGGCATCCTTTACAGGGAGGGTGTGCACAGCGGTGGGAATGCACTTCATGCCACGGAACTGTACCCTTAAACATGGTGACAGTGGTACATGTTACATTATGTATGTTTCACCACAATAAAGAAAGGAGAGTGTGTGTACCTTGGAGTGTACATATTGTTCCCAGAACAAGAAAGTTGAAGTGGGGTGAATTAGAAGTATATTTTCTAAAAATGATTGGTTATTATTATTGAGGAAAAATTAATTGATGTCATTCAGACTGTAACCGGAAGTGGGGTCTGACTGCTCGCTGCTTAAAAGCCAATAAAGAGGCCAGGCTGGTGGAAAAGAAAGTTTGCTTTATTTTGGGCAACCAGGGGTGGGGGTGGATGCCCGTCCAAAGGCCAGCTCCCCTGCACTGATAACCAGGGGTCACGAGCTTCTATAGACAGAGGGAGGGGCTCCATGCAGAAAAAGCACAGTCAGCTCTGACCGTCATCTTGAAATTGGTCATCGGTGGTCTGACCAGCGTCATCTTGATTGTTTTAGGTACAGGTAGTCTTGAGTTCCAGGGTCGGTTTGTTTCTATTTCTCTGAGTCCAGTTCTTGGAGTTGTGGCTGCTTATGTCATGGCATCTTGTAGTTAACTTCTTCCACCTGGTGAGGGTTTCAGTATCTACAAGACAGCTCACAGGATATGGCTCAGAGTATGATCTTTAGCCCTTGAGGAGGGACTAAAGGTCCTTAACTTTGCTTAATGACTAAACTATTATTACTTAGTCTTGTTTTACTTTGCTTAATGACTAAACTATTATTACTTAGTCTTGTTTTCCTTTGCTTCTGCATTTTCTCACTTCTCTGATTAAACTTATTCATTGGCTAAAGTTTTTCCACAGACAGAAGGCAGGCAGAGGACATGGGCTGGGGGAAAGACCGTAGGGTCCTGCTCCATTTCAAGACCTGAAGTTTATGCTGTTCCAGCTTCAGCTGACTGGGGACCAAGAATAGCATCACTTGACGGCCCTTTCATCCTCCACAAAACCAGGGCAGGGATGTAGCAGAGGCTGACCTTTGAATTTTGCTCCCTGAACCCTTGAATTTTGTTGAACTTGCTTTGCTCACCTAGAACTAGACCCACACACAGACCTGTACTTGATTGACTTAGCAGTTCCCTGGGCTGAGTCAGGCCACCGTCAAGTAGTAGCCTGGTAACCCTGACAGTGTTTGAGCTTCTAAATAAAAAAACTCAGGAATTTCTCTTGCTAGGTCTCCCCGGCCTCTGTGATTGAACAGATGGCAGAAGGATTGATTTATCGCCATTTTCAGGCATATCGGTCACAGTTGATGGCTATAGTTGATAACTAGCTCATGTTAAACGAGGTGTCATCTCTACCTCCAGGAATGAGGGGATGTGAGTAGCACCATGGTTTGCTGACTCACAGGAATGTACTGGGCTCCACCAGGTTTGTCATCAGTAACTTCAGTGGACTAGTGTGACCAAAGTAAAAGGGCAGAGGAGAATTAATTAAAAACAAAACAAAACAGAGAAGCAAAAGAGTCACTTATGATGCTGTCAGGAATAGAGAGGGCTTCTTCAAGGAACATGTCTGGGTGGCTACCAGGAGCTGCCTTAATTTGAAACAGCCAAATCAGTAAAGCAGGGTTTTGCTTAGTGGACAGACATGGCCTGATGGACCTGCTGCCAGCATAGGGTTTAGAAGGCGGCGGAGGGCAGCTGAGATTGCTCTACCCTCAGAGGCTTGCTTTTCCCACCTATGACACCAGGGGCTCACCAAAGATCAAGCTGCATAATATGGTGTTTTTTTTTAATTTTCCTGTTTAAAAAAATTTTTTTAAACAGAGAACAGGAGTATTTATTTATTTTTAACTTTATTTTTTGCTGTGTTGGGTCTTCGTTTCTGTGCAAGGGCTTTCTCTAGTTGTGGCAAGCGGGGGCCCCTCTTCATTGCGGTGCACGGGCCTCTCACTATGGCGGCCTCTCTTGTTGCGGAGCACAAGCTCCAGACGTGCAGGCTCAGTAGTTGTGGCTCACGGGCCCAGTTGCTCCACGGCATGTGGGATCTTCCCAGACCAGGGCTCGAACCCGTGTCCCCTGCATTGGCAGGCAGATTCTCAACCACTGCGCCACCAGGGAAGCCCCCAAAATATGGTTTTTAAATGCTGTGTTCAATGTTGGGTGCCACTTAAATGCAAATTATTATCAGTATTATAAAAATGGAAGGAAGATAGAGCAGGCACAGTTGATATTAGTCAGTTCATTTTTCAGCCCACTTAAAGGGAAAGGTCCATTCTTGTGGGTCAGTAGAGCAACCTGAAGAAAAGACCAGTTTCTATAGGACTTCTGCAATGTTGGGGTCACATTTCCCTTTCATTGTCTTAACATTTAGAAAGACTAAGTTGCAGTGAAGTTAGTGGAGTATTTTTTTGGCATCATTGGTAAGCAGTTGATGGGGATTTGAGGTCAGATGCTGACTCAGGAAACGGCATATCTGTATCTATAGCATCTGTATCTGTGCCTAGATATTTAAGTGCCTTGGGGTGAGGACAGAGAAGTTGCCAAATTAAGAGAAAGGAAAATAAGACAGATCAGGTGTGGGCTCTCCTTATGGTGGCAATTCAGAGTGTGAAATTCAACACTGAAAGATAAGAATGGGCAATTGAAAACTTGGGATTTGTGTGTGTGTGTGTGAGCGCGATTGTTTTTTTTCCCCTGAATCTAACAGAACATAGTGTAAATTAAAATCATTTAGATATTGAAATTCTGAATGATCTTTCAGTACAAGATTCAAGAACAAGAAAGGAGAGTGTGTTTGTACGTTGACTTCCCCTCTCGGAGGAGCGAGCGAGAGGGCAGCTCTGGGCCTCTGTCCTGTAGGGTGGGCGGGAGACGTTCACCCCTGGTACCACGGGCTCCAGCAGAGGCTTGGTGGATGTTTCTCACTTGCCTACATTAGCTGTTTATAAGCTACCTGAAATCTAGCCAAGGGTAATAGATTTGACAAATTAGGCCCGTAATGAAAAACAGATTGCATTTCAAAATTATGTGTGTTGGAAGGAAAATCCAAATGCTTAAAATGTGTTAGTATGAACTTGTTGAAGACCCCTTACCCATTTTGGTATCATCCACAGCCTAAGTTTCTTTTCCTCCTCTTCCTGCCCACCTTTCTGCCTTTTTAGGTATTTCACTATTTCTTTCTTCTACTAGCAAGAGAACATGCACAGGAAATTCAAGCCGATCACATACCTTTAATGTGAAAATACACCAAATCTTCTTTCTCATATGATCACAGAATATTTTGGAAAAGAATAGCAGAGCAGGGCTGGCAGGTCTGTGGATACCACTGTGATGCCTGGGCCAGAGGCAGACATCGCTAACTGAGGACAATCCTAAAACTGGGCCAGTGGCAGACATCGCTACCAATTGGAATTGGTGTATAAGACGAGGCATGTGTGCTATGTCTCTGTCTCAGAGTTTATAGAATCCTATCCCACCACTTTACGTAGGAGGAAACTGACGCCCAGAGACATCAAGGGATGTTAACTAGGGTTCCACTAAGTTGGTGGCCAATGAGCGACCAGAACCCAGGTGACGTCACTCCCTCCAGTAGGGTGCTCGTCCTCCTCCCCACGCCGCTCTCAGTGTGGTGGGAAGATCGCGTGCAACTTGCACGTGGCCCTCAGCCTGCTCTTGCCATCGTTACCCCAAAGAACCACATCACTGCACTGGGTCCCGTAGAGTTAAACACGCCATAGTCCAGTGCTAACGCTACAAAGCTTTAATCCCTGGTTTGAAACAGACTCACCACCATAAATTCTGAACATTCCTGTGGTTTCTCAAACATACCACATTCTCCCACTACCTTCTCTTTGCTGTTCCCTGTGCCTGGGATGCTTTTCTTAAGTTTCCCTAGACTCAGGCCAGGCAACTCATCTTTCAGGTCTCTGTTCAAAAATCAATCCCCCCCTGAGGTCCATCCCTGACCCCCTAGACCAGAGTAACTTCCCAGCTGCTCCCCTGAGCCTCCTTTTCCAGCATATTCTCTACAGAAACTCTGAGCAATACATCTGCTTGCTCATGCTGGACCCCCAGTGCTTGTACTTAACTTAAATCTCATCAGCCCTACCTTTGTGAGAACAGACTTTAAACTTGGGGCATATACTTTCTTTCAGTTTACTTTCCTGTCTGCATGCCTCTGATATACAATTTTACTTGATATGTAAAATTACTTGGAGATACAAAATTAATTTTGATATAAAATTCAGGCTACGATAAAATGGAACTGTGTTGCAACTCGAAAGGCTGTAAATGGAAATATCTTTTTGAGCCAGTTCATTTCTTTACTTTTGAGACTAATTTAAGTAAACCTTATCCCATCTTAGCCCCAGCAAGGTGTTTCACCAATATTTAAGCTAAAAGAATAAAATTGTAGGAATCATAGTACAGTTCAGCAGTCCAATGAGCCATGGTGGTGATGTGGGTGTAACTGAGTTATACTAATGGGTATGCGTGAAGTTGCTTTATTTTTTTTTATTTTTTTTTTATTTTTTTTTGCGGTATGCGGGCCTCTCACTGCCGTGGCCTCTCCCGCCGCGGAGCACAGGCTCCGGACGCACAGGCTCAGCGGCCATGGCTCACGGGCCCAGCCGCTCCGCGGCATATGGGATCCTCCCAGACCGGGGCACGAACCCGTATCCCCTGCATCGGCAGGCGGACTTTCAACCACTGCGCCACCAGGGAGGCCCGTGAAGTTGCTTTTTTTATTGTTCTATTCCCCACCAATCTAAGCAAATCGTGCTGAAAATAGCAGAGTAGACACCACTACAAATGGCACCATATTAGTCAAGGAAGCAAGTTTTGAGACTCACTGTTTAAGGAGCACTGGGTTTTTAGAAAATAAAGCAAATCTGTTATCCTGAATTATGATGATGATTCTAGAAAAATGACTTCATTTATTGGCACCTGTTGTAAAAGAATAAGATGTTGGGTCTGTTTGAAATTTTTTTTTTCTAAGAACTTTCCAAAGACATTATGTTATTTCGAAAGGGAATAATGGAGTTGGGTTCCATTTTCACATAGTCCCCCAAGAAGTAATTTCTGTAATATTATCATTCTTGGCTCTTGAGAATTTAAGAAAAGTTGAAATGATCTGATTCGATGGCCATACTCTTACCATAAAAGTGGGTCTTAATGGGGTTAAAAGAGATTGAGATATAGAATAAGTTCATTATTGGCATTCACTTGTTTACTTATTTATTCACTCAGAAAATGCTTGTGAAGATACTATCATTGAGAAGATAATTACACAAAGGAACTTATTTACAAGATAGAAACAGACTCACAGACTTAGAAAACAAACTTAGGGTTACCAAAGGGGAAAGGTGTAGGGGGGTGGGATAAACTAGGAGTTTGGGATTAACATATACACACTACTGCATATAAAATAGGTAACCAACAAGGATCTACCATGTAGCACAGGGAACTCTACTCAGTATTCTGTAATAACCTACATGGGAAAAGAATCTGAAAAAGAATAAATATATGTATATGTATAACCGAATCACTTTACTGTACACTTGAAACTACCACAACATTGTAAATCAACTATACTCCAATATAAAATAAAAATATAAAAAAAGAAAGAAAATAATTATGGAGTTCCTACATGATGCCAAAGCAGTGATCCAGTGAGATAGGTTGACTAATATGTGGTTTCTGTCATCAAAGAGTTTCTGACCTAGTGAGCAAAGCTAGGGCTGTGCTCGAAAAGAAGACCCATGATTGCTACACACAGAGTGATGAAGGGTCAGCACTGCACTCAGCCATGTGGCAAATACAAAGAAGTAGAAGGCCCAGTGAAGAGATTACAGTTAACTTCATGTTCATTGGCCAAGCTTTTCCAACTGGTTGGTTGTGCACATAAAATGGAAGTAAATGAGATTTTATAACTAAATGTTGAATTAATGTCTGCTGCATAGTAGCTGTTTAGTAATGTTGATTGAATGAATGAATGAGTGAATGATTAGTGCCTTGTAAATTTACTGAAGAAAGAGTTCCCTGTAGACAGGAAAAGCCTGGAGGTAAAGGCTTATTTGAAGGACTCCAGTCTATGTGTATGATAAGATACATACACAGAGTCTCATCCCTCTGCAAAAAATGGTTGCTGAAAAAGCTCAAGCTATAATTTTTGGATACATTAGAATAAATGGATAAAAGATGATAGAAATTACTGAACATGTCAACTGAAAAATCTCATTTAAACTGTAATTTAACCAAATTCACTATTATAAAACTAATTCACAAATGAGTCCTGAATTTGTAATTCTTAAATGAAATTTACTTTGCATTTTAGCAAATCTTGCCTGTTGATTTGCAGATAGACTGGTTTCCACATGGGAAAGACATGGTTCTGACAGATATTGCTTTTTCTAATCTGTTTTACATTTATATCAAAGTAATACATAGTGTTAAGAACCAAATAGAACAAGTTGTAATGAAAAGCAGCAGACCCTGGTCAAATTTTTCTCGTCTGAGTCCCCCTCTCCAGGAAGAATTACTTTCTACTTTAGGTATTTCTTCTGGTATTTACCATAATTCTTCTAAATAATGTGCCTATTCTTCTATTTCTTGATATTTCAAATTTTCATGTCTACTGGCTTCCTGTTATGAGTAATGAAGATTGATGTCGCTTATCTTCCCTCATACATTACATTTTCCCCTTCTCCTCCCTCCCAATATAACTGTTGTTGAACACATACTCAGTTTTTTCCTATTCATGTATGTGTATGTCCTATAGAAAGAATGTCATACAGAAAGTCTAACTGTTGTTCACAGTAGTGTGTGAACTACTGACAGTAGTTGACAGTAGTGTGTCAACCAGTAGTGTGCCATGATTACATTTCCTTTCTTGTTCAGATTTCTGTTTTTGCATCTGCTAGCCTTTCCAATAACTATGTTAAACACCTATCAGTTCAATTTTCCACCCAGGCAAACTTGTCAGATACTATATCTTGTTCCATCCCTTCCCCAACTCTCTCTGGAACCTGCTCCAATTGTTCTTTGTTTATTCCCTCTTTTTGAATGAAGCATATCCTCCAGTCACTCCAGGGAAGGGTGAGTGGGAAGGAAACGTTTTGAGACTTCATGTATCTCAAAGTGTTTTTGTTCTACTTCGCACTTAATGGAGAGTTTGCAGTGTGTAGCTCGTTAGGGTGTCAACAGTTCTTTCAGAATTCTAAAATTAATGTCCCATTGTTTTCTAGCTTCCACTGCTGCTGGTGAAAAGTCTGATGTCTCCCCAGCTCCTGGTCCTTTATATGGGACCAGATGTTCCCCTGCAGGAAGCTTTTGGAAAGTTCAGGAGGGAATTCAAGTGTCATGACCCAGAGAACAGGCTCTGGAACAAAGCAGGGCTAGCTTTGTTTCCAAAGAGATGCAGGACAGATGTCTCTGTCCCACGCTAGTTGTGCTTAGCTATTGTGATTCATCTGTAACTGGGGGTTCCTACAACACAGATTTGTTGCGGAATGAAATTAATCAAGATAATACATGTAGAGCATTTGGCAGAGTCCTTGGCAGGCAGAGTATACTCCATAAGCACATCCTGTTCCTCCTCTTCCCCTTCTGAAATTCAATCACTTTGCACCTCCCTTTGTGTCTTGTTTCACCCATTGTGCTAGGCAGTAGGTGGCCCTTTATACACTGGATGGACGTGTTTTGAAACTTTTGTTGGCAGGTGATAGGACTCCCTGAATGACTTAGTTCACAGAATTTCCATGGAGATGAACTCCAACCTGATAATACATGTAAAAATCCTTTGAAATGTATATAGCACTAGGGAAAAGAATGCGGCATAACAGGCATTGTCTGATTTTAGAACCTAATGGCTGTGCTGTGGTCTTTGGGAAGGTCTCATATTTGTGTGTGTGATGAGGAGATGCCATAGTTCTGGGAAGAAGGATGTATTCCTTACTCCTTTTGTCTCCCCACATAAAAAGATGCCAGCATCAGGACATAGTTAGAGACCCAGAAAACCCTCCAACCCCTCTTTAATTCGACATGTCTCAAATCGTTTGAAGCATGAACTGAACCAGTGCTAGCTGAGTAACAGTCTCATTTGCTACGATGCTCTATAGGAGAGAGTGTTCCAAATGCCGAAGAAGTGGCTTAGAGCTGATGTGTCAGAAAATAGCCTGCCAGTTGGCAGGCTGCCTTATTTATTCGCACTGTTGTTATTATTTTCATGCGCCTTCTCGTCCTCTCCTTTTCTTTCCCTGCTTGCCAGCCTCTGCCCTCCTGCTCTCGCCCTCTGGCCCATCCCCTCCTACTCCACTGGGGAACTTATCTTTCTGTGTCACAGTCTCCACAAGCCTGGGGGGGGGCTGCAAGGGACTGGCAGAGAAACCAGGCTTACACGGCAGCGGGAAAACAGAGAGGTAGAATCCAGCGTCCTCTGCTTGAAGGAGAGCAGGGCCAAGGGAGGCCTGGAGAAGCACAGGCCAACCCCAGGCAGCATTAAGAGGGAAAGGGTTTGGGGACAGGGCTCAGAGGTCAGGGGCCAACCTCACACTGCAGCTCTCTCTCCAGCAAGCCACGGGGTTTTTACCAGCTGCCCACTGGGGTTCTCCTAGACTGCTGATAAATCTGAAACAATGCAGAAATAAAATAATTGCAGAAGGAGAAAAAAACTAACACTGAAAATCAGGAAGTCTTCATACGCAAGACATGATGTATGCACGACGGCACCGCAGCAGCTTTGGGCTCCGTGGGCCCAGCACGCATGGGAAGGGCTGAACGAAGGAGGCCGTTTGGAGGAACAATGCCGGTTCCCAGGTGCAGTGGCTGAGGCCCCTGTGATGAGGCCTGACTCAGTCTCCCTGACATGCCTCTGTTGGGATCTTATCTGAAATAGCTTAACCCTCATGGTACTTTATGATAGGATAATATACATAGATGCCAGTGGAGAAATAGAAATGGTGTTTTTAAGTAATCTTGTCATTTAAATAACATACAAATCACACTTTACTTGGGGGAGGAATTCTGAGTTTGTAAATTTGTCATTCAAGCACCTGCTATGTACTAGGCTCTGTGCTGGGTGTTGAGGATACAAAAATGAGTAAGGGCATAATCCTTGCTCTTGGCAAGATGGTTGTTCTCACAAGGAGTGTCTTCCTTCATGTACCCATGGTGAGAACATCTGAAAGTTTCTCTTAACCCTTTTCTTGTGAACATTTTGACCTAACCATCTTCATGTGAAAAATTGATAAATGATTTCACCAGTATTTTTAGTTTTTAAAACTATGGTTTGATATTAGTAGAGGACCTTTCTACCAAGAAGAGAGAGTACATTATTTCCTGAGTCGCCTAAGAATTTCTCCATCCCTTTGAGGAGATGTGAAGAATACATTTTTACTCTCCACTGAATTAATGAAAAAACTCAGTGAGATATGAGGTATCACCGCACACCAGTCAGAATGGCCATCATCAAAAAATCTACAAACAATAAATGCTGGAGAGGGTGTGGAGAAAAGGGAACCCTCTTGCACTGTTGGTGGGAATGTAAATTGGTACAGCCACTATGGAAAACAATATGGAGGTTCCTTAAAAAACTAAAAATAGAACTGCCATATGACACAGCAATCCCACTACTGGGCATATATCCTGAGAAAACCATAATTCAAAAAGAGTCATGTACCACAATGTTCACTGCAGCTCTATTTACAATAGCCAGGACATGGAAGCAACCTAAGTGTCCATTGACAAATGAATGGATAAAGAAGATGTGGCACATATATACAATGGAATATTACTCAGCCATAAAAAGAAACGAAATTGAGTTATTTGTAGTGAGGTGGATGGACCTAGAGTCTGTCATACAGAGTGCAGTAAGTCAGAAAGAGAAAAACAAATACCATATGCTAACACATATATATGGAATCTAAAAAAAAATGTTCTGAAAAACCTAGGGGCAGGACAGGAATAAAGACACAGACATAGAGAATGGACTTGAGGGCACAGGGAGGAGGAAGGGCAAGCTGGGACAAAGTAACAGAGTGGCATGGACATATATACACTACCAAGTGTAAAATAGATAGCTAGTGGGAAGCAGCCACATACCACAGGGAGATCAGCTCGTTGCTTTGTGACCACCTAGAGGGTATAGGGAGGGTGGGAGGGAGGGAGATGCAAGAGGGAGGAGATATGGGAACATATGTATATGTATAACTGATTCACTTTGTTATAAAGCAGAAACTAACACAACATTGTAAAGAAATTATACTCCAATAAAGGTGTTAAAAAAAATCAGTGGGATAGTTTTGGGGAGATGAGCTTAACATTTTAAAAAATTGACTTAGACTTTGTATCACATGAAAATCCAGATGGATTAAAGATGTAAATTGTTTTAAAGGAAAAAGAAGAAAGAAAGAACCAGAATAGCACTGTAAGAACATATAGGTCAAGTTATATAATCTTGGTTAGGGGAAGAGAAAAAGAATTTTTCAAGCATGATCCCAAAGTCAAAAACCACTAAAGAAACAACTAAAAAATTTTATTCCTTGAAAAATATGAACTTTAATATTCTGATTCCTGAATGTTCCCACCTTGTATTTCTCTGAGAGGTTTACCATAATGTTGAACCTGATAATAGTTATTAAGTCATTCAGAAATATTTATGGAGCCTATCACATGCCAGGGACCATGCAGTATGCTGGGGAAGCACTGGGGAGCAAGGCCAGCATGACCTCACCCCAGGGGCAAACCAACTGAGAAAGTGAGAGCACTTTGGCTAGAGGAGATCCCGAACTCCTACAAGGCAGGCAGTACCCCACCATGGAAGCCCCAGCTTCTCAAACTTTGTTGTATTAGGTGTCTGCTTTAGTTAATTATGTTAATGATCAGCCAGTGGTCAGTGATATCACCTGAATCTACTGAGTGGCTTCTATGGACAGAGTACAGTGCTAAATACGGAATATAATGGGGAAAGACAGCCCTGGACCCCTGGCTTTAGTGGAGAGATGAAAATTCATCACACAGATTAATATACTCGTAAAGTGTTTGAAGTCCAATGAAGGAAAAGTATAGGGGGCTAGGAGAGAGTTATAAAGGGATCCTTATTTAGATTTGAGGGAAAAAGAAAGGCTTCTTTGAGGAAGTGACAACTAATTGAGGCCTGAAAGATAAAGAGGGGGTTAGCCTTCAAAGTGGGAGAGAAGAAGCCACAGGCTCACCCTGAATTGGCTTTTTTGGGAATGGGAAGGTCATGAGGACCTTGGGTTTATCTTAAGCAGAATTATCGGCTTTGAGTGGTGAGGTGGTGTGATTTGCTTTACATTTAAGAATGATGACTCAATTCACGCTACTGGTTTGGGAAGTGAAGTCTGTTTTTTAAGAAAATAAACCATGACATGTGTATGTGTTTGTGCTAAGGACTTTGCAACCTGAGATTTTGCCCAGGAAGAAAGATGAAAGTGAGAAATGCTCATAGGAAAAGCAGTTGCCTATAATAAGAGGGCACAATCACCCTGGACGTGGTAGTTCCATTTTGCAGGGTCTCTTTGCCTTAGCTGCCTCAGGGTGACTGGGCCAGCTGAACCGAGATGAGCCCCTATTGAAATGCTTATAAACAGTCTGGCCCCTATGAAGCAGGAAGCCTCATGTTTTCAAAGCTTAAGTCAGTCGTAATTCAAGATTTGAATTGGGGCAAATTATCTTCTTAAAGATAGAAGCATCCCGAGGATTTCTGATTAACTTTTAATTATTGAGAGGGTCTTGTTTTAGCAACGTAAGCATCTAAATAAAACACAACCTGAAAAGCCTTTGAGAAAATTTAAAGCATTCAGTAGTGATAAATCATATGTAAACTTGTAAACGGCAGAGTTAGTTTACATTCTTTTTCTCAAGGGCCTAATATTCCAGGGACAAGAGAAATAATAATGCTAAAGAAATGTCTTTTTATGGTCTATTTGCATATACGGGACATTACAGAAAGGCGGTTATAAACTATCGTTGCAAAGATTTTCTTTTTAAATTGACTTTGTATGAATACTCTGACAATTTGGAGACTTAAGAAACGTATTTATCATGTTACTGCCTTTGTAAGCTTTTCGTTTTATTAGCTTTTCATGGCCACCCCCAGAAGGAAAGATTAAGTTTAGTCTTTTAGAATTCAGGATTCTGGATTGCACTTCCGTTTTAGCTTCCTGCTACATTATTATTCAAATATAAACATCCAGTACATTTACCATTAAACGTTTTCTACAGTCTAGAGATTGTAGCATTTCTTTGGAATAAATGACTGAACTTGGTAGAAGGATTCTAGAGATATATAAGTATGAACGTGAAATTGATTTTCTTTCAATGTGCAAGAGTAGCAGAACTTGAAGTCAGGAGTGTGGAGTTGGTGACCTCCCGGATTTTCTCTCTACTGTGTCCTTCCTAAATATTGATTTTTAACTCCCTTTCCACATCCTTTTCCATTCCCACTTTGGCTAGATGTTGTACTGAACACCAGCCAGGGAAACTATGCCTTGGGGTGAATCTTTACCTAAAATGTTTTTCCCTTAACATACAGTATGTATACTGGTGCTTGCTGGTGTATGCAGACAGTGTAAAATGTATTCACAGTCCCTGCATCTAGAGATTCAGAATTAATCAGTGGGAGGCATGTGGAGCTTCTGTGTCACATTGAAATGTCAGCTGTTGTCACTTTCATTTCCCTGGCAGCACCTCAGGTAGTAAGCTAGAGCTGAATTATGCAGTGTAACCAGTCTTTTGTGTGTGTGTATATGACTCTAGGGTTGCTATTAAATAGTAAAGGTTTTTGCGACTTACGAAAGAATTGATTTCTAGTTCTCCTGAAGTCCTTTTTATCCTTCCAAAGTCCGACAGAGAACTCCTTTGTAGCTATCATGTTGTTTGCTTCTAACTAGAGACCCAGTTATTAAAGATCTAGGGCCTCACCTGTCCATATATGTTATTTCAGCCATACTGAACACAAGTCCTACAAACTTGCTGTTCCAAAGGCTGACAGCAGACTAGTGCTTACAATCCAAGACTAAACATCTTATTGACATGCCTTACAGTTGTGTCTATGACATAGTTTCACACATGCACACAGAGGGTTAACATCTCACTGAATAAGTACTTTGCTCTCCAGTATTTGGAAAGACATGGATGATGAATTCAGAGCTTATTAGTGATTTCTATATTATTTGATGTTTATTGCTTTGTGTGTTTCTGGAATGGGTAAACTGAAATTCTATGGCAAACCCATATTTGTTATCACTGTCTGCAGTAAATCCTTGTGCACTGCAATGGGATTGTCTGCCTGCACTCAGTCAGCATTATCCCCACTTACTGGAAAGTATCATCTGCTGAAATTAAATGTGACAAGCATTTGAAAGTCTGGATTGCACTCCCCCACCCAGATGGCACCCAGGTCATCCTTTGGTGATGAGCCACTGAAATGTTTCTTTTAATTCAGATGTTTTTCTAATAGTACTGCAGGATGAGGTTGGCTTATATTTCTCTTAATTTACATATTTTTGCAGGAATCTAGCTAAGGTTGTCATGTTTCTCTGAATTGGTGACAAATGTTGATAGAACTCTATGAATATATTTTTATAAGCAGGCTGAATTGCATTTGATTTGATGGCCTCAGTCTGACACTGTTGATATCTTATAAATTGAGAAATCAGAAAAAATAATTTTGTATAGAAGGAAACCGAGCTCTAACTGACTGTACTTTATGAGAGTTTAAAATAGGAAATGTTGTTTAATATGTTATAGTTAAAAAGCTTTTTGTTTTGTAATCAAAAAAGTAATTCCAAGAGGCTGCTTTTCTTAAAGTCTCTCTGTTTATTTTAATTATTCAGAGTTCCCCCAACCACTAAAAATGATAAGATGATAAATGAACATTTATTGAACCCTAACTCTAAGCCAGGCATTCTGCTAGGTACTTGAAATACTAAACTGATTAAGACACAGCACCTCCTCTTGGCAAACTCACAATCTAGTGGGAAGATTAGTATTTAAATGAATACTTGCTCTGGTGTGACAGGTATTATAACTGTAGAATTCACAGTGTACAGTGATGGCTCAAAGGAATAAATCATTTTGCCTCAAAACTAAAGGTGATATATACAGAATGCAGGCAGAAAGTGGGGTGCATGGTTTATAAATAATTTAAAAACAATAATAAATCCAATCAGAAGTTGGACTCCTTTTTATTATCATCATATGCTGACAGTTCTAAACAGTGCCAGTGTTAAACCCTCCACCCACTGAGATGGACTTTGAATGCCCTGCCCCTGGCAACCATTGGTGGTGATTATATTGGGAGCAGCAAGGGGGTGGGGAGGTGGCCAAGGAAAGCTCCAGATGGCAGGATGACAAATTCTGGAAAAAGATGAGGAGTTTCTCAAGTAGGAAATGTGGAAGGGCATTCCAGGAAGGCCCCCAGTACATATATAAAGGCATATAAAACAGCATACTTAACTGCAGTGCAGAGGGAAATAGAAGTTATTTTCAATAGATGGTGATGATCCATTAGATATCCATATGGAAAAACAATCAGTCTCAACTCCTATCTTGTAAGTGTATTCTACACAATAATCAATTCTAGGTAGCTTGCAGATCTAAATGTGAAATGTAAAACAAAGTTTTAGAGGAAAGTAAAAGGTGGTCATGATCTTTGTCTTTTAAACAGAACACAAAAGTTTCTAAAAGGAAAGATAAATAAGAACTTGGAGCATATTAAAATTAAGTATTTCTTTTTTTACAAAAGATACTATTAGGAGAGTTAAAAAGCATCCCACGAAATGGGAAAAGATTTTCCCAATGCATATATGTGACTAAAGACCCATACCTAGCATGTATAAAGAACTCTTAAAATCAGGAAGGAAAGACATATAATTCAATAGGAAAAAGAACCAGGCAATAGACATGAAGAACCACTTCACAAGAGTGTATATCCATATGGCCAGTAAACACATGAAAAGGCACTCAGCTGCATTAGTCATTAGGAAAATGCAAAATAAAACCATAACATGATACCACTGTACACCCACCAGCGCAGCTGAAATGAAGGAGGGGGAAAATGTTTTGGCAAGAATGTGGAGCAAATGGAAGGAACGTTCCGTGCTGTTTGTGGGCGTGTAAATTGGCACAATAACTTTGGAAAATTGTCTGGTGGCACCTCCTGGACCTTCCTATATGCACAATTAATAACCTGGTGATTCCAAACCTAGATATATACTCCACAGAAATGTCCCCGTGTTTACCACACAGAAATATCCCTGTGTTTACCAAAGGACATGTAAAGAATGTTCATAGCAGCACTCTTCACAATAGATACTGGAAACTAACCAAGTGCCCATAACAGTAGACTGGAAAAATACTCTGTATATTCATGTAGTAGATGACTATATGGCAGTGAGAATGAACAAATGACAACTGCACACAAAAATGTGGAGTAATCTTACAAACAATGCTGAGCAAAAGACACACAAGAATAGTAGTCAAGACAAGCCCCTTAGATAGCCTCACCCACCAGAGGGCAGACAGCAGAAGCAAGAAGAACTACAATCCTGCAGCCTGTGGAACAAAAACCACATTCACAGAAAGATAGACAAGGTGAAAAGGCAGAGGGCTATGTACCAGATAAAGGAACAAGATAAAACCCCAGAAAAACAACTAAATGAAGTGCAGATAGGCAACCTTCCAGAAAAAGAATTCAGAATAATTATAGTGAAGATGATCCAGGACCTTGGAAAAACAATGGAGGCAAAGATAGAGAAGATGCAAGAAATGTTTAACAAAGACCTAGAAGAATGAAAGAACAAACAAACAGAGATGAATAATACAATAACTGAAATGAAAACTACACTAGAAGGAATCAATAGCAGAATAACTGAGGCAGAAGAACGGATAAGTGACCTGGAAGACAGAATGGTGGAATTCATTGCTGTAGAACAGAATAAAGAAAAAAGAATGAAAAGGAATGAAGACAGCCTAAGAGACCTCTGGGACAACATTAAACGCAACAGCATTTGCATTATAGGGGTCCCAGAAGGAGAGGAGAGAGAGAAAGGATCCGAGAAAATATTTGAAGAGATTATAGTCGAAAACTTCCCTAACATGGGAAAGGAAATAGCCACCCAAGTCCAGGAAGCGCAGCGAGTCCCATACAGGATAAACCCAAGGAGAAACACGTCGAGACACATAGTAATCAAATTGGCAAAAATTAAAGACAAAGAAAAATTATTGAAAGCAGCAAGGGAAAAATGACAAATAACATACAAGGGAACTCCCATAAGGTTAACAGCAGATTTCTCAGCAGAAACTCTACAAGCCAGAAGGGAGTGGCATGATATACTTAAAGTGATGAAAGGGAAGAACCTGCAACCAAGATTAATCTACCCAGCAAGGATCTCATTCAGATTCAATGGAGAAATCAAAAGCTTTACAGACAAGCAAAAGCTAAGAGAATTCAGCACCACCAAACCAGCTCTACAACAAATGCTAAAAGAACTTCTCTAAGTGGGAAACACAAGAGAAGAAAAGGACCTACAAAAACAAACCCAGAACAATTAAGAAAATGGTCATAGGAACACACATTTTGATAATCACCTTAAACGTGAATGGATTAAATGCTCCAACCAAAAGACACATGCTTGCTGAATGGATACAAAAACAAGACCCATATATGTGCTGTCTACAAGAGACCCACTTCAGACCTAGGGACACATACGCACTGAAAGTGAGGGGATGGAAAAAGATATGAAACACAATAATAGTAGGGGACTTTAACACCTCACCTAGACCAATGGACAGATCATCCAAAATGAAAATAAATAAGGAAAGAGAAGCTTTAAATGACACAACAGACCAGATAGGTTTAATTGATATTTATAGGACATTCCATCCAAAAACAGCAGATTACACTTTCTTCTGAAGTGCGCATGGAACACTCTCCAGGATAGATCACATCCTGGGTCACAAATCAAGCCTTGGTAAATTTAAGAAAATCGAAATCATATCAAGCATCTTTTCTGACCACAATGCTATGAGATTAGAAATGAATTACAGGGGAAAAAACGTAAAAAGCACAAACACATGGAGGCTAAACATTACGTTACTAAATAACCAAGAGATCACTGAAGAAATCAAAGAGAAAATAAAAAAATACCTAGAGAAAAATGACAATGAAAACACGACAATCCAAAACCTATGAGATGCAGCAAAAGCAATTTTAAGAGGGAAGTTTATAGCTATACAAGCCTACCTCAAGAGACAAGAAAAATCTCAAATAAATAATCTAACCTTACACCTAAAGGAGCTAGAGAAAAAATAACAAACAAAACCCAAAGTTAGCAGAAGGAAAGAAATCATAAAGATCTGAGCAGAAATAAATGAAATAGAAACAAAGAAAACAATAGCAAAGATCAATAAAACTAAAAGCTGGTTCTTTGAGAAGATAAACAAAATTGATAAACCATTAGCCAGACTCATCAAGAAAAAGAGAGAGAGGACTCAAATCAATAAAATTAGAAATGAAAAAGGAGAAGTTAAAACTGACACCGCAGAAGTACAAAGCATCCTAAGAGACTACTACAAGCAACGCTACGCCAATAAAATGGACAACCTGGAAGACATGGACAAATTCTTAGAAAGGTATAGCCTTCCAAGACTGAACCAGGAAGAAATAGAAAATATAAAAAGACCAATCACAAGTAATGAAATTGAAACTGTGATTAAAAATCTTCCAACAAACAAAAGTCCAGGACCAGATGGCTTCACAGGTGAATTCTATCAAACATTTAGAGAAGGGCTAAGACCCATCCTTCTCAAACTCTTCCCAAAAATGGCAGAGGAAGGAACACTCCCAAAGTGATTCTCTGAGGCCACCATCAATCACCCTGATACCAAAACCAGACAAAGATACTACAAAACAAGAAAATTACAGACCAATATCACTGATGAATATAGAGGCAAAAATCGTCAACAAAATACTTGCAAACAGAATCCAACAACACATTAAAAGGATCATACACCATGATCAAGTGGGATTTATCCCAGGGATGCAAGGATTCTTCAATATACGCAAATCAATCAATGTGATATACCATATTAACAAATTGAAGAATAAAAACCTTATGATCATCTTAATAGATGCAGAAAAAGCTTTTGACAAAATTCAATACCCATTTATGATAAAAACTCTCCAGAAAGTGGGCATAGAGGGAACCTATCTGAACATAATAAAGGCCATATATGACAAACCCACAGCAAACATCATTCTCAATGGTGAAAAACTGAAAGCATTTCCTCTAAGATCAGGAGGAAGACAAGGATGTCCACTCTCACCGCTATTATTCAACATAGTTTTGAAAGTCCTAGCGTCAGCAATCAGAGAAGAAAAAGAAATAAAAGGAATACCAATTGGAAAGAAGAAGTAAAACTGTCACTGTTTGCAGATGACATGATACTATACATAGAGAATCCTAAAGATGCCACCAGAAAGCTATGAGAGGTAATCAATGAATTCGGTAAAGTTGCAGGATACAAAATTAATGCACAGAAATCTCTTACATTCCTATACACTAATGATGAAAAATCTGAAAGAGAAATTAAGGAAACACTCCCATTTACCACTGCAACAAAAAGAATAAAATACCTAGGAATAAAACCTACCTAGGGAGACAAAAGACCTCTATGTAGAAAACTGTAAGACACTGATGAAAGAAATTAAAGATGATACCAACAGACGGACTGATATACCATGTTCTTGGACTGGAGGAATCAGTATTGTGAAAATGACCATACCACCCAAAGCAATCTACAGATTCAATGCAATCCCTATCAAATTACCAATGGCATTTTTTACAGAACCAGAACAAAATATCTTAAAATTTGTATGAAGACACAAAGACCTCAAATAGTCAAAGCAGTCTTGAGGGGAAAAGACAGAGCTGGAGGAATCAGACTCCCTGACTTCCTACTATACTACAAAGCAACAGTAAGCAAGACAATATGGTACTGGCACAAAAACAGAAACATAGATCAATGGAACAAGATAGAAAGCCCAGAGGTAAACCCACGCACCTATGGTCAACTAATCTATGACAAAGGAGGCAAGGATATACAATGGAGAAAAGACAGTCTCTTCAATAAGTGGTGCTGGGAAAACTGGACTGCTACATGTAAAAGAATGAAATTAGAACACTCCCTAACACCGTACACAAAAATAAACTCAAAATAGATTAGAGACCTAAATGTAAGACCGGACACTATAAAACTCTTAGAGGAAAACATAGGAAGAACACTCTTTGACATAAATCACAGCAAGATCTTTTTTGATCCACCTCCTAGAATAATGGAAATAAAAACAAAAATAAACAAATGGGACCTAATGAAACTTAAAAGCTTTTGCACAGCAAAGGGAACCATAAGCAAGATGAAAAGACAACCCTCAGAATGGTAGAAAATATTTGCAAATGAATCAATGGACGAAGGATTAATCTCCAAAATATATAAACAGCTCACACAGCGTGATATTAATAAAACAAAGAACCCAATCCAAAAATGGGCAGAAGAACTAAGTAGACATTTCTCCAAAGAAGACATACAGATGGCCAAGAAGCACATGAAAAGTTCTTCAACATCACTAATTATTAGAGAAATGCAAATCAAAACTACAATGAGGGGCTTCCCTGATGCCGCAGTGGTTGAGAGTCTGCCTGCTAATGCAGGGGACATGGGTTCATGCCCCGGTCCGGGAAGATCCCACATGCCACGGAGTGGCTGGGCCCATGAGCCATGGCCGCTGAGCCTGTGCATCCGGAGCCTGTGCTCCGCGACGGGAGAGGCCACAACAGTGAGAGGCCCGCGTACCGCAAAAAACAAAACAAAACAAAACAAAACTACAATGAGGTATCACCTCACACCAGTTAGAATGGGCTTCATCAGAAAATCTACAAACAACAAATGGTGGAGAGGGTGTGGAGAAAAGGGAACCCTCTTGCACTGTTGGTGGGAATGTAAACTGATACAGCCACCATGGAGAACTGTATGGAGGTTCCTTAAAAAACTAAAAGTAGAATTACCATAGATCCAGCAATCCCACTACTGGGCATATACCCAGAGACAACCACAATTCAAGAAGTCCCATGCACCCCAATGTTCATTGAACCACTGTTTACAGTAGCCAGGTCATAGAAGCAACCTAAATGCACATCGACAGACGAATGGATAAAGAAGATGTGGCACATATATACAATGGAATATTACTCAGCCATAAAAAGGAACAAAATTGGGTCATTTGTTGAGACGTGGATGGATCTAGAGACTGTCATACAGAGTGAAGTAAGTCAGAATGAGAAAAACAAATATTGTATATTAACACATATATGTGAAACCTAGAAAAATGGTAGAGATGAACTGGTTTGCAGGGCAGAAATTGAGACACAGATATAGAGAACAAACGTATGGACACCAAGGGGGGAAAGTGGCGGGGGGTGGTGGTGGTGGGATGAATTGGGAGATTGGGATTGACATGTATACACTGATGTGTATAAAATTGATGACTAATAAGAACCTGCTGTATAAAAAAATAGATACAAGAATATATTGTACAACACAGGGAATACAGCCAATGTTTTATGTTAAAAAAAAAGAATAGTAGGCAAAAGTAAATAATGGTGTTCAGGGATTTGTCAGTGGTTACGTTGTGGGGCAGTGACTGTAAGCAGGCATGGGGGTGCTTTGAGGCTGTTTCTTAAGCCAAGTGCTAGCGACACAGCTCTATGTGTGTGTATTTTATGCATGTGTCTGTGTATAAAAGAGTTAAACGAAAAGGTTTTTAAAAATCCAGCATCGATAATTTAGGTAACCAGTTCAGTATAGGATGTAGGTGGAAAACTGATAGAAGATGATTACGTAGAGTTACAAAGCAGCAGAATATGGAAAGCCTATATGCCATATTAAGGCATTGTACTTGGGTGTATGGACAGACACAGTGGAGACCAATGAAGGCTATGAGCTATACCATGGCTAGGTGTGCATTTGAAACATATCTTTGGTGGCAGCAGGACAGAAAAACAGATGGTGTATAAAGAAACTGGAGCCAAGGAGATCATTCATTTACTCAACCCATATTTATTGAAGGATTACTGTGTCAACATGGGGGATATGGCAGTGAACAAGACAAAGTCCTTGCCCTCATGGAACTTACCTGGTAATTGGGAGAGCAGATGATAAATAACACACAAATAAAGACACAAATAAGATATCAAATTGAGATGTTTTATAAAGAAAAATTTATTACAGTAAAGAAATCGTGAAAGGAGGAGGCTGTTTTAGATATGGTGGTCAGGAGAGGACCCACTAAGGATGCAGCACGTGAGCAGAGACCTAAACAGGATGAGGGAGGGAGTCATAAAAATATCCAGAGAGGAGAGTCCCAGGCAGGAGGGACAGCAGACGCAAAGCTTCTGAAAGGGAACAAACTTGGTGTATTTAATATTCAAGGAACATCACTGAGGAGGAGAGTGCATAATGGAGAAAGCGGTTGGAAATAAGATAAAAAAGGTACAAGGTGCCAAATCACGAGGGTCTTCTAAAACATGGTAAGGACATTAGATTTTCTATTACTCAAGAGATAGGAGGAGGCTAAGTATCATAGCAAATACCCCCAAATCTTGGTGGCTTATTAGCAAAGCAAAAGTTTATTTTTTGTTCATGCAAAGTCCAATGGGATGTGGTCAAAAGGTTTTTCCTAGTCACTGTCCTTTGCATAGTGGAGGGTCATGGTCACTTGGGGACCAGGCTTCTTCAATATTAGGAATCCATCACGTTATGCTCTCAAGGTCACTCTGGAATCCTAACATTCTTGAGCCAGCAGGTAGAAGGGAGAAGAAGCATGGAGTACCATGCACCCAGTACTTAACCAGATGACCTGGAAGTGACACAATTCTGCTCGCATTCTCTTGGCAAGAACAAGTCACGTGGTCCTCCTGTATGCAAAGAATAACTAGGAAATGGAATCCCCAGCTGGGCAGCCACTTCCCAATATCAGCTCCATAAAAAAAGGGGAGTGTGACTCTTTGGAGATCAGCTAAATGAAATTTCTTTGTTGCAGGTTTTATCATAATTAGGATGAAAAGCCACTGGAGACGCACTAATAGGGTAGCAATGAAGTCTTAAAAATCCCCCTGGCTGCTGGCTGGATTATAAACTGTGGCTGTGGGGACATTAAAGAAGCAAGGAGACCAGTTTTAAGGAAGTTTCTTTAGGTTAGACATGATGGTGACTTGGACCAGGGTGATAGCAGCACAGGAGGAAAAATGTGGTTGAATTTGGGATAGATTTTGAAGGTGGAGCCAGTAAGATTTGCTTATAGGTTGGATATGTAAGATATGAAAGAGACTAAGGAAAGGATTTTGGCCTGGAAAACTAGGTGACTGGGAGGTGCCCTTTAATGAGATGATGCCCAAATGGCATCTTGCTTCTCAAATGTCATCTTCTTAATTATGCCTCCCATGCCACCCTATTTTACACTGTAGCCCACGTGAACACCAGGAACTCTTGATCCTCTTCACTCTACTCTGTTCTTTCACTCATCACCCATCCTTCATAATATACTGTGTAATTTACATATTTATTATGTTGATTGTTTATTGTTCGTACTAGAGTGTAAGTTCCATCAGGGCAGAGTTTTATAATGTTTTGGGTGCTCATTTTCCCATATGCCTAAAAAAAGTGTCTGGCAGAGTTGTCTGGCTCATGTGTGGAATGAATGAATGGTGGATACGGGAGGAGTAGGTATAGGTGAGAGCATGGAATGAAGGCCTTTGCTCGAGATGCTTATTAGACATTCAAAATATGTTGGATAGTTGGATATACTGGTTTGGAGTCCAGAAAAAAGGTCGTGCATGGAGATGTATTTTTAGTGGTCAACAGCATATTGACAATAGATTCTTAAGGCCATGGAACTGGATAAGATCATGTAGGGAATTATGAGAAGTCTGGAGTAATTAACTGGGTCAGACACTGCTGGGAGGTTAAGTTGAGGACTGAGAGTGACCATTGGATAGCAACGTGAGGTTCTTAGCAAAACAGTTTCATGGAGTGGTTGGGATGAGACTCTGATTGGAGTGAACTCAGAAGACAAAGGGAGTTAAGTTGTGGAGAAAGCGAGTGTAGCCAAAAATTTTTTGAGAAATTATTACCAAGGGGTGCAAAGAAATAGGGTGATATCTGGAAAATATCCAGCATCTGGAAGGAAAAGGGTCAAGGGGGGTATGTCTTTTTTTAGGACAAAAGATATTACAGTGTGTTTACATTGTGATGAGGATGATCCAATAAAGAGAGAAAAAAACAGGTAATTCAGGAGAATGGGGGAGAACCACAAGAGAAAGGCCCTTAAGTAGTAAGAAGTAATGTTATACAGTGCACACAAATGATGGGATTAGGAAAGAGTGAGTTTATTTGGATAAAAGACAATTATAATTTTTTTAAGATAAGAGATTGAGGATCTGAACAGTGAAACTAGAAAGGAGGAGATAGATATGTAAGAAGTAAGCACAGAGAATCAACATATTCTAGTCCTGTACGGAGGAAGAACTTCTAGAACAGTGGTTCTCAAACGTGAGCACGTATCAGACTCACTTGTAGGATTTATGAAACACGGATTACTGGGCCCAGCTCACAGATTTCTGATTCAGCAGGTCCAGGATTGCATCTGAGAATTTGCATTTTTAACAAGTTGCCGGTGCCTCTTTCTCAAAGTACCATGTGGAGTCCAGCAACATCAGTATCCCCCAGGAGCTTATTAGAAATGCAGAATGTCCAGCTCCACTCCAGACCCACTGGATCAGATTCTGCCTTTTAACAAGTGATTTATTTGCATGATGAAGTTCGAGAATCACCGTTCTAGGATAGTGTTTTTCAGCCTTGTCCCCAGGCGATTCCAACATGCAGCTATGATTGAGAACAACTGACTCAGGGTGACCCCAACGTATATTGCCTGCATGACTAGGTGAATGTGAAGTGTCATTAAATAAGATAAAAAATTCATGAGGAGGAGCAGGTGCGTGGGGGTTGACAGAGTTCAGCTTTTGACACACTGTATTTGAAGATTCCTTTGGGACATCAGCTGAAGCTCTCCAGCTGAGTATTTAGATCTTGAAGCTGGGAGAAAGATGGAAGATCAGTCTAACTCAATGACAGATCTGAGCGTCATCAGCATGGAAGTAATAATTAACGTTAGGGGTGTTGAGGACCTCAGCTCAGGAAAATGAGAAAACTGGCGAAGAGGTCCAAGGAAGGCACATGAGCCAGGGTAGAAGAGAACTCTGCGGAGGAAGTGGGAAGAGCAGTGTGAAAGGTGTGAGCACAGGCAGGAGTTGGCAGGACGCAGAAGCTAAAGTGAGGGTTGTAGACAGAAGGAGAAATCAGTGATGTTTTCTGTCTCAGAAAGTTCCAGTAGGGCTTCCCTGGTGGCACAGTGGTTGAGAATCCTCCTGCCAGTGCAGGGTACATGGGTTCTAGCCCTGGTCCGAGAAGATCCCATGTGCCATGGAGCAACTAAGCCCATGCGCCACAGCTACTGAGCTTGCGCTCTAGAACCCACGTGCCGCAACTACTAAAGCCCGCACGCCACAACTACTGAGCCCACATGCCACAACTACTGAGCCTGTCTGCCACAACTACTGAGCCCGCATGCTGCAGCTACTGAAGCCCACATGCCTAGAGCCCGTGCTCTGCAACAAGAGAAGCCACCGCAATGAGGAGCCTGTGCACCACAACAAAGAGTAGACCCCGCTCGCTGCAACTAGAGAAAGCCCATGCACAGCAACGAAGACCCACTGCAGCCATAAATAAATAAATAAATAAATAGATTTATAAAAAAAATTAAAAAAGAAAGTTCCAGTAATATAGACTGAAAAATATCAGTTATCTGTCATTTAGGAAATCACAAGTGGCCTTGCCATGCACAGTTCTGGGCAGGGGTAGCTGCAAAGCCGTGGGGCAGAAGTTTTAGCAGGAAACAGGAGACAAGGAAGTGGGATTGTCAGACATGGATGACCGTTCCAAGAAGCTTGGCTGTGCCGAAAAGGACAGAGTGAGTGCTAGAAGATGTCAGTGGAAAGCAAGTTTTCAACTTGGCCAAGACCGGAATCTTGCCACTGGCCATTAGGAAAGAGCCATTGGTTAGTCAGGGGGGAAACTACTGAATCAAGATGTCGGGAAGAATGGAACCCAGGGCATCCGTGGGGTCACCCTCAGTAGGAGCAGGAAGGTGGGTGTGAATATAGATAAACTTGTAGTTGAGGGGTTGGGAAGTGGGAAAATTTACATTTAATAGCTTCAGTTTTCTCTAGGAAGTAGGGGTCAAATTCATTTGCTTGGAAAGAGTTGGGGAGGGATCTTGGAGATTTATTTTTTTAATTTTCATGTACTTTCACAAAAGATAAAAACTCCTATCTATATGTAAAATATATAATATACCTAGATTTTTAAAATTATGTATCATAAACTTCGTTCCTTATGAAATAACCCATTTCCAAACACTGACCAGGAAAGATTACTATTAAGAATACCCAAAGATGAATCCCTACCCCTTATTTTCAACCTCAATTTTCCTCTAGCACTTCCTCCCCGTTTCACTTATAACTAAAATTGTTTTTATTCTGATAATTTCTCACTGTATCTCTCTTCTGCTTGTTAAGTTAATCATTGGGGTGGTTGTTCTTGCTGTTTCCCACGTGATGAAGTGTTTCTACTCTCCGTTCTCACCATTCCCATCTCATTCAAATTAATTCTTTTCAAGCAAGATTTCTGAATGCCAAACCTCTCCTTGTAATCTCAATCACATGAAGATAGCCTTTATGTTTTTGAGTTATAAATGTAATATATTCTTATATAGAAATGTAAACCATGTAAAGGAGGCAGTAAAATATCAGTTCCCAATTTTGTGTGTGTGGGTGTGTGTGTGGGGGGGTGTGTATGTTTGTTTTGCTTTCTGTAACCCTTTACATAAAGTCCCAGTCAAAGTAGGTTGGAAAAAGGTAATTTGTCTCCTAATCCTGGATAGGAAACCTGGAGGGGATGGCCTATTTTATGTCACTGCCATGTCGCTCTGCACGGTGTGTGTCAACAGTTTCTCTTTCTTCAGTTGGTCCTTGTGTCATCCAAACAGCATAAAACCTACCTGGCTCTCTTGGTTTTTCACTATAGATTATTGGGGATGGAAAGGTTTTTTTTTGGCGGGGGGGGTGGTACGCGGGCCTCTCACTGTTGTGGCCTCTCCCGTTGCGGAGCACAGGCTCCGGACGTGCAGGCTCAGCGGCCATGGCTCATGGGCCCAGCCGCTCCGCGGCATGTGGGATCCTCCCAGACCCGGGCATGAACCCGTGTCCCCTGCATCGGCAGGTGGACTCTCAACCACTGCACCACCAGGGAAGCCCCAAGGGGTGGAAGTTTTTTAAATTATAAATTGTTGAGGAATATGATTCCAGAAGTTTGATCGAGTCCCGTTCCCCCTTGGCAGATTTAGGCTTTGAGTCCTGCCATATCTGGTCCATTTGCCCAGGTCTCTGATGGTGAGTTGGGGTCCACCGCAGCCTCTCAGTTACTAGCAGACAGAGATCTGGTGGGGAGTGAGATGGACCCACCTGAGGACCTGAACCTGGTGTGTTCTCCCCACGGAGGCGGGAAGCAGAGGAGGGCAGGGATGCAGTGTTTCCCATCCCCTGATACTATGGCCTAGGGAGTCTGTGCTCTGACCAATAGGACCAGCCACTCCTCCCCAGAGAGAGAAGTGGTAAGAGATGGGTGAGAGGCACTGTGTTACCCCATCATGGGGAGGATAGCTGACTTCTCCGCCATGAGTAGTAGGAAGGATGGGCGGGACACACAACCCTGAGGATCAGAAAGATGAAGGCAATCATTTGTGACCACACGCTAGTGGATGGTAAGAGTCTGAATACAAACCCAGATTGGTGTGACTTAAAACCTTAGCCTTTGTGGGAATGGATCTCACTTCCACGATGCTTCCTTCATTGTGACGACTCACTGGAATGTAATACATTCCTAGTGATAGGGGGTTGTGGGTCAGCTTTCTCTTATGTGTGTAGATGGCCAGGAATTTGATTGTGGATTCATAGACTAAAAAGAGGCAGAGGAGAGCCTGGAAAGTAGCCCCAGACTCAGAAGCAGCCCCAAGCTTAAGAGGAGATGGGCCCATGAGATTGTTTCCCAGTTCTCCATCCTTTGCTTTCTACCCTCACTCACTCTGAGATGCCTTGATGTGATGTGACAGCTCATTTCATGGGTCCCAGTAATAATTAATATGGAAAAAATCAACTGACTTGAAAAATTGGGAAACTGGCCTATACCGTATATTATTATTTAGGAACGATGTAGAAACAAAGCTAAAAGTGCCTGCCTGGGAAGAAAATTGATCTCTCTGGTCTGGTATCTGGAGTTCTGCAGCTCTTGAATGAAGGGGAAGGGGTGGGTCTTACTTATCACATATACTTAAAGAAAAATAATTTGATCAGTGGCCATTCTAAGTGGTTTTTGTGTATCTTTCAGATGTCGCCCATTTAATGTGGTTTGAAAGACTCTATGTTTGGCTTCAGTGTTTTGAAAAATACATCTTGTACCCAGCAATCATTTTGAATGCCCTTACTATGGATGCATTTGCAATAAGCAATTACCGGAGACTTGGTACCCAGTAAGTGGATAACCGTTTATTTTCATCATGATTTGGATCACCACACTTTCAAAATCTAGTGGGTTTTCTCTGAACAGGCTGCAGCAGAAGCCAACTTCTATCTACTAATGATGGGCCACGTAACAGTAAGCCATGGTGGTCTTTGGCTCAAACTTGCTGGAGCTAGGTGGTTATTGTAGAGGGACTGGGGTGCAAACGAAGTTAGATCTGCTTGGAGTGATCTTGTGAATAAACATCAGTAGATTTGAAAATCATCCTGCAAAAGCTTAGTGAGGAGCCTTAAGAAGATGACCGAAGTGCAATGTGATTCCAGGGTTCCTGGCATTCCAACCGTCGTGCTTAGAGCTTTGTTATGAAGTGCCTCTAGCACTTCATGTAGCAAAGACTCGAGCATTTTGTGTTTGAGGGAGGGGGAGCTTAATCACTGTTACTGCTCTCTTTGCATTTCTCAGGAAAAGCCTCATAATTTAAAAAAGTGGACCACAGAGAGATTTCATATCATCAAGATGCCCGTTTTTGCAAAGCATTAACAGCGTATAGCTGAGTTAGTGGTTTCATATTGTAAGAGGAACTCTGAAATTACAAACGGAAACCTACTTGATCATTTGTGGATGTGTTGTTCTGACCAAAGTTTGACATTTCTGTTCAAATAAGTTAGTAATAAAGGAGGATGATGTGAAAGAGATTCCTTCCCAGATTTGCATATAAGTCACTTTGCTTAAACATTACATGCCCAAGTCAACCCTGATTCATAACCCCAAGCATGCCTACTCTTCCTTTTGGGCTGGGATGAGGACAAATTAATTAATATTTACCCAAGATTGAGCAAACTCAGGTAAAAGGCACGCGAATTCTCGGTTGGACCTTGAGTAGATTCATAGTCACACGAAGCAGACACTAAATGAAACGACCCTATAACCTTCCTGTCTTTATCAGACTCTGCCTTCCTTCCAGTCTAGAACTGAAACAGTTCGACCAGGGCAAGAAGTCCATGCCCTTTGGTATTTAAAATCCTAGACTTCAGATCCAGGGATGAAAATTAGTCTCTCTGGATAAAGGAGGCAGCTGATGAGATTACAGACCTCTTGTATAGTTTGGGTAGGGCCCCATCCATGAGCTAACCCTACCTTTAGAACACTGAGTGCTTTTCTAGTAAGCAGGTGTTTCCAGTGTGGTACCATCTTGGCTGACCCCATGACGACATTCTGAAACAAGGCAGATCCCCAATTTTCAGAACAAGGACTCACAGTCAGAACCAAAGCAGTCACACATGTACCAGTGCTGCCCTGGGGTAGCGAGCTAAAGGAATGAAAGTCCTTGCTTCCTAACATTAGGACAAGGACTTCAAGCTAAGCCTGCCAATTGAGGTCAAGCAGCTCTGGCTCTTGGCAGAGGATGGATGCATGGGTTGGGAATCATGCAGAGTCAAGCTCAGAGAGAGTCTACTGTGAAGTAAGATTAATCTCTATCCCCTGTCATTTTTTTCCAGACACTAAAGTCAGAAAGTAGCACCTCACCCATGTACCTCCAAATAATCTTAATTTGATGATACGAACAGAATTCTTTTTCTTGGAGCCCAAAGTTGATAACTCCTTTATATTCTTGAGGAATCCATCTGAGGACTTAAAAAAAATCTCTCAAGATTTCAAGCACCCCACTAGACCAGCTGTTCTCAGACAGGATGGCAGGAGGCCATATGTCAGCATCACCTAGAGACCTGTTTCAAACTGTGTAAGCCCAGCCCACACCCTGCCCTCATTGAGAACCATGGTACCAGATAGTGAACTCTTCAGTGACAGGCACTGTTTCTTATTCAGCTTTCAGTACCATCGGTCCAGTAAGTGGTAGAAGGATGGATGGATGGATGGATGGATGATTGAGTGGGGGGCTGGTAAATGATGAGTGAGTGCGTCATGATAACTGGTTAGGTATTTATATTTCCCAGCCTGATCTAAAAGGATGCTTTGCCCCTGTCCCAGGCCATTGTTCCCGGATTGCTACCTAATCCTTTATAAGACCTTTAGCTAAGCCTACAACAATCTATGAATCATTGAATGCAACCATTACCGTTGCAATGTTACAAAAGCCATAAACGTCACTCCTTAAGAGCCCTCTTAGTCTTCACCAGTCATCATTAATAAACATAAAATGAATGCTGTCCATTTTAGTCATAGTCACGGAAAACAAAGTTTAGAGTTGAGCCTCATCTAGATTTGGCCTGAATAACCCGGAAAGTCACTGATCTCCTTTGAAAACCAGAATATCCCTAGTCTTGGGACACCTTATCATTGGGATCCCCCCAAGGGCTTTGGCTATGCCACAGAGATTCTTGTACCCTAGGCTGTTGTCAGAGGTGAGTAGACCTGAAGTCATGTTTTCATACTGATTTTCCATCACAGGCATTAGTTGTCCACTGGAAAAGGAAAGGGTCATGGAGCAGTGCTCAGCCTCACTGCAGGAACAGAGGTTACTAAAGGTCTTACCACTCTCCCCAAACCTGCATGTAATCAAGGGCTCGTTTTTCTCAGAAGCCAAATCTAAGCCCATCACACAGGGCTTTGACCAAACCTCATCAGATGCATCCTGGGACAGGGTGGAATCAATTGCTACACTAGGTCTGAAGGCATATAAAATATCAGATTGAGGCCAATGGAATTGCTGACATTAGATCTTCTTGATGACAAAAATGACAGTTTTGTATTCGATAGATGCCAAGACTTGGGAAACACGTTTTGAATGCCCCAGTCCTGAGACAGGATATTATTAATGCTGATAAGGGTCTAGAGCTCAGGATCCCGCTAGGATTAGGGAAATTCAGACCTGCCCCCTCACCCCCATTTTCTGTACTTAGAAAAAGAAAACCTCTCTTTGTGATAAACAACAAGGTCCTACTGTACATCACAGGGAACTGTATTCACTATCCTGTGATAAACCATAAAGGAAAAGAATGTGAAAAAGAATACATATATGTATAACTGAATCACTTTGCTGTACAGCAGAAAGTAACACAACATTGTAAATCAACTGTACTTCAATAAAATTAAAAAGAAAAAAGGAAACCTCTCTTTCAAGTGCAACTGTTCCCTGGAGAGTATTGCCACTTTTGTCTTTCTTTTTTTTTTTTTTTTTTTGTGGTACGTGGGCCTCTCACTGTTGTGGCCTCTCCCGTTGCGGAGCACAGGCTCTGGACACGCAGGCTCAGCGGCCATGGCTCACGGGCCCAGCCGCTCCACGGCATGTGGGATCTTCCCGGACCGGGGCACAAACCCATGTTCCCTGCATCGGCAGGCGGACTCTCAACCACTGCGCCACCAGGGAAGCCCTTGTCTTTCTTTTGAGTTCCCAAATAGGATGTTCTAACTGAGGGGATTCTGGCTAAAATGTGCAAGGCCTTCTTTCAGAAAGACCCCTCAAGGTGGTAGTGGCTTGCTCTGTCCAGCTGTGTTGAGCACTAATCAGTTGCCTTCCCATCTCAAGGTGGGTAGATTATTGGCCTCACTGTCTGCTGGAATTGCACACATGGCACATGCTTCTGACACGTGTTAATAACCTGACTCCCTAGACAGGAGCATTCAGGAGTTCAGTCCTCACAGGAAAGTCCTGCTGTTTCTCTGCCAGGCTGCCTCTGTCGTGCTCCTTAGCTCAAAAGGCCTATGTCATGGGGGCCTGTGTCATGTTGATGATGTAATTTTCAGTGGAAAAAAAGGGAGATCAGAAAGCTTACGTTTACAAAGACAACAAATATGGTGGAAAACATTGGAAGTGAATATGTAAAGTAAAAATGGCATTCTTGAGATAGTGGGATCTTTTTCCGCTTTTCAGAATTTAATATTAGCTATTGCTACGTCATTGATTCAGTGAGATTCTTTTGTAATAGAAAGGCTGAGCAGATGCTAGCAGGGACAGCCTGCTCTGTTTTCTCACTTGCCACCAAACGCCCCGTGGAACCTGGCAGTGCAGCAGTCTTTCAGATAAGCTCCAAGGGAGCTCTGTGTCCTGGATTGCAAAGTCCCGGGGATGATGGTGAAGCTGACTCTAGTGGCAGAGTCTGTGTTGGCTAGTCCCTTGGGATGAAGTTTCACTCCTAGCTCCACTCTGTGTGAACTTAGACTCAAACTCTGAGATGCAGTTTACTCCTCTGTACAATGAGGGTAATAAAGAGCCCACCATCTTGGCTTTTTGTAAAGCGCATAACGCATAGTAAACGCTCAAGAAACGTGAGCCATTGTCACTCACCTAGTAATGTACGGGCTGTGAAGTGATCACTTCCTTTCTTTCCTTTTCAACAGCTGGGATATTTTCCTGATGGTCATCGCGGGCATGAAGCTGCTGCGGACCTCTTTCTGTAACCCAGTCCACCAGTTTACTCACTTGGGCTTCACCGTGATCTTTTTCCATTTCGACTACAAAGACATTTCAGAGAGTTTCTTACTGGATTTCTTCATGGTGTCCATTTTATTCAGCAAGGCAAGTAAATTAGCTCTTTTCTTCATTTCAATATGTAAAAGGTGCATTTCTCATCAAATGCTTTAAGAGTTTGAAACATTTTCTTTTAAAAACAATTAAGGCATGAATTTACATTGAATTACGTATGCGTGTCACACTCCTGCTGCCATTTGAGGAACATTCCCCATGGAATAGAAATACGCCATGTTATTTGCCAAAAATCACTAATTAAGATGAATTAGCCATTTGTGTTGCTTGAAATTTTATGACCTTTGTCTCTGTTAACAATCTCATTATGGAACTTCCTAGATCTCAAAATGCTCTAAAGTAAAGATTAGCCACCAGACTAATTTTTTTTTTTTTTTAATTTAGCATTTTCCCTCTTGAGGTAAAGTTTGAGAAGTGGGACCCGAGGGCCAGGTCCCTTGGAGTATTTTCTTTCCCTTGGCTTGTCTCAGGTCAAGATTTCATCAGTTGTAAATTCATCCATGAGCAGTGAGAAACCCTAATCACAGTTCAGGCAAATATATGGGAATGGCATCTAACGTTTAACATGAGGGAGATAAGGTCCTTGGGATACTGGTCTGAGTGTACGTGTTCTGAGCACTGTGACAAAGCTGGGGTGTGTAAACAGAAATTGGAAAAAGAATTTGGGAAACTCCTTCCTCACGCACTCATGGGTTTTCTGCCCTCAGATTGACTTAACTGTTCCCCCTTTTGGTTAATAATTTTTAAATTCTAAGGATTTTTTTCCCTGAACTTCATTTTTTCATCCCTATTGATCATTTCTGTGAATTCCTCTCTTTATTACCTGTCCTTCACCTGGCTTCCTCTTTACTTGTTTTAAGTGACAAAAATTCAAATATTATAATTGTCATATTACTTCAGCAGCCCTCCCCTGTTTTCCCATCTTATGCCCAAGCTCTGGCTTTGGTCTTTTACCCACAAAGATTTGTTTTCTGTTTGTATGAGTTCTGTTTGGTCTTGATAAGTTTATCCCATTTTTCTGGTGATTCAGATCACAGGCTTCCATAATCTGTTTCCTTCATTATGTCTAAATGTCTGTGATCTCACATAATAAATGTAAAATTGTCTCCTATGATCTTGAAAGCATTGATGAAGTTATAAATTATTTTACTACTCACAGTGGTAAAAGCTCATTATCAGATGCAAAATGGACTGGAACAGGTTGAACTCCTAACTCTGGCATTATTTACATGTTCTGAAACGTTGTCTCCTGTAAAATTGAAAATAATGATGCCAGTCTCACTTAGGCGTCACGTCAAGAGGATTGATTAACGTAAGTAGGAAAGAAGTTTTTAAGTAGCGTGTGCTTTCCAAATATGAGGCAGGACTTTTAAAGCCATTTTAAGTAGAGAAAGAGAAGTTACACCCTGTTTAGGATGTGAAGGAGTGTGGCTGCTTCTCTGCAGTGAACTGTCTGTTTCAGTAGCTTCCTGTGTAAGTGAAAAGTGCCAGGCAAACAAAAGCAGAGCAGAGATGGGTGAATGAAATGAGTCTTCTAAGTGATTCCACATTGCAATAGAACAGGGATTTTCACTTGCTGGAGGGCAGGCAGCCTCCCCACTGAGCTGCCTGCTGGTCAGCTGGGAGCCAGCTACTGCTGAGTCGTCTGGTAGGTGCAGGTGTCCAGATCAAGAGGCTTGCTGGACGCAGAGGAAGGATTTATGCAGAGCTATTGTTCATTCTTCCTGTCCACGAGGGCACTTTGTACCGTCCTGAGTGTAATGAGTAGGGTGGGACCCGATGGGACATAGTCTGAAACCTAAATCCGTAAAAACTCAGTGCTACAGACATTTGAGTTTCACTTGCCATCATCTTTTTAAAGCACCAGTGAAAACACCAAAAATTTCAGGCAGAACCAGTGTGACAGTGTTCCTGTTTCCCCTAATTGAGAGAGCATTAGCATGTTTAATTTGAATAGTCGGCTATTAGGCTGGGAAAAATAGCTGAGTCTAAAAGAAAAAAAAACAACAACAACAAGTGAGACAAAAACTAAAAAAAATCAGCATACTGTATAGCAAGTCAGTCCTGACACACCGCTGACTCCGTCTATGCCTGCTCACTCTTTATCTTGACAGAGCTGGTAGCAGGGCATTTTCTGGAATGAGAAACCAGATCTGATTCCGACAAAAAATACAGTTAAAGAAAGAGACAGCATTTGAGGTCTTTCGGGAAAGAAAAGCCAGTAGAAATTAGTGACAGAAAATGGTGGCAGTGAGGGAGGTGACAGTTAATGTTTCTTGTAAAGATCCTGCCTGCTTACCCCAACTGCTGCTTCCTGTTCATTCTCCTCATTTTAAGACATCTTTTAAAAAATTGTCTCTATTAACATATTTCCTAGAGGCTTTCTAGACCTCCAGTATTTTTAACATCTTTACTGGAGTATAATTGCTTTACAATGGTGTTAGTTTCTGCTTTATAACAAAGTGAATCAGCTATACATATACATATATCCCCGTATCTCCTCCCTCTTGCATCTCCCTCCCACCCTCCCTATCCCACCCCTCTACGTGGTCACAAAGCACCAAGCTGATCTCCCTGTGCTATGCGGCTGCTTCCCACTAACCATCTGTTTTACCTTTGATAGTGTATATATGTCAGTGCTACTCTCTCACTTTGTCCCAGCTTGCCCTTCCCCCTCTCTGTGTCCTCAAGTCCACTCTCTATGTCTGCGTCTTTATTCCTGTTCTGCCCCTAGGTTCTTCAGAACATTTTTTTTTTTTAGATTCCATATATATGTGTTAGCATACGGTATTTGTTTTTCTCTTTCTGACTTACTTTTCACTCTGTATGACAGACTGTAGTTCCATCCACCTCACTACAAATAACTCAATTTCGTTTCTTTTTATGGCTGAGTAATATTCCATTGTATATATGTGCCACATCTTCTTTGTCCATTCATCTGTCGATGGACACTTAGGTTGCTTCCATGTCCTCCTGACTATTGTAAATAGAGCTGCAATGAACATTGTGGTACATGACTCTTTTTGAATTATGGTTTTCTCAGGGTATATGCCCAGTAGTGGGATTGCTTGGCCATATGGTAGTTCTATATTTAGTTTTTAAAGGAATCTCCATACTGTTCTCCATCGTGGCTGTACATTCCCACCAACAGTGCAAGAGGGTTCCCTTTTCTCCACACCCTCTCCAGCATTTATTGTTTGTAGATTTTTTGATGATGGCCATTCTGACGGTGTGAGGTGATAACCTCACTGTAGTTTTGATTTGCATTTCTCTAATGATTACTGATGTTGAGCATCCTTTCATGTGTTTGTTGGCAAAGTATATCTTCTTTGGAGAAATGTCTATTTAGATCTTCTGCCCATTTTTGGATTGGGTTCTTTGTTTTTTTGATATTGAGCTGCATGTATATTTTGGAGATTAATTCTTTGTCAGTTGCTTCATTTTCAAATATTTTCTTCCACTCTGAGTGTTGTCTTTTTGTCTTGTTTATGCTTTCCTTTGCTGTGCAAAAGCTTTTAAGTTTCATTAGGTCCCATTTGTTTATTTTTGTTTTTATCTCCATTTCTCTAGGAGGTGGGTCAAAAAGGATCTTGCTGTGATTGATGTCACAGAGTGTTCTGCCTATGTTTTCCTCTAAGAGTTTTATAGTGTCTGGCCATACATTTAGGTCTTTAATCCATTTTGAGTTTATTTTTGTGTATGGTATTAGGGAGTGTTCTAATTTCATTCTTTTACATGTAGCTGTCCAGTTTTCCCAACACCACTTACTGAAGAGGCTATCTTTTCTCCATTGTATATTCTTGCCTCCTTTATCAAAAATAAGATGACCATATGTGCATGGGTTTACCTCTGGGCTTTCTATCCTGTTCCATATATATATTTTGATCTATATTTCTGTTTTTGTGCCAGTACCATACTGTCTTGACTACTGTAGCTTTGTAGTATAGTCTGAAGTCCAGGAGCCTGATTCCTCCAGCTCCGTTTTTCTTTCTCAAGATTGCTTTGGTTACTGGGGTCCTTTGTGTTTCCACACAAATTGTGAAATTTTTTGTTCTAGTTCTGTGAAAAATGCCATTGGTAGTTTGACAGGGATTGCATTGAATCTATAGATTGCTTTGGGTAGTATAGTCATTTTCACAATGTTGATTCTTCCAACCCAAGAACGTGGTATATCTCTCCACCTCTTTGTATCATCTTTAATTTCTTTCATCAGTGTCTTATAGTTTTCTGCATACAGGTCTTTTGTCTCCTTAGGTAGGTTTATTCCTAGGTATTTTATTCTTTTTGTTGCAATGGTAAATGGGAGTGTTTCCTTAATTTCTCTTTCAGATTTTCATCAGTGTATAGGAATGCAAGAGATTTCTGTGCATTAATTTTGTATCCTGCAACTTTACCAAATTCATTGATGAGCTCTAGTAGTTTTCTGGTAGCATCTTTAGGATTCTCTATGTATAGTATCACGTCATCTGCAAACAGTGACAGCTTTACTTCTTCTCTTCTGATTTGGATTCCTTTTATTTCTTTTTCTTCTCTGATTGCTGTGGCTAAAACTTCCAAAACTATGTTGAATAATAGTGGTGAGAGTGGACAACCTTGTCTTGTTCCTGGTCTTTGAGGAAATGGTTTAAGTTTTTCACCATTGAGAGTGATGTTGGCTGTGGGTTTGTCATATATGGCCTTTATTATGTTGAGGTAAGTTCCCTCTGCGCCTACTTTCTGGAGGGTTTTTATCATAAATGGGTGTTGAATTTTGTCAAAAGCTTTTTCTGCATCTATTGAGATGATCATGTGGTTTTTCTCCTTCAGTTTGTTAATATGGTGTATCACGTTGATTGACTTGCGTAGAAACCTCCAATATTGTTTGTGAGGGAATACTGCTCTTTAGGGGTATTCATTGCATGATATGAAATTTTGTTTGTTCAGTAGATTCATCAGAGTCCTACTTTTGACATGTCCTCTCATTTATTGTCACCAAATCCCTAAGCTCTTTCGCCAGCCTGGCTCCTGTTCTGCTAAATAGCAAAAACCATTGTTATCCCGGCAGCCCACGTCGCAGAAGGGCTGCAAGATGAATGCAGAGACCTTGGAAGGGCTCCAGCTTCCTTGGGAGAAAGGAGCTGTGTGAATAGTGGACTCATTATTATTGTTATGTCAGTTGCCCCTAATCCTTCAGGCTTTATGGGTGGAAAGAAAGACAGGATGAGATTACAGAGAGATGATCTGTGGAGTGGGATCAAAGCACCGAGGTCCAGAGGATGAAATAGATGACTTCCAGAGGGCTTGCCTGTGTGTTATTCTCTCCCTCCCCGAATCCGTGAATCCCCCCCTGAGGTCTGAAAGATGAATGTTGGCTGTTCTCCTCAGTCTGCCAGATCTAGTGAAAAACGGGACATCATGAGTTCTGGGCCAGAGCACAACAGGAAGGATTTAGTGCAGCCCATGCATTGACACGAAGGGTGGGACATTCCTAGGGTTAGGCTGGGGGCTGAGGGGAGGCAGAGGGAAAGAAGCATCCCTGCACATCCCATCCCGAGACGCGTGATGCTGCAACCACACCCCATGCGACTCAGCACCTTTACCGAGTCAGGCCCATCCGTCCTCCCTCCCTCAGCCTCTCAATCCCTTTCCTCTCTCTCTTCTGCCCCGTTGTTACCGACCAGGGTTCTTGGCCTCCTTAGTCAATAGAAATTGATCAGAGGCCGGGCAGGAAATTCAGGCAAGGCTTTACGGGGGGCCTCTGCTACAGCAGGGAGGAGCCAGAACAAACAACAGGTTCCCTTGCTTGTTCCCTCCCTCAGGGGGGTGGGGCGAGCTTGTTCCTTACATGGGGTGAGGGTAGGGGCAGGTCCAGGGGTCGGGCAGGAGGGGTGGCTTAGGTGATTTGCCCACCCCTTTGGTGGTACTGTGTGCAGGGATCACACGCAGTACCTTGATTTTGCTCCCGGCTCTTCAGAAGTGGCAGCTGGGCTTTTTGGTCTCTTCATATCTTGTTGTACGGAATTTGCCCCAACTGCCTATGCACGCAGTTATTTTTAGTCTCTTATAGTTTCTTTGTATTTTGTTGTTCGAGGGGATGTTTGTCCAGGTGCAAACCCTGCAGCAAAGGGTCCCAGGTCCCAGGTCCTAGGTCCTAGCCGTCACCATCAGCCATTCTTCTCTTTTAAGAACCAACTAATGTAATGAACTTGTAACATTTTTGATATGCCTGGGTCTTTGGGGGACAGGAAGACATACTCCAAGTAAGAATATGTGGTCGTAACAGGAACCAAGGTGACAAAGGTTTCATGCTCTCCCACTGGTCCTGAAAAAGTTATCAGGAAGCATCTTGTCTTGAAATTTTTAGTAATTTTTAGTTGGAGAAGCAGAACTTGAAATAATCCTGCCAGAGGATCATTCTGCCAGCATTTCCAGAATGTGTTACATGTGAAATTCTACAGGCCATTAGTTCAGCGTGGGAGCTAGCACTTTCACCATTTATGAAATTAAAATTAATGAGTGAGGTGGTTTTTACATAAAGCTGTGTGAATGATGGCCCCAGAACCACGATGAGAAGGGACAAATCTAGGAGGTACAGCTGATAACATTTAGTGACTGTGAGGGTGCTGGGGGGAAGTGGAGTATAGGAGGAAGAGCCACATCTGGGAGAGCTCTCACGTCGCATCCTCCAGTGACTCAGTGGTGTCATTAATGAGGGCCAGGAAAAAAAGACATTTTGGGGAAAAAAAATGTCGGTTTTAGATGTGTTGAATTGTGGAGTGAGACGTGACAGGGACCAAAGTAAAGACCTAGGGACAGGATGTTTTCCCATTTAAATATTTTACTTTACATAAGTGCTATAAATGTAGGATCAGTTTAATAAAGTTAGAAACACAATGGAAAATACAGAGAAAGTCCATCTTTATACACACCCCTCACTCCTTAACCCCTTTCTCTCCCTAATGATAACCACTGTAACTTACAGAATAATTCCTTCTACCCTGTTTTCCTATGTATTCACACACACACACACATACACACACACACCCTATACACACACAAAACGTAAAATATTAATAGGTCATTCTTTACAATGTTTACTTCCTTTTTTGCTTAAAAATATGTCTTAGAGAACTTCCACGACCATATGTGTAATATTGCCTCTTCCTTTTGACACCTGCATAGTATTCCATAGTAATAATTTGACTAGCCATTCCCCTACTGATAGACATTTAGTTTGTTTCCAATTTTTTTTCCTGTGGTAGCTGGGATTTCTGTGTTCACAAACTCCAGAAACCCAAATGAAACTGGCTTAATGAAAAAGGAGGATTTAACAGTTCACATAACTGATGGGATGATTCAGAGGCTTAAATGATGGCATTGAAATTCTGTGTTTATTTCTCCCTCTCTCCTCTGCTGGCTTCATTCTTAGATTGGTTCTATATGTATAAACTCCCTCCAGCTAATAATCCCAGAAAAAAGAGAAAGTATCTTTCCTGATGGTTTTAGCTGAAGTCCTGGGGAGCATCTCATTGACTCCTTTTGTGTCATGTGTCCATTGAGGAACTAGGCAAAAGGGACGCAAGCCCTCTAGTCAATGAGGCCTGGCTCTTGTCTAACCACACTATAGGGACAACGGGTCAGAGAGGGAAGAAAGGGCGGGCAGACCAGAAGTGTCAGACGCTGGTGCACATGAGTGTTTCAGGAACACAGATTCCTGTGATAGGAATTGTTGGGTGGACAAGATGTACATGAAAGGGTCTCTATAGAGAATCCTTATCCAAAAGACATATTGCTTCCAACAAGGATGGCCAGCATTTAAGACCCAGGTAAAGGAGGAGGAAAAGTGACTCATGAGACAAGGTAAATTACAGTAAAATAGGAAGAAAGAAAAGAAATGGCTTCAAGAAGGAGGGAGTGGTCAATAATATCGGCAGCTTCACAGAGGTCAAAGTGCCCTTGATAAAGTGGGCCCTCCGTGTCTGTTTGTAAATGACCAAGTATATTCATTGACCACAGGTCAGTTTATTTAAATGTGGGTATTTGGGGGAGCTTTATAGTATGCTGTTCAGTGGAGCTATATTTAAGAGAAACTTCTGCAGTCACAACCACTTTCAGGCTGTTAATGTTTTATCAGCTTAGAAGAGGGGAATGGCTTTAGACATGCCATTCTCGTTATGTTTAAAAGGTTTAGTCCACTGCCCTTGCCAGGAATAAACATGCCATATATGTGTGATGTGAAGGGCCACAGTACAATGTTTACTTAATGCCACCATCTCTAGGTTTGAAATGCAGGGCTTGACACTTAATACAAGAATTGAGTTCTTAGGCATCTCCAGCCAGGAAATTATGGACAGCAAAAGTTATTTTCTATGGGGCCATTCGCCTTAGCATGGCTTCCCTCTGCGCCCTCTGAGTTTTCGGAGGGTGACATCTGCGCCCACCTCCTCCACAGGGTCGTGATGTGGACTAGTTCTCACTATCCTGAAATTAAGTGGTGGATGTAACATCTCTCCATTATCTTTTTGGTTCAGTAATGTTGGCAGAGGCTCCATTTTCCATTTTCAGTTTATTTGTAGGTCCCTTTCCCTCACTGAGTTGAAGAATGGACTTATCAAGTTTATTGACCTTTTTCATAATTCTGGACTTTTCAGTAAGGTTGTCTCACAGTTTTCTCTCTACTAGATAAAACTCACTCCCTCACTCCATCAGCTCCTTCAAGGCTTTGCTCAGATTTGGCCTTCTCAGTCAGACCTACCCTGACCACCCAGTTTTCATATTACAACTTGCCCCTTCTCTGCCCTCCACCCAGCTTCCCCATCTTTTCACATTGCACTGTATTACCTTTCTGCTGTGCTGTCATCACCTTCTAACATACTCTCTCCTTGACTTGTTTTTCATTTGATTGTCTCTCCCACCAGATTGTGAGTTCCATGAGGACAGAGATCTTTGTCTGTTTACTGATATGTCCTAATTTCCAGAACAGGGTCAGGCACACCGTAGGAAAACAATAAGCCTTTGTGGAATGTTCCATGGTGCTGTTTTGCATGGACAGGTTAGAAACTTACCCCAAGTCACTCACTCATAGAGCCATACTTGAACTTGATCCTATTCCCAGTCTTCCCAAGCCCAGGCATAAAAACTGGCTTGCAGAAGGTTCACAAAACCACTGCAGGAACCTAGCATACCTTCCAGGCTCTCAGGGACCCATGTTCACTTGTAGTTGCCACCAGGATGGTGCAGGAGAAAAATTTCACAGGCTCTGCACTCTGTCCAGAAACGAAGAACAGATTCCAGTGTGTCTGTGTTCCCGAGAAGATTGGAAACTCCTTGAATGGGGGACCACGGGTGTGCTTATTTATTTCCCACCTGCTGCAACATCCAACAAAATGCAGGGTCCTGGTTAGGGTTAGGGTTAGGATTAGGTCACCCTAATTCAATTCATATTAATTAAATTCCGTTGAAAGATGGAAAAACTGGTTTGTGAGAAATGAAGTCTGAGCTTGGATGTGTGGTTGGATGATGTTTTATTATCCTAGAGAGATGATGATTCACAGCAGGGACAGGGGAGCACATGGGAGGAGGGGTGGTTTTAGATTGAGCCTACGGGTCACTTAGAGTTCCCTCCTTGGGCTTTCCATGGTGTGTGTTTTGATTTTCTTGGCTTCTCATAAATCTTGTTTGGCTGCCTCACTGCTGTCCCGTTCACAGTGGAGGACTTAACACATGGCCAGCAGAGCTGGCTGTTCCGCTGTGCGTGTGTTGTTCTGTGCTCTGTAATCAGCCGAGCCCCTTTTGCAAAACTCAGAGGGGAAAACACAATCTGCTTCTAGCTGCAGATCTACCCCAGTGGTGACAAGCTGATGTCATCCAATTGGCCAGCTCACGGCATGTAGCCACTGCTGTGACGCCACTTTTAACTGTGTCATGTAACAGCTCAGAAGTGCCTGAACAGCCCCAAACATCCTTTAGTCAAGATTTATAGCCTAACTCATCAACTTCCTTGTCTTCCACTCCCCAGGACAACACCCACATACCAGGGCCATGGGTTTCCCTTAACTCAAACCGTGCAAGTTACTGTAATTTATCTCCTGGGAAGGGACGGAGGCCTGAAGTGAATTCAAGCAGCTTCTCTGCATCTCAGCCTTCAAAGTAAGGATCTGTTTTTCCTTCCCATTTAGGACATCAAGGCTGGTGTACGAGAGATATCTTTTTTTTTCTTCATTTTTCCTTTTGTCTCATGCCAAAGTATACTATAATAAATACATGGATTTAGTCATGTTGTTCAAATAGCAGCACAGTCCTGTGTGTCCCTGCTAATATGTCAAAGAAGTTTTTATGGGCTCTCATTTTTTAAAAAGTCTACAGCTTTCTCTGTAGAATCGAAGGGCCACTGCTGATGAATCTTCAGAGAAGAGGGCAGTGGTGTGTGTTTGAGGCACACACCAGCTACATGAGTGGCTTCAGGGAATTTAGTAGAAGTGATAAATCTAGACCCTCTTCACTGAAAGAATTTGAAAACCTTCCTTTCTCAACAATGAGGAAGCCCTCCTTAAAGTACTCCCTGAAGACAGAGCTCGATTTGGTTACAAGCCAGGGCAACATCTTCCTGACAAGGCTAATAACTGGCATTTGCTCTCCTTTACTGACTGGAGGCTTCCAGTTCTACAGGATTTACAGACATGAACCTGGAGATTCCAAACAGTGTCCTTTACCAGGGGTTCATATTTCAGACAAGATCTTCGAGGCCATAGACTTTCTCATTCCTTCTTTCCTTTTGGAAAGACCAAACCATGGTGCTTCTGCCTCGGTTGCAGAAAGGCAGTCAGTGACACTGAGATGGTTACTATCTTAAAATATCCACTGAGAGAAAAAGGGGAAATACCACCTTTGTCAGGAAAATCAGTGGCAGTTGCAAAGATCTGGCATGTAAATGAGAATCAGGAAGTAACAAGAAAAATTGCATCAACCCCGTGTCCACTATAGCCTATGAGTTGAGTTAGTAAGACACTTGAGGCTTTCTTTTACTCATTGTTTCACTTTCTGAAGAACACTTACTGCACTTACATCCACTATGTGCCTATATTACTTACCTGCTAGAAGATAACTGTACAACTATAACTAATACCCTATCGCTAACAATGAGCATACTCTTCAATGGAAGATGTGGGAGAGAAAAACATAAAAACTACTTTTGAAACAATGTCATAAGGGCAATAAATAACATAATCTATATTTATCGAGTGCTTATTATATGTTTGGTCCTGAGCTAAAAACCTAACATGGATTATTTCATCGACTCTTCACAATCAATTTCTGAGATAGGTACCATTACCATAGTTACTCTGCGTATGAGAGAACTAAGGCTTACAGGAGTGAAACTTGTCCAAGATCACACAAGTAGTGAGAGGCAGAGCTAGGCTGAGAATCTAGGTCTAACTCCAAAGCTTAGTCTTATAACCAGGATGCGGTACTACTTTCCATGCGGGAGGAAGTTGTAAGCCAAATATTATGAGTTCTCCAGAAGGAACAACTAATTAGGGCAGTAAAGGGAAGAGCAGCAGGAAAAACTTTGAACTACTTTTTAATTCCATTTTATTTCTTCTACTGACGTATTATTTATGCCTCTTTTTTTAAAGTCATTGCAATTATATTAAGAGTATAAAACTTAAATTCAGCAGAATCTACCTTCAAATTATATTATACCATTGCTTGTCTAGTGTAAAGAATTTCAACAGTTTCCTCCCTGACATCCTTGGTGTTATTGTCATATACTTTATTTTAACATATGCTAAAAACACATAATACGCTGTTACTATTTTTGCTTTAGAGCAAAATTGCTCTTCTAGGGCATTTGAAAATAAGAAAAAATGATTTATTGTCACCTTTCATTTCTGATGCTCTATTTCTTTGTGTAGATCCAAATTTCCAACCTGTATAGTCTTTCTTCTGAACTTCCTGAGCAATTTCTGTAGTATAGGTCTTTTGTCAATGAATTCTGTCAGTTTTGTTTGCCCAAGAAAGTATTTCTCTCTCATTTTTGAAAGATATTTTCACTGAGTATAGAATTCTATATTGACGGTTCCTGCCCCCTCCCCCTTTTAAAACTTTAAAAATGTCTCTCCATCATCTTCTGGCTTACGGAAAGTCTTCTGTAATTTTACTTTTGTTCTTCTCTGTGTAATGTGCCTTTTTGGGGGCTGCCTTCAAGATTTTCTTTTTGTCTTTTGTTTTTAGCAATCTGATTATTATATGCCTAGTGTTGGGTAGGTTTTGTTCTTGTTATTTGTTTGTTTATTCAGTTGTTTGTTTGGGTATTTATCTTCCTTGGTGTTATCTGACCTTGAGTCTGTGGCTTGGTGTCTGTCATTATTTTGGAAATTTCTTGCCCATTATATCTTCAAACATTTCTTTGTCCTGTCCTCTCTTTCTGAGGTTCAAAATATACATATGTAAGTTTGATATTGTTATATATCTCTTGGATACTCAATAATGTTTTCTTTTTTAAATTCACTCAGTTTTAACTTTGTGTTTCAATTTAGGTCATTTTTCTTGATCTGTCTTCAAGTTCATTAATTCTTTCCTCAACTGTGTTAGTATGACAAGTCTGCTGAAAACATTCTATCTCTCTTGTGTGTTTTCCATTTCTATCATTTCCATTTGAGTCTTTTATACTTTCCACCTCTCTGCTGAAATTTTCCATCTAATCTTTCATATTGTGTACCTGTTCCATTAGAGCCCATAACATATGAATCAAAGTTATTTTAATTTCTGTCAGATAGTTCCAACATGTGTTTCATATCTGAGTCTAGCTCTGATTGTTGCTTTGTCTTTTAGGAGTCTTTTTTTTCTTGCCTTTTCATATACCTCATAATTTTTTGTTGAAAGCTGGACTTCTTGGGGAGGACCATAGAGTATAAAGCAAATAGCTTTTATACCTGGAACCAGGCATGCCTTTCCTTCTGCTAGATTTTCAGTGCAGGGTTTGAGTTAACATAGTTAGGAGATGGGCCAGGTTGGGGGTTTGTTATTGCCATGGTTACCCTCAGGGTACCACAGACTTCAAAACTTCTGAAGGGCTACTTTGTGTTTAGGTTGGGAGTTGGCTTCCAGAGCGATGTCTGCTCAGTGCTCAGCTCTACGCCCGTGCTGCTCCTCAGTGTGTCTCTTCACATGTGCTTGTGCCTTTCCTGTCCCTCTCCTATCAGCATCTGGTTTTACTTTTCACTTGAAACTTGTTAGCTTGGTGGCAGGGGGAGAAGGTGGAAGGGGAGGACATTCTCTGTTTTCTAATTAAACCTCAGTCTTAGGTCTTCGCCCTGTCCCTGTGTCCTTCTCAGTTCTCCTCATCCTCCTCCAGCTGCAGTTGGGTCCAGCAGGTACTCCTGCCCCTTCCTCAGGAGTGGGGTTTTTGTTGCTTTTGTGTCGTTCCCTTCCCCCAGCTTCAGTGAGTCTTCACCAATGCCCTGGGATGACAGTGTTTGCTGACCCTTCCTTTGTAGGCTGGAATATAAGCCTACTGTAAGAGTGTCCTGTAAGAGAGGTCTGGGGAAAGGGTGTAGCAGAGTTTTGTGCTCCTCCATGTGTCTGCTGTTTGCTTCCTTCAGGTCTGTACCACGTCAGACACTTCCTCAGGGTTCCCTCCGACCTTTTCTGTGAGCACCCAGGGGAGTGCATGGAGAAAGAGCCTGCAATTTCTATAGCCCCCAGGGGGCTTCCTGGTGTCCTACGAGCCCACACTTAACTATCACCAAAATTCATCAGCTCTTTTGGACAAACTCTTCCTACCAGTTTCTGGTGATGTCTGCCTCAGGTGAGGGAGTACTTACCTCCTTTCTCCCTGAAGGTGCTTGTCTGTCCTTAGACTGTGGGCCAGCTGGCTTCTCTACAGCCCAGTTCTCCAATGGGTTAAAAAGGCAGTCATGAATTTAAAGTTTGTCTGGCTTTTTCTCATTGTAAGGATGGGAAGAATGCTCTTTTCAGCTTTCTGTGTCCAAGAGGAGAAACCAGAAGCTCTTTGAACTACTTTTTAATTTTACATGAAATTTTGATAAATTAGAACGTTTTGATGGCAAGTGACAAAAGCTCAACTTAAAGTTGGACTATATTGCTTTACGTAACTAAGATGCCTGAGAGTAGATCTCATTTGAGATGGGGCCATACCCAGAGCAAACTATCTTTTTGTACTCTCTCTTTCCTACTTATTTTTGCCTGATTTTGCTTAGGGTCATCCTCCATACAAGGAACAAGATAGCTCCCAGGAGCCCCACCTTCATATAGCAGTGCTGGTGGAATTAACATCCTGTACCTGTTGTCTGTATCACGAACTGTGCTTACCCCTGCATCAGTTATCATGGACAGAGGGGGATGTCATGACCGTCCCAGTGTAGACCATGTGCCCACCCAGTGATCAAAGTCAGGGGAGTACACTGTGTTAACAGCCACTGCACTGGCTTTGTATGATCTCTTAGATAAGTGTGTGATATTTTCTTCAGCAGTGGTTTTAAATTAATTTTTGCAACCTAGATGTCTATCAGTAGTATAATGATTCAATAGATTGGCCAAACAATGGACTATTATGCAGTAAATTAGATGTGAGGGAGAGCAATTTATACCAACACTGAACAATGCCCATGATCTATGAAATAGAAAAATCAAGTTTCAGAACACTATATATTGCTAATTCAATTTAAATAAAAAAGACACACACACCCACACACTCGCATGCATGTATTGCACAGGTGCATGTGCAGAAAATTCCAAGTCCTGGAAGTTAGGTCAGAATGAGGTGGGTTACAAGAACTTTCACTTTACAATTTAAGCAAATCTGAATTATTTGGTTTTTTTTAAGTGAGTTTGTATTTTTATATTTGTATAAAAATCAATAAATTTAAAAAGTTTAGGTGCTTAAAGCAGAGAGCTACTGTTATTTGGAACACCACTGTATGAATCACCTTATTTTTATGGGTATTAGATGGATGAAATGTTTTTACAAGTATAAAATCTCAGGAGAGTACATGAGGTAGATATCCAAGAGGTGTGGAAGGGATGGGATATCCGATCAGGAGGACCTTCAGAGAAGATGGAGAAAAAGCTGCTTCATAGCTACAGATATCAGCATTATTTGTTTCTCTTACTAAAATGCTACATGGGTAAAAGCAGCAGCTTGATAGTAGGCTTATGAACTTGGCCATCATACGCTCTTCCTAAAAACTGCATTTGTCACCCTTAGGGTGATAATGAATCTTCGAGAGGGAGGAAGCCCCCCAAAACAGAATCTAGAAAGCTGCTTTTTCCCCATAGGGAAAAGAAAGCTAAACAAAAGCCAAAACAAAGATGGGAGACTATCCTACATACAGTAATTGGGTGAAAGCTAACATAAGGAATTTAGAGGACTAAGGAGCTGAAAAGGAAGGCAGAATGTGTATATTAACCGTATTGTTTCTACCACTTCACTCCAAGCTCCATTTGAGCAAGATGCTTAAAGAACAAAAGGTAACCCTCTCTCCCTGGGTACTTTTATCATCTCCTGTTTCTTCTGTGTTGAAGTCCACCCTTGCCTCCTTCCCCAGTGACCCACCTCCCCACACACCTGAGCCAGTACCCCTCTGTCTACCACAAGCAGAAACACACACACAGATGCAGCATTAAATTTAATTCCCAATTCTTAGGGGTCTTGACAAGATTTTTAGTTTTGTGCATTTCTACCTCTTGGTAGGTTGTAAAGTTTAAATGTGCAATGGTGACTTCATTTGCATTTATGGATACCCTAATTAGTGGTTATGAAATATGAACCTAACTAATATTTTCTGTCATGCTCTCCTCGGGGTCTGAATTTGTTTTGTTGCATAAAGCTGGCTAATCAAAGAATCAGGCCTGTTGCCTTTCCCTTTATTAGCTGTGCATTCATTTGCCTAAGTAGCCTACGCCTGCTGAGTACACTCACCCCTGTATCATCCCTGTTTCTCTTCTTAGTTATTAAGTGCAATTATCCAAATTGCACTTCACAGGTGATAACTTATTATCCCAGGTTCCTTTCTCTTTCCTTAGATTGTAGTCTCCCTTAATGGTTCTATTTTCACTTTTCTGTTGTAGGTTAATCAGATTCATCTTGCTTGGTACATCTTGCCTGAATAATCCTGAAATTTTACATTTTACTATTAAATATGGTGTTTACTTCAATATAGCACTGCTACCTTTTAGCAGTTTAAGAAGAACTTTTATATTACTAGGTTGCAAGGGATTTTTATGAGTGAGTGCATCATTCCTGCATCAGTTGAGCATGATATGGTTTTTCTTTTTCTTACTTTCTTATTTTTGTGAATTGTATTGACATTTTTTCTAATAAACCATTATATGATGAACCACGTTTGGTCATGATATATTTTTATATATTTGTAGATTCATTTCATAAATATTTTATTGAGGAGTTCTGCATTTACATTAATAGATCAGAATGTCTGTATTTTCTTTTCTGACAATATTCATTTTTTGTAATAAAAAATTGACTGCCAATATAAACTGTGACGTTTTTCTAAGATGCACATTTTAAGGCTATGTCTTTTACTCTACAAATTGCTTTAGCTGAGTCCCACAGGTTGTGATTGGTATTACTGCTTTTCATTATCTTTCATTTTAAAGCATCTCCTAATTTTGATTATCATTTATTCTTAGTTAATTCAGTGTCATTTTTTGTTATTATATCTGAATGCAAAGTTTGTGGTTGCTGCTGCTATTGTTATTTTACTGTCTTTTTATTATTGTCTTCTAACTTAATTGCAAAGCAATTTGCATGATATCAATTCTTAGCATCGGTTAAGACTTCTTTTTAGTTTACTAAGTCATCAGTTCTTGTAAATGTCCATATGCTTGAAAGTTATATTCTTTCTCTTTTGGTTGGCTGCAAGGTTCTAATACACATATCTCTTAGATAAAGCTTGTTAATTCTGTTGGTCAAATATTTTATATCTTTATTAATCTATGGTCTAACCAAACCATCATTTTCTGAGATGCCTGTCTTAAAATCTCCCCCTATGATGTAGATTTGTTAATCTTCCCTTGTAATTCTGTCCATTTTTACTTTAGATATTTTGAGACTGTATGGTTAAGTACATACATTCCAATTATTTTATCTTCTGGTGACTCTTTACTTTCATCATTATGTACTGCTTTTTATCCTTTTTCAGTAAAATTCTATTTTGTCTAATACTAATATAGGTAACCAAGCTTTCTTTTGATTCAGATTTACCTGCTATATATTCTTTTCATTCTGTTACCTAAAACTTTCTAAGTCATTTTAATATTTCTTATAAAAGCATTTAGCACAATTTTTCTTTTTAATACAGGCTGAGAATCTCTACATTTTAATAGACAAACCTTATCCATTTGCATTACTCTGATTACTGATATGTTTATACTTTTTTCTATCATGATATTTTGCTTTCTGTTTACAATGCGTTTTCTTTGTCCCCCCACCCCTTCTTTTTTGCCTTCTACTGAATTGAATAAATTTTATTTGATCTCTTCTTTCCCTCTCGTACTTTGGAAATCGAGTTATATTTCTAGTCCTTTAGTGTAATGAATCTCAATGTGTGATCCCCAGAGGAGCATCATCAGCATCACCTGGGAGGTTATTCTTGGGCTCCATCCTAAACTTACTGAATCAGAACCTCTGCAAGTAGGAACCAGAATCTTTTATTTACAAGCTCTCCAGGTGATTCTGATGCACATTAAAGTTTGAAAACTTTAGTGATTTAGTGGTTTCTCAAATTATTAATAAGCACATTTGATTAGCATATGACATTTTTTAAATGTAGTTTTTTTCTTTTCTTTTCTTTTTGGCATTTAATGGGAGGTCTACATATTCTGGTTGTGGAAGTGTCCCTGAAGACGATTTATGCAAGAAAGTTTTGTCATCCTTCACTACTTTTAATATTAGTCTCTCAATTTTGTGTTCCTGCTCTTTTGGAATAGTCTACATTTAAACTCCACTCCCCTACATTACAATGGCTTTGGCATGTTGTGGATGATAGATTTTTATCTACTCTACACCAGGCAGAAGGAAAACTTTGGTGCTTTCTCCCAGTCCTGGTAGGTGGGCCTTTTCTAATTCACACTTTGGTGGGCATCGCTGCCCTTCAAGTCCATTAAAATCCAAGTCCTCAGCTCCTGCAGCCCATATTCATGCCTATGTCCTCTTGGGGTCATCATGGTGTCAGTTCAGACTTAGCATTCTCATTTAAAATTTCCTCTTTGGTTTTGACTATTAGAGATTTTTCCTTCTTTGGAATTCAAATATTAATTATATTTTCTTACAATTTTTTAGATTATTTATGCTATTTTTATAGTGGGATGGTAGCCCTTCTGCATTACCATGCTCCCTGAAGCCCATCAATACTTTGCTAAACAGGGTGTTATATAATAGGCTTCCAACACACATTGTATATTGAGATAGAATCCATTTCTCACCTTCTGAAATATGATTGTGTAACCACTGCCTGAATATGTTTATTTAACTTATACAATTCTAACTCATATTGTCAGCCCCATTTGAGAATATTTATGTTTTAAAGCTAATATCCCCAAACTTATCATCTTTGCTGTTATCAACCAGTTATTCTATAAAAGTAGTGCTCCCCCTTCCCTAAAAAGTGGTATCCCACTTTTGAAATGTCACTAGCTTTACTTTTTCCATTCCTTCTCGAACGTTGTTTTTACTCCCCAAATCCCTACCTGTGCATCGAAATGTCTGATAGTTTTCCCCTGTTGTTCCTACCTTTCACTCCCTCAGCTGGGCTCCCACCTGAATTCATCACCTTGTTCCCCCTTGAACCTGCAAACGTCTTCGCATTTGTTTACCTCCTTTCCAAGTACTCTGGTCTCTGCTCCCTCAGCGTTCTCTCTCGTTTTGAACTCAATTTACCTTTAATCCAATAGCCAGTCTCTGGGACTCCTTTCAGCCTTGCCTGCCTCTTCAAGTTCAAACACTGATAATCACAACTTGCATATTTTTCCGAGAAAAAAAACCAGCTCACTGGCTTTGACAACAAAATGAAAAAAAAAAGTGGCAAATGATAGAACTAATCTGGGAGACTAGTGAGGCTGGAGCAATAGGATAAAAGGTAGTGATTGGGATTGGGGGGGGAAATTACAATTTAATCAAATGGAATAGCATATGGGCAGCTCTCTAAGACAATGCCCAATATAAGAGCATTCAATAAATTGTGAATTATTTCATTGGGGCAGGAGGAAGGAAGTCCCCAGAGAAAAGCTGGCCTGAGCTTTCTTTCAGAATGTATCAATATTAGCAAGGAAATGTGTTAGGGTCATCCTTATTGGTGACACTTCTGTTAAGATAGTTTGTGAATTTATGCAAATTGCATTTCCTACCTAGAGCAGAGATACAACAGCATGTCTAGGCCTGATTGAAAAGATATTTCCAAAAAGGGTTATTTGAATTGAGAGTATTTATGGTGTCTTTCTTTAGGAAACAGCCAGAATTATACCACTGTGAGTTTCTGTCGTCTTTTCCGAGTGTTTTCAGCGAAAAAGACCCCAATGATTTTCTTTTCTCATATAGTCATACTTGGGTAATTGGGGAAGTTTTTTATGCTTTAATAGGCATATTAAAGCATAAAGTACTGAGATTTAAGATCTTAGCAACAGAACATTAGGAATGAGTTAAGCTTCAAAAAAACAGAGACCTCGAACTAAGGAGATGCAAGTTCATAGCTAATGGAAATGGATTTCTATTTAAAGTACTTCAATGTGTACTTGTCAATCCCAAACTCACACACTGCTATATATAAAACAGATAACCTACAAGGACCTACTGTATAGCACAGGGAACTCTGCACAGTACTCTGTAATAACCTAAATGGGAAAAGAATTTGAAAAAGAATAGATACATGTATATGTATAGCTGATTCACTTTGCTGTACACCTGAAACTATTACAACATTGTTAATCAACTCGACTCCAATATAAAATAAAAATTAAAAGTACTTCAGTGCAATGCTATGCTGCACGTGGCAATGTTAGTGTTGTTGTTTCCATTAACTCATCTTAAATGTGTTATCAATTTATACACAATGGCCTAATACGGTACAGAAAGTGCCTCTTGTAATGCTTCTCATTAATGATCAATATTTAAGCTTCCTTTTGTGCTTAGACATCAATTTTTGGATACCCACAAACTTTTCTTTCTTTTTTTTTATCTGACTTAACCCTAGAAGAGAAGGAAGAAGTGTAAAGGGAAAATTTGAAGTTGAGTCTTTTAACGTGGAGCACACCTCCCCCCACTTTTAGGAATAAAATAGGTCAGCCATGTCAATCTTCTTGGAGCCATCCATTCTTAAGAAGCACAGGTAACCCAGCAGCTTGCCTTGTTGAGACAACTTGAATGTCACTGGGCTTGTTGGGTGGTGTCATCTTTCATTCATTGGGCGTTTGTACTGAAAAGGGCATTCCAGGACAGGTCATAGCCCTCCATCACTGTGTACATGGAGAAGAGGTCCCCGATAGTGACAAATCGGGCAGCTCCGATTTGTCACCTTCTCACTTGTGACCCTGCCCCGTTGCTGTCAGCAGGAAGGTGTAGGTAGAGGAGACCTTTCCTCAGCTGCTTCCTGCTGCTGTCCTTCCAGGAAGGCTCATGGCCTCAAGGAGACATGATAAGGTTTGGAGGTAGGAATGTCTATCACCAGGCAGAGAACCAGGAATTTCAACCTCTGGATTTAGGGGCCAGTGACTCACGGTCTGCTCTAAGCAGCCCACTTAGCCTCTCTGAGTCTGGTTTCCTCCTCTGAAAAATAAGAGGTCCTGGATTTAGTTAAGTTTCAGTTGCTTAGAGGAGGGGCCCTAGAATTTCCTGATTGTGAGCAAATACATCCTCAAAATAAGATATCCACCTGTCCTAACATGTATTTATTAAACTCCGCACTTGACAAAGATGAAGTCATTTAATCCTCAAAATGACAGTGTGGGGAGGATCTATTATCAACCCCATGATAGGTGCCAGCTGGGATTGAAACCCAGGCAGCGTGCCCTCAGTCCCATGCTCTGTGTTGTGTTGACATCTGACACATCCCCAGCACATCCTTTTTCTGGTGGGCTTCCTGGAGGATCACTAAATTCCTGAGTTGTGGAGGAATCATTGGTATGTAAAGAGCTAGCATTTGGGAGATCTGGCTTCAGTGGTTAAGAACAGCAGAGTCTATTTGATGAGCTATATATTGAACATCTTTTACAAAGCTTGTATTTTATTCTTCACAATGTTCATTAAAAAAAACCAAAACCAAACAAACAAACAAAAAACGAGGCCAAGAGAGACACAGGAAAAGAGCGAAGATACCTGGGGCCTTGGCTGCAATTAGAGCATGAGAGCACATGTGTCTGATGACTGGTTTTGCTTACGTGTAAATACAAGTCACTGTGCTAAGCAAAAAATAATTGTAGTATATTCATTTAATCATAATGCAGCAAAGTTTAACTTGTTAGTGCTTTAAACTTTCAGATGAGACTTTTCCTGGGGCTGCCTGTCTGATTGTATGTAGTTGCAATGACTGGACCTACTTATCAGCTTTCCCAGGAGGTGGCTTAAAAGCCTCCCAGGATATAGTCATACACTGAAAACCCAACAGGAGTAACTTTCCAAAGCCCGTGATTCATTTTCAGGGCAACTAGGGGGTCATACATCACATAAGGTAATCTTGCTCATGCTTGGCAATTTTCACCTAGGCATGAGTCACAGGACTAATTCTTAATAAGCAGACTAAGAATTCTTAGCAGTGTTGTGACTAGAATATTTCAAATCCAGAGGCATTTGCCTGATAGAGTTGGGTTAGGGCATAAAGGAGCAAGTTAATACAAAAGAGTCCATCCCCACTTCTCAGGACTTTTGCTTTCCATGTAATCTAGAGTCATGTGTTTGAATGTCTTCTGTTTTGTAATTACCATGCTCCTCCTCTAGTTGAATTAATGGTGGGAATGAATGGAAATGATATTGGCCTTTAAAGGCAATCATATCTTTTAAGAGAAGTGAGTCAAGAGTTTGAGTCTGTGTTAGGCCTGTCTGCCCAAGTCACCTATGGACTGGTGGGAAATAAGGTGGGTGGTGGGGAGTGATTTTTCTAAATTTTTATTTTATATTGGAGTATAGTTGATTAACAATGTTGTGTTAGTTTCAGGTGTACAGCAAAATTATTCAGTTATACAGATACATGTATCTATTCTTTTTCAGATTCTTTTCCCATTTAGGTTATTACAGAATATTGAGCAGAGTTCCCTGTGCTCTACAGTAGGTCCTTGTTGGTTATCTATTTCATATATAGTAGTGTGTGTATGTCAGTCCCAAACTCCCAATTTATCCCTCCCCCCGCAACTTTCCCCTTTGGTAACCATAAGTTTGTTTTCTAAGTCTGTGAGCCTGTTTCTGTTTTGTAAATAAGTTCATTTGTATCATTTTTTAAAATTCTACATATAAGAGATATTATATGATATTTGTTTCTCTGTCTGACTTACTTCACACAGTATGAACATCTCTAGGTCCATCCATGTTGCTGCAAATGACATTATTTCACTCTTCTTTATGGCTGAGTAATATTTCTTTACATATATATATATATATATATATATATATATATATATATATATATCTCACACCTTTATCCATTCATCTGTCCATGGACATTTAGGTTGCTTCCATGTCTTGGCTATTGTAAATATTGCTGCTGTGAACATTGGGGTACCTGTATCCTTTCGAACCACGGTTTGGGAGAGGACTAATCTTTGTGTGAACCTAAAAGATACAAACTCAAGCTGACATAAGAGAGTAAACTGCTCTTCTCTCAACTGTCGGCATCTCAAAGGCACTGGCAACTGTGGAGTCCCATCCAGATCCAGAGTTCAAGAAGCTTAAACCAACCGTAGGATTAAAACTGAAGTGGCCTTTTTGAAAGAACTCAGAAGCCAGTTGAAATCAGGTCTCTGGGGGGTGTCAGTGAGATAGAGGGAAGAAAGTGAAAGGTACTAGGAAAAAAACCATTTGTTTTTCTTTCCCTGAATTCACATTCCTTCACAGTTCTTCTGGTCCGATCACATCATCTTCCTCCATTTCACCTCCTCTTCTTTTTTTTATACTCCCTTCATCCTCCCCACTGTCTCTATTTCTTTCCTCTCCCTCTCGCTCTCTCCTCTTTCTCTTTTTCTCTGTCCCTCTTCCCTTCCCTTCTCTCTGCCTCCGATTCTTCCCTGCTAGGTTTGTGACTAGGGTCCCCAGTGGACACATCTAGACCCCAGGCTTCTGTACACAACCAGATGCCAGTCACTTCTTAAGAAATCCAAGTTTGCTGTGCCTTTGAGAGAACATTTATCCTTGGTTCATCTTCTGTAGCCAGTCCAAGGATGTTTAAAGTTATTCTCCAAACCCAGGATATTGATGAGAATGTGGTGAGACAAGAATAGTGAGAGGAAGACTTGGAGAGGATTCTAATCAACCTCATTTTCCCCTCATGACACTTTCATGAAACAGTTCAGGATAACCTCATCTTTTGGTTCCAAAATTACAAGATAGACCTTTCACTGAAAGGCTAAGTTATCTTGGTTCCTTGAACCTTTCCTCAATGGTCCCGTTTTCTAGCCTTTGTCTTCTTTTCATTGTGGTCTTCTGATGTTCTGTGTAACACCTACTGAGCTTAATTAAGAATTCTGTCTTTTTCTCTTTTCATATCATGGCTCTGGTGAATGTATTTCACTGTCTCGTATGCTAACCAGTCTAGGAACAAACACATCATGCCATTTGAAGTTTCCGTTATTATGAAATATTACTCAGCTGTAAAAAAGAATGAAATAATGCCATTTGCAGCAACATGGATGGACCTAGAGATGACCATACTAAGTGAAGTAAGTCAGACAGAGAAAGACAAATATCATATGATATCACTTATATGTGGAATCTAATTAAAAAAAATGATACAAATGAACTTATTTACAAAACAGAAACAGACTCACAGACTTGGAAAACAGACTTATGGCTACCAGAGGGGAAAGGTGGTAGGGAGGGATAAGCTAGGAGTTTGGGATTAACACATACAACTATATATGAAATAGATAACCAACAAGGACCTACTGTAGAGCACAGGGAACTCTGCTCAATATTCTTTAATAACCTCTATGGGAAAAGAATCTGAAAAAGAGTGGATATATGTATATGTATAACTGAATCACTTTAATCTGTACACCTGAAACTAATACGACTTTGTAAAACAACTATGTTTCAATTAAAAAAAAAAAAAGTCTCCATTATGGATGAAGAGCGTATGTCAGTTCCGAAAGCTTGTTGGTAGGATACTTCCTGACTGCGTCTAGAAGTGACAGCTGTAGACTTTCACATCTGGGGTCCATCAGTCACTTCTCTCCACAAAGCAGGGGTCTACAGCCAGGGACCCTCTCCATCCTCCTCGGCACATTCATAGTCTGGATCTCCAGCCCAAACCACTGAGCATGTTTCCCCTCATGTTCATCCTTAGGCCACATAAGGTCTTTTCTCTCCACCCCCTACTTCTCTCCAGAACTCAGCTTTCTCCTGTGCAGGCTTGTCTAGCAAATGCAACGGCTCCCATATCCTATCTTGGCTTTCTAAAGTGCTTGGTAACTTGCAATGTTACAAAGCGGTATGGGGCGATTTTCTCCAGCAAGGGTGGCTGAAGAGGAAAACTGAAATCCACACACAAAAACTTGAACGATGTCCATCGTGATGGGGTTTTGTATGAACCTCCTTCTGAAAGACCCAATATGAAGAAGGAAGGACCAAGCTGTGAGTGTTCCTCTAAGAAACACCATATTTATGGGCTGAAATCATTAACCTGGTGAAATTAACCACACAACATTACTTCTGATCATCTTGTTGCTGCTTGAAAATATCCTTAAACAGCTGCCTTGCTTATGGGATGAAGGAAGGTAAGAGTAAGAGGACAAGCAATAGTCTCACTGCCCCTTCCTAACTCTAATGCAGGCACTTTGACTGTGACACAGCTGTCACTGTGGTTGTCATCACTGATGAATCTCTGTCTGTCCTTTTGCTTTCAGCTCAGGGACCTGCTTCACAAGCTACAGTTCGTCCTGACCTACATGGCTCCCTGGCAGATGGCTTGGGGCTCCTCGTTTCACGTGTTTGCTCAGCTCTTTGCAATTCCTCGTATCCTTTCTGCTTCTGTTTTCACCTCCGAGCTGAGATTCACATTTTACTACGGATGCAAGCTTTTCATTGAACTCTGGCAGTAAAAGGGTTTTAAAGTCTTTAAGATTACATCTTAATGGGGACCTGGGGAGGCACTGTGGATTCCCTTTAGGTACTTAGCCTTAAAAGAAATTTCTTAATTCAGAACTCTTCCAGTTTCTTAATGCATATTCAGGCATGACTTGATTTCTTCTGATTTTTCCATTTCCCATGACCAGATCTCCGTTAAGATACCATGTCTTTTATTTATTTATTTATTTTACATCTTTATTGGAGTATAATTGCTTTACAATGGTGTGTTAGTTTCTGCTTTATAACAAAGTGAATCAGTTATACATATACATATGGTGCCATATCTCTTCCCTCTTGCGTCTCCCTCCCTCCCACCCTCCCTATCCCACCCCTCCAGGCGGTCACAAAGCACTGAGCTGATCTCCCTGTGCTATGCGGCTGCTTCCCACTAGCTATCTACCTTACGTTTGGTAGTGTATATATGTCCATGCCACTCTCTTGCTTTGTCACAGCTTACCCTTCCCCCTCACCATATAAGATATCATGTCTTTTAAATGGAAAGTCACTGCTTAAATGATTTGGTTGACTTGTGCAAAATAGTGCAAACTGATTTGCTGTTATTAAACTTTGTGGATAGGATTGATATATTATTATCAATCATATAACATTATATTATAATATAGTTTGGTTATCTTATACTTGAGGAATGTTCAAAAACCCAGAAATGGGCACAAACAGAATTACCCAAATATTTTTGAAGACCAAAAAAAAAAAAAATTTATGGTTTTGTTATCATTAGCCAAGGAGCCTAATTTTATCATTTGTAGTTTTGTTTGGTTTCCTTGTCTATTTTTAAGTGTTTCCATAATGATACTTCGTTTTAATTTACTTCAAAACAACTTGACATGCTCCTTCTAAAGATCACTTTGACACAGATAGCTAAATTGTGTGTGTGTGTGTATCTGTGTATGTGTGTTTGGAGAGAGGGAGAAAGAGAAAAATCAAGAATACTCTTGAAAAGAGAGAGATTAAAGAGAAATATTCTTTTTTTTCTTTTTTAATTTTTGGCCGCATTGGGTCTTCGTTGCTGCGCGCAGACTTTCTCTAGTTGTGGTGAGCGGAAGCTACTCTTCGTTGCGGTGTGTGGGCTTCTCATTGCGGTGGCTTCTCTTGTTGTGGAGCACGGGCTCTAGGCACGCGGGCTTCAGTAGTTGTGGCACGTGGGCTCAGTAGTTGTGGCTCTAGAGCACAGGCTCAGTAGTTGTGGCACACGGGCTTAGTTGCTCCGTGGCATGTGGGATCTTCCCGGACCAGGGCTCGAACCCGTGTGCCCTGCATTGGCAGGTGGATTCTTAACCACTGTGCCACCAGGGAAGTCCCGCCAGTGAATTTATACTTTCTGAATTTGTATTTCCCGAGATGTGGTTCAGGGACTCCTTAGATCAGAATCCGTGGAGGAGCTTGTTTAAAAAAGTAGATTCCTGGGGTCAGCACATACTTTTAAAATCACATTCCGTGGGGAGGACCCTGGAATTTCCATCTTCACAAGCCTTCCTGATATTCTCATCCCCTGATGTGTGTGAAGCGCAGTTCTCTGCTGGCATCCACTGGGGGTGCTGTGAGCCGGTTTTAATGGCCAAACAGAGCTTTCTTTCCTGAAGGTTGCGTAAGGCTCCTGAAGACAGTTCTTAAGGAACCCCTGGGTCTCAACTTTGGGTACAGGGATAGAAACAGACATGGGATATTCATTGTGATAATACATTCTAGATTTTAAAAAAATGCTGTCCTTCCAACTTATTTTTTTTTTTAATTATTAAGCATACCCAGAGCTGTTCTCACAATGCACATGGTTCTGTGTTCCTATGCTTAGACCTGCACTGATACTTGTAAAGTGTTTCATGGTTATTTGGAGGAACAAGCTCAGGAAAAATGATCACAAAAGCATGAGCTTGCGTATCACCCCTTTCCTATAACGTTTTCTAGAATGCCAGTCATTTTAGTTTTTCTAAACGGAATCCCTTAAAACAGAGTAAGATGAAAGAGTCAGGGGATTTTTATTTATTTCTGGTGTGTGTCTCGGGTATCCTGTCTAGAATTTAAAGTCTGTTTATTAGATGAAAATGATGAGATGGATGTAAATTTGCAGTTGAGGAGTTGCACAAAGAACTTAAAACTTGAAGTGGTGGTTCCCAATTTTATTCTAACTTTGGTCTTACATAGATCTGTAGCATTTCTTGTGGCCCCTTATGCCTTGTTGGATGAGTCCGGTAATACTAATTACTCCTGTAGTTCCATAGCCGAATTAAAACTGTTCTGGAAGCTGTAACTTTCAATTACCTGACCTTTATGTGTGTTGAGGGGTCACACACAAACACATGGTATCTGGCACTTAATATCTCCTCTAAGGATAAAGGCAGCACTGGCATCCCTCTCAGATTGAGCACAGTGGGCGTTAAATCTAAGTACTTTTGCGATGGATGGACTGGTTCTCTTGAGAAATTGAACACATCTGAGATGCAGATTTTATTGGGCATTTAGTTTTAGAATACAGTTGATCCCAGTGCTTTGTGCCTAAAACTGTTCCCGTCAGTGAAACCCACCTCCTGCCTCTGCTAAGTTATCGACCCTTCGAGATGGCCGTGGAGCCTGACCACTACAGTTGTGTGATGGCTTCCAGGGCTTCCAGCACCCCTACCCCATCACCCAAAGACACTTCCCCATCCTGGATCAGCTGTAAAGGTAGCTATTTGCTATGTGGAGCCCAACATCATACTGTGCAGGATATAATGAACTCGTTTAAGAAACCAGATATATATGCCATCAAGACAAGGCTATCAGGTTCCTAAATGCCAGCCCTGGATCTTGACTAATTTTGAAATGTTAATGATTTTATCACTCTATTAAGAAGCTGTGGGTTCCATCCTGGCTTTGAGAAGGGGCTAATTTGCTCCATTTTGGAATTAAATTAACTTTCAGGCCAGCGGGGCACTGTTTATTAAATTGCTTTTTCCAGTCCTAGCATGTTTTCTCCCTCGGTAGCCTCTGTTAGTTTCTGAGCTTGTAACCTCCAGGGAAAGATAGGCATGCTCACCCTTTTAATATGTGTAGAGAGCATGCAACACCATTGTTTTCTAATAATTAGACAGACTTAGCTGTATTAGCTCTGTTAAATGTGTGTATGGGAAAGGCCGCTTTCTATTTGGTACATCCTTTCGAGCTTCCAGTTACTTTTTTTAAGTATTAACGTTGATATTTTCATTTGAAATGTACTCAGATAAACCTGAAGCTTTTTAAGGAGTCTCTATCTAGCCCTTTGGCCCACCTCTTGGCTCTCAAAAAATAAAGAAGGCTGCATATTTCTCGGGACTGCCTTAGCCATTACAGTCACGATCTTGCATATTTCCCCAAGAGCGCTATATTTCTTTTCTGATCTTCCTTAAATAAACTAACCTTTGAGGCCATCTATTCACTTCTGCCCTACCTCTGACCTATTTAGCTTCATTTCCTTTCCTCCCAAATTTGAACTTTATTTATAGGCTAGCACTCTTTTCCTTGTTTCTTAATTTCTGGATAACTGTTTCTGGCATTTAAAAAACGGATAACATAATCTTTGGGGAAATGTTTAGAATCAAAAAGAACGGCAGTGCCGGCCCACGCAGCCTCCTACCCAGCCCCAGCTCCACTTAACTTTGTCCTGGATTCTCTGCAGACCCCACAGTGCCCCCTGTCACCTTCCCCTCACCCAACACCCTCCCTCAGGAATCTCCCCTGTGACCCCGCTCTGCTTTCTCAGGTTTTTTCAGTACCTTCCTTCGATGACATCTCCCATGATGTTCTTTTTTTCTTCCTGTGACAAGGGGAATAGTTACACTGGTATGTTTTGTGGCAGAGGTATTTAGATCTTTCCAGCTTCCCGGTGAAGAAGAAACTGTTGGGTGATGATAGATACCACAGTAGCTCCTTACTCTGGAGTTCTGCCTTTGAACCTAGGTCAAAATAAAAGGAATCAGATTGAAATTTTAGCACAGTCGAGATCTTTTTGATACACAAACAATTCAACACTATTGATGGAAGATTTGTTATTTCACTTCTGAAGATGTTTGGAAATAAATAGCAAATTGAAAAAAAAATGACACAGCTACCCCTGAAGGAAAACTCTGAGCTTAAATCTATGCAAATGCACTGGGAAGTGCCTGTAGACAAGCAAGGCTCACTCCCTTCTTTGTATTTACATGTAAGTGGAGCTGTGAGGGTCCGTATCACATAACTAAGCCCTGCCACTGATAATATGGGAAAGCCCTTCTGTGCTCTGGTAGGTAATGAAACACAGAATCTTACTATCTGTGACAGACATTTAGGCATTTCTTACTTTCTGCCAGAACTTTTTAAACATGGGCTAAAAAACAAGACCTCCATTTGTGCAGCCACGTCCCCTTCCAGGTGGGAAAATCAGCCTTGTAGGAGATCAGGTCAGACCTGCAGTAAAACCCTCCCAGCCCTCACCCTGAAGAACAAGGAACCATGTGCATATGTAAAACCTGGGCCCTCTGGCCCCCCACTGACCTCTGCCACCTCTGTTCCCTCTGGCTTTAACAAATCAAAGGCCCCGTGATTGACAGTGGGGAGAAGTTTTCCAATGATGGAGTGAGACTGGGGAGGGACCAGCCCTTCTGGCACCTCCCCCAGATTTCCAGAGATCAATTAGTTGGGCTTAAGCCAAAAGTGAGAGCCATACTAATTTTAATATTGAGCAAATGTAAATTTCTGATCAGAGTGTGTAAAACTGAGGCATGCCAAGAAGTGGGAAACCCATACAGAGTGCTAGGGAGGTGACTTAGCCTACAGCATGCTGTGACTTGTATACACATTTTTAGCTTATAAACCAGACATGAGTTGAATTGAGCCATTGGTGTTCAGTGTATGATAAAAAAAAAATACATATTTTTGAACAGCGGGAAAAGATTATTTGAGGAATAGAGATACTATCTTCCCAAACAATGCTATTTATTTACTTTCAAAGTGTAACTTAATTTAAATTATTTATAAAGCTGCTTGATACTTTAGTAAATGTACCACAGTGTGTTTGGTTCAGCTAACAATATCTCAGTAAAAAGAAACTGTTCTTTTCAAATCTTAGATATTAAATCTTTGCCACAAATCATGCTGAGACTGCTGGGATTTTTATGAGAATCATTTGGTTTTCATGGTGGTGAAATGAGACCTAGCAGGATATTATTGAAAGTTTTATATTTCCAAATATGTACATAGAGAGGTCATGGGTAGGCCCTTCTTTCTTTCCTTGGTGAGAAAATAGCTTTCGTATAAACTAGTCAGAATGCAAATACTATGTAGAAGAATAACCATGAACACTTCTTTTTTTCCTTAACTCAAAATCCTCAGATTCTGCCATACTTTTCTTTCAGGCGTTTGCCACGTCGATCTTTTCTACTCCACTGAGCCCGTTTCTCGGGAGTGTCATTTTTATCACATCGTACGTCAGACCAGTGAAATTCTGGGAGAAAAACTACAAGTAAGATCCTAAAATCATTGCTGACTTGCTTTCCTAGGATTCATGTTCAGGATGCTCCTTGACCTTTGTCTGTGAAAAGTCCAGGCTTCATGCTTTGCCCTCCTGTGGGGCAGCCCTAGCAAGCTCCCTCCACCCACCCAGTTATCCGCTCAGCACGGGGGCTTCCAGGCTCTGGACCAAGCCTGACTGATGGCAAATTTGCAGTCAGGTGCTAGTCTAGGTTTCACCAGTTGTGAAGGAAAGTGAGATATCACCACCCACTCTCAGCAGTTGCCCTCAGAGAGGTTGTCTCAGGAGCCGTGGTCCTGTCATTGGATGAGATTACCCCTGGGGGGCACGGCTCCCTTCTGTGGGCCTTCGAAATATACATGTCATGTACAAGTGTACATGCATCACAGCTCAACATAGGAGAGCATGCCATTTTTTCTGAGCATCATTAAACTTGTAGAAGATGATTTCTGTGCTTTGTCTTGACTGCTTAGACCAGTCAGTCATAAATTTCCTTAAGCAAACAGTGATGAAGCGAGGGCAGTGATTTTTTCAGGAGTGGTGGGAAGGGAGGAGTGATGGGTAACTGAGTAACTTTCAAGAGTTGTTAATGATTTGTCGGGGGAGGGCCTGAGAACAGCCAGAGGAGGAGGTGGGGCGAGCCAGCCTGTCTCCAGCTGGGCTCGTCTTCCATTGCAGATCTCATTTGCCCTAATTTACTAGCCATACCTGGGCTGTTGTGTCCAAGCCCTAATCCATCTTCTGTAACGTGTCTACCTTTTCTACTGCTCTGCTACTTTACAACACGCCTTTCACATCTCACAGAGGCCAGCGTTAAGTTAGGAGATCTGTGTGGTTAGATGGTTTATATGCACGGAAGATGCGTGTCCTTCTGGGGCAGGTGGTAGGGCGTTGTGATGAAAACACAGCCTGGGCCGCCAGCCTGCCTGGGCTCACACCTCGCCTCCACCCTCGGTGCTGGTGACCTCAAGGCCTCTCTCCTCTTCTGTAAAATGGGGGCAAAGGAATAAGGCCTACTTCACAGCCTTGTGGGGAGAATATGAGTTAATAGACCTAAAGCACCTAGAACAAAGTAAGCATCATGCTGGCCTGCGCTGGTGGAATTCTTCTCTGACTGCCCTGCATGGAATCCCTGTCCCTACCTGACCCATGCTAACAGGTATCCCATCCCCAGGACCTCACATTTACGTGTCCTGGGGAAATCCAACCAAACTGGAGCACCCCAAGGTAAGCCAGTTCTGGGAGACCACCAAGAGGTGGGGAAGGCCCCTTGTGTGTCCCACAGATTCCTCATCTTTTAAGAGAGGTGGGCTTTTTGCTGTACAAGTGAAGCCGTCTTGAAATGTACATGTAAACAAGAGTCCTCTTTGGCATTTGTCTAAAGAGATTTACAGAGTCAGAAGGAAAAGAAAACCACCAGCACTGGCTTGTCTTTATGCTTTTTAAGGAGAAAACAATTTGGGGGACCTCTGTGGAGCTCTAAAAAAATCGCACTTCTGGAAAGTGCAAACGCTTGTGAATAAGAAGTGTGGCAATCTCGTGTGCTTTTAACTATGCAGGAAAGTGCATGATATTTTATACGTGCTCTGTAACACAAAAGATTTCTTTTTGTCTCCTATTCTCAGATAAATTAGGAACCAGTGTTTTGGGCCAGGGGGGAGACGTTGATAAGCAAAACGCATCCCCTTTGAGCTGGAGGGGGTATTAAGCTTCCGCAGTAGAAAGGGGAACGGAGAAATCTTTGTGAGATGCTTTTACTGAGGGGAGACATCCTAACGCCCGTGCAACGCAAGTTTGGCATTTTCTTATTTAGCCTCCTCCCTGCCAAGATTCAGCTACCTGCTCGGCACCGTACACCGAGGTCTGAATTGTCTGTTTATGTGGGTTACTTAAAAGTCTGGGCTGCTAGAGTGTTTCCTTATTCAGTCTCACAAAGAATTGATGATGTTGTGATCCATTCTTTCCCCCAGTGTAGCGCTCTGTTGCATGTCGGGGCTTTGGTCGGCTATGCTAGGATGAGAAGGGGACAGCAGAGTCTGTGGCAACGCATAAGGACATCCTGCCTTTCCTAGGTCTCTCTGAAGGAGCCAAGGTGCGGAAAATGTTCAGAGTCCCACTGAGGGGTGGGGAGAGATACTGATGCCGAATGCAGCCAGCTGAAAGTCTCTTGTCAACTTGTGTTAAGCCTCAGAATACAGAGCCCTGCGGTCATCTGCTTAAAAGATCAGTGATGGAATTCAGGAGAGTAAGAGTGGTGGGTACCAGGAAAAGAAATGGCAGGAAATCTCATCTGGATCCCTGCAAGCCCTCTGGAAAGCCCATTCTCTGCATCTGAAACTGTTGGTTTTTATTTCAGACACTAATGACTTTTCCCGTTCTTATTTGTGAGTGTCTCTGTAGCTGCTCCTACCACTTTCTTTCAGTCCGATACAGAGAAGCAGTTGTTAGGGTAATTGATTAATTGTTTACTCGTTGTCCTGCCACTGACTGAGAGATATTCTCCCCTCTCAGGACAGTGAGCACGATCTGCCAATGGGTACCATGGTCGCCAGCCCCACCCTGGGGGTGTGATGAGGGGCACTTGCCGTCCCCTCTCCTGGTCTCCTCTTCCTTTCCACCCCTGCTCCTTCACTTTCCAGTCCTTTGATTTTTCTTCCAAACCTAAAGCTGCCTTTGGTTTTTGCAAGTCTCCAGCGAGCCCTGTACTGTAACGGAACCGTTACAAACTCTATGGAACCGATAAGTAAATCACCAGCTACCTGGTGACTCTGGCCTGTCTGTTTTCCCCAGCCTGGGCTGTCTTGAAATCCACAGACTTTTTGTTCTCCAACGCTACTCCTCACTGGGGGCTGGTGACAAACGTATCCTCTGCCCGCCTAACTAACCTGTCTCTGGTTGATTCCCCAGACACAGCACCAGGTCCCACTGTCTCAGAAGCCCGCGGTGGGACACTGCTGCCTGGGCGACAAGGAGACGTACCTCAGAGCCCAGCACTGGTGTAACTGCTCTGTATCTACCTTGTGCAATATGGGAGCCCTCCCAGCACCTGGAACAGGGCTAGTGTGGCTGAAGTTTTAATTCTGTTGAATTTTAATTCATTTACATTTAAGTAGCCGCATGTGACTTGAGGCTATCATATAGGACAGCACAAATATAGACCCACCTCACCTCCGTCCTAATCTCCCACAGTACTATTTCATACATCGCATATTGTGGATTTTTCATTCCCAGCCCTCCCTCGGCTGTGCCCTTCTCACCGAGTGCCCTTCCACCCACACGCACACAGACTCACAAGGAGGGGAATCATGTTCCACCTCCTGAGGATGATGAATGGAAGGTTCAGGAAGGACTTGTCGGATGAGAGATACTGTAGTGGCCACCTTTGGAAAATAAATTTGCTCTGTGACCATCAGTAAATTGTACCAAGGATTGGTGTGGACTGACTCTACCTCCAAGCCTGGACTTGTTTTTTTTCATCTTTGTGACCCTACGGGGCCACACACACAGAAGATGTTCTGTAACTATTTCTTAAATGAATTAAATCCAACAATATTACGTAAAAGGGAAAGGAAATCGTAATCTGGATTTCATTCGCCACCATCAGGCTGTGCACTATTAAACTGTTCTTAACTAAGAAGGTCTTTAAAATTGGTCTTGATGAGTTCTGCCTGGTGTCTCCATTTAATTTACAGGCAACAACAGCAAATGCACTGTAATAATAGTGCCTGGTGTTTATAAATCCCCTTAGGTCAGAGTATTTTTTTTAACATTTTCATTGGAGTATAATTGCTTTACATTGTTGTGTTAGTTTCTGCCGTATAACAAAGTGAATCAACTATACGTATACATATATCCCCATATCCCCTCCTTCTTGCAACTCCTTCCCACCCATCCTATCCCACCCCTCTAGGTGGACACAAAGCACCGAGCTGATCTCCCTGTGCTATGCGGCTGCTTCCCACTAGCTATCTGTTTTACATTTGGTAGTGTATATATGTCAATGTCACTCTCTCAACTTCGTCCCAGCTTACCCTTCCTATCCGCCGTGTCCTCAGGTCCATTCTCTATGTCTGCGTCTTTATTCCTGTCCTGCCCCTAGGTTCTTCAGAACCATTTTAGACTCCATATATATATGTGTTAGCATACGGTATTTGTCTTTCTCTTTCTGACTTACTTCACTCTGTATGACAGACTCTAGGCCCATCCACCTCACTACAAATAGCTCACTTTCATTTCTTTTTATGGCTGAGTAATATTCCATTATATATACGTGCCACATCTTCTTTATCCATTCATCTGTCGATGGATGCTTAGGTTCCTTCCGTGTCCTGGCTATTGTAAATAGAGCTGCAATGAACATTGTGGTACATGACTCTTTGAGTTATGGTTTTCTCAGGGTATATGCCCAGTAGTGGGGCTGCTGGGTCATATAGTAGTTCTATTCTTAGTTTTTTAAGGAATCTCCAAACTGTTCTCCATAGTGACTGTATCAATTTACATTCCCACCAACAGTGCAGGAGGGTTGCCTTTTCTCCACACCCTCTCCAGCATTTATTGTTTGTAGATTTTTTGATAATGGCCATTCTGATGGGTGTGAGGTGATACCTCATTGTAGTTTTGATTGGCATTTCTCTAATGATTAGTGATGTTGAGCATCCTTTCATGTGTTTGTTGGCAATCTGTATATCTTCTTTGGAGAAATGTCTATTTAGGTCTTCTACCCATTTTTGGATTGGGTTGTTTTTTTTTTCTGATATTGAGCTGCATGAGCTGCTTGTATATTTTGGAGATTAATCCTTTGTCAGCTGCTTTGTTTGCAAATATTTTCTCCCATTCTGAGGGTTGTCTTTTCATCTTGTTTATGGTTTCCTTTGCTGTGCAAAAGCTTTTAAGTTTCAATAGGTCTCATTTGTTTATTTTTGTTTTTATCTCCATTTCTCTAGGAGGTGGGTCAAAAAGGATCTTGCTGTGATTTATGTCATGGAGTGTTCTGCCTGTGTTTTCCTCTAAGAGATTTATAGTGTCTGGCCTTACGTTTAGGTCTTTAATCCATTTTGAGTTTATTTTTGTGTATGGTGTTAGGGAGTGTTCTAATTTTATTCTTTTACATGTAGCTGTCCAGGTTTCCCAGCACCACTATTGAAGAGGCTGTCTTTTCTCCACTGTATATTCTTGCTTCCTTTATCAAAGATAAGGTGGCCATATGTGCATGGGTTTATCTCTGGGCTTTCTATCCTGTTCCACTGATCTATATTTCTGTTTTTGTGCCAGTATCATACTGTCTTGATTACTGTAGCTTTCTAGAATGGTCTGAAGTCCGGGAGCCTGATTCCTCCAGCTCCGTTTCTGTTTCTCAAGATTGTTTTGGCTGTTGGGGTCTTTTGTGTTTCCATACAAATTGTGAAATTTTTTGTTCTAGTTCTGTGAAAAATGCCATTGGTAGTTTGATAGGGATTGCATTGAATCTGTAGATTGCTTTGGGTAGTATAATCATTTTCACAGTGTTGATTCTTCCAATCCAGGAATATGGTATATCTCTCCATCTGTTTGTATCATCTTTAATTTCTTTCATCAGTGTCTTATAGTTTTCTGCATACAGGTCTTTTGTCTCCTTAGGTAGGTTTATTCCTAGGTATTTTATTCTTTTTGTTGCAATGGTAAATGGGAGTGTTTCCTTAATTTCTCTTTCAGATTTTTCATCATCAGTGTATAGGAATGCAAGAGATTTCTGTGCATTAATTTTGTATCCTGCTACTTTACCAAATTCATTGATTAGCTCTAGTAGTTTTCTGGTAGCATCTTTAGGATTCTCTATGTATAGTATCATGTCATCTGCAAACAGTGACAGCTTTACTTCTTCTTTTTTGATTTGGATTCCTTTTATTTCTTTTTCTTCTCTGATTGCTGTGGCTAAAACTTCTAAAACTATGTTGAATAATAGTGGTGAGAGTGGGCAACCTTGTCTTGTTCCTGATCTTAGTGGAAATTGTTTGTTTTTCACCATTGAGAATGATGTTGGCTGTGGGTTTGTCATATTTGGCCTTTATTATGTTGAGGTAGGTTAGCTCTATGCCTACATTCTGAGGGTTTTTTATCATAAATTGGTGTTGAATTTTGTCGAAAGCTTTTTCTGCATCTGTTGAGATGATCATGTGGTCTTTCTCCTTCAATTTGTTAATATGGTGTATCACATTGATTGATTTGCATACATTGAAGAATCCTAGCATCCCTCGGATAAACCCTACTTAATCATGGTGTATGATTCTTTAATGTGCTGTTGGATTCTGTTTACTAGTATTTTGTTGAGGATTTTTGCATCTATGTTCATCAGTGTTATTGGCCTATAGTTTTCTTTTTTTGTGACATCCTTGTCTGGTTTTGGTACCAGAGTGATGGTGGCCTCATAGAATGAGTTTGGGAGTGTTCCTCCCTCTGCTATATTTTGGAAGAGTTTGAGAAGGATAGGTGTTAGCTCTTCTCTAAATGTTTGATAGAATTCACCTGTGAAGCCATCTGGTCCTGGGCTTTTGTTTGTTGAAAGACTTTTAATCACAGTTTCAATTTCAGTGCTTGTGATTGGTCTGTTTCTATTTTCTATTTCTTCCTGGTTTAGTCTCAGAAGGTTGTGCTTTTCTAAGAATTTGTCCATTTCCTCCAGGTTTTCCATTTTATTGGCATATAGTTGCTTGTAGTAATGTCTCATGATCCTCTGTATTTCTGAAGTGTCAGTTGTTACTTCTCCTTTTTCATTTCTAATTCTATTGATTTGAGTCTTTTTTCTTGATGAGTTTCGCTAATGGCTTATCAATTTTGTTTGTCTTCTCAAAGAACCAGCTTTTAGTTTTATTGATCTTTCCTATCGTTTCCTTCATTTCTTTTTCATTTATTTCTGATCTGATCTTTATGATTTCTTTCCTTCTGCTAACTTTGGGGTTTTTTTGATCTTCTTTCTCTAATTGCTTTAGGTGTAAGGTTAGGTTGTTTATTGTAGATGTTTATTGTTTCTTGAGGTAGGATTGTATTGCTATAAACTTCCCTCTTAGAACTGCTTTTGCTGCATCCCATAGGTATTGGGTCACCGTGTTTTCATTGTCATTTGTCTCTAGGTATTTTTTGATTTCCTCTGATTTCTTCAGTGATATCCTGGTTATTTAGTAGTGTATTGTTTAGCCTCCGTGTGTTTGTATTTTTTACAGATTTTTTTCCTGTAATTGATATCTAGTCTCATAACGCTGTGGTTGGAAAAGATACTTGATACGATTTCAATTTTCTTAAATTTACCAAGGCTTCATTTGTGACCCAAGATATGATCTATCCTGGAGAATGTTCCATGAGCAATTGAGAAGAAAGTGTAATCTGCTGTTTTTGTAATAGATGTAATGTCCTATAAATATCAGTTAAGTCCATCTTGTTTAATGTATCATTTAAAGCTTGTGTTTCCTTATTTATTTTCATTTTGGATGATCTGTCCATTGGTGAAAGTGGGGTGTTAAAGTCCCCTACTATGATTGTGTTACTGTCGATTTCCTCTTTTATGGCTGTTAGCATTTGCCTTATGTATTGAGGTGCTCCTATGTTGGGTGCATAAATATTTACAATTGTTATATCTTCTTCTTGGATTGATCCCTTGATCATTATGTAGTGTCCTTCTTTGTCTCTTGTAATAGTCTTTATTTTAAAGTCTATTTTGTCTGGTATGAGAATTGCTACTCCAGCTTTCTTTTGGTTTCCATTTGCATGGAATATCTTTTTCCATCCCCTCACTTTCAATCTGTATGTGTCCCTAGGTCTGAAGTGGGTCTTGTAGACAGCATATATATGGGTCTTGTTTTTGTATCCATTCAGCAAGCATGTGTCTTTTGGTGGGAGCATTTAATCCATTTACATTTAAGGTAGTTATCGATATGTATGTTTCTATTACTATTTTCATAATTGTTTTGGGTTTGTTATTGTAAGTCTTTTCCTTCTTGTGTTTCCTGCCTAGAGAAGTTCCATTAGCATTTGTTGTAAAGCTGGTTTGGTGGTGCTGAATTCTCTTAGCTTTTGTTTGTCTGTAAAGGTTTTAATTTCTCCATCGAATCTGAATGAGATCCTTGCTGGGTAGAGTAATCTTGGTTGTAGGTTTTTCCCTTTCATCACTTTAAATATGTCCTGCCACTCCCTTCTGGCTTGCAGAGTTTCTGCTGAAAGATCAGCTGTTAACCTTATCGGGATTCCCTTTTATGTTAATTGTTGCTTTTCCCTTGCTGCTTTTAATATTTTTTCTTTGTATTTAATTTTTGATAGTTTAATTAATATGTGTCTTGTCGTGTTTCTCCTTGGATTTATCCTGTATGGGACTCTCTGTGCTTCTTGGGCTTGATTGACTATTTCCTTACCCATGTTAGGGAAGTTTTCAACTATAATCTCTTCAAATATTTTCTCAGTCCCTTTCTTTTTCTCTTCTTCTTCTGGGACCCCTATAATTCGAATGTTGGTGAGTTTAATGTTGTCCCAGAGGTCTCTGAGATTGTCCTCAATTCTTTTCATTCTTTTTTCTTTATTTTGCTCTGCGGTAGTTATTTCCACTATTTTATCTTCCAGGTCACTTATCTGTTCTTCTGCCTCAGTTATTCTGCTATTGATTCCTTCTAGAGAATTTTTAATTTCATTTATTGTGTTGTTCATCATTGTTTGTTTGCTCTTTAGGTCTTCTAGGTCCTTGTCAAACATTTCTTGTATATTCTCCATTCTATTTCCAAGATTTTGGATCATCTTTAGTATCATTACTCTGAATTCTTTTTCAGGTAGACTGCCTATTTCCTCTTTTTTTTTTAAGTATTAGTTTCTTTTTTTAATAAATTTATTTATTTATTTATTTTTGGCTGCGTTGGGTCTTAGTTGCTGTGCACAGGCTTTCTCTAGTTGCAGCGAGCAGGGTCTATTCTTGGTTGCAGTACGCAGGCTTCTCATTGCGGTGGCTTCTCTTGTTGTGGATCACGGGCTCTAGGCACATGGGCTTCAGTAGTTGTGGCTCATGGGCTCAGTAGTTGTGGCTTACGGACTTCAGTAGTTGCAGCACACGGGCTCTAAAGCACAGGCTCAGTAGTTGTGGCACACGGGCTTAGTTGCTCCGTGGCATGTGGTATCTTCCTGGACCAGGGCTTGAACCCGTGTCCCCTGCATTGGCAGGCAGATTCTTAATCACTGCGCCGCCAGGGTAGCCCTGCCTATTTCCTCTTCATTTGTTAGGTCTCGTGGGTTTTTACCTGGCTCCTTCATCTGCTGCGTGTTCCTCTGTCTTATTTTACTTATCTTAGTGTGTTTGGGGTCTCCTTTTTGCAGGCTGCAAGTTTGTAGTTCCCGTTGTTTTTGCTGTCTGCTCCCAGTGGGTAAGGTTGGTTCAGTGGGTTGTGTAGGCTTCCTGGTGGGGGGGACGGGTGCTTGTGTTCTGGTGGATGAGGCTGGATCTTGTCTTTCTGGTGGGCAGGACCACGTCCAGTGATATGTTTTGGGGTGTCTGTGACCTTATTATGATTTTAGGCAGCCTCTCTGCTAATGGATGGGGTTGTGTTCCTGTCTTGCTAGTTGTTTGGCATAGGGTGTCCAGCACTGTGGCTTGCTGGTCATTGAGTGGAGCTGGGTCTTGGCGTTGAGATGGAGATCTCTGGGAGAGCTTTTGCTGTTTGATATCACATGGGGCCAGGATGTCTCTGGTGGACCAGTGTCTTGAACTTGGCTCTCCCACCTCAGAGGCTCTGGCCTGATACCCGGCCAGAGCACCAAGACCCTGTCAGCCTCATGGCTCAGAGGAAAAGGTAGAAAAAAAAAAGAAAGAAAGGAAAAAAGTAAATAAAATAAAGTTATTAAAATAAAAAATATTAAAAATTAAAAAATTAAAAAGTAATAAATAAAAACAGAAAGAGAGAAAGAGAGAGGAACCAATCCAAAAAACAAATCCACCAATGATAACAAGTTCTAAAAACTATACTTAAAAACCCTAAGAAAACAAAAAACAGACAATCAGAACCCTAGGAATAATGGCAAAAGCAAAGCTATACAGACAAAATCACACAAAGAAGCATACACATACACACTCACAGAAAGCAAAAAAGGAAAAATACATACATTATATATTAAAAAAAAGGAAGAGAGCAACCAAATCAGTTAACAAATCTACCAATGATAATAAGCTCTAAATACTAAACTAAGATAAACATAAAACCGGAAACAAATTAGATGCAGAAAGCAAACCCCAAGTCTACAGTTGCTCCCAAAGTCCATCGCCTCAATTTTGGGACGATTCGTTGTCTGTTCAGGTAATCCACTGATGCAGGGTACATCAAGTTGACTGTGGAGATTGTGATTGTGATTGTGATTTAATCCGCTGCTCCTGAGGCTGCTGGGAGAGATTTCCCTTTCTCCTCTTTGTTCGCACAGCTCCTGGGCTTCAGCTTTGGATTTGGACCTGCCTCTGCGTGTAGGTCGCCTGAGGGCATCTGTTCTTCGCTCAGGCAGGACGGGGTTAAAGGAGCATCTGATTAGGGGGCTCTGGCTCACTCAGGCGGTGGGGGGGGGGAGGGGTGCAGATGCGGGGTGAGCCTGCAGCAGTAGAGGCTGGCGTGACGTTGCAACAGCCTGAGGCGCGACGTGTGTTCTTCTGGGGAAGTTGTCCCTGGATCACGTGGGGACAGTTTCTTGCCTTTTGGGAAGTCTGAGGTCTTCTGCCGGCGTTCAGTAGGTGTTCTGTAGGAGCTGTTCCACATGTAGATGTACTTTTCATGTATTTGTGGGGAGGAAGGTGATCTTCATGTTTTATTCCTCCACCATCTTGAGGCGCCTCCTTTCAGAGTATTTTAAAAAGGCTTTAGAAACACATTTTGATATTATGATTCATCATCCTTCTCTTTATATATAAACCATTGCTAAATAACTGAACTTTGCTATTAACGTGAAACAGATGTTTAGGCTGGAAAGTATATATTTGACTCATGGCCCTGGGTATCTTAGCCAGTGTCTCACTCCTAAACGAGTCAACTGTCTTCAGCCCTAAAGAAGGAAAAATCCCATTAACAATGATTTTGCTTTCATACATCAAAAGTCTTCTCTAAAATGTTCAGTACCATAGCTATGAGGAGACACACATAACAGCTACCTGAAGGGCAAATAGAGCTTCATGGTTGTTACATTTCTATTATATTCTCTGGATTGGTTTTAAAATGTTAAATTGTTCTGGGCATTATCCTTGTCAAAAAGTATACAGTAAGAATGTATCTGAGGCCACTGTGCTGGGCTTTAAGATAGGAATCATTCTATGTGATTGGTCTGTAAAAAAATCGACTCTGCATTCCATGCCCTTGTTCTCACCCTAGTCAGCAAGAAGATAATCAGTGTCACTTCATCGTCAGCTCTCCCTGAGGCAGTGATGTTCCATCAGAAAGCACCAGCTTTGTGGTCAGTCAGACCTTGAATAAAATCCCAGCTGGTATGCTTGGTTAGGTGTTTGACTTTAGGAAATTATTCAGCCTGTGAGCCTCAGTTGACTCATGTGTAAAATGGGATGACTGTCTCTATGTGCCTCCCAGAAGTCATAAACACCAAATTAATCCTGTACCCATTTTGTTTTCCTTCCCTATATTTCTGTGTGCTATCATTTCAACTTTTAATTCATTTAAGTCTAGACGTATTTTATGTATCCTTGCAACCTACCTGAAATCATTTCTGAAATGGCAGAACACAATCAACCCATGAAAGAATACATGTGTAGACCATGGAGCATCACATCCACAACCAGTGTGCCGTGAGATGCCCCATAAATACTAGTCTTCACCATCAGGTGCTGTGTTTATTCTGAGGCCTTAGCCAGTCCCAGAGCCCAGGTTCTGTTCTTTGAGCATCACAGCTGCCTTAGTGGAAAAAACAAGATCTTCAAAGTGCCAGTCTTTTGTGGTTTATCAAACAACAAAAGAGATGATCAGAATACTTCAGCCAGTCTCAGTGAGCTCTCATGGATCTTACTGTGCTACTTCCCAGCCCCTTCTTGGGTTTGTAATATAGAAGAGAGACTAGCATGGACGCTTGGAATTACAGCATCCCCTCTGTACCATCCACGGAAGGGAGTCCTCCTCCTACTCTGGGTGGAGCAGGACTTGTGTCTCACTGGGCAGCCCGTGTGATCTTTGTCAGTCACAGCCGGGGCTCTCATTGCTCTGAATCTGCTCCTTGTGGCATCAACCGGATACCCCAGTCACCTGGATACACCTGCTGATCCTGGAGCAACCCACATCCTTGGGCCTCCTGTACATTCCATCCTTTACCAGTTTGAAGGCAGCTCTCCTTCCCTTCTCAGGTCTCTGCTTCAGGCTTAACAGTCCTATCTGTTTTTTGTGTGAAATGGTCTAGACCTTGAGCATCTCAGCCGTCCTCATCCAGTCGTTTACTGGGTTGACCCTGACTGTGCCCTCCTTAGACTGCTCCAGGTGTCACCTACTCAGCTCATAGTAGAGGGACCTGTTACTTCCTCTGAGTCCTATGTTCTGCTCTCATTTATGCCTCTTAAAATTGAAACCCTCGCAATTATTTTACTCAAGTATTGCCAAGCCAAGTCTTCATCATCCCACTCTCATGCATGTGTGTTTTACTGAAAAGCAGAAATTTACATCTCCTCTATCAATTCTCAACTTCTTGGCTTTAACTCAACATTCCATTCCATAGAGGTCGATGTCACTGCTGTCCTTCATCATCTCTCCAGCCCCCTCACTTGTGCTATCTGCACATGGGCTTGCCTGTCACCATCTGGGTCTTCGTTCATGATTTGTTAATGTTGATGAGCTGTACAGAGCCATGGATGCCTGACTTGGTTAAGGCAGTCAAAAAAAGGAATTCTCAACTTCACACTTTATTTTCTACCTTTTTCAGAATGGGCAGGATTTTGCTGGATATTCTCTTCCCAGTGAGCTGTTTTAAGCACGGTTTGTAGATCTTTCTGCAAAGCATTGAGTATCTCAAAAGGCATTCTTTTTTGAGTATAAAGCAGGAAGATTATATGGCTTATGTGTTAATAGTAAAATGCAGCACTGTAATTCAGATTTGCAGTTATGCTGGGAGGGCTTTACATATTTCAACTCGCAATTAAGCTACCCCCCAATTTATTTGGATATGTTTTCAAAGCACCTGGACAAATTTACTGTGGAGATAAAGTCATGAAGCTCCCTCATCAGATGTCTTAGGGCTATTAGAGCTCTCGGATGCACACCTAGGAGTGTGTTGGGCCCTGGATATATTACTATTAAATGTAATAAAGGCAGTAGGAACAATGCAGCAGTAACAGGAGTGACCATCTTTCTGTAATTAGTGAACACCTGCTCACCTGCTCAGATATATTCATTCCCATCCTGACACCCACTTTGGAAGTAGAATTTCATTTTTCTCATTTCGCAGATCAGAAAAAGGAGACTCAGGGAAGTTCAGTAACTTGCCCAAAGTCACAGAATCAGTCAGTGGCCGATCCAAGATATTAACCAGGTCTGGCCTTATTTCAAGCCCTTTCCATTGTGTCCTGAAGCCTCTCAAAATATCTCCCACAGCAAAAAAAAAAAAAAATCCCAAAAACCCATAAAACAAAAAAACCAGTGACTGTCAGTTAAAGCATTTGCTCTTGACTCGAGAAGTATGGTGGTCACAAGAGCCCGTCTGGAAGGGAAGGCGGCTGTAGCCCGGGGCCTAGGGTCCCTGTGTGCCTCACTCCAGAAAGGCCTTCTCTGGGTCCCTAGAGGAGCTCTGTGCATCCTCTCTCTGTGGGGGGCAGCGCCAGGTGTGGCAGAGGTGACCATGCTCCCTGTCACCTCCTCAGAAGCAGGCGTTGGTCCCAAAACTCTCCTCTGCCCTCAGGCAGGTCCAAAGTGACCCAAGTCAAAACCAGCACGACTCTCCCAAGGCCACTCTCCAGTTCCTCTGCTGAGCTGTCTCACTGATGACTAGACCACAGGAGCCTTGCAGCTCAGGGGCTTGGAGCCCCTCCGCAGGCTCGGCAGGAGGTGGTGAGGGGCCACCTGGCCAGGTGTGGACCATCGCTGGCGAGTTTGTCTTTCGCTGATTCTGCGGGGACCTTGCGATGCTCCCGCATCCCTGAGCGTGGCGCCGAGGTGCTCCTCCCCGAGGTCCCGGTCTGTTGGGAGCTTCAGCCCCGCCTGCTTCTCCGCAGCCCCGGACCCTGAGCAGGGAGGCCGGGGGGCGACCCCGTGGGTGTGGCCTGCCGCCTCCGGTATTTCCAGAGCGGGGATTGGGAGCCTCTCCCACTGGGAGACCGAGGACCACCAGTGATGTGAGGCACCAGGGTGCCCAGGTTCCAGACCTTGCCGGGCTGTTAAGTAACTTGATAGGCCTGTGAAAAGGATCAGGAAACGCCCTCACTTTTCCTGGGGGCTGATGATAAGTCTTAGGGAATCCTCCCCCCGGAAGGGACTCCGAGGCTGATGCATATATAAATCTGGGAGTTCTGAGCAATTTAAAAATGCCTGGGAGTCACTTTGAGGTTCCATATGTGTGTCTATTGATAAACGAGGCGTGTTTCGGGACTGACACGGTTTAGGCCACGTGTGAGGAGGCAGTGCATCCCGGGACTTACAAGCGCAGCCAGGGTGGGAAATCGGACCAAGTCTCGAACTTTCCAAAAGTGATAGAGGTGAAGAGAAGCCAGCAAGAAACATTCTTAGTTATGTAGAACGAAGTGGAGGTATCCAGGCAGACTGACGAACCACAGGAGCTCAGAGTTTAGTATCCGTAAATCTCAGCCAGGTGGCTGGGGACACGTGGGCTGAGTCTGTGGATGTACAGCCGGCAGCCTGCCTCACCTTTCATTCCACTCTAGTAAAACTGAGCCCTGCGTAAACATTTTCCTGGACTTCAGGCCACAGTTAAGCAAGAAACAGATGAGCAGGTGAGACCGTGGCCAAAATGGCAAGAGAAAGGCAAGGTGTGAAACCCAGAGGTCCAGAGAGGGATTGTTTCTGCCCGGGACTTGGGGTGTGGCAGGCCTGCAGGGGAGGAGAATCGTCTTTCCCACTGGGCTTGGTAGTGTGAGATGCAAGCCTAATGCTGCTGGCAGCCTTTTTGTTCCCACGAGGTGTGAACTGGCCTGAGAACACAGCAAACGGGCAGGGCCGAGGGACGTGGAGGATGATTCCTGATGACACCACGCACCCTAGCCCCTGAGTCCAGCTGGGCTCCATTGACCTTTCAGCTGTGTGAACCAGTGAGTTCCAGATTTTGCTTAAGCCGTTTCCAGTTGGGTTTTCTGTCACTTGAAATTGAGAGACTCATAATAAAAGCAAGTGATGGCTTTTATCGAAGGGATCCTTCCTTCATAATTCTATTTGGAAGGATGACAGCATGAAGGTAAGACCTTTAGCACCGTAATTCTGTGAGTCTAAATAGTCTAGAATTCCAGAGAAGGGTGGAGTGGCAGACAGGAGTCTGAGCCTCCCTCGCTCTCTGGCTGATACGCCCTGTGTCTTAATCAGTCCTTCCACCTCCCTTCTCGGCCTTGGATTTGCTCAACTGGAAACCCAGGTCTATGTCTGAATGCTGTTATGTCTGCAACACTAAATGATGAACTTGGCCCCAGCCTGCTGTTTTGCTGACGGATGAGAAAGCTCACACACACGTACCCAGGGGTAAGGTTTGACACTTTGGGTGTGGTGGTGAGCGATTATGCAAATGTATTCCAGAAGTAGGCCGCTTTTGAGGAACTCCAGTGTGTTGAATTTCTCAGCGCTGGTTTGAGCTTATTATTCATTATGCTGCAATGCATAATTTTACTCAGAGTCCTGTGCCATCCTGCTGAGCAGTTACAGAATCTAGAAAGTGCAGAGTAGTGAAATTGACCGGGCGCCTGCCGGAAGGGCTCCACCTGCCCACCTGCTGCCAGCTGTCTGGTGCTGCTGACTCGACATGTCAAGGTCACCTGGGAGTCAAGGTCACCCAGGAGTGAGGCTGTGTGGCAGAGTCCGGCTGATGGGTGGTTGCAGGGAGTGTCAGCCTAGCACAGCACAAGGGCAGAGCCCTTCTCAGGCCTGGCAGCTTTTTCAGCTTTTAAGGATGTGTTGGAGATGGGATTGATTGATTCTAAACAAAGGAAGGCAGAAGGCTTCAGCTTTTAAATCTGCATTGCCTCAAAGCCTTTCACTGCAGGGCTCACACGTTCCTGGTGCAGGAGATTTCCTGGGCAGATGGAGGTATCTGCACAGTGAGGGTTCACTCCCCAACACCAAGAACCCTGAGCGCTTTAGAAGGCCTTGCTTGTGATCAGCCAACACGCAAAGTGCACGTTACCGGCCACGCCATCCCCGTTGCCGACAGAGATATGGGAGGAGCCATATGGGCTGTGGGGTGACCCCTCTGAGTCCTGGGGGACTAATGCATTTGAGGCTGTAGCTTAAGACTCACTCCTTACCACTGCAGTCATGGGGTAGGGGGCGCCCTTTAGTCTTGTTACTGTCGACTGAAAACATGCACAACTGAAAAGTTGAGAATTATGTTTTATTCTGAGGACTTTCTGAGGGCTTCAGACCCAGAAGTCAGTCTCTCAGATGGCTCTGAGGGACGGCTCCAAAGAGGTAAGGGGGGAGCCAGGATATAGAGGAGTTTTTGCAAGAAAAACCAGGTAGTCGGAACATCAAAGGGTTACTGTTAATTAAAGAAAACCAGGCATCTCAAGTTAAGGAATATAGCGCTTTTCTCTATATGGGCAGATGCAAGAGTCTGGGCTCACTGAAATCATTCCTTTGATATGCACCTTAACTATCTAGGGTCAGTGTCATGTTCTTTCCCATCCTGAGTCTCCTCAGGGTGCACGTTTAGGGGTGGCTGCAGTGGCTGAGGGCTTGGTGGTGGGCATCCTGTTTGCTTCCATCCTGAGTTCCCTCAGGGTGCACCGTCTGGGCAGCTGTAATGTGGTGGCTTGATGGCTGCAACATCCTTTGTTTACTGATACGGAAGGTGACATTTTTCATTCACAATACCCTGAGCGTATTTCCAAGGCTGACTTCCGTCCCTCACTATTGAAAGCCAAGACCTGACCCAGGCTTTGCATGTGGTTGCTGTTTCGGGGTTCCTGGTACTATTGGCTGATGAATGAAATGAATGCATTATGTGAACATAGGAAGCCGTGCTCTTTTTTTCTTGTCGCTTTGGAAACATTCTGCTATCATCACTCCATAGGGTTTATAATGCTCTTTCATGTCTGGATTACTGTGTTTGCCTCTCTCTGTAAATGCAATTAAGTAGACAGATGCTCCCCATCAAGCTTGTTTAAATGAAAAATGACCAGTAATGGAAAAATAATCGCATACATGAGAATTAGAAAAAATATTACCTGATAAGAATAATGGCAATTTAATGTATTATATTCCTTTTCTGATTTGTAATGTCTTACTAAGTTACATTTTAAAAAATTATTTGTTTTGGAGGTTGTGTGGTTGGAGCTTAATTTCCTAGAGACAGGAAAGGCTTTGGAGAGAGGTGTACTTTGAGGTTTGAGAGAAAGGAGAGAAAGTTCTTAGTGGATTTTAAAGAAAATTGCATAGAAAATGAAATTTTAAAAATGATTAATTTTAAGAGCCGTCCAAAAATAATAGAACACTAGCCTCCTAGCTAAGGTTATCACGGGCAAAGGGGAGCCACTTGGGAAGCCTTCTGAGGAGGTTTCCTTGTCATTGTCACACTATCTGGGGGAAAAGCTGGGGCAGGTGGCAGACACTTGGAGGAGGTGAATGAACTCATTTTCTGTTGACTCTGGTCCCTATGCTCCCAGAGCCAAGATTCAACACAATTTTAATATTTAAAATCAAATTTGAAAAACACTGTCAGGATAAAAAAAATACTATTTCTTTTTCCCCATAAAAAGTACTGATGCGGTGATATCAAAACTATTTTCTGTTCATCCATTGTCAATCATGATGACCCTGGGTAACAGGCCTGTTACAAGGTTAAAGTGATTCTTAGTTTAGTTTTGTAGTAGACTGCCATAGAAGGGACTCTGTATTTTAATTTCCTACCAAAAGTGCTATGTTTTAGTTGCGATTTTATGCACTCAGAAAACTGAGGATCAGAAGAATTATGTGATTCTCTCCTTTACATCCCTCAATAATTTAATAAGTCATAAAGCAAGTGAGAAACAGAAATCAGATTTATCAACTTAAAGTTGCAGTCTTATTCTTGGGGTTCCCCTGCCTTATTGTTTGTGTACTGTTTCCAGGCCGAATTATTTTGCATAGGGTACACCATCATTAAAAATGCAAACATGAGATGTCAAACCTGCATAAATACCTTTATTTATAATTTTAGTCAGTGTAACTGATTTGACCAGGTGCCACATGGTGACTGTAGAATTAGGAGCATCCTTTTAGTTGAACTTGATTTTGTAACAGATCTGAAGACTGAGTGCAGGTGAGGTACAATGTTATACTTTAGGAGTGAATAAAATAGCAAAGGAAAAGTGAAGTCCATCTCAGTGGAAAACAGAGCTGGTGTGATTTTAATAAGTGCCACATCCCTTGAGGACTAAACAGCACCGTGTCTTAACGGGCTTCATGTTCGAAGAACGTGTCTTCTCGAGTTGTGTCTCTCCTGACACAAGTGACTGTGAAAACGGAAGGATCTAGATGTAACTCATCAGGGCTGTGCATGTCACTGCAAAATCCTGCAGTCCCGTTGCCAAGGGTTGACGTTTCTTTTTGCTGTGTGCTCATCTTGATCCAAATTCTGTGCATACCAGGGGTAACTAATGAAAAAATAAATGTGTCTTCATCCCCAGGAGGAATAACACCCGGAACTCTAAATAAAACACTGTCAAATCCGTAACATTGGGCCTCTTTTTACCAGGAGGCTATAGCACCCAGAAGTCAAAACCTTAAATCAGTCATGTTAATCCTGGGGAAAAACCCAGCAGCACCCCAGTCATTTAATCCTTATGAATCTGCTACAATCCTGTGCATCTCCATCTTTTCAGTTCCCCATCTGGCTGACTCTTTGCCCAACCACATGCAGCTAGATTTTTTTATTACTGTTTTTATTAGTTGCATTTGCTGAAAGAGAAGAAACACTTTTCACCCCCTAAATATTTATGACTTCCCAGTGAATGAATAGTTGGACTCCTTCTCCTGTATTTGGAATGCTGGAGAGTCTTGGATTTTTCTGACTGAAATGGGAGAAGTGATCCTAATTTGTGATGCAAGCAAGTTAGGGTGAGAGATGAGAATCTCACATGAATGCATTGTAGTCACGGAATTCAGGCCTGCTATTAGCTATGGAGACTTTTTTAATTAAACTTTTTTTTTTTAAAGCTAAGTATAGATTCACATGGAGTTGAAAGAAAGAATAAAAAGAGATCTCCCCATATACTCTTTATCCAATTTACGTGTGTTAACGTCTTGTAAAACGATCCCCAGGATATTGATGTTGGTCCAGTCAAGATACAGACCAAGTCCATCCCCACAGAGACCTCTCCTGCTGCCCTTTGATAGTCACACACTCTTCCTTTCTGCCTCTCCCTCCGTCTTACCTCCTGTCAACCACTAATCGGTTCTCCAACTCTATATTTTGTCATTGCAAGAGTTTTATATGAACGGAATCATATAGTGTTTAAACCTCATGGGATTGGCTGTTTTCACTCACTGTAGTTCAGTGAAGATTCTTCCAGGTTGTTGTATGTCAGCAGTTTGCCCCTTTAATTGCTAAGCAGTATCCCATAGTATGGAAACCACAGTCTGTTTAACAACTCACCCACTAAGGGACATCTGGGTTGCTTCCAGTTTTTGGCTATTATGAATAAAGCTGCCAGGGACATTTGTCTATGGGTTTTTAGGTGAACATAAGTCTTCACTTCTCTGGCATAATTGCCCAGGAATATAATTGCTGGGTCACATGGTAGTTTTTTTAAAGAAACTGCCAAACTTTTTTCAGAGGAGCGATACCATTTTACATCCCCACCAGCAATGTGTAAGGGATCTAGTTTCTCCATATCCTTGCAAGTATATTGATGTTTTCACTATTTTATACTTTAGCCATTCTAATGGGTATATAGTGATATCTCACTGTGGTTTTAATCTTCATTTCCCTAATGACTTATGACATTGAACATCTTTTTCTGAGCTTATTTGCCATCAGTATGTCCTCTTCAGGGAAATGTTTGTTCACGTCTTTGCTCACTTTCTAATTGGATTCTTTGTGGGTTTTTTGTTTGTTTTGTTTTGTTTTTCTTACTGCTGAGTTTTGAGGGTTTTTTATATATTCTAGATACTAGCACTTTGTTGGATATGCGGTTTGCAAATATTTTCTCTCAGTCTGTACCTGGTCTTTTCATCCTTTTAACGGAGTATTTTACAAAACAAAAGTTTTTCAAAAGATGTTCTTGTTAAATGCACATGGACAATTCTCCAGAATAAACCATGTGTTAGGCCATAAAACAAACCTCAATAAATTTAAAAGGATTGAAATCATGCCACATATGTTCTTCAGCTACAATGGAATGAAATCGGAAATTAACAGCAAGAGGAAATCTGGAAAGTTCCCAAAGAAGTGTAAAGTAAAGCTACTTAAACAATCAATGGGTCAAAAAACAAATCACAAGAGAAAATAAAAAATATTTTGTGATGAATGCAAATGAAAACATAATATATTAAAACTTACGGTATGTAGCAAAAGCAGTGCTCAGAGGGAAATTCATAGCTGTAAATGCCTAAATTAAAAGATAAGAAAAATCTCAAATCAATAAACTAGTCTTCCATGTTAAGGAACTAGAAAAAGAAGAGCAAACTAAACCAAAGCAAGCAGACAGATGGAAATAATAAAGATTAAAATGGAGAGAAATGAAATAGATAATAGAAAATCAATAGAAATAATAAATTACACCAAAAGTTGATTCTTTGAAAAGATTGACAAAATTGACAAGCCTTTACCAAGAATGACCAAGAAAAAAGGAGAGAAGACTCAAATTACTAAAATCATGGAAGTGGGTCCATTACTACCAACATTACATAATTGAAAGAGAATTCTATGAACTACCGTGTACCAACAAATAACCTAGCTGAACTGGAGGAATTCATAGAAACACACACCCTACCAAAACTGACTGAAAAAGAAATGGAAAATCTGAATAGACCTATAACAAGTAAAGGGAATTAATTGGTAATCAAAAAACTCCTAACAAAGAAAAGCCCAGGATGAGTTGTCTTCCCTCTGGAATTCTGTAAAATGTTTAAAGAAGAATTAACATCAGTCCTTCTCAAATCTCCCAAAAAAGAGTGGAAGAAGGAATAGTTCCGAAATCATTCTGTGGGTCCAGTATTACCCTGATACCAAAGCCAGACAAAGTCATCACAAGCAAAGAAAACCTTAGACCAATATCCCTTATGAATATAGATGCAAAAATCATCAAAAAATACTAACCCAGATGAAACGTGTATATATTCAACGTAAAAGGTGACAGTGTCCTTATTTAGTCTCTGGCTGCCTTCTCATTGTCCAGATTTCTCTAATGCTGCCTGCCGCATGCAGAGAACTGTTGCAGGAAGGGGGACCCCTTCCAGGGCCAGCCAGTGGGCTCTTATCTAGCACTCAGAAATGTGTCTGAGGAGACACACGTGCTGACAAATCAAGAAACTTTATTGGGAAGGGGCGCCCGGGCGTAGAGCAGGAGGGTCAGGGAACCCAGGAGGACTGCTCTGCTACGTGGCTCGCAGTCTTGGGTTTTATGATGATGGGGTTAGTTTCCGGGTTGTCTCTGGCCAATCATTCTGACTCAGGGTCCTTCCTGGTGGCCTGCGCATCGCTCAGCCAAGATGGATTCCAGCGAGGAGGATTCTGGGAGGTTGGTAGGACATATGGACTGGCGTCTCCTCTCTCCTTTTGACCTTTCCTGAATTCTTCTGGTTGGTGGTGGCTTGTTAGTTCCGAGTTCCTTACCAGGACTTCCTGTTGTAAGAGAACTCATGCCAGTGGCTACTATGGTGCCTGGCCAGGGCGGGTGGGTTCGTCAGTGGTCCCCCTCCCAGAACTACAGTCCATCCATCCTGGCTTTGCCATATCAACAGGCATTCCAGCCAGTCACACTTCCCCATCAAAAATGGGAATACTTCTCCCATAAATTGTCTGTGTGTGCTGACAAACTGGAACCTGAAGCAGGAGAATTAAGTAAATTACTGTTAAATTATTTAAGCTCCTCAGAAGAGGCCACATAAGAGAGAAGGTGCTGGATTTAGACGAGGGAGGCAAAGCTTGAAGGGAGGGAACCAGCCCTGCCGTATTAGCATAAGAAAGGGATGCTTTGAGTAAGTCAGTTTCTCTGGGAAGACCAACAATATTATTAGATTCTCGGCCCATGGCGCTCTGGACAGCATGGCCTAGCAATGAGCCTTGGCTTTGCCAGGCAGGGGCTAAGAGCACACACCACTGACGCCCACCTAACCACACCAGCATTCCGTACTTCCCCTGAGATTGTGGAATGAGTTGGGAGCCCACTTTTTCTCTCTGAGCAGCAGAACTGATGTTCATGCAATAGGACAGTGAAGGCAGAAATCCAATTACTGAGCTAATTAGCACCTTTGAGTGGTAAGCACCAAATTTACAGGAGGAAAGCACTGGAGATAAGCTCAAAATACCCAGTATGGTTGACAGTTGGCCTTCTTCGAGAGTCTGGTGGGAGCCAGAGGCCCTGGGGCACGCAGGCAGCAAAGCTTAGTTACCGCTGATCAGAATTTAGCACTCTGCAGCCAAAGCCTTTTGCAAAGATAGCCTTCCAGTTAACATAGTTTTAGAAGGTGTTTTAATTCCGTAAGGAGTTTGGTAAATGACTTTCTTTTGGCTCAGTCCCACTTTAAAAATTGTTTATTCTGCTGCTGAAAATTCCATTTGTCCTAGGTCTTAAGGTGAAATTAAAATTCCATTTAGGGACTAACTATGCCGACATGGGATTCCAGCCTTCATTAGAAAGAATTTTGTTGTTTGCTTTATTTTCTGCCACCCCGGGCTCTTTTATTTTCAAAGCCCATATGAGAGTATTTGCAAGGAACTGAAGCAGTATATTACTGCTGGGGTTAATGGCCTTTTTGAGCTGTAACAGAATATTCCTCCTTTCCAACCCATCTGTAGAGTCTGTTTTACAAAACTCAAATAGGATCCTGCCTAGATGGTTCTCAAATATCTGAGACATAGGAGTAAATGAGAATACTTTTGTTTTTCTGAAGACAAACTTGCTTATTTATTTAAAATACAGATGCATCTAAGCATCTTTTTAATCTGCTCTGATTCCCAAGAGACAAGTTCACGAAAGAAGTCTGCATTCTGAGGTTTCTTAAGCACCAAAAAGTGCTCGTTGTTTAATCACACGCAGTATGTCAACAATCACATTGAAATGTTATCTAGAAGCAGTCTCCTTTTTTCTTAGCAGGTATTATCAGAGAAAAACACTTCAGAAGCAGTATTATCTTTGACTATGCATTTATTTTGTCAACAAGTGGAGTGACTGCTGCGTGCCAGATGTCAGCAAAACGGTATCTCACGGTCCTAAGCGTCTGATATAAGAGGCAGATGTAATCAAATTATCATGTGAGAAATGGAGTATTGCTGAGTATTTGGGTCTACTTTTCAAATTAATAAATGCAATATTCTTTAAAAAAAAAAAAGGAAATGGAATATTTCCTGCCATGTCAGTAAACAAAGGATGTCACAGTCATCAGCAATTGATGGTGAGCTGGTGAGCCCTGAGGGAACTCAGGAAGGAAAAGAATACCTGCCATCTAGCAGCCATCAGACTGCAGCCTTTCCCTACAGTGAACCCTGAGGAAACTCAGGATGTGAAAACACAGGATACTGGCCTGAGATAGCTGAGGTGCATATCAAAGGGATGATTTCAGTGATCCCAGACTCTAGCATCTGCCCATACACAGAAAAGTGCTAAATTCCTTAACTTGAGATATCTGGTTTTCTTTCATTAACAATAATCTTTTGACATTCAGACTACCTGCCTCTTGTTGCAAAACTTCTATATATCCTGGTTATCCCTCACCTCCTAGGAGCAGTTCTCTCAGGGTTACTTGAGATGCTCCTCCCTGGCTTGAATTCCTAGAAATTCCCCCCAAATAAAACATAACTTTCAACTTTTAGGTTGTGAATATATATATATATATTTTTTTAGTTGACACACACAAAGATGTGTATGATGTAGAGTGAAGGCTCCAGAGGCCGCCCACCTGGGTCCAGATCTCGGCTAGACCACTCACGAGCTGTGAGACTTTGGACATTTAATCCACGGTGCCTCAGGTTCTTGCTCTGTGAGAACAGGTATATTCACCTAAGAAGGTGGTTGTGAAGATGTAATGAGTTAATACATGTGAAGTGCTTACATGAGTAAGTGCTACATACATGTTAATGGTCAGCTTTAGTAGTAATATTAACTGTGACACGTGCTCCAAAAGAGAGGTATGAAAGTGCACACAACACGTGAATCTCACCCCGAGCAGGTGCCAGGAAGGCTTCCCTGAGAAGGTGATTCTTAACTGGACGGGAAGGATTAGAGGAGTCAACGAGGAAAAGTGGGTGGAGCTGGAAAGGAAGTCCTCCAAATAGAGGACATAACAGGTGTAAAGGATGCAGGGGAGGGAGGGAGGGAGAAGGAGGTCAGGGCATGTTGAAAGTGCGGAAAAAGAAGGCCAGGGTGGTTGGAGCACAGAAAACAAAGGGCAGAGGGATGGCAAAGGCAGGGGCCAGGCATGGTAAAGATCGGACCCTCATTATGTTCAAACTTGTATGGTTTAGCCATATGAAATTGCCATTTTTGCAGGTCATAAACAGTTGAATATCATCAACTTCATGTGGTGGACGTCAGTTTCACATTTCATCCTTCAAAGGATGACGAGACCACCACTCAATGTCTGAAATAAGTCAAAGCTGGTCCGGCACAGTATCTCCAAGCAGAGCAGACTGTTGCACTTATAAAGGGTTTTCAGGACATATGAAGGTCAAGGGCCGGTGAATTTTAGAGACATAAGTGGGCTGATACCCTCTGCAGGGCAGTCACTTGGGGAGTGACTGTTGACCCCTGAGAGGTCTGGACTGAGTCTGTCCCTCACCAGCTGACTTTCAGAAGCAAGGGGCCACCATGGGCTGGCTGGCTTGCTTACCAAAGCTGTAAGTTGAGGTGGGTTGTCATAACTGAAAAGGTTTAAAACTGGTTCTGGCAGCCACTGGTTACCACGGCTACAGACAATCCACCTTTTCCTGAGCTTGTGAGAGCTGTTTTTGTTCTTGTGGTTCAACCTAAGAAAGGTCTATAAGAGTGGGCCCAACTCTTGAAAGCAAGTAGTGGAGACATAGACTACTAATCGTGAATTTTCTGGAATCAATTTGAAAAGAAAGATAGCTGTGTGTGTACTGCTCTGATGTTCTGAAGGTGAGTGACAGTCCATTGGCAGTTCAGATGCTTGCTTTTATTTTGTGGACGGGTGCTCAAAACTGATAAGGATCAAGGCCAATCTCCCATATCCTAAGTGCTAGTTATCTCTTCCCCCTGTGTGTTTTCTGTATTTTTCCCTCCCTTCCAACGCCTCCTTCTTCCGACAGCCTTGTCAAAGTGGAGCAAACACCCCAATGTGTGAGCTCCATCTCCCCTGCATTTCCCACTCATCCAACTGATTCTGTGAGCCCACTCTCATATGGAGGGATCTAATCAGGACCTCTTACCCTTTTGTGGCCCCTTCTAGGACAAGGCGCATGGATAATTCTAACACAAGACTGGTGGTCCAAATTGAAAAGGATCCAGGTAAGAGGATATCTTCCTTCTCTCTTTTTATGTATTTATTTTGTTGTGTACATGGATTCCTTCCATCCAAAAAGGGGAATTAAGTACTCACTATTTTTTAATCATTGTGGAGACAATGCATGTCTTGGTAAATAGGCTGATGGTAAAAAGAAAACTGTGCAAATAGAACTGATCAAGTATCCTGATTTGGTTTAGAAATGCATTCCTCCATTATTTAGAAATGATTAGATATCTTTTCAGTATTGAATGACCCTGTTAAGACATTTTAGTTTGTGTATGCTACACGTCGAATATAGACAGTAAACCTTGGTATTAGTCTTCTGGCAACATTTTTTTTGGAAAAATGTCAGTGTTATGATGTCCATAAAGGCAAGCAATTCCAGGATCTGGGATCCAGAAGTCTTCAGAAACTTTGTACCGCATTAAGCTATGGAAAGATTTACCTGCCAGAAAATTACTTTTTTCTTCCTGTAATCTATTTCACTTTTAACCATCTGACCTCTTTTTTCCTCATATCAGTATGCAAATTTCAACTATTCTGTATTTTTATCCACCTCATTCTCTCTCTCCCTTGGGCCAAAAATGTTGTCTAGGAAGAATTGTCTCATGCTTATTAGCTATATTTGAATTGCATATACATGATTAATTTGAAATCATAATTTGGAACTTGAAAACACCTGAAGAGACAGGTTTATTTTTTGTTTAACTTTACGTGAGCCCAACTTTAAGGGGGCATGGGTTGGGGTATAAGTATCTCTAGTGTGGATCCGTGGGACTCTGTAACTTTGCAGGGCCATTGATATCATGCATATGGACAGTTTCATAAATGCATTGCACCTTTAGTTGTTCATAATTTTGTCTCATTTTAATCTAATTATACAGATGCGTGGTCAGTGTGTTCTAAGCTCTCCCCTTTTAGTGGTTTAAATTCTTTTGTTTTATTCGAACAGACAGTTTGAACAATTAAACAAAAGTTAATCCTCTCATTCAGGCCTTTCCTTTAAAAGTGCTAGAGACTCAAAGTAATCTCTAGTTAGTGTCTCAGGATGCATGCTGGTCCATCATAGAAAATGAATATCATGGAAGGTCAAGAAGGCTTCATCTGCATAGAAAGTTAAGCATACTGATACTTTATTAGACAACGTGACATGACTCAGTCCATAGGATAGTTCATTTCTTTCTATTAATCATGATTAGGTTATAAATGCCCTAATTTCAATTCCGCTTTTAACTGGCATGAATGCCTAGCAATGATATCCATAGTTTGATAGTGTTACTTTGTAGATTTCTTAGCGGTGGATCAGTGATCTTCCTTATGTGCATGCACTTGGGGCCACTCTGCACCTTCCTGCACCTCCAGTCATGCTCTGGTTCCCAAGGGTACAGAGCAGAGAAGCTCCGTTCAGATCTCTAGGCTTTATCTCGAACTTCCCTGAACCTCTGTCTCTACTCCAATAGCTGGAAGGGGTCCTTGAGCTTTGCTTTAGGCCTTTTCTCTTTGGGGCAACTCTATGCTTCTCTGACTTTCCAGAGCCAGAATTTACTCCCCAAAGAAAACATGCACTTAAAATAAAAGCACTGATGGCAAACTTTCCTCCTCGCCTCTCCCAGTACTTCTAACTCCCCCAAGACCACAGACCAGGAGGACTTCCCTGTTTACCCATTCTTCTCAGAAAAGGTTCTATCCTTCATCGTGAGAGATCTGACAGAGGAAATAAAAGGAGTCTGGGCCCAGCAAGGAGATGACAAGAAATGCACTACAAAGCCCCAGTTTCACGCCCTTGAAACACACTAGCCTTCCACTGGGAAGCAGGGCAATCCGTCACTCCATCTCCTTTGCTGTATCCTTGCTCCTTCTTGGGGTCCTGACCCACCCGATTCAAATGGCTAAGGTTAAACAAACAAGCAACAGTTGACAATACCAAGTCCTGGCCAGGATGCGGAACAGCTGGAATTCTCAGTCCCTGTGACGGGGCTGCAAAACAGTCCAGCCACTTTGGAGAACAGCAGTGCCACTCCTAGGGGTTGACTCAAGCGAAATGAAAACGTGTTCACGTGAACTTCTGTTCATGAGTATTGTGAGTGGCTTTATTCATCATCACCAACACTGGAAACAACCCAAGGGTCCTTGAGCTGTTGAATGGATAAGCAAACTGTAGTAGCTGCTTACAAAAGAAACAGAACAGAGTGCTGCTGTGTACCACAGTATGGATGAACACAAATGCATCATTCTAAGTGGTGGTTACGTGACTATGTTAAGCATATGTTAAGACTCATAGGATTGGACACTAAAAAGGGTGAATTTTACTCTCTATAAGTTACTCCTCAATAAGTCTCAGTCTGATATACATATATAACTTAAAAACAATAAATTGCCTCAATATATAATAATTTATATCTATGTATATAATATATAAAATATAGGCTTGTATATAATATATATAGATTTGTGTATAATATATAATATTATATATATATTTGTATATAATATATAATACTAGTAATGGTTATGAATATTGTTGAATGTATGTATATATAGACTTTATTTTCTGTATATAATATATAATACTAGCAAAAATTATTTATATTGTAGAATATATGTATGTATATATATATATGTGTGTGTGTATACACACACACACACACACACAGTTTATCTGTAAATTATATCTCAATGAAACCCTGGAGTCACTCGATGGGAATGTTCTCAGAGGCAAAATTTCTCTTAATGAAGCTGTATCATCTATGGTGTTATCTATTACTCAGCAGATAGTTAGTGATTCTCTACTACGTGTTAGGAATTCTGCCAGTATTGGGATACAAAAATAAGCATATTCAGTCTTCCTTCACTGTTGGGTGCATTGGAGAAATTGAATGTTAATCAATACACATACATATACACACAAAAGAACAGAAGTCAAATTCCAACTGTGACAAGTGCTTCAAAGCAGAGGGTCACAGTCCTGACAGCCTGTAACAGGGGACTTGGCCTGGCGAGGCGGTCAGTGAAGGCTTCCCTGAGGTGGCCATCGAGTGGAGGTCTGAAGAATCGTAGCGGTAATAAGCCAGAGAGGAATGGAAGGAAAACCCAGGCAGAAAGATCAGTCTCTGAAAAACCCTGGGGTGGGCGGGGGCCTGTGAGTCACTCAACTGAGAGAAGTTCTGTGTTGCTGAACATGAAGGATGAGGAAGGGGTTAGTGGGAGGTGAGGATGGAGAGTGAAGTGGGGAGCAGACCACATGGCGCCCCTGGTGTGACTATACATGCTGGGTTGATCAGGGCTGTCCTAGCTTATTCCTATGAAGGATAACTTATGGGACCCTATTATAGGCGATGTTATAAAGTCGTCTCTATCTTAAGAGCCCTGAGAAACCACTATGAATCATGGGTTGGGGAGGTCCTGGATGGCACCTTCCCCTTTCCAGTCTGGAAAGCTTGTTCTGGCTGTGAGGTAGAGAATCGATGAGCGAGCAGGTCCCAGTGAAGATGCATAGGTGAGTCACATGACCACTGTGTGGGATATTTTTGTATCCCAATACTGGCTCACAGAGGGTGAGCATCTACTTGAGAAATCATGGAGCTTGGAATAGGGTAGGGGTAATGGGAATGGAGAAAAGTAGGAAGATGCAAAAAATACGTGAAGAAAGTAAAATTGAGAGGCTTGGGTGGGAAGGAGTGGGAAGAAAGATCCCTAGGTTGTGGCTGGCTGGATGGTGGGGCCGTTGGCTGAGGTGGAGAGCGGATGTGGGGACCTGACCTGGACCACTGTGGGGGGAAGCATCTGAAACATACAAGAGGTGTTAGGTCCATGAGGAAGTAGATGGGTCGAGAGCCCAGGCCAGAGATCTCAGCTGGAGGTAGGCACTTGTCGGGTGTCTCATTTAGACACGAACTCAATCCATGTGTGCAGATGACATTGACCAGAAAGAGTATAGTGGGAAGAAATAGGAGGGTGTCACCACCCTGGCGGGCGAAGTGTCTGAAGATCTGATTCACCCCCATCAAGTAACAGCTCCCTGTCTCCCAGGTCAAGCACGCTGGAGTGGGACTCACTGGGCATATTCCTTCTCGTCCTGTCTTCAGGAAACGATGGCAACAACCTCAATTCCATCTTCTACGAACACTTGACAAGGGCCCTCCAGGAATCCCTCTGTGGAGACCTCGTCCTTGGCCGATGGGGTAACTACAGCTCTGGCGATTGCTTTATATTGGCTTCAGATTACCTCAATGCTTTCGTTCACCTGATTGAAATCAGCAATGGGCTTGTCACCTTTCAACTTCGGGGACTGGAATTCCGAGGTAAGAATCTCTTTATCGTTGAAGTTGTCGGAAGTCAGTCATTTGAGTTAATTATCATGCGAAGCTTTAATAAGAAGTCACCCTTAAAAAGGAAGAATGGAATGCCTGTCCTACGGAATGAGAATTAGGGAACTTGCTACAGTCACTTTGTTCCATGTATTTGGATATAACTAAACCCCAGTCATCTGAGGTAATAATAAGGTGAAACGTCTGGTGTAAACCTTCAGAGTAGCAAGTCAGGGTTTTGGTTTCATTCCTTCTGGGAAAAACTCAGAAGCAATAAGAGGGTGTGGACCATATGGAACCTGGTTCCTTGGGTTACGAGTGTCATGGTCTATTGTGGGTGAGTCATTTAGTGTCTCTTAGCTTTTTTTTTTTTTATCATCTGTAAAATGATAATAAGAAGAATGGCTGCCTCATAAAGTCATTGTGTGATTTAAATGAGATCACGTACATGCAGGCACTACATGAATGCTTACTGCCCTGTGGTGACTGAGTTGGCCTGAATCTTGGAAGTGTGACTCTGGTTTTTCCATGAATCAGACGCTGCAGTTGTGTCGTGATGACGCTGGGATCAGCATCCCAGATGTACTCATGGGCCCGTCTCCTGGGTTCTTTGTTTATCCTTGATTCATACATGCCTTTCTCCAATACAACCCTCCCTCTGTGTCAGGCAATGTTCTAATGCTGGGGATGCAATGGGCACATGACCTTGAGTGTTACCCTCATGACGTGGAAAATAAACAAGTAGACAAATGAGCAAAGAAGTCACAGCTTGCAGAAAAGGTATAAGGAGGTGAATAAGGGTCTGTGAGCTAAATCACTGCAGAGGGTGAGGAAGTGGTACATGAGATGGGATCGTCAGGGAAGGATCCTGAGGAGAACAGGAAGAAGAATGTTCTAGGCCCAGAACTGGGAACTGCTGAATGTCTGAGTCGGGAGCAACCTGGGAGGAATGACCTGACCAGAGAGGGTGGGAGGACTGGTCATGGGGGCCTCCTGGCCAGGGGGAAGGGCTGCATTTTTTTTCTGTGCACAGTGGGGAGCCATGGAGGGTTCTGGAAAGGGGGATGACTGACTTGGTTTGCACTTGAAGACCTCGTTCTGGTAGCCGTGCAGAGATGGTGCCAGAGGGGATGAAAGCAAAAAAGGGGGGACCACTTAGGAGTGTCCTGTAGTCACCCCAGCAGGAGAAGATGCTGCAGGCACAGACGTGCTAGGAGGCTTGGAGGTGGATGGGCCCACGTGTTGGGATGAGGGAAGCTGGAGTGCTCAGGCTGCTCCCCGCTTTCTAGGTTGAGTGCCTGGTGGACAGAGGTGCGTTTACTGAAGCTGGGAAGCCTGGATGAGGAGCGACACTTTTGCATTTGAGGATGCAATCAACAGCTCCATTTTGGATACTTTCAAATGTGCTTGATTCATCCAGGTGAATGTGTCAGGTAGCTAGTTGGACGTATGAGTCTAATATTCACTTGGGAGACATTTATTCAGCACTGCTCATATGTCAAGCACTGGCTTAGGTGCTTGGAGTACAGAAGTGAAGGCCCCGCCTTAAGGAGCTTGGAGCCTCGTCGTAAGGCAGACACAAGATGGGCATTTACTGCTCAGCGAGGTGAGTGTTAAGGTGGCACTGCACACGGGATGCTTGGGGTCCAGAGAAGGGGCACTGGAATCAGACTGGAGTCTGGTCAGCTCGACAGAGGAGGGGCTGCAGTTGAAACAGAGAGGAGGGAACAGCTGGTGTGATGACAAAGAGGCACGAAGGAGCCAGATGTGGTTTCCAGGTGGTTTGGGAAGAAGCAGTCACAGAAAATGCTAGAAAGGTAAACAGGAGTCAGGTCATGGCCATCCAGAACCTCACAGTGACAAAAAGACACCTTTCACCCAAGAACAAATGGCCATTACTTCACTTTTTAAAAACTATTACTTGAAGAGGATTCTTGTGCATCCTTAGAAATTCTAGGAATCTAAGTTAGGGAGCTTATTTTGGAAAAGGTTTTTGGGCTAAGGGAGTAATGATCAGATTGTACAGAAAAGAGGGGCAATGTTTCCCTGGCATTTTGCACAAATGCCAGAAAATGCCACAGAAGGTGGTGGAAATTAAGTGTCTCTGGTGCAATAATGCAATAGAATTGCCTATTTTGAGAGCTTTCCGTTTTTCCCGGAATTCAAAGGAAGAACTTTTAAGGTTCGCTGAGTTAAATCTGAGTTATTGTTATAGCACAAGTTCTATGTGGCTTACAGCTTTTTTTCGCAAACTTAACGCATCTTTGAATCGAAGAGGCTCAAGGTTAATTAGATTCTAGAAGTCTGCCGGCTCCTCATCACCAACGGGGGTTCTTTAAAAAAAATTTTTTTTTATTGACGTATAGTTGATTTACAATGTTGTGCTAATTTCTGCTGTACAGTAAAATGACTCAGTAATACACATATACACATTCTTTTTTATATTCTTTTCCATTATGGTTTATCGCAGGATATTGAATATAGTTCCCTCTGCTATACAGTAGGACCTTGTTGTCCATCCATTCTATATGTAATAGTTTTCATCTACTAACCCCAAACTCCTGGTCTGTCCCTCTCCCTCCCACTTTCCCCTTGGCAACCACAAGCCTGTTCTCTATGTCTGTGAGTCTGTTTCTGTTTGATAGGTAAGTTCACTCGTGCCATATTTTAGCTTCCACATAGAAGTGATATCATATGGTATTTGTCTTTCTCTGTCTGACTTACTTCACTTAGTATGATAACCTCTAGTTGCATCCATGTCACTGCAAAGGCGTTATTTCATTCTTTTTTATGGCTGAGTAATATTCCACTGTATATATGTACCACATCTTCTTTATCCATCCGTCGATGGACATTTAGGTTGTTTCCATGTCTTGGCTGTTGTGAATAGTGCTTCTATGAACATTGGGGTGCTTAAATATTTTTGAATTATAGTTTTGTCCAGATACATGCCCAGGAGTGGGATTGCTGCATCATATGGTAGCTCTATTTTTAGTTTTTTAAGGAACCGCCATACAGTTTTCCATAGTGGCTGTACCAATTTATATTCCCACCAATAGAGTAAGGGTTTTTAATCTACCACAGTGAATGTTTTGGTCTCACCTCATACGAATTGTTTTCTTTTTTGACTTAACCATTCATGTCTAGGGCTGGCTACCAGCCCTGGCCCCTTGGTGCCACTCAGCCTCCAGTGGGTGGGATGAGGCATCTTCACAGCTAGGTGGTCTCTGGGCTCCAAAGGGGGGGAACACAAACACTGCAAGGCCTCTTATGGCCCAGCCTCCAGCACAGGTACCAAGTCACCCCTACCATCTCTCATCGACCCCAGCCAATCCCAAATACAGCTCAGATTCAGGTGGTAGAAAAGGGGCCCTGTCACACTGCATAAGTCACTGGGGGCCAATCTTATAACAACATAACAGACTCCAGAAACGTCACTGGGTGAAATATTGAAGGAAACTGGGGACCAACATAGATGTGTTGGGCACAAGACAGAGACAGTGATCGTGTAAAGTGATTGCCCAGGAATGATGTCTTGAGAAACAAAGCCAGCTAGCCTGCCCTGATGCCCCTCACTCTTGTACAACACCTTTTCCTTGACCTAATTCTGCTGGAGTTTGGAACACAGGGCTAATGAGAGGCCATATACCTTGACGAAATCTAGATTATGCTTTTGTTGCAGGAAGAAACCAGTTGACCTAAAAAGCCCGTTCTGTTTTCTATCTCTTTGCACCATCCAGTACCGTATTCCCAGGGAAGATCTTATTTTCTTTTTCCTCTTTGGGTATTTCCGCAAGATATATTTTTAGGACTTCACTTTTCTTTCCATTTTCCCATTTTCCCAAATAGCAGGCTTTATTTCGGTCAAATTTTCACCTCCTTCAGTACAACCTGGGACAGTCAAAATACAGATGCGTTAGACCTCTCTCCTGAAGCGTACCAAAGCCACCAGTGAACAGATGAGCTGCTCCCAGCACAAGTCAGCTCTGACTCAGGAAATGAACAGTACACCCTAGAGGAAGCGTCTGCAAGGCCAGGGAGCAAGAAGGTCCATCTGTCTTTCTCTCACTGGAAGGGATGCATTTGTGTCCATAGGAATTTTTAGTTGCAAATGACAGAAATCATCTCTGGCTAACTGAAGCAGGAGAAGGGTTTATTGGAAGCTATTACACAGGGCACAGACTTGCTGAGATGGCCGGAGAAGCAGGCTTGGTGGCTATCACACGAGAACCTGAAATCACACGGCAGCGCTGAGCCTGTGAAGGGGTTGCACGTCAGCTGGTGGACCCAGCACTGCCCTCACGTCACTGACATCATGATCCTGGATATTGGATGCTACTGCTGTTATCACTTCTGTCCCCAGAACAGGATGAATGGCCTCTGCCACCACCTCCCTTCCCTTCCAGAATGCTTTCCACATGAGCCCTGCTTCTTTGTGTCCCTAGCTCATTCGTCCACATCTAGTGTGGGTGCATCTGACGGAAAAGATGCTGAGATCACACACATGTGCTCTAGATGCAAAGGAGAGGAGGACAAAGAGGGTCTGACTTTTCAGTTCCTGTAGTAGGAGGTGACGACTCCCACTCGCCGAGACTTATAACATGGGTACATTGGTTGATGTCCTGCTAGTTGCTGTCATAGTTGAGTCCCAGATCTCAGGGGCTGACACGATAGATGTTTATTTTGCATTCACATAGAGTCCAACCAGTGAGAGGAGGTGGTGGGGTGAGGGGATGGTACCATTCCACGCTGCCAGGGATCTTGGCCAGTACAAGTTCTGCCTATTCCCTAGAGCACTGCTTTCGGGGTCACCCTGGGCTTCATGTCAAGCTGGCAGAGAGTGGAGGATTGCATGGAAGATTGTTATGGGCCAGTTCTGAACCCGGGATGCATCATTCGCTCTTAAATTCAGTTGTCCAGAATTGACATAACTATTGCGTTGGCCGAAAAGTTCGTTCGGGTTTTCTCATCACATCTTATGGAAAAACCCGAACGAACTTTTCAGCCAACCCAATGTAAGAGAAATGTTGTCTAGCTGAGTACCCAGGAGAAAAAGTAAAAAGGTTTGGTGAACAGTTAGCTGGTCTCCGGCACTGTGGGTAGTTTCCAAACAGAATAGGGGTTTAGATCCTGGGTATCCCAAAAGATTGATCAGGGTTCACGGCACATCCCATTTCCACTGGATGGTACTATAGTGAATGACTGATATAAATTCAAATCAAGAATACAAACAGGGGGTCTTCCCTGGTGGCGCAGTGGTTGAGAGTCTGCCTGCCGATGCAGGGGACACGGGTTCGTGCCCCGGTCCGGGAGGATCCCGCATGCCGCAAAAAAAAAAAAAAAAAAAAATGAATACAAGCAAAGAAGCCACGTTCTTCTATTCTCCTCCTTTTGGCCTATGCATCCCAGAATAGAAATACAATTTTTTGTTACTGAGCATGTAATGAAACAGGATTGTACTGCTGCTCTTGGGCTTATGAGTGTCCCTTGCATTTACCCAACCAGAGAGCCTTGAAGGAAACCATTCAAGAGTTGGCAAATTAATCACTGGCTTTAAATCTAAGTCAAGGAAATGGATAATGCACTTTCGAAGGTCCACAGTGTGAGGGGCGCCAAGTTCAAGCCTTTGCAAAAGAAATGGAATCTGTTGGATTGGAAAACCCATTTAACCATAATCCGAGTAGGTGGGCACAGAAAGAAGGGAAAGTGAGAACTGATGATCTGTTCAGTCCATGTCTGTTCTCTGCTAGTCACCCAGGTGACGTAGGTGGATGGCTTATTTCTCTAAAAGAGGAGAAACATGAAAGAGGAGGACAGAGCTGCCAGCAAGAGCAGTCAGGCAACTTGAATACTGTCTTTAGAAATGAAGAAGAGAAGAACCAAGAATAGGAGCAAAAATAAGGGCATTGCAGGGAATCCTTTATGACATACAAAGCACTCTCTCACCCGTGCAGGTGACCTCTACCCTCAGAACGGTCATAATCCCAACACTTCCTCCCATTTAACTAACGGGGAAATCCAGGCTCCCGGAGATGAATTCTTATCTGAGGCTCACAGCTATTTAGTGGTAGAGTTGGGCAAACCCACACGACTCTCTTAACTTCTCTTTCTACCTGACCATTTCCTGTTTTTACATTCTTCCTTTCGGGTATTTGTTTGAAATTTGTACTATGGTGTTCATTTGGTTTACTAAACACTAAGTAACTGGGGTGTAATGGCTTCAATCACTTGTATAGCCTTGCAAAAGTTCCATATCATCTTCCCAGTTGCACAGAAAACTCCACTTTAGGTCAGGCTGTTCAACTGGGCACACACATGACTTGGCTTCTCAGAGTGTCAATTCCTTCATCAAAGCCTCGGTGTGATTATAAGTTCCTTCCAGCTCTGACGGCCCATCAGTCCAGGAGATATAAAATGCTTCCACCATATCATCACTGGGGGAAAGTTGAACATCTCCCTGCTGGAGTTTGTTATAATTTCCTCCCAGGGAATAGGTGTTGCTGGTAGATAGCCCAGTGCTTGGAACCACGGCTGGTGTCAAGGGGGGATGTTAAGTAGCTGCTGGCTTCCTGCTGGTACAGGGTCACCACAGGCAAGGTGGAACATGCCTAAGCATTAGTCTACCAGCTGAGGATCGGATCGGGCATCAGAAGCATTTCCATGACGATGAAGTGGCGTGGAGGAATTTCAGGCCAAGGGAAGAGGAGGGCTTGCTATGATGGCAGGTGCTGGAATCCGAAGGGCTGGGAGGATGGAACCCATGGTGGGGCGTTAAAGAAAAGGCGTGAGCGTGGGAGGAGGATGGGGTAGGGAAGTAGTCCATCCCCAGCATGAAGAGCGCACTTGAGATCAGCGATCATGACTTTGTAAGAAGACCCGTTAAGATGGCTCGTATTTTTCTCTCTAAGCCACATCCAGCTTCATGGGTGCAGGTGTGAAGGGCAGAGGTGGAGTTAATCAAGGTTGGGGTTGAGCCAGATGAAGGTCGTGAAGGCAAGGACAAGGGTGTGATAGTGATTTTGATGCCTGGCTGTGGAATGTAAGCTGAGAAAGAAGGGGAGGGAGGGTGTGAGAGAGGTGGAAATACCACCTGGGGAGAGGACTTCCTGGATCTGGGGAGAGCACCAGGATGGTTGAAGTTGAAAGGGTAAAGGAAATGGTTGCTGGAGATGACAAGGTTTGGAACAGATACTTACAGAGGGGAAGCACGTTGGGGTAATCCGGGTCTAGGGTTACGGTTGTGGAAATGAGTGGCTGAGGTCGGGGGGAAGATGAGATCATCGGAGGGTGGACATCAGGTCAGATGTTGTAAGGAGCATCTCGGTGGATACTGAAGTCCCAAGAGTGATGGCAGGAGGTATGTTGCAGAGTGTGACAGCGAACCAGAGCCAACATCTCCACGGAAGGGCTGGACGTAACCTAGAGGGGCTGTAGAGGATGTCAGCAAGAGAGGGTGGGGCAGGTTCAGTGTGTCCTCTGAAAGCATCAGCTGGAAGTAAGAAGCATTTCCATGACGATGAAGCGGCGTGGAGGAATTTCAGGCCAAGGGAAGAGGAGTGTTAAAAGCAGTCCGTCCCACCGGGGAGCACTGCAGACCCACTGGGCAACAACAGGAGGAGCCATCCTTCCAGCCGAGCGCCTAGAAGAGAGGGGAGTACACTCAGAAAAGATGGGGGCTTCCCTGGTGGCACAGTGGTTGAGAGTCCGCCTGCCGATGCAGGGGACACGGGTTCGTGCCCTGGTCCAGGAAGATCCCACATGCTGCGGAGCGGCTGGGCCCTTGAGCCGTGGCCGCTGGGCCTGCGCATCCGGAGCCTGTGCTCCGCAACGGGAGAGGCCACAACAGTGAGAGGCCCGCGTACCGCAAAAAAAAAAAAAGAAAAAAAAAAAAAAGAAAAGCTGGGAAATATATCATGAGCCCCAGGGGGGCACAGAAAAAGAATTTCAAGGGTCTGTGGCCTGGGTGCAGATGAGGTGATGATGACGATGGGGTCAGAAAATGTAACTTCTAGAACAGTGTGGGAATTCGACTGTAGGGCTCCCTGGGCAAATGGCTTGAGCTGCAGTGAAACAATATTTTCTCATGGGACGATGAAGCGGATTCTGTCATCTGAGGCTGCGTCACGTGCGTGGAAAGTTTCGAGGCTGCTGAAATGAAATTTATTTATGCGTGTAGATATGCCTGCAGCCTTCAATATCCTTGTTAGTATAGGACTGCTACATTTTATCACAGTAAGATCTGTTTTCCAAAAATCATCTTAGGGGAGATCTTAGGAAATTATGTGTATTTATATATACAGACATATATATATATATCACATATTTATTTATTGCATTACATATAATAAATATATATTTAAGAGTCATTTGATAAAGTGGGTTTTTGGAACACTCAAGAAAAATGATATCAGAAATGCATTATGTTATGTGGACATTTATCTCTTCTGTTATTTGTGGAACTACATTTTTCTCTGCTGATTTATTCATTTCTCAGTATTTCCTTGCAATGAATGATACTGCATTTGTATATATTTTCTACATTCCCGTGTGATCAAATATTTCCAGTTTTTGTTCATATCCTAGTTCAAACAAGAAAACACAACCAATGCAGATTACTCTGTCCTTTTATTTAAAACAAAGGGGCGGCGGTGAAAATGACGTTTGTTTTTAGGTGTTTGTATGTGTAGATTGTGAATCTTTGCCATCAGGACGAGACGCTGAGCATGTGGCCACACATAGTGGGCAGTCAGTCTGTGTTTGTTAATAACAAAACAATAAGTAATCACTTGACAACCAAAGCCAGTTTACTTTCAGTGTTCTCGCACAGTTTGTACATTCAGTTTTTTATTCCTACAGGCTATGAAAAATTGACTAAGCCAGGTTCTAACAGGCTGTGAGACCCTCAAAGGCTGGGCCTCCTGCCCCTCTCCCCGTGCACTGACGGGCTCATGGAGGGATGCCTGGTAAAGGTTGGTTGAGGGAGGAAGGAGAGACAGTCCGAAGTTTCTTGAGCACCAGTTATGTGCCAGGTACCATAGTAAGCCCTGTGCGTATATTATCAGAATATTCTTCATAAGCAGTCTATACAGCAAGTAGGTATTATTATCTCTCTTTTAGACATGACATAATTGGGTGAATGAGGTTTAGTAAGTTGCTCAAGGCCGCAAAGTCACCAGTGATGGCGGAGGGGTAAACGCCTAGATGTGGCTGACTCCAAAGTCTGTGACCTTTGTAGTAAACCCCTCTGCCTTGGAGGGAGGAAGGAAGGAAGGAAGGAAGGAAGGAAGGAAAGATAAATAAGGAGACAATATGGGAAAAAGAGAACGAGTAACCATTTTTTGGTTGTTGAAATTCAAAAATAAAACTTATACCTGAATATGCTGCTGTGTTAATATGGCATCACCTCTTTTAGCAGCTCAGTTTCTTGAACTGCCAACTGCCTTAGCAAGCGTGAAAGCTGGACGGCTCCTGCAGAAGGAACATGGAAAGCAAAGGCATAGTTAGTTATCAGGACGTAGCCCCACATTACCATTGGGTCTGGAAAATATCCCCAAAAAATGAGATATATATTCCTGTCTGTGTGCAATGTTATCAGCCATTTCATAGTTAGGCTAACACCCCATAATCACCAGCCTGTGGGGACATTTAAAAAATATCTGGGCCACCTAATCTTATCTAAAATTAATCCAACCCAAACGCTTATCCTAACTGGCTAATCCACGTAGAGCCATAGCTCTTACTAATCTTGGAACTAGCTAGAATTCTGTCTTCTCTATGGCAACATCTAGGTCATTAGCAAGTCTTTACTTCTTTTGTCTACCTAGCTTGAGGAAGCTGTTAAGTCCCTAGGTTCCAAACTTTACCCAGGAAATAATAGGTTCTCCACTCAGAATTCCTCAACACATATTTTTCTTCATTTCAAATTGTGTGACATGTTAGTAAACAAGACAAAGCCCTGCTTGTCCAGATAGCAAGTCTGGGAAAGGAGAGGGGCTTTCCTGGTGAATATTAACAGAGTCTGCATACTTTAACTTTCAACACTCAAAAAAAAAAAGTTTGTGGGAGAAAAGCAAGATAATACAACTTTGAGTTAAATATTAATCAGAAAGGGACCAACTCAGTAAGGTTGAGTGCATTTTTCTCATGGAAATGGAACAGGAGTGGAGGAAGCATATCATTCACAGATAACATTATTATATGTATTTCAACTTTTTTTCAACTTTTCTTATGCTTCATACCTGCCCAGTGTAAGTTTCCCTGTGCACTGCGTGATTTTGTTTATTTCATTTTCTCCTGTGGGCTGGTAGAAAAAAGTAAATTCAGGGAACTTTTGCTTGTAATTGGTCAAGGCTCATGAGACACTGTGTGATAAGGAGAAAATACTGATTTTTAAATTCAAAAGACCAGACCCTTCTACTGGACAAGTTGCTTTTAAGACTCAGTGTCCTTATTTTTAGTAGAAAAAATTACGTCTGCGTAACCAGGTTGATGTGTGCAATCAGTGAGATGCTATCTGAGAAGTCACTTTTTAAGTTGGTATGTGTCCCATAAATAGATAATGTATTGAAATAAAAATTCTCTGAGAAAAACTGTTATACCACATTCAAAATCTATCCTGCCGAACAGGTCATGAAAGAAGTTGTATTCCTATGGACAGATCTTAAAGCAAATTGAGGGTCCTTGGGAGAGAAAATTGTTATCATAAAAAACCTCTGCTATCCCCACAAAATCAAACATGCTATAAACTATTTTAACATACTTTTCTTCCACTGCACACTGAGCAAATACACTTCTCCTAGGTTCTCAGTGTGACACAAAAGACACTCGGGTCGAATGTGGCCGAAGGAATGGAAATTGGGACTGGGGAGAAACTGTCCAGTAAAAGAATAAAAAACTAAACTTATTCAGTGTCTCGACAGGCCAACCCTGTTCCTTGTTTTAGTTCTGCTCTGTGACCATTTCTCCATCTTTAAGGTTAGATTAATTTAAAGGGGGTGATTATCGAATGGATGTTTAGCAAGTAGGAAGTGTAATGGGACAGCTTCACATATAAACAGACTATTGTTATAATAAGTATTTCTTTCCAGAAATTAAATCTGGTGATGTCTAGCAGATACAGGGTCATCTCCCAGGGCAGGTCGCTGGGGATAGATGACCTGCATGTTCCTGTAGGCTCATGTTCTAAGATTCCATCCCAGAGAACTAGCGTGGGGTGGAGGAAGGGCTGAGAAAGACATCTCCATGACATTGAAGCTGCAGGAGAAATTTTGGGGAAAAGATTCCACCATGACCTTCTAGAAATGACAATCCTTCAAAAACTTTTAAACAGCTTTCTCTGACATTATTTCATTTGGTTACAAAATAGCCCTTGATCTAACCAACTAGCAAGAAGTAACGATAGAGTTCCAGCCTGAAGAAAAGTGTTCTGGAAGTCCCCATTATGACATGTATTACGTGTATTACGGTATTATGAGGGGCACTAAGAAGGCTGCATCTCCCACAAGCGCTCGCAGGGCTAAGCCCTGTCTCTCACAACTTGTGTTTCCAACATGCACTGCACGCTGGGCTGTGTGAGGTCCCAGTGTTCAGGGAAGTGAACTCTTTTGTACTTAGCAATGACTATATCTGATGGCCTCCTCCTTTTGTGGCCCTGAGCAATTCAGGAACGAGCTTACCTGGGGCCTCAGAAGGAAATACATTTTATTTCATAATAGTCCAACACATCCCAAAGTGTGTGTCTGTAAATCCCACCTGAAGCTTGAAAAGCATTGGCTTAACCGTATCTATGCCTATGTCTCTTCCACTCCATGAGCAGGGACTGGTTGTACTTGCAGGGCAATCTAAACTGCTCTCTGTCAGCCCCTCCTGGTGACCTCATTGCTTGGCATATGGGAAACGCCAGCCTGGCACACTGGGCTGATGAAGGCCGTGGCCATTTGAAAACTCAGCTCAGATAAATCTCTAGTACAGTTATTTTAAATCATTATTAGTGGATAAAACTAAACATAACAATGTTGATGATACTTGGAGTTTTCTGTGGAATCCAGTTGCCAGAGTCTTTGGGACAACACACATCAGATAAGGAGAAAAACTGTAGGGCTGGGAGGCCCAATCTTTAAAATATGTTGTGCATTTGGGCTTTAATGTGCCTGCTCTTGCTGGAAGGTTGTAAACAAGCTGACATTCTTTGAGCGAAGCCTTGCTGCTTCAGGGGACCTTTTTTTTTTTTTTTTTTTTTTTTTGGCGGTACGCGGACCTCTCACTGCTGTGGCCTCTCCCGTTGCGGAGCACAGGCTCCGGATGCGCAGGCTCAGCGGCCATGGCCCACGGGCCCAGCCGCTCCGCGGCATGTGGGATCTTCCTGGACCGGGTCACGAACCCGTGTCCCCTGCATCGGCAGGCGGACTCTCAACCACTGCCCCACCAGGGAAGCCCAGGGGACCATTTTTAATGCGTCCCTTTGAAGTCCCCGTCACATATGGCTCCTCCTCTCCATCATTTCCTCTGACCTCTTGGTAAATAGCCTGGACCCTGGCTTCAGTCCCCAGCGCTTTTCACCTGAAATGGGACTGTGGGTGGCTGATTGCCCCATCTCCAGTCTCTCCTCTTTACTCCCCCGAGGCTGTAGGGGAAGGTTTCTTAAGTGCAACTTTCTTCCTGTTTCCTTGGGATTTATAAACCCCTGTGGCTTACCTGTCACCTAGAGAATGAAGTTCAAATGTCTCCATAGGACTCAACTTCCCACTCCAGCCGGACTGCCCTGAGCCTCCCCTCCCCGCTTCAGGGATCCTGGCCCAGGCTTCCCAGCCAGGAGGGCACCTCCCCGACTTTTGTTTGCCAGCCCTCCGTTTCTCACATCGCACAGACGTTCTCCTTTGGTTTCCCAGCTTTCCCAGGAGAATGTCACCTCTACCTCCAGCTTGGTGGACCATTGAAGCAGGCGTGCCTACGCTAACCAGTCATGCAGAATAGCTACATTCCTGTGCTTGTCAGAGAGGACATTGAAATTCTGCCCCTCAATGCACAGTAACTGTCAGAACTAGCTGGAGATTGCCTTCCCGGCGGTCCAGTGGTTAAAACTCTGTGCTTCCATTACAGGGAGCACAGGTTTGATCCCTGGTCTGGGAACTAAGATCCTGCATGCCGCACAGTGCGGCCAAAAAATTAAAAAAAACAAAAAAACAAAAAAAACTAGGTGGAGAGAAATAATCCCTATCAAGGATTTCCTGAAAGGTGTGAAGTTGTCGCAGTCCTCCTGCATCCCCACAGTCTACCCTTGGGTGACACCAGACCTCTGGAGAACCACATACCTAAAGCTGAATTATTTTGCCAACCTATAGAAATTTTTTAAATTGTACTTTGGCCATATCAGAACAGCTCTGGAACATCGTGATCGTATCTGCCATGCAATGCTGAGAAGGATGATGGTCACCATATTGTACAATGTTCTCTCTTATGAGGGTCCTGGAGATGTCATCTCTCTGGTGTCTTAGCCAGAAATAGCTATGATCCTTCCAAGCAATTATTTTGTTTTTGTCTTAAGAACATGAGAAACTCCTCAAGTTATCTTTCTACATTGCTTGCTAGAAAGCCTGAGTGAAATCAATGGCCCACCTTTTTTTTTTTTTTTTTGCGATACGCGGGCCTCTCACTGTTGTGGCCTCTCCCGATGCAGAGCACAGGCTCCAGACGCGCAGGCTCAGCAGCCATGGCTCACGGGCCCAGCCGCTCCGCGGCATGTGGGATCTTCCCGGACAGGGGCACGAACCCGCGTCCCCTGCATCGACAGGCGGACTCTCAACCACTGTGCCACCAAGGAAGCCCAGTGGCCCACCTTTAGCAAATATATAGGACATCCTAGAATGAAATGAAGGTCTCTTGACATCCTTCTGGCTTCATTATATTTTTCCTGTCCCCATTGTCACTTAAATTTTATCATTTGCTTTTGTACTATGTATGCCTTTTTATTATTTGATAAATTTATTATTTATTTATTTATTACTTTTGGCTGTGTTGGGTCTCCATTGCTGCGCGCAGGCTTTCTCTAGTTGCAGCGATGGGGGGCTACTCTTCATTGTGGTGTGCGGGCTTCTTATTGTGGTGGCTTCTCTTGTTGCGGAGCACGGGCTCTAGGCACGCGGGCTCTAGGCGCACGGGCTTCAGTAGTTGTGGCTCGTGGGCTCTAGAGCGCAGGCTCAGTAGTTGTGGCGCATGGGCTTAGTTGCTCCACAGCATGTGGGATCTTCCTGGACCAGGGCTCGAACCTGTGTCCCCTGCATTGGCAGGTGGATTCTTAACCACTGCTCCACCAGGGAAGCCCCTGTGTCTGCCTTTTTAAATGGACTTCATTCCTTTTTGGAATTTAGTATGAATAAATAAGCCAAGCCAGGCCAGTCACTGGTAAGGATGCCCAATGGTGCTTAAAGGGGGGCAGTCTGGCCCCTTTGGCAACAGGGAAAGGGAGGAGGAAAGGGTCAGGTAGCCAGGAAAGGGTTGCCTCGCACAGCCGCAATGGCTGCCCCGCATTTTGGCTGCACTCTGGAAATTGATGCATATCCTGTGTGCAAAGTATCTGGGATCTACTAGACACACTGTCAGTTCAGACACTCAATTTTCACAGCTTTCATGAGGCACACTCATCTATTAGGATGAAGAGACTCCAAGATACTCTTAAAATTCATTTTAAATATTTATTTATTTATTTATTTGGCTGCGTCAGGTCTTAGTTGCAGGACACGGGATCTTTGTTGTGGTGCGCAGGCTCTTCATTGTGGCATACAGGCTCCTCTAGTTGTGGCGCAAGGGCTCTCTAGTTGCGGTGTGTGGGCTGAGTTGCCCCCGTGACATGTGGGATCTTACTTCTCTGACCAGGGATCGAATCCACGTCCTCAGCATTGGAAGACAGATTCTTAACCACTGGACCACCAGGGAAGTCCCTCAAAATTCATTTTTAAAATGGTTATTGAATGCCTTCTATGTCCCATTGACTTAGGCCATGAGAACACAGCAACATGAAAGGTGCCAAGAGTTCGGTTCCATGGAAACTCCAGAGACAGCCATCCGGGAAAGGTCACAGTGTAGGGGCAGCAGACCTCTGGTCTTCTCTTTGGAGGGAATGTGCTCTAAACCCAGGGAGGCTCTCTGAGAAGGATATGGGCCTGATTTGCATGTGAACAGCAAAATTAGCGCCTTTGCAGACATGACTGGGTTTCCTTATTTTCATATTCTTTTACAATGTGAACCCGACTATGAACCTTTTGTTCCTAAGAAAAGGCACCAAGACCTACCTGAACTGAGTATTTATTAAAAACCTCAGGCGGTTACAGTGTCTCCACCAAGCCTAGCAGTCCTTCACAGCAAACCCCTTCCTCAGTGGTCCTCTTGTCAGTGTAGAAATGAGCCCCTGCTTTCACAAAGGATGGTGCTAACTTATTTCCTTCAGATGGTAGAAATCCAAATGCTGCATCATCTCATGTACTCATAAATACACACACACTCCTTCCAGTTTGATGTAAAACAAACAACGCTGGCATCAGCCCAACACAATAAAATGCTTGACGTGGATGGAGAAGAAGGAGGGAAAAAAAAATCCCTCGAGGCATGTCATTTAAACAGTTTTGCTAATCTATTTGAGGTGAAGTTCCCCCTTTATGCTTCTCCTTTGTGAGATCTAGTACTTCTTTCACTGGAAGAGCGTTTCTTCCCAAATCATATTATTAACTAGCAGTAAACCAGTGTTGTTTATTGTGCCATTGGGGTGGGATGAGACCTCCCCCACCCCTGGAGTCTAACGCCCGGGGGTCCCAGTAGGTGGCTCAGTTAGGACACAGTGGTGGTTCGTTACTCACTCTGGGTGCCCCAGAGCTTGCGATCTGAATTACTCACTGCTTGTGTTTCACCTGTGTATTTCTGTACATCTTTCCCAGAGGGAATAAGAGTTTTATATTACAGAATGAGCAAAGAGATCCCTGAAATGTTTAAAATAGAGTGCTTTCAGCTAAGACCCAAAGCAATGAGGTCTTGGAGAAAGATGAATGGAATCCTAAGACCTGGGATCAGTTCTTCACTGTTTCACTTTATGTTACAACAACCTGCTTGCTCTCCCCTTCCTGATCTTGACTCCTAGTTCATAGACTGTTATCCTAACAGTTCTGCATGTACATTTTTATTTGAAAGTTGCAGTTTTTCATCTCTGATGTATTACGATCATCTCACACATGGGTTCTATAGAGAGGCTTAGTTTAAGCATTGCCTTTCTTTATCTTCCTCCTGTAATGTAACAAGAGTCTGTTGCAACTGCTATGTATTTTCTCAATAGGGTGTCTGTTGCCTGTAATATAGTGATCTGGATAAGAATTCTGTCATTTGTTCATCCAGCTATTCCTTCGATCATTCTGCCAATGACCTTGTTATCACCTACTAAGTACCAGGCATGGTGAATAATGAGATAGGATCCAGGAAAAATGAATGGTGTGGAAGTGGGTGTAGGGACAAGTTTCATGTTTGCATTAAGTTTCAAAAGACATGTAAAAGGATTCAGAGACTTGCTTTTTTGGCCAAGACAGAGTAGCCAGTATTGGAATATCCTTCCTGCCACAAACAATGATAAAGCTGGAAAAAACATAGTAATCAACTGTTTTCAGATATTGGACAATAGACAGTGCAAGGCTCTGATCATTGAAAGAGGGGAAGCATACAAAGTGAGCTCCCACAATTGTCCCTGCTTTCTTCCCAGCGGCACTTTCTTATCTGTAGTAGCAGGAGGTAGAGCCCAAAGAGAGCACAGTGGTCTTGTTTAGCTAGGGAGGTAGAATCAGAATTCTGGGCTGCTAAGTAGCTGGACTTTGTGGGTCAGAGTACTAGGCAGGAGTGAATTTCACAGATAAGGAGCTACAGAAATCAGCATAGGGATCCCCTTTCGTGACTGAATGAATATTAACCTGCTTTTGTATAGCAAGAGCCTGTATAATCAAGACCTGAGAGAGAACAGTAACTGGTGAGGTGAGCTAAATAGAGATGACAGAGGCCATATTGTGCTGAGAGATGTAGAAATTCCAATTAGCCAGTGGAGAGACCTGGCTGAACATCCCAGGAATTCAACTGAGGCCCAGAAAGACCAAGCTTTAGGAGCAAAGATATTCTCACCCTAGAATAAGGGCTACAGTAGACATTTCCAAAGAAAGATTAAAAACAAGTTTCAAAAGGATCAAGCTGACAAGCTGACGTGCAAATAAATTGACTCATTAACAGAACTCTCTCTAAAGGAAGAAAAAAAACAGTCTGGACTGTCAATACTATAACATCAACAATACCCAGCATATAATAAAAGTTTGTAAATATGTAAATAAGCAGAAAAAAAGTGACCCATAACCAGCAAAACAAAATAGAAACACACCCAAAGATGCTGGAGTTAACAGAAAAGAAGTTTCAAACAGATACTAATATGTTTAGGAATTCAAAGGAAAAATTATCATAATGAATGAATTCATTGAGACTATCAATTGACAGGAAAAAAACTGAAATTCTGGAAATGAATAAAACACAATGTCTGAAATGAAAAACTTAGAGGATAGGCTTAACAGGAAAAAAAAGAATCAATGAACTTGAAGACAAGGCAATAGAAACCATTCAAACTGATGTGCAAATAATGAAAAGATTAAAGAAAATAGAGATTCAGTGATGTGTGAGACAATATCAAGCATCCTAACATATGTATAAGTGGAATCCCAAAAGGAGAAGCAATAAATAGGGGCAGAAAAAATTGAAGAACTATTATTAAAATATTTTTAAAATTTGGTGAAAAATATCCATTCATAAATCCCAAGAGCTCAGCACACCCCAAGCAGGATAAACACAAAGAAAACCAAACCTAAGTGCATGATCATCAAATTGCTGAAAATTAAAGAATAATTATAAGAGTGTCTGAGATTTTTTATTGTCATTTTATCAGGACCGTGAGAAAAATTTAAAAACGCATAATATACTGGGAAACAACTATGTGAGTTAATCACTAACATCTCATTAAAAAATAATGCGAGCCAGAAAATAATGCAAAGATATTTTTTAAGTGCTGGAAGGAAAATAAAACTGTCAACCCAGAATTCTATATCTAGGAAAATGAAGGCAAAATTTAAGTTTTTACAAATAAAGAAAAGTTGACATAATCACCAGATAACCTGCGCTGCAAGAAATGTTGAAGGAAATTCTTTAATCTGAAAGAATATGATAGCAGATGGAAAATTGATTCTACATAAAAGAATGAAGATTGCCAGAAATAGTAAATATGTAAGCAAAGATTTTTTTTCTTTGTAAGCTTTTACAAAATTGATTGTTTAAAGCAAAATAATAACAAACTATTGTGGGGTTTAAATGCTAATATACATTAAAGTAAAATGCTTGACAACAATAACACAAAGGACATGAAGGATTAAATATACCATTGTAATAGTCCTACATTACAGGAAGAGTAGTATGAATTTTACCCATGTGATAGGGTAAAAATGCACATTATAATTCCTAGAGAAACTGCAAAAAATAAAACAGAGTTATAGCTAACTGATTTAAAAGCTGATACATAGTAAATTACTAAAAGTTATTCAGCACGCTCCCCCCATCCCCAAATATCAGAAAGAATGCAAAGAAAAAAAAATGGACGAATTAAAAAAACTGCAAGATGGTTGATTTATACCCAGTCATATAAATAAGCACATTAATGTAAATGGACTAATCCCTGTAATTAAAAGGTGGAGATTATCAAACTGATAAAAAAGCAAATCCTAACTATGTGCAGTTTACAAGAGACATGTTTTAAATACAAAGACAGGGATAGATTAAAAGTAGAATGATAGAAAGTTTTTTTAAGATTTATTTATTATTTTTTAATTCAATTTTATTTATTTTTGGCTGTGTCGGCTCTTAGTTGCAGCATGCGGGATCTTTTGTTGGGGCACGCAGGCTCTTCATTGCGGAGAGCAGGCTTCTCTCTAGTTGTGGCATGCAGGTTTTCTCTCTCTAGTTGTGGCACGCAGGCTCCAGGGCACGTGGGCTCTAGTTGAGGTGCTCGAGGTCAGTAGTTGTAGCGCGTAGGCTTAGCTGCCCTGTGTCATGTGGGATCTCAGTTCCCCAATCAGGGATTGAACCCACATCCCTTGCATTTCAAGGTGAATTCTCTACCATTGGACCACCAGGGAAGTCCCAAAAGGACAGAAACTTTTATCCCTTACAAACACTAATTATGAGAAAGCTAGAATAGCTGTATTAATATCAGATTCAAGACGAGGTATATTACCAAAATACAGATATTTCATAATGACTGAAGAGTCAATTCATCAAGAAGACAAAACAGTCCTAAATATGCATACACCTAATAACAGAGCTGTAAGGAATAAAAACTGAGTAGGTGAGTTACAAAACAATTTACCTGAATGAAAATTTTAAACACAATATAAAAAATTGGTGGGATACAACTAAAGCAATTCATAGAGAAAAACTTACTTTTTTTGTGCTTCCTTTTTCCTTCTGTCAATAACTAAGGACTCAATTATCTTGAAAAAGATACAAACCACCACCACCACAACCAATAACAACTATCCCAGTTGATTGGCTGTCCTTCCTATCTTCTCTCTTATTTCTTTTCTTCTCTTCACCATGACTTTGGTTTGAGTGGTTTGTACTTATGGTTATTAGCACCTATTACTACTGTCCTGTCATCACTAATTCGTTCCTTATCCTCTTATCCTCATAGGGCAGCCCATCTCATTGTTGAACTCATAGTTGTTAAAATGACCTTTGTTATAGTAAACGCTATACCCTGAAGCTTTTTCCCATTGGTCATAATGATGCCCTCTGGGACTACAGAGAATATCAAGTTCACACTTCCACGATAGCCCTGCAGATAGTTGTTGAAGCCGACCATTGTCTCCCCGGAAGTCTTCTTTTATGCAAAGTCCCTGGATCTTTTAGTCATTCTTCAGTAACATAATTTGAGTTATTTTACAACCCTGTAGTTTTCTTGATATGTAATTAACAATCTGTATGATCTTGTTCAAATCAGTATTATTATTATTTTTTAATGGAGAAAGTGTAACTTGCCCAAATCATCTAGTTTTATTTCATTTTATTGATAACCCTTTATGTGTAGCATCCAAAGGAATAAAACGAGGTATATTCTGACTCTTGCTATCCGTTTGTTTTGGTGGTATCAAGATCACATTCACTTTTCAAGTGTTATCCTATTTCAGGTTCATATTTTCAAAGAAGTTACCAAAGTATTTTTTAAGTACGCTACTATATATTAATGAACTGTGTAGCTGGTTTTTTGAACCAAGATGCAGGACATTCCATTTATTTCTACTAATTTTCAATGTATCAGTTTCCGTCCGCCAAAGCCGTTTGGCAAGATGTCCTTAGATCGTAACTCTGCATTCCAGGAGGTACCAGTAATTTCATGTCATTAGCATACTGTATATGTTTCCCCTCAAATCATTAACAAAAATATTAAAGAAGATATGGTGTCTCATTTAGCAAAGATTGTTGACACCCGTTATCCTATGTTTTTAGAACTAGCTCCTTTGGAAATGTATTCGGCTCACCCAGTGCTCCCAGTCATGTGAGATGAGGTGGTGCACTTTGGCTGTGAAGCTCTTCCAGGACACCCCTCCTGGTAACACTTCAGCATGCTCCTAGCTGCTCTCAGACCTTTCCACCTCCCACTTTCTTTAGCCTCCTATCTGCTCAGCCATGACCTGCAGGTTTCTAGAAAGGAGAACCCAAGGATATAACCATCCTGCATTTTGGCCATTCGCATCCACGACCACCATGAGAATGTGTCTCTTCTAACACAAAAAAACCAGGAGGAGATGAGAATCAGAAGGGATGAATAAAAGAATTAATGATTATGGGACTTCCCTGGCAGTCCAATGGTTAAGACTTTGTGCTTCCAGTGCAGGGGGGCGTGGGTTGGAGCCCTGGTCCAGGAACTAAGATCCCACATGCCGCGTGGCCAAAACAAAAAAAAGCAAAAGAAAAAAGCATTAATGATTGTAAGATTGGTGACTTATTTGGGGGTACTTCTTTGAACTAAGAACTACACAAATCTCCTGATTTCTAGACTTTCTTCAGCATCTTTCCCTCAATAAGGGCAAGGGGAAAATCCATTTGAAACGAAGATTATCCTACGACCTCTTTACAACTGCCATCGTGTTTGTTACTCTGCCAGGAACCTACTGCCAGCAGAGGGAGGTGGAAGCCATCACAGAGGGCGATGAGGATGACAGAGGTTGCTGCTGCTGCAAACCAGGTCACCTGCTCCACCTGTTGTCCTGCAACGCCGCCTTTAACCTCCGCTGGCTCACCTGGGAGATCACGCGAGCACAGTACATCCTGGAGGGCTACAGCATCATGGACAACAACGCGGCCACCATGCTGCAGGTTTTTGACCTCCGAAGGATCCTCATCCGATACTACATCAAGGTATTGCTCCGGGTCCCAGCCCCTTGTCTGAGTAATGATGCTGGGCTGGCTCCAGAGGCTCCTGGAAAGTTTTGTAAAGAGCTTAGGAAGCTTCTCCACAGCTTGTGCATCAGAGGCTTAGCTAGGTTTCAGAGACACCGGTTTCATGAAAAAGCCTTGAGGGCTTTGGGTTGGCCTGACATGCATGCCCCAAGTCCTGTCCTAAGCCTGGACACGAAGAGGTAGTCTGTTTTCTTGCCTGGATCTTCTTCTCCACCTTTAACACCACATGAGTTGCTTGACAAATGGAAACATCCTGGAAGTATGACCAGACCTCAATTTTTATGAGTTATAAGGATCAATTTAGAGGCTCTGCAAATTTCTACCTTTTAGAACCAGAGTTAATTTTTTAAGCTCATGATAAAAATGCAAAAATAGAGTTAAATGATCCAATCAGGATTAGCTATGACAGCCTTTTCTTCTTACTCATATGGGGACTAGTACATTTTTTCAGTTGCTCAGTACCTGCATCTGCTCAACCTGTATTCAGCCTCAGAACATGTGCTGTTTTTTTTTTTTTTTTTTTTTTTTTGCGGTATGCGGGCCTCTCACTGTTGTGGCCTCTCCCGTTGCGGAGCACAGGCTCCGGATGTGCAGGCTCAGCGGTCATGGCTCACGGGCCCAGCCGCTCCGCGGCATATGGGATCCTCCCGGACCGGGGCACGAACCCGTATCCCCTGCATCGGCAGGCGGACTCTCAACCACTGCGCCACCAGGGAGGCCCTATGTGCTGGTTTTGAATGAGTCTCCTAGAGGAGACTTATGTGAGACTCGACCAAGGATACAGCATGATAATAGGGGCGAAAGTGTTTTCTAAGGGGGGCGGGATGGGCGAGGGTGTCTGTGGCTGAGGGTGTCTGTGATGGCTCCTATTCTGAGGGGCTACTTTGCATGGTGAAAGCCCTGGTTGGTCCTCAGAGGGGTCCACATTTTAATGCCGTTCACAAAGAAGAAGCTCATCCACCTGAGACCCCAAACTCTCTGCCAGCTGAGGCTGAGACAAGTGGTCCAGCAGAAATAAGGAAATAATGAAATGAAAAGATAACACGGGCACCTGAAGTTTCAGGAATTTCCAACAACTAAAAAGGAGGACGTTTAGAAATTGGAAATAACTCCTGGGCAGAGCCCCAGCGTCTGCAGCAATAGCTGCTAAATTGTTCAGGAAATAGAATTCAGACGATGAAAATCAGAATGTTAAAGAACTCCTAATGATTACACCCCAAGGTTATTGCAACAAGAAATGTTGGTGCAGCAGAGATGTTCTGTGGCAGAATATTTAAAACAGCTCGAGCGGTTCGTGCTCACCACCTTCGTGTGTGCTAGAGGGATGCAAAACTTTACATCCAGACCTCACACAAAATGATAAAAGTTTGCCCAACCTCACACAAATTGGGGAAGATTTGGGAAGTGAATCAGGAAGTTGTGATCTTTGGCTTTGCGACTCCATGTTTGTTCCCTTGGCCGTTATATCCAAGACCCAAGAAGCTCTTCATAGAGTCATCTCTTGGGAAATTGGGTCTATCAGCTGGTATTGACTTGGCAGTGGGCCGTGGAATCCCAGTGACACACACACGCAGGAAGTGTATTCCTCTCACACGTAAATGAAGCTCTGCTCCAAGTCCTCAGGGATCAAGGTTCCTTCCAGCTCCACCATTTTTAGTGTCTCCCCCATCTTAAGGCTTAAATGGATGGAGAGAGGGACACAGAAAGTGAAGGCCAAGGGCCTGCACAAGCTACTCCTTAAGAAGTTTCCCGAGGGACTTCCCTGGTGGTCCAGTGGTTAAGAGTCTGCACTCCCAATGCAGGGGGCCCCGGTTCAATCCCTGGTCAGGGAACTAGATCCTGCATGCATGCCGCAACTAAGAGCCCTCATGCAGCAATGAAAATCCTGAATGCCGCAACTAAGACCCAGTGCAGCCTAAATAAATAAATAAAATAAATAGTTTTTTTTCTTTTTTTAAAGAAAAGAAGGTTCCTGAAAGGTACCACAGTACGCTGTAGCTGTGTCCCATTGGCCAGAAGATTGTCATATGCCAGCTTCGAGGGGGATCTAGAAAGGGTATTCTGGACAGCCATGAACCCAGACAGAAATTGTGTGTCATGAAAAAAGGAGAAAACAGATGTTAAATGGCAACCAGCTCTCTCTGGTGCCTCCCTCCCAAAGGAGAGGGTCCCTTGAGGATCCGCTTTAGTTCTAGGTGGCAACAGGATGGGGTCATTGCAGGGGGGCTAGATACAGGGGCCGACTGCAGCCGTGCCAGGGCTGGGAGCTTACTCCAAGGTGGCAGCTGGGGACAGCAGTCTAGATGGGCCAGATGGATGATCCCTGGAGCCACATGTCTCCTTGGTGCCTCAAGAACAGGGCAGGGGGCTTCCCTGGTAGCGCAGTGGTTGGGAGTCCACCTGCCGATGCAGGGGACGCGGGTTTGTGCCCCGGTCCGGGAGGATCCCACATGCTGTGGAGCGGCTGGGCCCGTGAGCCATGGCCACTGAGCCCGCGCGTCTGGAGCCTGTGCTCCGCAATGGGAGAGGCCACAAAAAAAAAAAAAAGAACAGGGCAGGGCAGAAGGGGCAATTCAAGATGGCGGAGTAGAAGGACCTCGAGCTCACCTCCTCTCATGAAAACACCAAAAACACAAGTAACTGCTGAACAGCCATCGATAAAAATGACTGGAAGAACGGGGCAAGGCTGTCTGTGTGCCACCAGAGCCGTCTGCTGTTATTTCTGATGGGCTTTCCACTCCCCACCCTTTCCTATGCATGTGTGCCCTCCCCATCCTTGCCCTCGCATGGCTGCATCCCAGCCCCCTCTTCCTGTGCTTCTCTTTCAACCTGAGCTCCCAGGGCAGCTCCCCCTCACATCCTCCCTGGGGTCCAGGCTGCCATTTGCCTCCCTGTCCTCTGAAACCTTTTCTCTTTCCCTTCTGGCAACTTGCTGCTCCCTCTGTGGGTCCCCAGGCCTGAGTGTGATGACTTACCTATGGAGGTGCCCATAGTTTCTAGATGAACGAAGGTTCCAGGTAATGCAGAATCTGAGCCATCCAGTCTGGACGGACGAGATCCAGGTGTAGGCAGGAGTCTGCAGGATCTGCTTCAGGCATTAGTGGCAAGGATGGAGTTCAAGACTGAGCCACGTCCCTGTGAATCTGGAGCTCCCCGTAGACGGCTTTTCCACGGGCCAGACGTGTGGACAGACAGGCCTCACATGATGGGGCCAGCAGGTCGCCGAGTGGGTGAGAGGGGAGAACGAAGAGCTGAGGTGCCCCCTCTGGGTCCACCTGCTTGGCTTTTCCAGAAGCCTGGGGGGTGCTCCATGCCAGGACCTGCCTTTTGATGTCTCTCACCCTCCCTTCACATTCCTTCTCTCCTAAAGTTACAGGGAAGAGCTAAATCTGACTCCATGTTGGATCTGTTTCTTTTACTTTAACCTTTGCTTCCCATTGCTTTTGTTCACTAAAAGGATACTGTCTATATATAATGGTCTGCCTCAGGGAACCCTGCCCCTCTGCCTAGATATTAAACCAAAGTGCCTTTGTTCAGGGCAACCTCCAGCCCCCGTCCACCTGTGCATGGCTGCAAGAAAGAAGAAATTAACACACCCCCTGCCCGAGGCTGGCCATTCTAGGGGATATTGGCACAACTTATGGCCTTTTTACTTTACTTCCTTACCCCCTCCCCCTCTCTGTGCTATAAAAGAAACTGGCATCCAGACCCCGATAAGATGGTTCTTTCGAGACTTTAGTCTGCCATCTTCTCGGTCTGCCAGCTTTCTGACTAACGCTGTATTCCCAGCCTCAACGCCTCGTCTCCCGATTTATTGGCCTGTCGTGCGGCGAGCAGAGCGAGCTTGGACTCCGTAACACTAACTCCTGGCAACATGCCTCCTGATTCCCTATACGTTTTCTAAAATGACAGTTTGCAATCTGATAAACAAACCCAGAATAACGTGTGAGTGGCGGAGGGCTGAGGGAGGCCCCCAGAATCCACCGGGCGACAGTGGGCTTGTGGGAAGACAGCCCATTGACCTTGTTTTCTAGAAGCGGGCAGTGATGCCGACCTGAGAGCTTGGCGGGGCGGGGGGCAGGAGAGGGGCACAGGGAGATGGTTTGTGACCCATAGGGTGATTCCCAGGAGCCAGGGGGCAGACCTGTGGCATCAGGGTCCCCCAACCAGCAGATCATTACAGATTGCCACGTCCTACCCAGAAATTCCCATTCTGTGCACCTGGAGAGTGCCCCAAACACCTGTATTTTGAACTAAGTTCCCTAGGTGATTTGATATGCAATTAGGCTTGGGGACCACTACAGACATTTGTGCTCAGTAGAAACAGAATCAGTGCTCAGGAGAGGCTGAGATTGAGGGGCAGATAGATCTCATGGTACCTCCTGGTAATTCACGTCAGCACCAGTAAGGCCTGTTCACACGAGACTTTCTCTAAACATCACACTCAGTGCCTTCCTATCCTTCGGGGACCGGCAGCTCAGAAGCTCTACTCATCTCCCTGGTACAGTTAGTTCAAGGAAATTTCAGGAGTGCTGAGTGCCTATGACGACAGAAAAAACAGCACTTTAGGGTAAAACCAAATGAGTATATGTCAATCCACTGTATAGCACAGGGAGCTGTAGCTCGGTGCTCTGTGAAGACCTAGATAGGTGGGATGGGGGGGTGGGAGGGAGGGGATATATGTGTACATATAGCTGATTCACTTCGTTGTACAGCAGAAACTAATGCAACATTGTAAAGCAATTATACTCCAATAAAAAAATTTTTTTTCTTCTTTGGCCTAGGCTACTCAGTGAACGAAATTGCCTTTGTAGCCCTGAACTGCTTCAAGTTTCAGGGGTTTGGTTTCATTCTTTTTATTATTTTTATTGGACAGAAAGAAAAGCTTGGAATAATTCCTTTGCACAAAATGATTTTTTTTTTAGTCTCGTAATAAACTGGGTCAGTTCTCCCCACCCTCTATGAATATATTTGAAATCATTTCCTTTCTGATGACTGGAGGTTTTCCCTGGTGCCTCGTCCATCTCTCCTCCATTCATTAGTGATTAAAACCCTCTAGCCGTCAAGAAATCAGCTTTCTGTGAGGGCCTGCTTTCCCAGCCACCATTGTTTCTGCACAACTCTTAGAAAGGAGATACGCTTATCACCTGCCCTGCAGGTTACGGTGGAAAGACCCGGGGATGTGGGCCTGCCTGCCAGGTCCCCCTCCTAGAATGCGCTGTCTGGGAGAATATGCTGATCTACGATGAAAATGAGAGGCCAGGAGGATCCCTGCTAGAGGAGCTAGATATGGTGAATTAATTCAGAAGAGGCCCTGCTTTCAACACGGATCACGTTCCACGCAGTCAATTCGTGTCACCATCCTGACTTAGCAGTTTGACTTAGTGTGAGATCCGTTTCATCCTGACAGATTCTGAAGGATTTCACACCGTTCACTGACAGAATTTCTGTCTAGAGAAAGGGGAAATGGGGTACGGTTTGCAGCCAGTTGGAGTGGTTCTGTTTCCTCCCAGTGAGAGAAGTTGGTACTGGCTCCGAGGGACAGCCAAGCGTTCCACTCAGAAGCCAACGCTGCAAGGCTTTGCCAGAACTCAAGGAGGGAGTTTGAGCCTCTGGGATTCAAAGTCCTTGTTAACTATTCTGACTTCATCGGTGGAGGGGTTATTTTCATTCCTCCCTAGAAACGAGTGAAAAGGTTACCGCTCAGCTTTCCATTTTTGTTTGTTATTTCTGTCTGGTACACGTGATTAGGACATATCGAGGAAAAACTAGACCAGATGTTTGCTCGAGCCAGGTGTTTAGACAGACCAGATTTCTGCCTTGCTTTTGTAACTGTCAGCTGAGAAGCCGTGCCTTTGATCCCGGTCACGTTTCTTCTTTGGCTCGTGACTTTGGACCGAGCACTTAGACCGTCTACCTCATAGAAGCTTTAAGTTACCCCCGCCAGCTGGTAGAAAATAGAACACCCTCCAGAGTCTTGATTTACGTATTTGAATATTAGATGTGCACTCTGGTGACCACGGGAGATTCAGCTGTCTCTTTTCCGAATCCCCTGCTCGAAACCTCTCCTGAGTTCTGCTACTGCTGCCCGCCCTGGGACTCAAAGCTTGCGGGGTAGGTAGGTCATAGAGGCCAAAGATACGGTGATTATTATGATTTTTGCACACGTCCCATGTGCCAAGCCAGGTGCTAAGTGCTTCATATGCATGATCTCATTTTAAACCTCAAAACAGTGATGAAGAGTGGCTGTGATTAGTGCCTCTGTCTTTTGCCCCTTTGCTTTCAGCTTCCCCTGGCCTCTTCCTCCTTTCCTCTTTCCTTCCCTCCCTCCCTCCCCTGAAGGGGTTTCCTAAGGCCAGCAGTGCCGCTTGGACGCAAAGCTGCAGAGGTTGGGGAAACATGTGAACTACTGAATTTTGCTTACTGTCTGCGGACTTCATGCTTCCGCTCCCCCGCTTGGGGGCCAGGTGGATGATGGAGCCTAACAGAGATTATGCCCCAAAGAAGGAAGACCACACACCGTGAGCCACAGATGAGCCTTCTCCAACATGCAGGCTGCCCTCGGTCCTAACAGCAGAGAGAGGCTGAGTCAGGCGTCTGCCGTGGTTTTGCCCAAATCCAGAGACCACTTGTGTCTGTCCGCTCAGCATTCGAACTCCTGCAGTAACCTGAAATCAGACACCTCGGCAACCTCTGACCTTGGTGCTCTGGATTTCACATCCCAGCTAAAGGGAGGAAGAGGAGGGGAGCTGGGGGCTGCTGCCTAGCAAAGGGCCACCCTGCCCACTCACCTCCGTCGTCTGAGCCCTGCTCACGTTCATCCCATGTGCATTACTTTCTGCCTTCTTGCTTGGCCAGAATTCCTTTTATAATTGGAGAAGGCCGTCAGTGAAGGGTTGGATTCTACGGGTGCACGAGCCACTGCCTTCTTTGCATCAGACGCCGCCCCTGCCCCTCCCGTCACTCTCAGTTTGCGTACAGGATGCAAGCTGTGTTCCCGGACCCATCTCAGCCCCGGTGGCACCAGCCACTTCCTTTTCCCGTTATAACGAAAGTGGAGTGGGTTTGCAAAGGACTTGTCCGTAGATGCTACCGTCTGTTCCTGATGTGTCCACAGCAGACTTGGATTTTTCTTTTTCTGTGTCACATGTTTACTTCTCCAGGCTAGATGCTAGCCTTCTTGAAGGATGAACTCATTCAAAAACTATAAGATGGCTTTCAATAAATCTGTAGCTCAGAATCATAAAGCCCGAGGGTGGCGTTTTCCCCAGTTGGATTCATAAGTGGAATGTCTGATGAAGGAGGACACATGGGTTATTTTTGAAGACATCACAGATGTCCACTGTCTGGGTACCCAGGATTATGTATACGTGTGTGTGTGTGTGTGAACAATTTTACATCATAAGTGCTTTCCATAAGTACCCTGTTGCTTTAGCTCATGACACACTCTTTGTCTGAGGCCCTGGAGGAGGACATGCCCTGATCTCTCCAAGCAGCATCAGCCCAGCCTGCCCTCCGGGAAGCCTAAAGAAACCATGATGCTTTTGTGTGCATCTCTCAGAAAGGATGGCGCTGGCTGTCATTATTTCTCACAGAGGAGATTCTGTTCTGGTACATTCTGCTAGCATTCTCCTCTTCTCACGTCCCTCTTCCCTCCACTGACTCTCAAGAGAGAACATTTTAAAACATCTCCAGTGGGTTCTGTGCATTAAATCTAGCAGGGGGCTTCCCTGGTGGTGCAGTGGTTGAGAGTCCGCCTGCTGATGCAGGGGACGCGGGTTCGTGCCCCGGCCCCGGTGCCGCGGAGCGGCTGGGCCCATGAGCCATGGCCGCTGAGCCTGTGCGTCCGGAGCCTGTGCTCCACAGTGGGAGAGACCACAGCAGTGAAAGACCCGCGTACCACACAAAAAAAAAAAAACAAACTAGCAGGAAATACAAATGATACCGCCTATGGGGATCTCATGTCTCATACCTCCCTGATGTTGATTTACTTTATGAAATATAGTTGAAAAAGACTTTCTGGCTTTGGAATGGCTATAAGGGCTCAAAATCTTGCTTTCTCTTGGCAGAGTATAATATACTATATGGTGACGTCCCCCAAACTGTTTTCCTGGATCAAAAACGAATCCCTTCTCAAGGCCCTGCAGCCCTTTGCCAAGTGGCATTACATTGAGCGTGACCTTGCACTGTTCAACATGAACGTCGATGACGACTATGTCCCGTGTCTCCAGGGCATCACTCGAGCCAGCTACTGCAACGTGTATCTGGAGTGGATTCAGTACTGTGCACGGAAGAGGCAAGAGGTAGGTAGGGGAGGTGGGGCTGAGGAGTTGAGTGTAAGTTTAAAAAGCAAAGAGCCTTGTAAAGACCATCTCTTTCTTTTTTTTTAAATTAATTTTATTTATTTTTTACACAGCAGGTTCTTATTAATTATCCATTTTATACATATTAGTGTATACATATCAATCCCAATCTCCCAATTCATCCCACCACCTCCCCGTGCCACTTTCCCCCCTTGGTATCCATACGTTTGTTCTCTACATCTGTGTCTCAATTTCTGCCGTGCAAACTGGTTCATCTGTACCATTTTTCTAGGTTCCACATATATGCGTTAATATACGATATTCGTTTTTCTCTTTCTGACTTACTTCACTCTGTATGACAGCCTCTAGATTCATCCACGTCTCTACAAATGACCCAATTTCGTTCCTTTTTATGGCTGAGTAATATTCCATTGTATATATATACCACATCTTCTTTATCCATTCGTCTGTTGATGGGCATTTAGGTTGCTTCCATGTCCTGGCTATTGTAAACAGTGCTGCAATGAACATTGGGGTGCATGTGTCTTTTTTTTTTTTTTTTTTTTGCTGTACGCGGGCCTCTCACTGCTGTGGCCTCTCCCGTTGCGGAGCACAGGCTCCGGACACACAGGCTCCGCGGCCATGGCTCGCGGGCCCAGCCGCTCCGCGGCATGTGGGATCTTCCGGGATCGGGGCACGAACCCGTGTCCCCTGCATCGGCAGGCGGACTCTCAACCACTGCGCCACCAGGGAAGCCCGCATGTGTCTTTTTGAATTATGGTTTTCTCTGGGTATATGCCCAGTAGTGGGATTGCTGGGTCATATGGTAGTTCTATTTTTAGTTCTTTAAGGAACCTCCATACTGTTCTCCATAGTGACTGTATCAATTTACATTCCCACCAACAGTGCAAGAGGGTTCCCTTTTCTCCACACCCTCTCCAGCATCTGTTGTTTGTAGATTTTCTGATGATGCCCATTCTAACTGGTGTGAGGTGATACCTCATTGTAGTTTTAATTTGCATTTCTCTAATAATCTCTTTCTTATACTATAGACTATAATGAAATAGAGATGAGGAAGGACACTAATATTTGCTTTTTTTAATATATACAAATTTACTTATTTTATTTATTTATGGCTGCATTGGGCCTTTGTTGCTGCACGTGGGCTTTCTCTAGTTGTGGCCAGTGGGGGCTACTCTTTGTTGCAGTGTGCGGGCTTCTCATTGCGGTGGCCTCTCTTGTTGTGGAGCATGGGCTCTAGGTGCGCAGGCTTCAGTAGTTGTGGCATGCTGGCACATGGGCTCTAGAGCACAGGCTCAGTAGTTGTGGCGCACAGGCTTAGCTGTTCCGCAACATGTGGGATCTTCCCGGCCCAGGGCTTGAACCCGGGTCCCCTGCATTGGCCGGTGGATTCTTAACCACTGCACCACCAGGGAAGTCCCAGGACACTAGTATTTAAAAAATATTTGTTTAATAATTAAGCAAAATGAAATGGAAGAATTCATATACCATGTCTCCAGTGAAGGGGCCTTGAAGTTACGTTTTCCTCTTTACTGTGTTCAGAGTCAGTGCAGTGTTAAGCCTCCTTCACGGTTTTAAAACTCTGGACACTTCTTTGTTTAGAGTTACTTTTTGAGATTTCTGTACAGAGTATATCTGTGCTGAAATGGAGAGGATTTGCTGACGTATTGAATTGTGGACCAGCACATTCTGTTTAGCAATCAGACGGTCCAAGCTACTCCCGTAGGTTTGTGTGTGTGTGCACACGCATCGTTGCTCATGTGCTGAGGACACTTCTGGTGATGAAAGCAGCCTCTTAGAAACGAAACCAAGGACAATGACATCTTAGAAAAGGAAGACAAGGAAGCAGACAAGGAGGAGAAAGGGGAGGTAGGCAAGTGGAGGGTGTCGGTCATCTCTGCTTCTCAGGATTTGGAAAGCTTCTCGCAATGTGTTTTTGGAAGAAAATGGTAGATCCAAGTTGAAATGGCCTTCTCAGCAGCTGATGAGGTGTGTTTTGTGACCTGTAGAGGGTAAGCCAAATTATGACACTAGCCCAGGTCCTTGACCTTTGCATGAGTGATGGAAAACAGGTGGGAGAAAGAATAGGTGGCAGAGTCTGCTTCCTCCAGATGCAGCCAGAAGAATGTGAGCCGAGATCTTAACCCACGCTGAGCCTCTCCTGGTGGCTGAAATAGTCAAAGAATCTACTGATTTTCCTGGCTACCCCCCCAATTGTGGCATTCCTCTTTCCTCAGCTGGCTCATAAAAAATGAAATTATTTCTCTTTTCTTGCAAAAGAGTCTTTAAGTTTAAATTCCTTCTCCATCTCCCCATGCCCCTCTTTTTTTTTTTTTTGCGTTACGCGGGCCTCTCACTGTTGTGGCCTCTCCCCTTGCGGAGCGCAGGCTCCGGACGCACAGGCTCAGCGGCCATGGCTCACGGGCCTAGCCGCTCCGCGGCATGTGGGATCCTCCCGGACCGGGGCACGAACCCGTGTCCACTGCATCTGCAGGCGGACTCTCAACCACTGCGCCACCAGGGAAGCCCCTCCATGTCCCTCTTTTTAAGCTATGGATGACCCCCTTCATTTAATTGTTGGAGTTATGGTCAGCTCATTGGGCTTCTTGTTGTTGAGGCAACAGAAAACCCTCATTTGCACTTGATTCCCATACTTCTTCTCTCCCTGCTGGTGTGCCTGTGCCCTGCATTGGACACGGTTAAGGTGGGCATCGCCCAGGGTTAAGGTGGTCGTTGGACAGGGTTAAGGTGGGCGTTGAATAGGGTGAAGGTGGGCATTGGACAGGGTGAAGGTGGGCATTGGACAGGGTTAAGGTGGGCATTGGACAGGGTTAAGGTGAGCGTTGCCCAGGTTTAAGGTGGGCGTTGGACAGGGTTAAGGTGGACGTTGAATAGGGTTAAGGTGGGCGTTGCACAGGGTTAAGGTGGGCATTGAATAGGGTTAAGGTGGGCGTTGCCCAGGTTTAAGGTGGGCGTTGCCCGGGTTTAAGGTGGACAATGCCCAGGGTTAAGGTGGGCGTTGCACAGGGTAAGGTGGCGGTTCATTTGACTGCAAGCTCTCACCATCTTCCTGACCTCGAGGTGCCATGTTCACAATTCCAGGGAAGTAGGCCAGCCAGCCTCGTGTTAGTCCCTTTACTTTCCTAAGGTAGTTTCCCCATTTAATTTTTTTTTCCACGTCCAACCTCAGGAGAAACTCAGGAAGCAGAGTTTCCCATCTGTCAGGTCACTTTAATGGGGCCCGGGTGACCACCGTGGGTGACACAGGGAAAGCCTCTGCATTTGTAGTTGTCTGTTGGTCTGGAACCCACGTGAAAGCTGAATTAACATCCTTGTTCTTCCAGCCCTCGAAGCACCTAGACAGTGACGAGGACTCTCCTCTGGTGACTTTGTCCTTCGCGCTCTGCATCCTGGGTCGGAGAGCTCTGGGGACCGCGGCTCACAACATGGCCACCAGGTACCTGGGGAACCAGTTGTCACAGACACCAGTTGGCATTTTATATGTTGGACAGATTTTTGTCCATCATTTTCTTTATTTTAAAGTTAGACTGCTCCTACTTCTTCCAGAGTGTTCTCTCCCTAATGAATCATGTTGGGCCTCTGAGAAGACTTTTTAACCATGGTGATCTGGAGAATTAGATGTAGAAACAGCAGTAATACAGAACAGTCAAAACCCCAGAATTCTGGGTATAGGGCGTTCTATGTTACAAGGTTCCTTGCAAATTTTCTGGGAAGATTAAATGAAATCATGCATACAAAGCGCCTAGCCTGGTATTTAGCAGAATTAATGCTCAAAAAAACATTAGTTCCCTTCCCCCGTTTTTCTTCACAAAAGAAAATTGTCACTTCTGTGCTTTAACTCCAGCCCCTGCCCTGCCCTGATTCTGTGGGGCTTTGATGATTGGATGCTGCTTCTCCTGTTTTTTTCAAACTCTCTTTCTGCAAGTTTCTCTTCTTAAAGAACAAAACAATTTTGTGTTTAGCTGTAAACTCTCTCCTGGCCCCTTTCACCCTCCTTCACCCTCGGTCCCTGAGGTCTTGCCTTCACAAACAGACCCCTGAACTGGCATCACAGATGAAGCTGTGCTCTTTGCCCCGACCTCCTCCTTCTCCAGGGAAACCGCTCTTGTGAATTTCGTCAGTCACCTCCTCATCGCCCCGGTTGGTGGCCGTTTCACACACTGCTCCTTTGGTAGTTAGCACTGTGGACCGGATGTTCTGGATTCTGCCTGTCCGTCAGAGGCATCTTGATTGGTGCACATGAAAATCTCCCGAGGGGCTTGTAAATATCCCAATGCCCAGGCCTTACCCCAGGACAGAGCGATCACTTCACGACCCCTGCGGGTGGACCACGCATCGGGACTTTTTTATGGCTCCCCGGCTGCATCAACATGCAGCCAAGGCTGAGAATCATACAGACCCAGGGAGCTGAAAAAGAAAGAGCTTCTGTGTAGTGGTTTCTCCTTTACTTGGACTTTCTTCAAGATGTCTGTGTTGTATTGTTGATCCGGTGCTCTGCAAAGGGGTCCTTCTGATACTCTACTTGAGTGTGTTTGGGGGTTATTAGGTGGAATGACAGGCTGCTTAAGGGCAAAAGCCACACGTGTGCTTGTTTAACAGCCGTCACAGCGCCTGGCCATTGGGTAAACAAGTCCAGGGAGACTTGTCGAAGATGTTTCTGAGTGCCCTTCCTGCAGGGGATGGCTCTGCGTCGTTCCTGTTGGCGAGCCGTGGACAGGCGTCCTCCGTGACGTGTGTGCGTTGGTGAGGGGTGACGTGGTGTGGTTGGCCGTCCCTCCATCCCTCTCTGGAGGCTATAGCCTTGAGTCACTAAGAGGAAAAGGTGAGAACCAAGGTGGTTAGAATTCGTGACAGCTAGTCTTTCAACACCCACATCCCAGAACTTTATGATTTTCTTCATAGACGAGAAATGCTCACCAATTAAAGTATTGTGTCGATCTGTGTTCCAGGGAATGCTCTGGAGAGGGCTGACCTGCTTCTAGCCCCTCTCTTCCCTCCCACCTGACTCAGCCTCATACTAGACCCAGGCAGTTCCCTTTGTGGTCATCTGGGACCGAATTGGATGATTGAAAGTCTAGCAGAAGCCTCCTTCGTGGGCTTTGTAAAACAGTCCCCTCTAATTCTGTAAATAGGGAATACTCTTTGAGAAGGGCTTCAGAAGATTCTGGACTCCACATCACAAAGTGAGTCTTCAGATATTCACAGCATCCAAGCACATGATCTTTTGTTGGATCAATGGGAAGTTGTTTTTTTTAAAATAAATTTCAAATTTTCTTTACAAATTGCAAATAAAATGCTTCAACGATTTCTCTCTTTCCATTCCCATACAACATATTTTCAGATTTCTTCGATCTTGTTCTTTGTGTTACTTGTTCCAATATTCCTGATCCAGGTGAATCTCACTTGGTCTGTTTTATTTGTTTTTCCTTGAATAAGCACCATGCCTAGCAGCTGCTTTGGTCAGCCTTGTTTTGATGGGATTTTTTTGTTTGTTTCAAACAGCTTCTCATACTCCATGTTGGCTCTGCTTGTTGCAGACATAGTGATGAGATAAATCTGGGAATGATACTCTTGCTAGTCTAGGGAAAGATTTGATTATCTGGGACTGATTCACTTCACTGAGCAGTCCTGTACTGTATTTTAAGGTGCACTTGTTTTTATGGTGGGCCTGCTTCTCCTCATTTTCTCCTCAGGTGAAATTTAGACTCATATTTTATAAAAACCTCATTTGGAATTTTGATTTAGAATATATTAAATTCACAGATTAATTTGGGGAAAGAATGGACATCAGCCAATAATATGGTGTATCTTTGTAATCATTCAGTTTTTTAAATGTCTTTCCATAATAATTTATCATTTTTTTGGAGATTTGTAATCCTTAGTGGACTTGTCTCTAGGTATTTTATAGTTTTATTGTGATCATGCATAAAATCCTTTTTTTCCTGTCACATTTTCTAATTGGCTACTGCTGGTATACAGGAAAGTTACAGTAAGTCCCCTACATACGAACCTTCAAGTTTCAAACTTTCAAAGATGCGAACGTCCGTTTGTATGCCCAGTCACGTAAGTTAGTTCACGTGTCTGGTGCACATTGTCACACACGTGCATCCTCTACAAGTGGTTGTGCTTTTGTGTACTTTACTGTACTGTGTTTGTTTTTTATGTATTATTTATGTGGAAAGTATTATAAACTGATTACAATACAGTACTATATAGCCGATTGTGTTAGTTGGGTACCTAGGCTAATTTGTTGGGCTTATGAACAAATTGGACTTAACGAATGTGCTCTCGGAATGGAACTCGTTTGTATGTAGGGGACTTACTGTATTTAGTTTTTTATATCGATTTCATCCTGGGCACCTCTACTGAACTCTGTTATAAACATTATTTCAATTAATTCTATTTGATTTTCTGTTGGAAAGACATATCTGCAAATAATGACAATTTTGCCTTTTTCTTTCCTATATTTATACCTCAGTTCTTTTTCCTGTTCCATTGGCTCTGACCTCCAGTTGGAGGTGGGCATCTGTGTTAGTTTCCAATTGCTGCTGTAACAACTTACCACAAATTCGGTGGCTTACAGCTGCATAAATTATTTGTCTTACAGTTCTGGAGATCAAAAGTACAAAACGGGTTTCACTAGGCTAAAATCAAGGTGTCTGCATTCCTTCTGGAGGCTCTGAGGGGAGAATCCATCCCCTGTTCTAGAGGCCGCCTGCATCCCAGCGACCCCTTCCTCCATCTTCCCAGCCAAAAGTGTAGCCTTTTCCAATCTCTCTCTGACAAACTCGACCTCACCCACTTCCTTCTTTTACTTATGAGGATCCTTGTGATTACATTGGGCCCTCCCAAATAATCCAGGAAAATCTCCCCATCTCAAAATGCTCAATTTAATCACATCTGCAAAATTCCTTGTGCCCTGTAAGGTAACATAACCACGGGTTCCAGAGATTAGGACATGGACATGTTGGAGGACCATTATTTGGTCTAACACAGCATCCTCACATTAATCCAGACATTAATGGGGAACAAGTGTCATATTTTAGCGTTAAAAAATAAGGTTTGTTTTAGGATTCTCTTAGACCATTTTCATCTTTACGAGTGTCGTTCTCTTCCTAGATTGCTAAAGCTTTCATCAGGAAATGATGTTGAATTCTTTCAAAGTTTGAGGGCTCACATTCAGATGAAATTCTTCTTAAATCTATTAATGTACTGGGTTATATTAATAGATTTCTTCATTAAAACATCCTTGCAATTCTGAGATAAGCTCTACTTGGTCACGATACCTTCTATCTATGCAATGATGGATTCACTTTGCTAATATTTTATTCAGTACAGTTTTATTTATGTTCAAAGTAGGAGTGGCTTATGATCGCCCTTAAGTGTACTTTCTGAGACCTAACAAGTCATTCTCCCATATTTAGTATTAAAGACTAACAGATGATTTTTGAACACTTACTCCACAGATAAGTCTTATATAGCAGCCTAGCATAAGTCACAAGCTCTGCTTCATTTGATGGGTTTCTTGGGGAAATATTTTGACTTCACAGCACTGACATAGCTTTGATAGGCTATCCTCAAGGAAGAAAAACACACGCATGAAAAATTAGAGAGGATGAGCAAATTGAGAATCAGCTGAAATGATAAGCTGAATGCAAGTGAGCAAAAGAGTACAGGTATGTAAAATGTCTTCAAATAAGACGTCCATATGTTACGGAGATAGAATGAGTTAATAGGGATGTGACAAGCAAACACTGATGACGGTTTTAATTTGGAGTTTGGGGCCTATCCCCTTTGTAGAACTGTGTCTCCTACTGAACAAGAGCATACAAATATAAAGGCATGTCTAGGAGGAAGTCAATATAGTTTCACTGACCACAGGGGCTAAAAGATGGCTTGGTGACTGTCTTCAAGTACATGAGAGGTGATGAGTGGATCCTGGCTGATGGTCCATTTATAGAGATAAGGGGTGAGAAGGTGGCTGCATTCACAGCAGCAACATGTTTGCTTGAAGAAGAAATTTTACTGATTCTTGGAGTAACTAGGCTTCTAAGAGAATAGAACATGTCAAGATAAATGTAAGCTTGAAAAACGACAGACAAACAATCCAGCCCTAGATGTCCTGTGCTGGAGGCTGAGAGCCCTTACAGGAGACCTTGTGGCAGGAGGTCACTTTCATAGTCTGGGGTCACATCTACCACGTCCACACTGCTCTCACCCACAGCGGACTGAGGAAAAGAGCGTTCTTCAGGAATCCTGGACGTAATCTCAGTTTCCCTGCCGACCTTCTACCGGAGACGAGACCCCAAACTAGGGCCAGACGTCACAGTGAATTCTCTTGCAGACAAGACTGAGGTCTGCCTGACAGACTGTGGTTGGAAACTCAGAAATCAGGATCTAGAAGAGAAATAAAGGAAACATGATGCACGGTCCTGAACCAGAGATTAAAATCAAGTCGTCCAGCTCAGCTCAAGATGGTGGTGTAGGAAGATTCTGAGGTCACCTGTTCTCACGATCACACCAAACCTACCACGTCACATAGAACAACTATCCCTGAGAATGACCTGAAGACTAGCAGGATAGAGTTTCTGCAACTAAGGATATTAGAAAAGGCCACATGGAGAAGGGTGGGAGGGGCGGAGACACGGTCCAGTCAGAACCTGCCCCTCCAGTATGACGACCCACAGTGGGAGGGAAGTCACCACCATGGGGGTCCCCCCTGAGGAGCGAGGGGTCTGAGGCCCACATTGGGCTCCCCAGCTGGGGCACCTGAACCAGGAAAACAAGCCCCATAACATCTGGCTTTGAAACCAGTGGGGCTCACGCCCAGGAGAGCCCGAGGGCTGTGGGAAACCAAGACTCGGCTCTGAAGAGCTTGGGCCCAAACTCACTTGTTCCGAGCGCCAGCACACTGGATTGAAAAGCACCTGGATTGTACAAGGAGGTACATTGATTAATCTTAGGGCACTTGCTGGAGGGGCAGGGATCTGGCGGGACATTCTCAAGGGATAGCATTGCTGGCAGGCGCCTTTTTTTCTTTTTCCTTTTAAAATATTTATTTATTTACTGTGGCTGCACCAGGTCTTAGTTGCGGCGTGCGGGATCTTAGTTCCCGACCAGGGATCGAACCCGGGCCCCTGGCACTGGGAGCGCGGAATCTTACCCGCTGGACCGCCAGGGAAGTCCCCAGGTGCCTTTTTTTCCCTCTCTTTCCACGTTGCTGGCCGGGCGCTGGTGGGCATCATTTCTGTCACTCTCCATCACCTAGCTAACACCGTGCTCGCTGCCCTGGACCAGCCTTGCCCAACCTGCCCAAGGTCCCTGAAACGTCTGGGTGTTCTGGTCCCCAGAATCACCCCTGGCGCCTCAGAATCACCCGAGCAGCTTAGAATATAGGCCCCGGGCCCCATCACAAATTGCCAGCTTAGACTCTCTGGGAGCCGGGTCTGGAAATCTAGTGTTTTTTTTGCGGTACGTGGGCCTCTCACTGTTGTGGCCTGTCCCATTGTGGAGCACAGGCTCCGGACATGCAGGCTTAGCAGCCATGGCTCGCTCATGGGCCTAGCCACTCCGCGGCACGTGGGATCTTCCCGGACCGGGGCACGAACCCGTGTCCCCTGCATCGGCAGGCGGACTCTCAACCACTGCGCCACCAGGGAAGCCCTCTAGTTTTGATTTTGAACAGCTGCCAGGAGATCATTTCTTCTGAAGCCAGCTTGCTCCTGGTACTCTGGCCAGCCTCGGGAAGCATCTTTCACTAGATAATAGCAGTTGATCGCATTGATGTGGAGGCCCAGAAGCACTTGAACGCCACGAAGCCAAATGTATTTTTAAAAAGCTTTTCATCAAATCTTGCCTTTTAGCTAGTTCTCGCTTGGGAAGTATTATTTCTCAATTTATCTGGCATTTATTTGGAACCACATTGCTGCGATCCTTTCACCACGTGATTGCTCTCCATTGATTATCTGAGATGCTGCAAGATAAGCGTCCTTGGTTTATGTCTGAAGCCTGTGTTGCCTTGACATTCCAGTTCAGTAACAATGAGAATAACAATCACGGTGAACATGGATGGTGCGCTCCCTGGGTACTGGGAACAGCGCTAAGTGCTTGAAGCGAGTAGATGCATTTCATCCTCTCTTGAGGCGTGAAAGAGGATGAGGTAGGTGCTATTACTGCCCCGATTTTACAGCTGGATAAACCAAAGCCCAGAGCTGGGGTCTGTGCAATGTTTGGACATGGCAGAGTCCTGCCCAGGCTCTAGATCCTGACTGCTACACTGTGTCAAAGTTAGTCCCACCAGCCCCCAGGAATTCTTCAGATCGCCCCCATCCATGTGGCTCGGCCACCCCACGGTGCCTGCCGTTTCCTCCTCACCGACTTCAGCTCCCTTTGTTGACTGTCCTGGCCTGAGTTGTGCTGACGTGGGCATCATGGCTGTCCAAGCTCAGTGTGGCCTGTGCTCTGGGCCACTCCACCGTCTTTCTGGGGTGGCACCTGGCCCTCTCCTGCTGGCCCAGCGCCCTTTCCTCTAGGAGTGGCTGCCACCCTGCACTCTGAGTGCCCAGACCCCTTGGATACGTCTTCTGTGCCTTTCAGACTCAAGCATGGGTCCCAGGGGACAATGAATGTTGGACCCTGGGGTGTATTTGTCCCCTCCCCACACTGACACATGTCCTTTATTTTCCAACCACACGCACCTGCACTCCGCCCCCCATGTCAAGAGATTCTTAGCAAGCCTCTCCCCCAGCCTCCACGGACCCCTGGACACACTCAATCCTAAGGATGGACCCAGAAAAGAATCGATGATCGTGAGGACAAGAGATTTCCCCAGATATCAACAGAATCAGAGCCAAGATTCGAGTTGAGGATTGGAGCTTCTGGTTCCCATCCTTCCAGCTTTGCTGTCATATGCTGGTCCATGCAGCACTTGGACATTAATGCCTTGGAGCTACTTGAGGGTGACCATTGCTTTCTTCTCCAGTGTTCTTTTAAAGAAACTCTGTGTTTCCTGGAGAGGTAGGTGGCCAGGAGGCTGCTATGCTCCTTCAGTGTGACGTGAGATGCTGAATATTTGTTCCCACTTGCCTCATCCTCTTTCTCAACTCTTTCTGGCCTGTTTCCTCTTATATGAAAGGGTTATAATACTATATCTTGTACAGGCATCCATGAGAATGAGCTAAGCTGATGGAATGGAAAGTGCTTAGTAATGCACAAACCACCAGAAAAATGTAAGGTATCAACCTTTCTGCCTCACTTCTAGTTGCTCAGAGCTGGTGCTTTTTTAAAAAATCTGTTCACTGAAAAACTGTTTATTAAGGTGTTAATGTTTTATATAGTTGGTTCAAGATCCGCGTAATTTAAAATTCTGAGTTGCTCTTGAATAATCCAGATATCTCCAATACTCACACGTATATAAACTACTATATTTCCTGATATTTATCATAATTAGACTTCTCTAACTTCCATTTATCAGACAAATAAAACACTAATCTTTCAAAGCCACACCTTTAGGAGTTCATAAATTCCTATTTCCAATGAGTTTTTTAAAAAAATTATATTTTAAAACTTCTTTAAAAGGAAGCCTAAACCCCCAAATCAAAGGCCTTAATCTGCCTTTCACAATCTATATGTATATCAAATCATCATGATGTACACTTTAAATATCTTACAATTGTGTCAATTACACCTCTGTAAAGCTGAAAAAAATTGAAATCACACACAAAAAAGCCTTAATCTGAATCAATGTAGAGCAACGTAGAGCAACCTAGAGCAACGTAGAGCAATCTGAATCAAATAGAGCAATGAAGAGGATCTTTTATTCATCACACAGAAAAAATACAGAATGTATTTAGTTATTTATTTTCACCTACACAAATGTGCACCTATGCTTGTGTACACACATACACACACATATACACACATGCACACACAGTTATGAAGGCGACAAATAATTCAAGTCCTGATGCCATGGAACATGGGCTGCGTGCTGCAGAAGAGGTACAGAAGGCCCGTTACAGAGTTTGTTGCCAAGCAGTCCTCAGTGCAGGGACAATCTCTACATCCACATGTAGAGAGCCAGACCGCGGCACCGAGATAAGCCCGGTCTTACATGGCACTGCACACGTGCTAAAAACTTAGTAAATAAAGGCAGCACTAGGGGGCCGGGCGTTGGCTGTTCTAATCCCCAAGAAGGCCAACCTTGATCGACTCAGATGTAACCCTGTTTCCCCACTCCAGCTGTTGGCCTGGGGGTGGGAGCCTGTCATCCCTCAGTAGAATTCTTAACAAGACGAAGCCCGATAATGCTCCAAGTCAGCAATGTGCTGCAGGCGACCTGGAGACCTCTGCTCTCCCCCACAAAGCCTCCCAGCTCGTCACATCTCTGCCTTCCTCCTCTTCATTCTCCTGAGATTAAAAGGCAGGTAATGAAACACCCTTATTTTTAGGATGCCTGTACCTTTAAGGTGCTAGGGGTAATACCATCAATCTAGTGGAATTCTACCCCAGGCTTTGTTTTCTACACGGGGACTCATTTAAAAAAAACTTTTTTTTTTAATTGAAGTGTCATTGATTTACAATGTTGTGTTAATTTCTGCTGTACAGCAAAATGATTCAGTTATACATATATATACATTCTTTTTTTATATTCTTTTCCATTATGGTTTATCACAGGATATTGAATACAGTCCCTTGTGCTCTACAGTAGGACCTTGTTGTTTATCCATCCTATATATAACTGGTTGCATCTGCTAATCCCAAACTCCCCATCCTTCCCTCCCCCCGTCCCCCTCCCCCTTGGCCACTACCGGTCTGTTCTCTGTGCCCGTGATTCTGTTTCTGTTTCATAGATACGTTCATTTGTGCATTGAGACTCATTTTAATGGAACAGCAGTAAGCGTCACAAAGTGTCATTTTCCTCTGAAAATAGAAAGGACCGGTAAAGCATCTACCATTGGGGACCTGGGATGGGCTCACAAGCACTCAGTGAGGTCCTGTGGAAGGGCCTTTTCCCGACAGGGCAGTCGGGCCTGTGGCTGCTTTCACACGCCGCCGAGCAAAGGATGGGCTGCCTCTCCGGCTCTCCTCTCCCATCTGCCCATGTCGCTCTGGGCATCTTCGCAGGTCCCTCTATCTCCCTCTGCCACCGTCCCCAGCCCCACATCAAGAGGAGTGATTTCTCTATGCCTGTGTGCAAGCAGCGAGGCATGCTTCTAATCCTTTCCAGAAAAAAAACCCACCCACGTTTAACCCCCTCTTTTCAGGACTTCGCCCCTATCTGATGACAGGGGCATTTTGGACCATTTTCAGTGACAGCAGTTAGCACCGTTTCAAAGCTTCCCTCCCCACCTCTGCACTGCTCCAGCCTGGCTCTGCGGTCCACCCCTCCCCTCCCGGGACCGCAGACAGCTCCAGGAAGTCTCTGTTCTGTGTCAGGGGAGCCTGTTCAGGAGGGCTGCCTCCTGAACTCTTTCTGGAAGGTTCTGGGCTCCTCGAGGCCACAGCATCTGCCCCACCTGCCTAGACCCTGGCTGCTCCCGTTTCCCATGGTCTGCTCTGACTCCAAGCCCTGGCATCCCTCTCAAGGGAGTTCTGGAAGGAGGTTAATGATGCTGGGGTGTTTCGCAACGACGTGCTCCAACAGCCAACAGTGGAGCTATTTCCCTGAGGTGTGGGTCTGGCGTGCTGCACTGAATCCAAAGTCTTGCTTGGCGAGCCAGCTCATTAAATCCTCCTCAGTTCCATCCTCGGAGCGTCGCTTCCACACACACTTCCCTGCTCGTTCTGTCCCAGTTCAACGCCGTCAGGGATGCTGTTTCTCGTGCAGCTGCCCACTCCCACTCAGGGCTGTTAGAGGCCAGGGTGTTTAGAGGAGGCTGTGACTGAGTGTCTCACTGGAACTCGAGGCAACGAATGAAGGAAGAACCATTCTTTCCCTCCTCATAATACAGGGTGAGTCGCTTTCCCAGACCCACTCCCTGCGTTGATCCAAAAGTTGAAGGACCCAGACCGTGAAAGATGTCCCTCGGGCACCTCTCTGCTCTCCACCCAGGCAATGCTCAATTACATGCAGGAAACGGAAACAAAGCCAAAAAGCCTAGAAACATTAAAAAAAAAAGGGTGGGATTGGGAGCTGGATGTGCTCTGAGAATCTAAATGGCCAGTTTGAGATTGCATTTGGTGTCATTTTCTCTCCACATGGTGGAAGAATCCAATTTTTATTATGAGTGACATAGTCAGAAAGCGCTATCCAGAAACACAGAGACGACCAGTGGAAGGGCCTGGGTTTTCCCCTGGCCTACCTGCCTCCCTCCCAAGAAGTGGAGGCCCCAGGGCTCCTGGACCAGATGGCCCCGTGTCTCAGCACTCACTCTGCCTGTGGACATAGCAGGCCAGCTCTGACCAGGACCTCCACCATCACACTCAGGGATCCAGAGCATCAGTGGCTATTCCTGAAGGTGACCATTATAGCAGTTGTCACAAGGGTCTGAATACGGTCTGCAGTGTCAGGTGTTCGGTGGGACCTCTGCTGGATCAGCCTGAAGACAGTAAAATCCTTCCTGAGGTGACACAAGGGAGACTCAGGCCAGCTCAGGGTGACAGGAGCCTGAACACCTTTGCTCCGTATGAAGGAACAAACTCGACTTTGTTTCACAGCCTGGATTCTTTCCTGTACGGCCTCCACACCCTCTTCAAAGGTGACTTCAGAATAACAGCCCAGGATGAGTGGGTGTTTGCAGACATCGACCTGCTGCACACAGTTGTTGCCCCAGCTCTCAGGATGTCCCTGAAGCTGCACCAGGTAAACATTCCATTTTTTAAAAAAGTATAAGCCTGAAACATCAGGGGGAAAAAATGACCTTTCAAAAACGCAATCCCTTTCCTCGGCATGACACTGATGAGTGGGCTTCTGATTTAGTAACTAAGCGTTGAGGCATCGCATATTCTTGACGGTGTCCGTGACAGTGTGCCCTCAAGACCCCTAGGAGGTGGTGATCTCCCACTAGGATGGAAGAGGGGACTTGGCCAGAGAAAATGACATCAGAAGTGGCCACGCTGTCTCAAAAAGTCATAGGCACCTAAGCCACAAGCTCCTTGCCTAGCAGGCCCTGAGGCCAAGGGTGCTGGGTTGGCAAGGTGTCCTCCATCCACTCAGGGCAACTGTGAGACGTGCAGGTGGGCTTGGCCTTGCACCCACCCGGGCCAGCTCTCTGGTCCTCCTGACCCGACGATGGACTTCCTTCCCCAGGACCAGTTCACTTGCCCCGACGAGTACGAAGACCCCGTGGTCCTCTACGAGGCCATACAGTCCTTTGAGAAGAAAGTGGTCATCTGCCATGAGGGCGACCCGGCCTGGAGGGGCGCCGTGCTGGCCAACAAGGAGGAGCTGCTGACCCTGCGGCACGTGGTAGACGAGGGCACGGACGAGTACAAGGTCATCATGCTGCACAGGAGCTTCCTGAGCTTCAAGGTGATCAAGGTATGGGGCCCATCCTTCCCAGCTGGCACGAGCCTCCCATCTGGAGGGAATGTGAGAAGAAATAGGATGGATTGGCACCGATGCCCTCGCCCTGGGCCAGCATCCTCTGTCTAGACCCACAGTCCCAGGGTTGGGGGGCAGCATTGGCCAGCATGCAGGGCACCCCCGGGGCAGGTGGTGCATCTCCTCCAGGGCCCTTTCCCACCCAGAGAGCCGGTGCGCAGGTGACAGCTTTGGCAAGAAGTCCTGGTAGGCTAGACACACGTCGCTGAGGGTCAGGATCTAGCTTATTCTTTTTTTAAAAAATAAATTTATTTATTTATTTATTTATTTATTCATTCATTCATTCATTCATTCATTTTTGGCTGTGTGGGGTCTTTGTTGCTGTGCGCAGGCTTTCTCTAGCTGTGGCGAGCGGGGGCTACTCTTCGTTGCGGTGCGCGGGCTCCTCATTGTGGTGGCTTCTCTTGTTGCGGAGCATGGGCTCTAGGCACGTGGACTTCAGTAGTTGTGGTTCATGGGCTCAGTAGTTGTGGCTCGCGGGCTTAGTTGCTCCACGGCATGTGGGATCTTCCCGGACCAGGGCTCGAACCCGTGTCCCCTGCACTGGCAGGCGGATTCTTGACCACTGCGCCGCCAGGGAAGCCCCTAGCTTATTCTTAAAGACTTTACAGTTCTCTAAAATTCCAGACCTTCCTCTAATCACCTGTTCCTGAACCCAAGAACTCCCTTCCCAGAGATTCTCTTCTTCCTATAGCTTCAAACCACCGCGCTGAAACAAAGCCTTCCTTCCTTTTTATTTGATCTCTGTGGCCCCGTGAAAGTGGCATCACATCCACCTTACGGAGCTGTCATTCGGGCTTGACTATGAAAGCTTTAGGCCAAAGTATTGCAGTCCCAGGTACTCAGACCCAGAACCACCTTGCTGGCGGCCCCCGCCATCTGCTTTTCTCCCCGCGTCTTCCCTGCCCTGCAGGTGAACAGAGAGTGTGTCCGTGGCCTTTGGGCGGGGCAGCAGCAAGAGCTCATCTTCCTCCGCAACTGCAATCCTGAGCGCGGCAGCATCCAGAACCACAAGCAGGTCCTCCGGAACCTGATCAGTTCCTCCTGTGACCAGCCCCTGGGCTACCCCATGTACGTCTCCCCGCTCACCACCTCCTACCTAGGGACGCACAGGCAGCTGAGGAACGTCTGGAGCGGACCCGTCACCCTGGACAGCGTCAGGGCGTGGTTCCGAACCAAGTGGTTAAGGTGGGTCTTGACGACAAAGGCCGGTTATTTACCCGGGTGCTGGATGGGGCGGGGCTGCGACTCCAGGGCTTCTGGTTGGAATGTCACTGTCCATGGCTCTTTCCTCCTGAGATGAAAACTGCCGTGCCTAGGTGCGCCGCAGCACATCCTTTGTTTCATCAGATGAGTCTGTCTCCCTCCCCCTTCCATCCACGGGCTGAGACTTGGGCTTGAGTCCTTGCAGAACTGCCGAGGTTATGGATCTTTGGGAGTGTCTGTTGCACATCTTTCTCAAAGAACGGGGCTTGAGGGCTTCCCTGGTGGCGCAGTGGTTGAGAGTCCGCCTGCCGATGCAGGGGACACGGGTTTGTGCCCCGGGCCGGGAGGATCCCACATGCCACAGAGCAGCTGGGCCCGTGAGCCATGGCCGCTGAGCCTGCGCGTCCGGAGCCTGTGCTCCGCAACGGGAGAGGCCACAACAGTGAGAGGCCCACGTACCGCAAAAAAAGAAAGAAAAAGAAAAAAAAGAACGGGGCTTGAAATCCCTCCTCCCACCTGGCCCTCATCTCTCATCCCGTAAGTCTTCTCACCCCGTTGTAACGGTGTCCCTGGTGAGTTGGAGCGAATTCTAAGATGTTCTGTCTGAATCTGGCAGAGCTCCATGTCAGGCCCCAGAGCCGAGGGTCCCTGTGGCTGGTGGGACCTGCTGCTTCTTCATCCGGGCGTGGTGTATTCGGTTATCAGACTCTGAGGTTTGGGGAACGGAAGCCCCTCTCTCCACCTGCGTCACAGGTGTGCTGCTCACCTGGAGAGTCCAGTCTGCCATCCTGATTTGGACATGAACGTGATGGGGCGTTTAGGGCAATCAGAAATGTTTTGGTGAGAACCCTTGAAGCGTTTCTCCCTCTCACAGGGTGCGGAAGGACTGCGATGCCACCAGCCAGCCCGGCGCTGGCAACAGCGAGGATGCGGACGGCGGGGGCGCCCCACCCGTAGGCGGCAGCAGCGCCCCCAGTGGTGAGAGCCGGGAGAGCAGCTCGGAACAGCCCAGAAAGGATGGGAGCCGCCACCGGTCACCCCCTGAAGGGACAAGGACGACAGGTGGGTGCAGCGGGGGCTTCGTGTTACTGATAAGGCTCCTGTCGTCCCACTGGCCAACACTGTGGGTTGCGTTGTCGTTCTAACCTCTGAGAGCCCCTTTATGCAGGAAAAATCAGCTTTGGGACAAAAGATGCCCCAAATATACACGACTCTTATAGGTTCTACCCAGAAAACAACTCTCCATGTGTTAGATTCAGCATTTAACCTTTATCCATCTGTTTATCCATCACCTCAGCCAGCCAGCCAGCCAGCCATGTGTCTGTCCATTGGTCCAGCGGTCACTCCCTTCCACCCCACCTCTCACTCATTCAGTGCCTATGGCTCACGTGCCTCTGTGTCTGGCTGTGTTGTAGCTCTTGATCCATGATGGTGCCTTTGTCTGTCTGTGAGTTGAGCCGCCCTCTCCAAGTCTGTGGCGAGGCAGCCAGGCTCCTGCTCTCCGTTGCCCACTGTCTACAGCTCTCCCCTTCCTGCACTTACACCTGACATTTCAGAGCATAAGAAAAGAGGGAAGAAGGGTGCCAGCAGGTGCGGATGGAGGGGGTGGCTTTGTTCAAGTCTGGGCTGAGTTTAAAGTTTAAAAGCAGTTAGGCTCAACCAGATGGATGAAGTTCCAAAACCCCAGTCCACTGGGAGGAGGGGGCTGGCTTAGAAAAGACGACCCCAAGGGCCCTCAGAGGACGCGCCTGGGTGGATGTGGGAGAGACAGGTGCTTGGCCCTGGTTCCTGCTGGCACACTGGCGCTCAGCTTTGCCCTTCAAAACCTGTTAGTGGCTTCGCCTTTTGGCCTCAGTGCTTTTACCATCCAGAAGGATTCATTAAGTGCCTTTTTGTGCGTGTTCCCCTGCCAGCTCTGCGCCGAATGAGTAATGAGGAACGGTCCCTGTCTCCTGGAAGCAAGGCTGAGGATTTAACTGAAAAAGTGAGGATTTATATAAAGATGGGCAAGATGGCAGATAGATAGAGAGGCAGACAGATGATATGTAGAAGACAGATGATAGATGATAGATAGATGGATGGATGGATACATGATAGATAGAGATGAATCAGTAGATGATAGCTAGATAATAGAAGATAGATGAGAGATGGAAGGAAGGGAGGGAGGGAGGGAGAGGTAGATAGGTAGGTAGATGGGCAAAGTGATTGCCATTAGCTGCTTAGGGGGAAGAAGGCCCCCTTCCCCGCCCCGTGCCGTCTGCCCCAACCCCAAGCAGAGCAGTCGCCCAGCCAGAGGCCTCCAGTGTTGGGCTCTCAAGCCAGGAGTTTCTCATTGCTTAGTTAACAGTTGTTATCGCATGAGAATTTTAAGTTTCAAAATCACATAAAGTGATCTTCCAGATGGGAAAATGCAAGGTAGGTTCCAAATGGAGAAATTCCTGAGCACTTGGCACGTCTAACCAGGTGACTTGTTGGAACCAGAGGGAGGCTGGAGTCTGGGGGTTTCTGGCTGGCGGGGCTGCAGGCTTTTAAAGAGCCGAAGATGGGTGTGCTGGATGGGCTCTGACTCAGTGAGATGCCTCTTCCCTTTCGTAGAAGCGAAGCTGTGCCAGCGCTTGCGTGGCCTGGAAAGGGCCAGCGCTGCTTCCTGTCCTAAAATCCAGACCCCATAGGTTGTGAACGCCCCCCGCCCGCCCCCATTCACCGCCGGAGCCTGAGGCTGGGAGCAGTCACGGGCTTTCGTGGCAGATGTCGGAGCTGCATCTTCCAGAGCCCAAACCAGCTGTGCATTTTCCATCATTGGGCTTTTTTTTTTTTTTTTTTTTTTTTTTTGCGGTACGCGGGCCTCTCACTGTTGTGGGCTCTCCCGTTGCGGAGCACAGGCTCCGGACGCGCAGGCTCAGCGGCCATGGCTCACGGGCCCAGCTGCTCCGCGGCATGTGGGATCCTCCCGGACTGGGGCACGAACCTGTGTTCCCTGCATCGGCAGGCGGACTCTTAAGCACTGCGCCACGAGGGAAGCCCCGACAGTATTTTAACTTAGGACATTCTTCTGTTGAATAATGGCTTCCCATATCCCTCAGAACAAACCTGTATTCCTTTGCTAGGGCAGCTGTAAGAAAGTACCACAAACTCAGTGCCTTCAACAAAAGACTGTCTCACAGTTCTGGAGGCCAGAAGTCCAAAATCAAGGTGTTGGCAGGGTTGCTTCCTTCTGAGGCCGTGATGGCGAATGGGTCCCTGGACTCTCCTGGCTTCTGGTGGTTTGCTGGTGATCTTGGGTGTCCCTTCCCTTGTAGAAGCTTCATCCTGATCTCTGCCTTCATCTTCTCATGGCATTCTTCCTGTGTGCATGTCTGTGTCCAAATTTCCCCTTCTGATGAGGATGCCAGTCCCGTTGGATTAGGCCACCCTACTCCGCTACGACCCCCATCTTAACGAATGACACCTGCAACAGCCCTCTTTCCAAATAAGGTCACATCCTGAGGTTCCAGGGTTAGTACTTCAGCATATGAATTGGGGGGCCCAACTGGGCCCCCAGTGATGACCAGTATGCTGCGCCCTGTGGGAGTCCCCGGGGCCCAGGTGAAGGACCTGACTTCCTGGGCGGGGCATGACAGAGAAGCTTAGCCACGCAGCAATGATTGAGCCGCTCTCAAGGGTGAATGTGAACGAAATTCTAAGAACAGACTCTTGTTTTACTCACAGTGCCCAAGACTCAGTGCCCATAACTGGAGTCCCAGCTGCTCCCTCCCTCCCTGGGTCCCTGCTTCAGTCCCCAGCTGAGTATCCCCATCCTGGCCCTTGCCAGACTCTCAGAGGACTGGGATCCCAGGTGGGCACAGTGTGTGGGTGCCCAGCACCTCATGCCTGACTCGCGGGCCCTCACGCCCAACTGCCAGGAACTCACTATGCAGCCCTAAGTGCGGCCTGACAACCTGCAGACTTCTTGCTGGAAGGGGACTCGGCCCACTGGTGGAGGCTGGTGGTCTGCTTGCTGAGAGCAGTTAGGAATTTGTAACGAATCTGAATCCCAAATTGGACAGGAAGGCTATCTCTTCTATCCTATTTTTTTAATAGTTTAGTGTTTTACTTTGAAATTTTTTAAAGTACAGAAAAACTTCAAGAATAAGGCAATGAATACCTACATACATTTCATCTAGATTCAATAGTTAACATTTGATACATATAATTTCTCTCTTCTATCCTATTCTAAGGATTTGCACCACCACCTTTCAGATAACAATCAAAGACAAAGGAATAGTGTTGGGATAATGAACAGGGGAGGGAAATTTATATGGAATTTCAACCCAGGTTCTAAGGAGGTTTTCCCTAGAAACACTTCTAATGTGATAATGAAGTAACTGGCAAACTAAGTTAAACTATAGAATAGTAAGTAGCATAGATGTATTTAGCTTGGTTTCGTACTTGTTCCATTTGCAAAATTAACTTTTAAAAAATCAAGATCGACAAAAAAAACCCAAGAAAATCTGAAGCAGTGAAATCAGGGCAGGGGTTACCCCATCTTGCATGGAACACAGACCATTCCCCTCTGACACACAGATGGGTCTTTGTCCCTTTGTTACTGGAATGAGCTAAGTTCCCCCACTAAGTACGGGTGGTCTCTCCAACATCAAAATCGCTGTCTTGCGGATGAATGTGGACTGTTCTGGGGCAGCAATCAGCGTTACAGCATAAATCACCAACAGATGTTTGGCCTTGCCAAGCTCTGAATAAACTAACAAATCACCAGCTCTGTTCTTAATTCTGATTCGTCAGGGTCCCTTTCTCCCTCTTTCTTCTTCTATAAGGGTAACATACTCAGCTCTTCAGCAGGGACCGTTCAGATGGGCCCCATCCCCGGGTGGGAGCCCCATATGCCAGGGAGCTGCCTGCACTCGCCCAGGGAGCCTGATCCCAGTCCCACTCTGTGAGCAGCACTGCGGGGGGAGCACCCCGATTCCTCAGCAGACGGGCAGGAGGGAGCCAGGTGGGGACCCCAGTGCCCTCTGGAAACGGGCACCCACCGTCACAGTGGGCACATGGCAGTAAGGTCAACGTGAGGCAGGAGGGCCCTTTCGGCCAGTCCGCCGCTGTGGGAGGGGCAGGGCTCTAGAGGGGACCCGGGGAATGTCCACAGTAACATCTGTGCCCTAAGGAGTTATCTCGCAAAAGACGTGTCACTCTCACGTGTTCCCACAGACAGACATAAATATTTCAGAATCACCGGGTGCCCGGTTAATCACTTGGGTATTTGGGGTGAGGTGACATTCCTTGGGGGTACCCACCCTGCAGCTCCCTCTATTTTTACCCATTGAATGTAACTGTAGCCACTCCTGGAGACACGTCAGTAGGGCAACTGGTAGCACCGTGACGTCACCAGCTGCCCCCTTCAAAATAATATTTTATTTATTTTTATTATTTATTTGTTTATTTATTAATTTTGGCTGTGTTGGGTCTTTGTTTCTGTGCGAGGGCTTTCTCTAGTTGCGGCGAGCGAGGGCCACTCTTCATCGCGGTGCGCGGGCTTCTCACTGTCACGGCCTCTCTTGTTGTGGAGCACAGGCTTCAGACACGCGCAGGCTCAGTAGTTGTGGCTCACGGGCCTAATTGCTCCGCGGCATGTGGGATCTTTCCGGACCAGGGCTCAAACCCGTGTCCCCTGCATTGGGAGGTGGATTCTCAACCACTGCACCACCAGGGAAGCCCTATTTTTTATTTTTTTAAACTGAAGTACAGTTGATTTACAAATGTGTTAATTTCTGTACAGCAAAGTGATTTGATTAAACATAGATATACATTCTTTTTCATATTCTTTTCCATTATGGTTTATCATAGGCTACTGAATATAGTTCTCTGTGCTGCCCAGTAGGACCTTGTGGTTCAAATTATATTTTAAAATTAGACCCTGGTGAGTACTGAGGCTTAAGTTAAGGAACTCAGCGTTCCAGCAAGCTCAAGGCTCCTCCACCCACCTAGTCTCTAAAGCCACAGAGGTAAGTCAGGCAAAAGACAGGCACTTTAAGCCTGCCTTCCTCCAGAGATGTGCCAGGACCAAATCCTTGGGCAGTCCAGTCCCTTGTGTCCAAAATGGCCTTGTTTTTCTCTCTCTTTTTTTTTAGATTTAGGCCAGGGTGGATATATGTATATGTATAACTGAATCACTTTGCTGTACACCTGAAACTAACACAACATTTATAAATCAACTAGGCTCCAATAAAAAATAAAATAAAGGCCTCATCTCAGCAAGTCTCAGCAAGAGCTGGGCCAGGAAGGACCCCTGAGGGCAGGGACAACTGGCCAAAGGGAGCTGGGAGCCCTGACAGACATGGGAACCCGGGCCGTGCATGCCCGAGTTGGGCTGGGGAGGGCTTCCTCTCAAAGACCTTGATCTTAAGGGAAAACTTTTCTAGAAAAAAAAGGCCACAGCATGTGGCTCAACCCTTTTTTCCTCTTTCAAAGGCAGCTAAACATGATGCAAACCTACATGCTTTCCCTTCAACACTGCTTATCAGAGGAGCCCGGGAACCCAGTCCTGAAGCAGGGACAAGATGGGATTTGCCTGATGAGGCCACGTTATGGGTTTGCCCAGGACAGGGGCTCCCAGGGACGAGGGACTTCGGTGCGGAACCCAGGACAGGCCTGGGCAAACCGACAGACAGGCCCATCGCCCTGGCCTCTGGCCCACACCAATACCCCCGCCCCATCCTTCAGTTCTCAGGCCTCAGTGGAGCCCCAAGCTGGGCTCCCAGCCCTCCATCCCAGCCCAGAAGGTGGGAGGCCAGCCTGGGTCCCTCGGGCCCCGCAGAGCAGCCTGCCTGCCTCACCACGCAGACACTGACATTGGCAGCTGCCTGCCACGGCAAGCTGGTCTGTTCTGCTTTTTTTTTTTTAAATCCCCCTTTTTAGAAATCTCTGGTTGACTAGATAAGTGACTTTTTGAATGCCCTTGCTTTTTCCCTTCTTTCTCTTTAATTCCCACACTTATGTGTTGTTGTTGTTTTTTAAATTAATTTATGGTTGGTTTACGATGTCGTGTTAATTTCAGGTGCACGGCAAAGCGATTCCGTTATCCATATATATATATCCGTTCTTTTTCAGATTCTTTTCCACATGGGTTATTACAGGCTATTGAGTAGAGTTCCCTGTGCTCTACAGTAGGTCCTTGTCGTTTACCTATTTTGCTCTGCTTTCCTTTAAAGGCAGGAGAAAAGGCAGGACTCAGTCCGTCCAGGCCCCCAGGGCCTTAAGCCAAACGCCACCCATCCTGCGCTCGTCCGGCCCCATCGTGGACAGCCACCCGGCCTTCCTGAAGACGTCCACGTCGGTCCACGAGCTGGCCCGGCGGCTCTCAGGCAGCCGGCTGTCCCCGTGCACCTCGGCGGCGTCCCTGCACTCCCAGCCCCCGCCTGTCCCCGCTGCTGGCCACCTGAGCGTCCGCGAGCGGGCCGAGGCCCTCATCAGGTCCAGCCTGGGCTCGTCCACCAGCTCCACCCTCAGCTTCCTCTTTGGCAAGAGGAGCTTCTCGAGCGTCCTGGTCATTTCCGGGCTGTCTGCCGCCGAGGGGGGCAACACCAGCGACACCCAGTCCTCCAGCAGTGTCAACATCACCCTGGGCCCCTCGGCCAGGACCACCAGCCAGCCCGCACGGGTAAGGGGCTCGGGGGATGGGGGGCACTCCTGGCCGATGATCCCGGTCCCCCGGGCCTGCAGGCTCCCATCACCTCCCCTGTAGGGTTCCCAGAGTAACAAACAGGCAACGAGACGGGAGCTGTACTGGCCACGCTTGGAAGCGGACAGGATGCATCACACGTGTCCCGTAATGATAACGCCCAGGCAGGCGATGGAGGGAGCCGGTGTCAGAGTCCCCTTCGCCCTGAACCCAGGATGTCGGGGGCGGGGGGCATGTTCTCCACGGGTGCAGACAGAACCTTCTCTTTCCACATTCCTCTGGCTGAGGGAGAGGAAAGGACGCACATCAGCACTGCAGGCAGTTCACCATCAGTTCCGAGCCACCAGATTTTACGGTGGTTCCCGAGATGGCCTTCTACTTTGACGCAGTTAAATGTTAGTTTTGAGGACTTTGCCCAAATACACGGTCCCTTATCGAGAATCCCAAGCTGGCTGGCGTTGGATGAATAACTGGGCTTCACAAGTTAAGTACGTAAGTAAACACCCAGCCGCTCTCTTCTGTACTGTGGCGGGGAGGGAGAAATCGGAGACGTTAAGGCAAAAGCCGGCATCAGGCTGGAGACTTCCACGCTCCGTTTGAACGTTCACACGCCGTCCTGCCCGCGGCGGGGCAGAGCCACAGGCTGCTGGCCTCCTGGTTCTGGGCATGGGTGTTTGGAGGTGGATGCTGGGGGCTCTGCCCTTACCCTCTTCCCAAAGGGAGAAGCCCTACAGGCCGGCGCCTCCCCCCGCCCACAGGAGAAGCCATACAGTGGCACCTCCAGCCACCTTGAAACCGGGCCGGCATGCACCACCTTAAGAGCCACGGCGTTGCAGCAACGGTGTGCTGGCCTTCAGGGCAGGGTTATGAGCATCCTGGAGCCCCCGGTTACTTTAGGAGTTTACGTTAGATAGCTAAACATAAACAAACTTCCCTTTTTTCATTTCCTCAGTAACGGTGCACAAAGTATGGCAGCTCTCTGCCACCCCCAATGTGTATTTAAGACAGTCTGTGGATGCAGCTCTGGAATTTTGGCAAATTCTCTCTCCCACAGGGATGGCTGGGTCCTTGGGACCATGTGCAGCCACAATAAAAAGGCCTCGGTATTACTCTTTGGCATCAAACCTGCAGGACTGAGCAGCTGTGCAGGACTAAATGTATATGAAGTGACATTGACCCAAACTCAGGAAACCCAGGCTCACAAGTGACCTCTTGCCCAAGGTCATGTTTTTCCAGGTTACCCGAGAAGAGGTCCCTGTGTGCAGAGGCGCCTCCCTCTGCCTGTGGCTCGGGCTGCATGCTCTGTCCTCAAAGACCCCCCCTCTTTGGTCCTCTGTAACTAGACCTGACTTTAGACTCTGACCCCAGCTTCCTGCCACACTGCCGGCTGGTACCTACAGCCGTGGGGTGGTCATCAGGGGAAGCAATCACCTTTGCTGAGCCATCACTTGTTGCTTCTGTTTTCTCTTTGGAAGCACTTTTCCGAGCCGTGCGAACCCACGGAGGCCACCGAGCAGGGGCTGCTTCGAGATCGCCACGTGGCCGAGAACCTGCGGGTGACGTGCAGAAGAGCAAGCCAGGAGGACATGGGTCTGGACGACACGGCCTCCCAGCAGAGCGCTTCCGACGAGCAGTAGCTGAGCTGGGGCTGGAGGAGCCACGCCGTCGGGGAGGGACGCAAGCCCGCCCAGCTTCTCCCCTGCACTCCCCCAAACTAAACAGCGCAAAGAATGAGAGCCAGGAGATCCATCCTGTGGAAGATGAGTGCTGTGTACAAAACAGAATAACTTGATCTCAGGTTCTTGAAAAATATCTCACGTGATAAACACAAACCTTGACACCAGGCCTCCCTCCTGCTCTGGCACTCGCGGCCCCAGAGAGGCGGGACGCGGGAAGCACCCCTCCCAGAACTGGAAAATTCAAATAAAAGCCATGTTAACATCTTAAGACAACACAAGTAGAGCACATAAATAACTCCTTCCGGTCCTGATGAAAATAAGACAGCTGCATGCTAAACGACTGGCATTTTGTATGTCACTGTTACTGTGAAAATGAGGCGGACAGCAGTGCGTATCACACCATCAGCGTGCTGATGTTCAGTCTACATATAGAGAAACATCTCACTTATTTATAATATTTATGCAGATGTTAAGTATAAACCAGTGACAGCTTTACTGCAAAAAAAATGTGATAGTGCATACAGTCACGTCCAAAGTATCCTGTGAAAGGAGCCAACCATCCCCAGCAACGTGAGTGCAGAAGTCTAGTTGAGGCAGGTCACGGAGGGCCACCTAGGAATGATGCTAACTGCAGTCACAGCAACGTCCTGCAGGAAGCCAGGCCCCGTCTCACCCAGCGCTGTGTGCTTCCCAGGAATGCACGCCTGTTTCCAAGCCAAGCAATCCTTACCATGTCACAGGACATTTGCACATACCTTTGTTTTTGGAAGTAAAATGTTTACAGTTATTGCTGTGTCCAGTTGTTTGAGTTCTGCTGAAACTTGTCACTTCTAAAAAAAACAAAAAACAACAAAAAAAATATATCCTTCACTGTAAGAATGACATTCAGGCAACTTCTTTTTAAAAAAAAAATTTATTTTTTATTGAAGTATAGTTGATTTACAATGTTGTGTTAGTTTCAGGTGTACAGCAAAGTGATTCAGTTATATATATGTTCTTTTTCAGATTCTTTTTTTTAATTGAAGTATAGTTGATTTATAATGCTGTAGGCAAATTCTGAGACAGCTTTTCTCATCTGAAGATTTCCATCAGGTAGAGCAGAAACCTGGCTTCTTCCTGACGTGAGAGAGGAAGAAGGGGTCGCAGAACAGAGTCCATGGAGAATATCATCCCTGACCTGGCGAACCATCACTTTTGGAAAGACCTAAATAGTTAGGGATACTCAATTTGGAAACAGTCACACAAATTTCTTAAAGGTACCTGGGGTTTGGAAGTGTAGGCAGAGGGGAGGTTATTGCAGAGAATTCCTTACCCCTTGGAAGTAGATGGTAATATTCTTTTTTTTTTAATAAAATAAGAATTAGAAATTAATAACAGTAGGTAGACTCTGTATAATCGGAGACACAGTGCATGATTCTCAAATCAGCAATGCCTGGAGGTGCACTCCTGCTTATTTCTGATGGATTTGCAGATGTCTGTCTAAAGAGAAGCTGATATAGCCTCACCGCAGTCCTCTAAGTCGGCTCAAGCAAACCTGGCTGGCAGTTCCCGAAATTCTTTTGGGCAACATTGCAGCCAAGCCCTCAGGACTGAAGAGCAGCCTTGAGCTGTGAGTGTGGCCTCCCCATAGAGGGTGGCCACTTGAATTAGGTAAGACAATGACCCACGCCCAGCAGCATTCAGACTGGGCACTCCTCGGGCCTCCACAAGTAAGAAACACAGAGTCACCGCTTCCCCAGCAAGTGAGAGCTGCTCAAAGAATTGGGAGAGCAGTCTGCAGGGACAGCGCAATGCAGGTGAGAAGGGAGACACGATGCGGGTGCTCCTGCCACCAGAGATTTGAGAGTTGCTTTTCCGACTGCTTATCCTGCTGCTCTGGCAGCCTTTTGGGACGCAGTGGGAAAAGGAAAGGTGTATTTACCCACATCGGGGCCAGACTCCTCAGATAGGGATGCCACCCTTTGCGTTGTCTACGGCAGTAAAGCCACCTGAGTGTACACTCTGAGCGTGTGCACACGTAGACCCACGGGTGAGATCATGGCTGGATCCCCTCCAGGATTCTTAATGGGCTGTCAACAACACGGTCACGTGATTTTTTTCCAGTGTTGCAAACAACTTTTATATTTACAACTCATGAGCTTGTTAATCTGATCTTCAGCGAGTCAACTGTTTATCAGAGCGTATTCCTTGCAAAATATTGTATTATTAGCCCCCATTTAGAGGAGATTTTCCGAAGGTGACATTTCTTGCTGGAGTTATTCACCTGTTCTGCCAGAACAGAGCTAAAGAGTTATTTATTTTCTACATTTGGACACTGAACAAAACTGCTTCTCCTCTAAAGATAATATAAAGACTGTAGAGCTTGGTTTTATATAAATCACGTGGCTAATCTGGCACTGATTTTAATTTCTGCCCTGTGTGTTAAAGCCATCTGCCTGGCAAGTCATTTTCTAAAACCGCTTGGTGCACTGACCTCTCCTGGCCCATGAAACGGGCATCGCAAGGCCTGTTCCCCAAGCCCTCTTCTCAAGCCTGCTCCACTTTCCTACTGTTTTGTCCCAAGTCATAAGCACCTGCCATCAGCTGCCCCCAGCGCCCCTACTCCCACGCGGTCTTCCCAGACACAGCATTCATTCTACGAACACGGAGACAGACGGAGAAGGAGGGGGCGAGGCCCATCCCACTTTCCTGGGCTACCATAGCTCCCCGCCCCGCACCTGACGCACTTACGGCTTGACGGTGCCCTCTTCCTCTCAGCCACCACAGTCAGAGAGGTGACAGTCCGTGACTTTAAAGGACCATCTCCCTGACACCTGCCAATTCAGAGAAGAAAAGAAACTATTTGGGGGACTTCCCTGGCGGTCCAGTGGTTAGGGCCCCAGGTTCGATCCCTGGTCAGGGAACTAAGATCCCACATGCCCCTCGGCTTGGCCAAAAAAACCCCATTTTTAAAAATACTGTGTGTGTCCTGCCCCTAGGTTCTTCAGAACCTTTTTTTTTTTTTAGATTCCATATATATGTGTTAGCATACGGTATTTGTCTTTCTCCTTCTGACTTGCTTCCTGCACTGTCCGCTGCCCCAGGGCCCAGCTCACGGGGCACCTCGCTCCACAGATGCCCGGACCGGTCAGAGGTCACATTCAAGGGCACACCCGGCATTAGCACCAGCTGGGTTTGTAGCTAAGGCTAAAAACATCCTGGTAATTCATAGGTCTTCACCAAAACTGGCCTAAAGACACTGAACTGGTTATCGTCATTGTGTACCATCAGCCCCTGGGAGGGCAGCTGTTACCCTCTGTGAGCTCTGGGGCTTCAGTGGTCTGTCCCACGGGGCCCTGCCCGGGCTGCACCTTCTCTCTCTGCACCATCTTCCCTGCAGCCCGGGCCCCGGCCCCGGGCGCTCCCCAGGGGATCACGAGGACGCCTGAGGGTGGTTTCCCTTCAGGCTGTGGCGACGCCTTCCTTTGACAGCACTCACTTCCCTCTTTTCTGGGAGGGAGACAGGGCCCAGGAAGGTTTGCGAACTTGTCTAAATGAACGGGGCCAAAGTGCAGCTCTGATGTGAAGCCCTGCTGGGTACCCAGCGCTACCAACATTTCTACTGACTGCTCGTCCCTCCCACGCAAGGACCCACATGCGTGCGATCATCACATCTACCTTTATTTTATTAAGCAATAAGCAAACAGATAAACAATAAGAGATGGGGAGGGGGAGGACCGAAAATGGCTTTTCTTGAAATACGGATTTTTTAAAAATCAAGTAACTGTTATCACTCTAAGTTGCAGGAGACTTCAGCTGCTCCTGGAGAGGGATATAATTTTCCTGACATGCAAAACTGATTAGGCAGTGAACTCTTTTCTCCCCCTTCCCTGAACACATTTATAAACTTCCATCAATGGGGGCAAATTCCATCTAATACTCCGAAAACCATTTCTCATTGCATAATTTACCCAAATCATATGCACAACTGCAAGAGGAAACAAACAGAAATCTCTCAGCATAAATAAGCCACAGTGGATTGTTAATCTTGTAAAGTCAATCCAGCATTAAGGCTAATTTGATCTTTTAAACATTTTATGGAAAACAGCTGTCAGGCTTTCTTTGGCAAAGCCTCCAAGATTTCATAAACCCAAAGGCCAAAAACCTGGACAGGCAGGGAACTCAGGCTCCTCTCCAAGTGATGTGTTCACGCGCAGAAAAGCAGCGACAAGTCATCTTCACTTCCGGCCACTCTGCACACACGTCACAATCTCTGGCAGAAGGTGGTTTCTGTTTTCCTTGGTGACCTGTGGGAAGAAGCAAGAAAGCGGGCTTCAGAGTCCCTTTCTTTTCCTTCAGTTACCTACTCTGCCATGTAATATTCTAAAAGAAGAGCCTGAAAGGTGAGGTGTGTTTTAGGAAGTGTGACGCAGGTGAGGTACAACCAAGGGAGGAAGCCCAGGTCCTCCAGAGCGCTCTGAAAACCGGGCCGGTGCACTCGAATCCCACCACCAGCTTCTGTGAAGCTGCAGCTCAAACAGTGAAAGTGGGTTTTGATGACGGAAGGATTTTTAACTGGAAAAGGGCTATGAATTGAATCCTGGGAGGGATGATGGGAATGCAGGCTGGGACATGGCCCCTGAGCTCAGCCTGACCTGGACAGAAGGATGCCTGAGTGAAGCCAGGAGAACCTGTGCTTCAGGTGGGCACCGGCCCTCCAGGTGGGCCCACTGAGAGCGGCCCCACTGGCGCTGGGTCACAGCCAGGATTCTGGGATGCTCTGAAGGTCAGTAATCTACTCACCCCTCCGTGAGCTTAGCAAATCTGCACGTTGCAAGAAACCCCTGACACCAGTCAACCCTGTATCTGAATGATGAGGAAGCAGAAGCCCAGAGAAGAGCAGGGCTTTTCCTGAGATCTCGGAGGTAGCGGGGGCGCAGTGCAGACTAGAACACAGGCCCCTGCATCCCGGTGTGCTACCTCTATAATCAACAGTTACAAAAACAAACAAAACTAAGTTTATTGAAGCTCTCTCCGATGATCTGTTATATTTTTCTTTCTGTCACTACCACAGGCCCACGGAGTACAACTCGAGCATCCAGACGCCCCCAGGGAGCTGGGTGGGGGCTGCGCCCCGAGCACGGGGGGGCCACCTCTCTCCCATCACCAGTGCCTTCCTCGGCGGCCCGCACAACATTCAGCGCACTCTGCTGGTGGGCAAGGTGCTGGGGATGGCGAGACTCAGACCAGGACCTTGACCTCATGAGGCCCGCAGACCAGACGGGGGGCAGACGTGGGCAGCAGTGAGAGCAGGGTTGCAGAGGGTCCCTAAGAGAGTCTGGAAGGCACGGGGAGCTGGGGGGCCGGGAAAGGCTTCCGCAGGCGGTTATGCCCGAGCTGCATCCGACAGGTGGACGCCGGGAGAAGGGCACCGGCAGAGAGAAGGGCCGAGCAGAGAATCACGCGGAGAGGAGGTGCGTGCGGCTGGAAAGCCTTGAGCAGGTCGGGGTGCGTGGTCTCCGAGAGGAGACGGGCCTGGTCCCACTACAGGCCCTCCCCCCCCGCGGGGGGCAGGGGCCCCGGCACGGGAGGTGAACGCGTGTCTGGAGGAAACACGCGGTGGACCTCACCGCCTGGGGCCCCTGCATCCCACATCCTTCTTGCAAGAGTGCGGCGCCTCTGCCGCGCCAGAGCTGCCCACGGCCCCGGGGACCTCCTGACCGTCTGAGTCCCGAAAGGACGGAGCCAGGCGGCGGAGGCCGGGCCACTGACGGTGGTGTCCGAGGACGCCGCCCACCGGACCCCCGGCAGCCCTGGCTCCACCGAAAGGAGGACCATCCGCCCCGTCTTCGCCTTGATGACAAACTGCCCAGCCGCATGAGGCCTCGTCGCCGTTCTGGCTTACACTGGCCCGAGCCCATTCTTGCGGAGAGCATCCGAGGGAGCCCCCGCCGTGGACGGAGGAGCGGGGCGGAGCGGCACGCAGAGAGGGCGGGAGGACACGCGGGCCCTCAGCCCCCGCCTCCGCCCTGGCCTCACGAGGAGTCCCCGAGGCTCTGCCGTCAGGGTCCCTGAGGGTTCACTGCGGGCCCAGAAGGGCCACCTCCTCTGACGGGGACATTTCACCGCCCCCTTTACACACGTGAGAGAGAGGGTGAGATGCTGAGCTGGGAGAGGAGGAGAGAGAGGGGACCCAAGAGGGAAGAAGAACAGGGGCAACGGTGGCAGCGGGGGTGGGGGGAGGAGGGGCCAGGCCCGCTCCCTCGGGCGTCCCCAAGGAGGCCCCGGCCCCTCCATCCAGCTCCAGAGGAGCCGCCGCTGGTGGATCTCGGGCACCGGGGGTCAGCAGGTCCGCACTGGACACTTCTCACGTCGTTCAAGTGTAAACCGAAGCTGGTGCGATGAGACACGTGAAGAAACAGGGTCAGCAGGCTGCTGGTAGGATTTCTTCCCCTGCGTCATCACTAAGGCTTCACTTCCAGTCTTTGAAGGCCTCAGCCCTCGGAAAGGATGGCTGGGGCAGGGGGATGAAGGGAAGTGAAGGGTGATGAGGTGGAAACCCTGCTACCCAAGACCCCGGTCCTCAGTGCAGGCTGTTCAAGTGGCCCAGCGGAGGCCTGCAGAGAAGCAGGATTTAACAGGCGGGAGGCTCAGAGATGATAAAAGAAGAGCCCCAGAGAGCACCGCCAAGCTGCAGGGCCACAGTTCCGCTGTCACGCAGGTGTCCTGCTGGAGCCCCGCCCACCGTCCTCCGGGAGCTGGGGGCTGCAGCAGGGACAGGGTCCACCCCCCCCCAACGCGCAGAGAATGTCTCCAAGCCTTGCATAGAAAAAGAACAAACAATAAAAACTAGAAAAGACACATTCTGAGGATGACTTCTCACTAAAAACCAATGAACAGAATACTAATATTCTGCCACCCCCTTTGATTTTTCTAAGATGATTTCTGAAAATTATGCAGTAAGATCTTTATGTGAAACCGTTTTCAGTGTTATCATGTTCCTTGTCCACCCAAGACAAACTCTCAAGTGCGAGAACAAGCACAGCATCATCTGTCAACTCAGGGACCCTTCCCTTTCGGGAGAGTTCTGGTCTACTTTTTATTCTACCCCCAGACTTCTGGTTGCAGAAAGCCTTTCCTGAGAGGCTAACGTGAAGAGGGCACTGGGGGCTGGGAGGGAAAAGGAGGTGAGGACGACTGCAGAAAGGACCCCGGTGTCCTCGCCCTCTCCTCCCACCGTGCCCTGCCCAGGGCTGCAGGAGGGGCCCAGCCTCGGGCCCCTAGAAAATTGGACCACGAGTTCCAGGGTGACGGGGCTGTGTCACATTCCTCCTGCGTCTAGCACAGGGTGGGTGCTCCATCAATGCTTATTATATTCTAAGCAGAGGAGGGTCTTTGAAATAGAGCTGAGAGGTTCAATACAGATTATGAAGACTCTGGCCTATTAGGCATCTGAGTTGCTCTGAGCCTCCTGGGACCAGGGAAGGGCCTAAGACTGGCCTACCAGTCAACGACTTGGGCGCCATAACGTCAGGAAGGCTGTGAACATATGGACAGAGGAATAGGCAGGGGAAAAAAATGCCTATTCATGTATACACTATGTGCAAGAAAGCAAAACAAAACCACATACATTTCCTTGAAACTGTGTGGGAGGTACCCTGACAAGTTTTAAATAAGCAGGGGATTGAAAAAAGAAATTAATTTGGCAATGCTCATTATTATACATGAACACATAACAAAAGTATTACTAGTCTCTCCATCTCATATTGTCTCCATTTCATTTTATTGAACCTAAAAATAGGCTCATTCATGAACTCAAACCCTCTAACCCTACTTTCCCTTGAAGTTTAAAGGCTCTAAACCAAGAATTATTTTGCCAGTGGGGTTTTCGGGAACCCAGTGCCCATGGCAGGGATGGGACTATGTTTCCATGGCAACGCCGCTTCTCTGGGGAGGCAGCAGGAGGGGCGATGGTTCTTTGTTTCCGTGGCAACGCCACTTCTCTCGGGAGGAGGAAGGAGAGGTGATGGTTCTTTGTTTGGGTGTCCTGAATTCTGTGTGAGTGTACAGCGTAGCTTTACTGAGCTATAATTCATATACCAAAAAATTCAACCTCGGGCAGAATTCGGTGGCTTTTAGTAGATTCACAGTCATGCAATCATCAGCACTATCTATTTGGAGTATTTTCATCATGCCCTCCCCGCCCGCCCCCAATTACCCTCACTCTCAATCACTACATTCACTCCTTCCCCCCAGGTGTTGGCGACCACTAGTCTATTTTTTTGTCTATAGATTTGCCTATTCTGGACATTTTGTGCAGAATGGAATCATACAGTGTGGAATCCTCTGTGACAGGCTTCCTTCCCTTGGTGTCACGTGACGTAAACTCCTCCACATTGAGCATACGTCACCACGTCATTCCCCCTTACTGTCCAGTGACGCCCCATCGTGTGTGTACACCACATCTTGTTTGTTTGTTCATCAGTTGATGGACATTTGGGTTGTCACTTTTTGGCTGTTATGAATAGGGCTGCTATGAACACCAGTGTACAAGTTTTTGTTTGAACACACGTTTTCAATTCTTTTGGGCACACACTTAGAAGTGGAATTGCTGGGTTATAGGGTAATCCCACGCCTACCTTTTTGACAAACTGCTGCATTTTTACAGTCCCAGCAGCAGGGTATGAGGCCTCCAATTTCTCCACATCCTCACCGACACTACTTTCCATGTCTTTCCCTTCATTTCATTATAGCCATCCCAGCAATGTGCAGGGCTAGCTCACTGTGGTGTGGGTTTGCACTGCCCTAAAAACGAATGGTGTTACAACATATTTTCATGTGCTTATCGACTATTTGTCTATCTTTGGAGAAACGTCTTTTCAGATTCTTTGCTCCTTTTTTAATTGGTTTATTTGTTGTTTTATTATTGAGTTGTAAGAGTTCTCTATGTATTCCGGGATACACGAAGTCCCTTATCAGATATATGATTCTTAAATAGTTTTTCCCATCCTGTGGGTTGTCATTTTACTTTCTTGCCAGTGTCTTTTGAAGCACAAAAAGTTTAGATTTTGGTGAAGTTCACTTTATCTACTTTTCTCTCATCACTTGTGCTTTCGGTGTTGTAACAAATAAGACTCTGCCTAACCCAATTTTACAGAGATTTACTCCTATATTTTCTTCTAAGAGTTCTATAGTTTCATTCTTACATGTAGATCTATGGTCTGTTTTGAGTTAATTTTTGTGTCTGATGTGAGGTAAGGGTCTGGCTTCATTCTTTTGGATGTGGATGTCCAGTTTTCCAGCACCTTTTGCTGAAAAACAATTTTTTCTTCATTAACTTGTCCTGGCACTCTTGTTGAAAATCAGTTGATCACAGATGCAAGGGTTTATTTTTGGACTTTCAACTCTATTCTGACAATCTACGTGTCTGTCCCTGTGCCAGCACCACACTGTTTTGATTCCTGTAGCTTTGCAGTAAGTTTTGAAATCAGGAAGTATGAGTCTTCCAACATTTAATGATTGTTTGAGCTGGGTCCTTTGAATTTCCATATGAATTTTAGGATTAGCTTGTTAATTTCTACAGAAAACCCTGCCTACTGACTTTTGACCTAAAGGTTGGCAGGTGTATGCTCATTCCTGTACCTACAGGAGTCTGTGACCCAGAAACAGCATCAAATTCCTGGTGAGATGAAAATGGTTTATACCCTGCTTGGTTAAAAAAAAACCCATGGCCAGGAAGAGTAAGAGGAGGTCTAAAAATTTCCAAATTGGAGGGAAGCTGGGACTTAGTTCCCATTTTTCTTGTGATCTTGCAATCCACGGGCAAAAACTAAAAGAAGAAAAACTGCTTTATGGACAAAAACAAGTTTAAGTGGCTCTGAATTCAGAACAGTAGAACAGATTTTAGTTACAGTAACATTTTTCTAAAGTAGAAAGACCAAGTACTTTCCAGGGATCTTAGATTTTAAATCATCTGAACCACCCCTACCCACGAAGGTAACACACATCAGGGCTACAGTAACGCTCAGGCTTGGGAGTCCACAGACCGAGGTCTGAATCCTGGCTGTACCCCTACTAACCGAACAACCTCGGACAAGGCCTGCCAGCTCTCACCGATGACCTGGCTGCCGTGACGTCCCTGACGCACTGATGGACCCCAGCACCTCCCCCAGGTGCCCCAGGACTGGTGGCCACCCTGGCAGCTCAATCCCTGTTCCTGAGACTCTGGGCATCTCTCCTCTCTCCTGTCCCCTCAGCGGACAACATTCTCCAGCATCTCCATGAAGGAGAGATTTCACAGGAAGTCAAGTGAAATATGCTTTGGAAATGCCACCAACATGACCAAACTCACATTTTTTTGTTAGAAGTGACTGGCAGGGAGAGACATATTTTTTCATGTTGTAAGTCAGACAAGGATGAAAGCAGTACGAGAGCTCTTGCTCGGAATCTGGACCCATGAAGGTCTTCACCTCTCGTCTCTGCAGCACTGACATTACCATTAAATGTTTTCTGACATGTGGTCTCCCATAACCTAATATTGAAATAAATTTAAAACAGTTTTCAGTGGCTACACTTGGCATTAAACTACAGAAGAAATGAGGAAAACATTTAACCAAACTTCTGAGAGGGAAACATAATTTTCAGGAAGGGAAGCTTCAACGCCTGAACCTGCACCAGGATAGAAGTTTCTATATTACTGAATTCCACAGGTCCCCGTGGCCCTGGATTTTATTTTATTTTATTTTATTTTATTTTATTTTATTTATTTATTTTTTTTGCATTACGCGGGCCTCTCACTGTTGTGGCCTCTCCCGTTGTGGAGCACAGGCTCTGGACGCACAGGCCCAGCGGCCATGGCTCACGGGCCCAGCCGCCCTGCGGCATGTGGGATCCTCCCGGACAGGGGCACGAACCCGCGTCCCCTGCATCGGCAGGCGGACTCTCAACCACTGCGCCACCAGGGAAGCCCCGGATTTTATTTTTTTAGTCTGCTCTTTCTTGGGCAATTTCTACTGTTTCACCCTCAGGTTCACTGATTCCATCCTCTGTCATCTCCATTCTGCTGGTGGGTCTACCCACGGACTTTGGCGTTCAGTTACTGTATTTTACATTCTAAAATGCTCATTTCATTCTTCCTTACAGCTTCTGTATCTTTGTTGAAACTTTCAATTTCTTGGCCGAGAATTTCTATTTTTCATTTGTTTCCAGTGGGTTTGTAATTGCTCACTGAGGCATTTTTACGATGGCTGTTTGAAAATCTCTGCCCTATAGTTCCAACATCTATGACGTCTTACTGTTGGCATGTCGCTGTTTCTCTCACTCTGGCTGATTTTCCTGGTTCTTGGCATGACAAGTGATTTCCAATTGTGTCTCTCATGCTGTTCCTGGGGTCCTGAGGTCCCTGGCCAGTGTGCCTTCTTCCCTCTACCATTCAGGTCTTCTTATGTCTGTTTTACGTACAACGTCCAAGGTTTTTATCTGACTTAGGAGGAGGGACAGGGAGCAATGTGTCTATTCCATTTTGTCTAGGACTGGAAGTGTCCTCAGGGGTTTTTCTGAAAAGTAAGGCTCTGTTTACCTGGCCCTGTTAAGAAGAACAGTCTAGATAATGTGAATAACTTTTGAGTTATTGTGAATACTTTCCCAATATCATGACTTCAGTCCCATCTCCACATCATCTGTCAGCACAGGGAAGCTGCCCTCCGCATTTTACATAACATAATCCTGATCTGGAATGTTCCTTCGTTTCCCCACTTCCCCCTTCAAAAACCCAGCCAAGAACCACTTCCTTCCAGACAACTCTCCCTACTCCTGTTCACACAAATCTCTCTTCCCACCTCCAGATTTGGACTGTCCCTTGGTCTGTTTTTCTTGAGGGAAGGGAATACACCTCACGTGTGCTTGTACCATGGACTAAGTGTCGGATGCAAAGGATGCTCTCAAAAATGAATTCAGGTAACTTTGTTGCATATTAGAAAGGGAAAGGACCAAAGAAGCACCTAATCCAGCCTCTAAATTTGCAGATAAGGAAAATAAGATTCTTCCTTTATAAAATATGCACCAAAAGATCACATGAGCCCCAGAGGAACACAAGAAAGACAAGAATAATGGGGTCGCTTACAGAATTAATCAGAAGCTAATCACTTTACATCATGAGGAGCCAGGATTACCTTGCCTAGAGAATAACCTCCTAGCTTAAAGAAGTGAAAATGTGGTGTTGTCTTAATATACAGCACTGGTTTCTGGACGTAAGAGTCAACCGCAATCCCACTGTCGGGTTATTAGTCTGCAGAGACAGCCAGGCCTTGGACTTTAGCATCAGCGCTTCCCCAGCCCTCCAGCCTGGAAGCTGTCTGACCTGAAGACTAATTGTTTTTCATGATCTCTCATTATTCATTGTCTCTATTTCCACAGAAACTCGACAATCACAACCCAAAACTCTAACATGGAAGCCACGTGAAATAACAGATAGAAGAGGTAACATACAACTCTGCAGACAAAGCCCATGTCCACTGAGGAAGTGACCCTGCCTGGCTCTCAGGCCTCCCCTGTTCGCCACCTCCCTCCCCTACCGCCAGTCCCCAGTGACCACAGTGCCCTGGTGTTGCATTTACCTTCTTTGCATTTATCCATATCTGAAACTGCCTAAATGCTTGCTTACGTTTCTCTTATCTAGCCCCTCCATTAGAATGTCAGCTCCATGAGGACAAAGACTTGGTCTGTCTTGTTCATCACCAAGACTTAGTGCGAGGCCGAGCGCACAGGAGATGCTCAATACATACTTACCAAGTGAGAGAATAGATGAATAAAACAACGCACAAACAGATTTCTCCAAGTCTGGCTGGTCTAATAACCCTAACGGCTGTCTACTGCCCCAAAGGTACCCTGGACACTTGGGTGACAACATGTGGATGTCCCCTGGGGCCAGCCGGCCCTGGGGACAAGTAACCAGCGGTGTGAGGCGCTCACTGGCTCTCTGCAGCTAGAGCACACGCCCGGCCCTCCCATAGAAGTGGCCCTGCCAGCCCCACTGTTTCACCTGGTGCCAGCAGGGGGGTGGCAGACAGGGACAAGCAGAGTGATGTGGCTGCACTGATGTAAACCAACCAAGGCGGCACAGGGAGGACAGTGCCTGACAAAGAGGGGCACAGAGAGACGGCGGGAGAGAAAAGCAAGTCTGTGGGCAAAGGGCCAGCAGTGCCACCGGAGTCCCCGACAACTGGCTCAGATGCTGCCCCCTGACCTACTCACCCTCCACACGTGCTCCGCCCCAGGGCTCCTCCCACTGCAGGGGCCCCAGAGCCCCTGAGGGCTGGCGAAGACAGGTCCTGGGCCGCGCCCAGAGCCAGATTCATCCGTTCCGCGCAGGGTGTCTTACCAGCTGGGTACCTGACATGTGGCCAGTGTGATTGAGGAAAAGATTTCTCTAATTTAATTCAGTTTAATTTAAATATAAATAGTCCCATGTGGCTAATGGCCACAGCACCGCACAGTGCAGACAGCACATTTCCACCCTAGTGGAAACTTCTCTGGACGGTGCTACTCTACAGCATCTGGAGACTGTGCTTCAAACTGTAGCCACAGGTTCTCCCCACAAGCAGGAGGCGGCCAGTTTCAAAGGGAAAAACCTTTAACATGAGACGGCACTTATTCGCCTCTGTACCCTCATCGCCCCGGGGGGAGATGCGCTCAGACCCAGAGCACTGCTGCCCGGGTGCTGACGTTGGCAAGGCCCCGGCGCCTGGTGAGGAGGGCACCGCAGGAGGGGCAGATGCCTCAGGCGGCTCCCCATAGGCACGTCTGCTTTGGCATCCAGCAGAGGTATAACTTTGCTTCTATAACTCACCTATATTCTGCCACGAGAGGAAAAAATACCACTAACTCAAAGCCAAAGGTGTATCTAGAGCCACGTGCTGTTTCAGGGCACCCGCTCCACGCCTGCGGGTAGAGAGGCCCGGGGGTACTCACGCTGAACACCTTAATGTCGTTTCGGGTTCTTATCTCTTCCACGAGGGCCAGCGGTTTTCCTTTGGGTACTGGGATGGTGCCAAGGACGACAGTCCCCGGGGCGGACAGCACCTGGCGAACGGCCTGGATGAACGGCTGACTGAAGAGCTCCATCTTCCCCACCTCGTCGATGACACACACGCTGTGCCCCGGACCACCTCTGGGACCTCCCTAAGGATGACAGAGACACTAACTGGGACACCGGGTCACATGAGGCAACGGGCCCAGGGGTCGCCCTGCCCTACCACTCACCGACTGACCGTCAGAGCAGGAAAGGCAGCCCCACTTTGGGAAGCAGGAGGCCGTCTCTCCGTCCACCCAGAGCAATCAACTGGCAGGAGAATCCAGGGGAGTTCCCTTGGAGACCACAGCACCCAGAAAACTCAGTTCCCTGAGCAGCCAGTTTCCCTGGCAATTTCCACTCTTCTAGAATGGTCCTGATGATAACCCAGCTTTATATTTCTAGACACCCAGGAAATACGCAGGCTGAAAAGAACGGAGGCAGCAGGCCTGGGAGCCCTTGCCAGTGTTTTCGATTGTGAGCTGTACGACTGCCTGTCTGCTGGGAGGAAGGGACCGCTGCGGCCATTTGCCTGTGCATTTCCCAATCTGCGCTACGAGGGTCGGTGGAAAGGAATGAAAATCAAAAGAGGAGGAGTCCTGGTTTAAAAAAAAAAAATAAGTGAGCACGTTGTGCCCTTTAATCTCAGCTTCCCCTGCTAGTGACTTTATACCAATGCACTTCCACTACGTCCTTGAAGACCCCTCTAGGAAGAGGTGGGGCAGCCAGCTTCCAAGAGTCCTCATGACTCCCAGCTCCTGGGACGTGCACCCTGTGCAGACCCCTCCCCACGGTACCAGGGTGGGTCTGTGTGATCACCAGAGAATGACAGCACGCAAAAAAGACTGCTGTTTCTGCCTTGGTCTCAATCTCCATCCATCCATCCACCCATCCATCCATCCATCCATCCACCCATCCATCCATCCATCCATCCATCTACCCATCCATCCATCCATCCATCCATCCATCCATCCATCCATCCATCCATCCATCCACCTATCCTGGATCATCTGCTCGCAGGGAAGATGCCTGCCATGTTGTGAGGACACGCAGGCAGCTGATGGTGAGGTCCAGGTGATAAGGAACTGAGGCCTCATGTCAACAGCCAGGGAGGATCTGAGGCCTCCCAGCAACCATGACCGTGAACTTGGAAGCCTCAGGGCACTGCAGCCTCCTGAGAGACCCTGAGCCTGAACCATTCAGCAAAGCCGTTCCTGGATTCCTGATCCAGGGGAACTGTGAGATCATAAGTGTTCGTTGTTTTAAACTGCTAGATCTTGGGGTAATTTGTTACACAGCAACAGGGAACTAATACACATGTCCTCTCTAGAAAGCCTTCCCAGAGAAAGCTGATAGGACTTTGAGTAGTTCTTCCACAGCAGGGACACAATAGAACATACAATAAGCACTTCAGTGAATGCTGAGTGACAAATACATTTCTATATCTTTATATAAATGATTATTTTGAAAATGGTATGTAAAGCTGATTTACAAAGTACTTTTCACTGTAAGTTCTCAGATTCCTTAAATACTAACATCAATACATTCTCAGAATGAATGGCTAAGTTAAGCTAGATTTTGCTCCAATTCTAAATACCAAAGCTCTTACACAGTGTGGCCATGGGTGGCGTGCATGTGGTGACCAGTGACAGATGGGGCTGAGGGCAGATCCTGGAGCCTCGTATGGTGCACAGAGGAGTGGGATGCTGTCCAAAGGCTGAGACTCAAAGTCAGGATCACACATTGTGATTGAAAAGCTGCTCAGTGTGTGGACTCAGGAAGACAGGGGAGAGACTTCTTTCGGAACAGACATGGGATTGGAGGGAAGCCTTAGAGCAGTGGTTTTCAAACTTTTCTGTAAGTGGTACTCTTTTAATTCTCCTGCTTACTATCAAATACATATAACATATTTTTCCACTCCTTTTATTGGCAGAAAGACCAGGAAGGGGCCCACTGTAGTCATGCGAGAGAGGTCTAAACAAGCACTCAAACTTCTGTGTTGCTAATGCACTTCACGTTCACCTCTGAGTGTACCTGCGTGCGTTTGTATACACATAGCTACCCCGTCTCCCCGCTAGAAGCAGAGATGACGCCGTATTCATCTTCCTTCCCATGGAGTTGAACAGCGCAAAGCTGGGCTGAAGCAGCTGATGTGGCCCTGCACTGGCAGGGCGGCTAAGCGAGGGAGAGTGAGGGGTCAGTTGCTATTTCAACATTTTCTTCAAAAAATGAATGCCAGGGCTTCCCTGGTGGTGCAGTGGTTAAGAATCCACCTGCCGATGCAGGGGACACGGGTTCGAGCCCTGGTCTGGGAAGATCCCACATGCCGCAGAGCAACTAAGCCCGTGCGCCACAACTACTGAGCCTGCGCTCTAGAGCCCGCGAGCCACAACTACTGAGCCTGTGCACCACAACTACTGAGCCTGCACTCTAGAGCCCTCGAGCCACAACTACTGAGCCTGTGCACCACAACTACTGAGCCTGCGCTCTAGAGCCCGCGAGCCACAACTACTGAGCCTGTGCACCACAACTACTGAGCCTGCGCTCTAGAGCCCGCGAGCCACAACTACTGAGCCTGTGCACCACAACTACTGAAGCCCGTGTGCCTAGAGCCCACGCTCTGCAACAAGAGAAGCCACCGAGATGAGAAGCCCGCGCACTGCAACGAAGAGCAGCCCCCACTCGCTGCAACTAGAGAAAGCCCACGCGCAGCAACAAAGACCCAACGCAGCCAAAAGAAAAGAACGCCAAACTGGGGAGAAAGAAAACAGATATTGGCCACCCGTGTGTCAGCATAAAAACAGACACTCCCACAACAGTGAGCCATCGCAACTGACCTGCCTCTGAGTAAGGAGTGTCTGGGGCATTTTGCTGCCCCCAGAGACTATGAATACCTGTGGACGCTGTCTTTCCGGAGGCTACAATCTAAACAGCAAACAGAACTCCACTCCAGCACATCAGAACGACAGTTTTGAAAGCGGTTAGTTCCTAGAGAAACAATATCAAAGCATGCGTGAGCACCCATGGCTCTGTGTTCAGTGGGTGCACGTACGCGGGCAGTCAGGTACACGTGAGCAGGTCCACGATAAAGCACACGGCTCCACAGCCACCCACCTGCCTTTCTCTACAACGTTCACCAATGAGAGCTCACCTACATCATTTAAACTTCCGGACACACACGTAGACATTATTTTCTACCAACTGGAAATGCTCATTTTAAAACCTTAGCTTATATAAAATCCCCATTCTGTCCAGAATTAGGGACTTTCTTTAACCAGAAACTATAGGAATCTCAAAAAGGCTGGGATTTTTAATGAAAAATTGAGTTATTCGCACTCAGTTGAGACAGATATCAGAGGCTAAGCCACTCAGACACCTGTAAACAGTCAGCCTGTTTTTCTGAATAACACATGAACATATATGAACGAGCTTAATAAAAGAACTAGGATTATGTTCAGAATTGTTTCCTTTCTATATGGAAAGAAATTGTTTCAATATTAAAAGGAAACAAAAAAAAAAACCCAGTGACCATTCACCCCATTTCCATTATTCTAAATGCTCTTCTGAGTTGATGAAGACACAGGGATACAGCACTAGGGCCCAGGTTTTGAAAACCATCAGTAGCCTGGCTCCGGCTTCCCCATTTCCGGCTGTGGGTTCCAGCCGTGGGTATGGAGTAAGGAGCCCGTGGAGGACTCTGGGTGGCTCTGGGCCACGTGGTTAAAAGCACTGAGCACACCCTATGGGGAGCAGCCGTTCTCCGGGCATCCCCTCCCCGCAGAAGACAACTCAGGCGGCATCACTGCGGTCCTCTGTGCCAATCCCCATGCTCTGCTCTTGTGCTTGCATTTCAGCTCGTTACACATTTTCACTGTCACAAAGAGTGGGAAAACCTTCTCTGTGCAAAGCATATTTCAGTCCCTATGTTGGTTCTGAGGGAGAAGATATTTTCTTGGGATAGAGTCCTAAAGTTGATCAGCCAGGAGTGAGAGAAGTTATGAATAATTTTATAGCTTTGGTTAGACTCAGCTAGCTTGCTTTCCAGAAAGAGTAAATCAATTTAGAGCGACAACAAAATACCTCTGTATCAGCTTTGTTGGAGAGCTGAAAAACAGTGTGATTCTTTCGGTCCTTTGTTTAATCCTTATGTGTACTTTTAAGGATACAAAGAAAATGTAAACATAAAATAAGCAATTTCCTTCAACCAAAATACTGAACGAAAAAAAAGCTAATTAAAGTTGCCTTTGCCTTATTCTGAATCATTTAAATAATACATATTTCCAGTGGTATTAAGGTTGCCATTTGTTTTTTTTTTTAAGCATCAGACACAGACTGGCTTCTGAGCTCGCCTTCCTGGGACAGCAAGTCTCAAAAGTGATGGGAGGGAACCAGGCGGCTGTCGGCCAGAAGGTAGTCAACAGAACTGGAGCCCTGCCCCTTGAATAGCCACAAGTTCTGGGGAAGCTGGAAAGGCAAATGGTGCAAACAGCAGCCAAGGCCGAGCAAGTTCCTCGACCCTCTTAAGTTATTAGCTATAAGGCAGGGCTCCAATTAGACTTTTATGTGTGTTTATTCCAAGCTTTAAAGTTTCAGGATCCCTCGGCAGTCTGGTGGCATGTCGACTGCGTGTCGCCAGGGAGTAAAACCCCAGGCTGGTGGCCAGGACGAGACGTTTAGACGGCTCTGTGCGCCCCGCAGCACTAAGCACAGGTCGGGCAGAGCTGCTCCCACCCACATGCCGGAGGCTGGCGCTGAGGCTCTTCCTGCATGTCCCCATGGGCCTCCCCCGGCTCCACACCAGCACCTGACCACAGAGTGCCTTGGCATCTTCCAAGCTACAAGAAGGACCCTGAGGCTGAAATAGCATCTGCTGGCTGACTGTCAGCCCAGGGGGATTAAGAACCCAGTCCCCCTCGTGATCCCAGCGCCGTGGGACCAGACTAGATGTTTGGGCTCGTGGGTCCCACGACGGGCCCTGGTTCCCAGTGAACACAAATCAGACTGTTGGTGTGACGTCCTCCCAAGGTACTGCGCCCATCACCTCCCTCAACTTCTCAAGAAAAGTAACCATAACTATCCCTACGCTCTGCACCTCCTAGCAGCCGGGACTAACACACTTTACAAGCATGATCGCCTTCAGTCCTAATAACTTCACGTAGCAGACATCGACATCTCTGCTCTACAACTAAGGAAGGGAAGCCAGGGGGTAAGTGACTCATCCAGTCCCCAAGCTCCCAAGGGACAGGGCTGCGAGGCTGACCCAATATCACCCAACTCCATGGCCTCTGCCACCCGCCATAGGCAATTCCATCTGCACAGTTTCCACATGAAATAAGGAAAGAACTGAGTCTCAGAAAGTCATCTAACCATGAAGAAACCACTTTTCTCGCCAATGAGAAGGAAGAGTGCCTTAGTTTCTAGGGCCCTACAGAGGTATAGCCACAAAAACGCTAATTTTTTTGGATTAATTATATTACTTTCAATTCCTCAAAAAAACCTACATATTTGGGGTCCCAGAGCAATAATATCACCAACCTCATTTTATCACGTACAGAGAATGGCCTACTTTAGTTGGCAGACGTGCCCTGCAGGTGAAGGGGCCTCCACCCTCTGCCAGGAGCTCATCTCTTTGCACACAGTAGAGAAGACAGGAGCAGGTATCCCAATATGCACAGGCTTACCTCGGCGAGACGCGGAGTTCGCTTCCAGGCACCCAGAATAAAGCCAGTATCACACTAAAGTGAGTCACATGAATTTTTTAGTTTCTTGGTGCATCTAAAAAGTGTGCAATCGCATTATGTCTAAAAGAACGATGTACGTACCTTAATTAAAAAATACTTTGTAACTAAAAACTGCTAACCATCATCTGAGCTTTTGGCAAGTTGTAATCTTTTTGCCGGTGGATGGTCTTGCCTCAGGGTTGATGGCTGCTGACTGATCCTGATGGTGGTTGCTAAAGGGTGGGGTGGCCATGACAATGTCTTAAAATAAGACAACAATGAAGTCTGTCGCATTGATTGGCTCCTACTTTCATGATGATTTCTCTGCAGCAGGCAATGCTGTTTGACAGCATTCTACCCACAGACCTTCTTTCAAAAGTGGAGTCAATCCTCTCAAACCCTGCTACTGCTTTATCAACTAAGTTTATGGAATACCCTAAATCTTTGTTGTCATGTCAACAATCTTCATAGCACCTTCACCAGGAGGAGATTCCATCTCAAGAAACCTCTTTTTTTGCTCATCCATAAGAAGCAACTCCTCATCCATTAAAGTTTTATCCTGAGATGGCAGCAATTCAGTCCCATCTTCAGGCTCCACTTCTAGTTCTCTTGCTGTTTCCACCACATCTATGGTTACTTCCTCCACTGAGGTCTTTTTTTTTTCAATATTATGGCTTTTATTAAAACGCTGCACAGAATATCCTTATACACACATTTGACTCTCTCATTAGGATAAACCTCCAAAAGTGGAATCACTGGATCATCCACTGAAATCTTGAACCCCTCAAAGTCATCCATGAGGATTGGAAGCAACTTCTTTCAAATTCCTGTTAATGTTGATATTTTGACCTCTTCCCATGAATCATGAACATTCTTAATAGCATCTAGAATGGTGAATCCTTTCCAGGAGGTTTTCAGTTGACTTTGCCCAGATCCATCAGAAGAATCACTATCTCTGGCAGCTACAGCCTTACAAAATATATTCCTTAAATAATAAGACCTAAAAGTTGAAGTTGCTCTTTGATCCATGGGCTGTAGAATGGATGTTTTCTGAGCAGGCATGAAAAAAACAAGAATCTCCGGCTTCTCCATCAGAGCTCTTGGGTGACCAGGTGCATTGTCAATTCTGAAAGGAATCTTTTTTTCTGAGCAGTAGGTCTCAGCAGTGGGCTTCATATATTCAGTAAAGTATGTTGTCAACAGATGTGCTGTCACCCAGGCTCTGTTTTTCCATGTACAGAGCACAGGAAGAGTAGATTTAGCATAATTCTTAAGGGCTCTAGGATTTTCAGAATGGTAAATAAACACTAGCTTCAACTTCAAGTCACCAGCTGCACTGGCCCCTACCAAGAGAGTCAGCCTGTCCTTTGAAGCTTTGAAGCCAGGCACTGACTTCTCCTCTCCAGCTATGAAAGTCCTAGATGGCATCTTCTTCCAATAGAAGGCTGTTTCTTCTACATTGAAAATCTGTTGTTTGCCGTAGCCACCTTCATGAATTAGCTAGACCTTCTGGAGAACTTGCTATAGCTTGTGCATCAGCACCTGGGGCTTTACCCTGTACTTTCATGTTATGGAGACAGCTTCTTTCCTCAAACCTCATGAACCAACCTCTGCTGGCTTCAAGCTCTTCTTCTTCGGTTTTCTCACCTCTCTCAACACTCACAGAACTGAAGAGAGTTAGGGCTTTGCTCTGGATTATGCTCTGGCTTAAGGGAATGTTGTCGCTGTTTTGGTCCTCTCTCCAAACACCAAAACTTTCTTCCTATCAGCAGTAAGGTTGCTTTGCTTTCTTATCATTTGTGTGTTCACTTTTCATTTCCTTCGAGAACTTTTCCTTTGCATTCACAGCTTGGCTAACTGGCACAGGAGGCCTAGCTTTCTGCCTGTCTCGACTTTCAACGTGCCTTCCTCGCTGAGCTTAATCATTTCCAGCTTTTGAAAAGTGAAAAGACGTGCAACTCTTCCTTTCACTTGAACACCTAGAGGCCGCAAACCTTCAATTTGTAAAAAAACGCAGTATCTGCAAAGCACAAGACAACGAGGTATGCCTGTACTACCTTCTATATCCTCCTTATCAGCTGACGGTGTTTACAATAACTGTTTTTTTTTTAATTTCAATTGCTTAGTAAAAATTTTAATCACTACTTAAGCTTTCGATAAAAGTTTGGTATTTTTGATGCCTGATAACCTTCTATTAGAAATTGTCTGAAAGAGATAAAGTTGATAATTTTTGCTACAGTGAAATGGTGATGACTTTTTTCCTAACTAATGAGGTAAATGGATACAAAGAGAGGAGTACAGCTTAGATCAAGGGAAAAATCAATCTTTATGGGTTTGTTTTGTTCAGTTTTTGAATGTACAGTGATTTTATGTTTGTTTCACCTTGCTATAGAAAGTATTTCAAAAGGGGGTAGCTAAATTTGCTTTCCAGTTGAAGTCTCAAGAGAAAGTCATTATCTTAAGATAACCTAATAAAGTGTATAAAAAATTAGAAAAATTAACTGGGAGAAATTTTGATGAGGAGGATGTGCATGGTCATAAAACAGCTCCCTACTCACAGCTATTAGTTCAAAGGAAGAAAAGAATAAACATACAGGGGAGAAATTGGTCAATTCCTTGATCGGGTAATCAAATTAACATCACCAACCATCACACGCCTCCAGATGAGAGGCCAAGAAGGATGCATCACCACACACTATAGAATTCCAGCTGAACCTCATCACAAGGAACCATCAGAAAACCCCAAAAAAGGAACATCCTATTAAAATAGAACTGTACTGTTCAAAAATGTCAGTGTCACAAAGGACAAAAAAAATGACTGTGGAAATGTTCCACATTAGAGGAGGCTATCAAGATATGACAACTAAATGTAATACCTGGCTCTAGATTGAAGGAAAAGAAATGTTACGAACAACACTGTTAAGTCAATTGATAAAAGCAGCATATGAGGGGTAGGTTAGATCAGAGGATTTTCTCAGTAAACTGACTGAGGTTGACAACTGTGCCAATTATGTAACAGCATATCCTTACGCTTCGGAAAAAATACTGCACGTTTAGGACTTAGGTACTGTGATGATTACAACATACTCTCAAATGTTCCTCCCCCAATTTATATGTTTATACAAACATACAGACACACACACACACAAGAAGAGAGAGGGAATAAATAGGGCAAATGTTAAAAATAGGTGACTCTGGATACCAAGTCCACAGGGGGTCTTGTACTATCCTTATCTTTACAAGGTTCTCTAAGAGTAAAATTATATCCAAATAAAGTTTTTAAAAGTTAAGACTCAATACAAAAAAAGAAAACATTCACATGCATACTTTCTCAGTATCAGATTCAAGAAAAGCACCAACTCCTGGCATGAGAGCTTCCTTCTGACGGCACACAGGGCTTCAGCCCTATGTGCACAGGATGGGGGCCAGGAGGAAGGGCAGAGCGGGTGGTCAGAGGGAGAAAGAAAGGCCAGTCGCACACATCCTTCTCCAGGCACACTTCCGGAGCACATGACTTCTCCATGCTTCTTGGGAGGGGCTGCAGGAAGAGTCACGGGAAGGAAAGGAAACCCAGGGCAGCAGCCAGCTTGGCATCTAACTGCACAGAACTGCACCACGGCCAGCAGTGGGAAGTGATGAGCGGCCCAGCTGCCTGGTGGAACCCGGGAGATCACCGGGAGGGCGGCCACGACAAAGGCTGCACGGTGAACTAAGGAGCCAACCTTATACGATGCTTGCAGTTCTTCTTCCTATTTTGATTCACTGCAGGAATGCTTTTACTGAAAAATTATAACTTTTCATATCTGCACCAGATAGCTTCTAATTCCCCTTGCTGATCTTGTAATACATATGTGTGATCATGAGGTACAGAAACAGAAAGTGGGGCAGAACCAAGAAACAAATGCCAGGCTTGCTAACAGTGAAGGAAATTCTAAAGCAGTGCTTGGGCTCTTGTCAGCCTTTCAAGAACGGCTCCTGACTCGATTTTTCTAAATTTTTTCTAAAGCTCAGTGGCCTGAAATACTAAGTGGCCTTTCCAGGTCAAGGGATTAAATAAAAGAACCTTTCCCTGGACAGTTGATCTCGCACCTTCAAATGAAGTTTCAAAGATATGAAGCAGATTCTTCTTTCAGAATCAAAAGCAGATCCTGCTCTCAAAAAGAATATGCACTGAAAGCCATTATTTTGAACAAAACAGAAAAACGCAACAAAGCGTGTGGATTTTCATTGGGTATTCTGGTTCTAGCTCATTATCCCTTCCATGGATCTTTATAAAAAATGACACTGTTCACCCTAAAAAATAAGGCTTTGAGTAGATGTCTCTTATTCTTCACAACCTTATAACCTGCTGTTATTGTTTTGTGTGAGTAGGAGATACACCGGGAACCAACAAAATGTTAAACCCTATATTGCATCAAATTCTAATAAAGCATTCAAGGTGGCTGTCAAAAAGACCATTATGCAAAAGGCCAGTGTTATCCTAACAGCCTTGATCATTAGAAAACTGAAAAAGCAATCTTAATTACAGCAGCATCAGAAAATACAAAAGATCTACAAATAACCTTACAAAAAATTTTTTAAAAAGAAACGGAAAGAGAGAGAGACTGTTTTTGGCTGTAGAGAATGAAGATTGTCTGGAAGATTAGGATGTTCTTTATATCATAATAACTACATTTTTGTATAATTCCAGTCACTTCATACAAGACTTTTTGTAACAGGTTACAGTTCATACCAGTACTGCTGCTTATAAGCTGTTTGTCATTGGGCAAATTACTTTCTATTCTATGCCTCAGTTTCCTCATCTGTAAAACAAGAAAACAGTGACAGTGTTGTCCTGAGGATTAAATGAGTTAGTGTCTGGAGCATAATTTGAACTCAGTAACTGTTTACCACCACCATTACTATTACCACCAACATTGCCACAATTTGGAAGAATAAGCAAACAAGAACGGATAAGACCCTGTTTTCAAGAAGAATAATACAAGTAATTACCAGAGTACTGATGCAAGCATCAAACAGATCAGCGAAAGAGAACAGACAACCCTAAAAATTATACACACACATGTATGTTTTAATATAATAAATGCAGCATAATAAACTAATGAGAAATGAGTTATTAACAGACAGTTTTGGAAAACCAGCTAAGTATTTGGAAGAAAATCAATTGAGAGTCTCACTGAATATTACATTCCAGATAAATCCAGATGGATTAAAAAAATGTCAAAAAAAAAAGCACACAGAAGAAGAAACATATAGGTAAAAAATTTTGTATTAACTTGGAATAGAAACAGACTTTCTCAATATTAAAAAAGAAAAAAAAAAAAAAAAAAAAAGGAAATCACCAAAGCGACAAACTGAGAAAAAGAGAATCAATAAAAATTTTAAAAGTTATTTACCTTATAAAAGATCTCTTTAAGCTAAAAGAAAAAAATGCAGAAATGAACAAACTTAGATTCTTAAAAATACCCAATAAAACAACTGAAAAACTTTTAACCTCATTAGTACTTTAAAAAGGTAAACCAAAGCAAAGCAACGTGTTTTAGTATCAAAAGTCAGTACAGTGCTCAGTGTTGGTAGAAGTGCAGCAAGAGAAACACACCTGCACATGGCAGGGGGTGCAAAGTGACACAACTGTCACACACACAGCAACACCCTGGAAATTCACACCCCTCTACCCAGTATTCCACCTGTAGGTCCCCCACAGGGAGACAATCACGTCTCGATAAAGGATGATCCACAAAGAGGGCTTCCTTTAAAGTTACCTGCAACAGTGATAAATAAACTCAGTGTCTGACACTGAGGGGGTAACAGTTAAATCAGAGATGGAAATCCATACCACCATATATTATGCAATCATTAAAGTATCACAGTTTTTTTTTTTTTTTTTGCCACACCACACTGCTTGTGGGATCTTAGTTCCCCGACCAGGGATTGAATCCATGCCCCCTGCAGTGGAATCACGGAGTCCTAACCACTGGACCGCCAGGGAATTCCCAAAGTATCACAGTTTTGAAGATTATCATGTTGTGAGACCATTCCCATGTCACTCAATCATATTAAATGACAAAGCCAAAACCTATAAAACTATATTTGGCATTTTCCCCAATTTTGGATGACTATAATAAAGAAACGAGGTATAGAAAAAGGTCAGAAACAAAATATGCTAAAAGTGGTTAACTCAGTGATAAGACTGAGTTATCCAATATTTTCTTATTTTATACTTTTTACACATTTTCTACCTTAAGTATGTAGAACTTTAATACTCAAGAAAACAGTAAATGTTGTCAAATGAGGGAAGATGTAGCCATGGAATGAAAAGAAAAATCAACAATAGTAAAGTCTACAAGGGCTTTCTAAAAGCCTTACTGAGTCTAGAATGTTTACCATCTACTCTGTGTCGATTTCCCATGTGCGCACGGTGGTGGGCTGGCCTCCACTCCTGCCTGGGGAAAAGCAGCAAGAGCCCCACAGCAGGCTGGCCTCTGCCTGGCCTCAGGCTGCTGCTTTTCGGCTCCCAGACACATTCTTACTCCCCAGCCCACAGGCATGGCCCTGCTGGCCCAATCAAAGAATAATTTTTCTTATGTTTTTCACAGTATCTAAAAAAAAAACTCAAAATATTTTTCAACCATAGTGAAATTTCTCACACATAGGAAGCACTTAATAGATATTCCTTAACTTATTGTCAGAGTTTGTGTTTTCCTATACCCTGGGCACTAGAAGCTAACCCACTGTCTGTTTAAAGGCTCTCACCTGCCTGGAGGCATAACCCTCCCAAACCTCGGACTATAGTACAAAGCTACAGTCATCAAAACAGCGTAGTATTGCCACAAAAACAGAATACGGATCAATGGAATAGAATAGAGCCCAGAAATAAATCTACACACTTACCCAATTCCCTGGCAGTCGAGTGGTTAGGACCCCTTGCTTTCCCTGACGGGGCTGGGGTTCAATCCCTGATCCGGGAACTAAGATCCCATAAGCCACCACCAAAAAAAAAAAAAAAAAACAACCCTACACACTTATGGTTAATTAATCTTCAACAAGGAGGCAAGAATATATCAATAAAATGGGAAAAAGTCTCTTCAGCAAGTGGTGCTGGGAAAGCTGGACAGCTGCATGTAAATCAATGAAGCTAGAATGCACCTTCACACCATGCACAAAAATAGACTCAAAATGGCTTAAAGACTTAAATATAAAACAAGACACCATAAAACTCCTAGAGGAGAACACAGGCAAAACATTCTATGACATAAATCATACCAATGTTTTCTTAGGTCAGTCTCCCAAGGCAATAGAAATAAACACAAAAATAAACAAATGGGACCTAATCAAACTTACAAGCTTTTGCATAGCAAAAGAAACCATAAACAAAACAAAAAAACAACCTACAGAATGGGAGAAAATATTTGCAAACAATGTGACTGACAAGGGCTTAATTTCCAAAATATACAAACAGCTCATACAACTCAACAACAAAAAAACAAACAACCCAATCGAAAAATGGGCAGAAGACCTAAATAGACATTTCTCCAAAGACATACAGATGGCCAATAGGCACAGGAAAAGATGCTCAACATCACTAACTATTAGAGAAATACAAATCAAAACTACAGTGAGGTACTACCTCATACTGGTCAGAATGGCCATCATTAAAAAATCTGCAAATGATAAATGCTGGAGAGGGTGTGGAAAAAAGAGAATGCTGAAACACTGTTGATGGGAATGTAAGTTGGTGCAGCCACTATGGAAAACAGTATGGAGGTTCCTCAAAAAACTAAAAATAGAGTTACTGTATGATCCAGCAATCCCACTCCTGGGCATATATCTGGACAAAACTATAATTCAAAAAGATACATGTGGGGCTTCCCTGGTGGCGCAGTGGTTGAGAGTCCGCCTGCCGATGCATGGGACACGGGTTCATGCCCCGGTCCGGGAAGATCCCACATGCTGTGGAGCGGCTGGGCCCGTGAGCCATGGTCGCTGAGCTTGCACGTCCGGAGCCTGTGCTCCGCAATAGGAGAGCCACAACAGTGAGAGGCCCGTGTACCGCAAAAAAAAAAAAAAAAAAAAAAGATACATGCACCCCTATGTTCATAGCAGCACCATTTACAATAGCCAAGACATGGAAACAACCTGAATGTCCACTGACAGATGAATGGATAAAGAAGATGTGGTACATATACACAATGGAATATTACTCAGCCATAAAAAAGAATGAAATGCCACTTGCAGCAACATGGGTGGACCTAGCGATTATCACATTAAGTGAAGTGAGTCAGAAAGACAGATACCATATGATATCACTTATATGTGGAATCTAAAATATGGCACAAATGAACTTAGCTACACAACAGAAACAGACTCACAGACATACAGAACAGACTTGTGGTTGCCAAGGGAGAGGGGGGAGTGCGGGAGGGAAGGATTGGGAGTTTGGGGTTAACAGATGTAAACTATTACATAAAGGATGGATAAACAACAAGGTCCCACTATACAAAACAGGGAACTATATTCAATAACCTGGGATAAAACATAATGGAAAAGAATGTAAAAAAGAATGTATATATGTGTATAATGGTGTCACTTTGCTGTACAGCAGAAATTAATGCAACATTGTAACTCAACTATATTTCAATAAAAATTTAAAAAAACAACAAAAAAACAAAGGCTGTCACCGGCCTAAATGTGGTTTCTAAAACTTTCAGCTTACTTTAGTTGGTCATTCCAATTGCCAATAATAAAACCTGTCTCTCTATAATATCCTATTTTTGTTGCCTAGTTACTTAAACTTTGCTTCTTTTCTTTCTTTCTTTCTTTCTTTTTTAAGTATAAAGGCAAAACACTAATTCCTTTTCCTTTCTTTGTCCCCAGTAAAATACATGAGATGGGAGAAAAAATTCTGCTTCAGAAAAGAAACCCATGGATAGGAACCTGCAGCCTGGGAAATTTTCCTACTTAGAACGGTGAAAGTCTGGGTTTGGTAATCAAAGTATAAAATATTGGAAGAGTCTGCTTTTCTTTCTTTTTTAACTAAAAAAAAAAGAGATTCAAGTTCTTATTCTGGTCAGTACACGATTTCTTATGTAATCCTGCAGATAGACGTCAAGGCCGTATGTGCACACTGCTCTCCTAGGATTGTTTGCTCTAAGCAAGGTAAGTAAAAATCAATTCTTTATATGGATCCAGTACCCAAAGCCAGAGCCATCATCTGGAATTTCATTTGAAGTATTTCACTTGCTTCTTGAACATTTAACTAGAGAGGTAGATATTTGATGGGAAAAGAACTAGAGAGAAAAATATCATGTTTCCTGACTGTTTCCGCGCAACACAACAGGCACAAGAGTCCCCAGTGCAGGGAACGAAAGTTCCAAGAGGAAGAAATCAGGAAGAAAGGTGAGGGGAGCAGGCAGTGGGGGGAGAAGCCAAGGAGCAGGTGGACTCGGAGAGGCAGCAGCCGCTACCAACACAGTGCAACATCCCGCCGGCCCTGGGAGTCAGAAGCTGCCCTCAGCAGGCACACCTGACCTTTCCAGCAGCCCTGGGCACCTGCCAAAGCCTTCGCCGCCCCTTTTAGCTGAGCCCTGAATGAGTAGAGAGGCCAAGATATGAGGAGCCTGCCAACCACAGAAACAGCAGTGCCAAGGGAGGAAGGCTGGGGGCCGGGCACGAGGGGAACAGGCTGAGCCGGCAGGCGGGAGATGGGGAGGACGGAGGGCAGGAGGCCCGGACAGCGCTGGCCTTCCGGGCCCTGGGGAGGACCTTGGACTCGACTGCTGGTACGACGGAGACGGCCGCAAAATTGATAAAGAATTGCCTCTTGAGACAGGTCCATACTCTTCAATTTTCACGACAGTATTATAAATCAATGGTGTGAGTCTATATTAGATGATATAAAACCCATATTCCTTAATATGCACCACAAAACCCTGCATCATGTGACTCTACCCGGCTCACCCACCATACCTCCTCCTCTACCTGCTCCTGCCCAGGGCCCCCGGCCTCGGTGTCTCTGCTTCTATCATCCGTGACGTTCTCCCAGACCCCCCCCCCCATACAACACCCCAGTATTCCCTCCCGGAAGGGATGGTGCCCTCTTATCTTTTCATTTCATCCAAATGTCACCTCCTCAGAGCTCTTTCCTGGTCACCAGATCTAAAGTCAGTTCCTCTTTCTTCTCTCACAGCACCCTGCTTTTCTTCTTGGCAGCATTTATGACAATTATATGTTTATTTGTTTAATGTCTACATTTCCCACTAGAATGAGAGTTTTGGGAGAGTAGAAAACATGTTTTGTTCCTGACTGTATATCTGGGATTTGATAAATATTTGATGAATGAATGCAAAAAACAAGTAATATATAGTCAACAAAACCGAAAGTTGGTTCTTTGAAAAGAGCAACTAAATTGACAAACCTTTAACTATTACTGAAGTCCAAAAACAGAGGACTTAAATAATTAAAATGCATGAAAGAAGGGAAAATACCACAGACCTTACAAAATAAAAAGGATTACAGGGGAATATATGAACAACCGTATGCCAACGAATTAGATAACTTACTATCTAATGACATGGACCAATAAATTACTAAAAGACACAAATTACCACAACTGATTCAACATGAAATAAAAAATCAGCAGACCTATAACAAGTAAAGAAATTGAATTCATAATTAAAAAGCTTCGCATGAAGAAAAACCCAGGCCCACATGGTTTCACTGGTGAATTCTATCAAACATTCCAAGAAAAATTAACACCAATCTTTTACAAACTCTTCCAAAAATTAGAAGACGAAGGAGTACTGCCTAACTCATTCTACAAGACCACAATTACCCTGATACCAAAATTAGACAAAGATACTACAAGAAAAGAGAGCTACGGTCCATATCCCTTATGAATGTAGATGCAGAAACCCTCAACACAATACTAGCAAATAGAATCCGGCAAAATATAAAAGAAATATACATATGCCATGACCAAGAGGGATTTATTTCAAGAAAATGAAGTAGGTTTAACATCTAAATATGAATGTAATATACTATATTAATATAATATAGGATAAAAATCACATAATCACCACTATAAATGCAGAAAAAGGATCTGACAAAACTCAATGCTTCTTCACTTTAAAAAACAAATGTTAAACCACAAACTAGAAACAGAAAGGAACCTCCTCAACCTGGTGTTAGCCGTCCACAAACAACCTACACCTAACATCATACTTGATGGTGGGGGACTGAATGCTTTCTTCCTGAGATCAGGAACAAGACCAGGAGGTCCACTTTCGATGCTTCTATTCATCACTGAACTGAGCTTCTGGCTGAGGCAATTAGGAAAGAAAACAAAATAAAAGGCATCCAAAGTGGACAGGAAAAAGTAAAATTATCCCCATTTGCAGATGATACCACTTTGTAAATAGAAAATTCTAAGGAATTCATTAAAGAACTATTAGTTTGACAAGGTTGCAGGATACAAGATCTATACACAAAAATCAACAGTATTTCTATACATTAGTAATGAACATTCCAAAAATAAAATTAGGAAAATAATTCCATTTACAATAGCATCAAAAAGTATAAAATAGTAAGGTATAAATTTTTTAAAAAGAAGCATAAGACTTATATGCTGGAAACTATAAAACAACATGACTGAATGAAATTAAAGACACTCTAAGTAAATAAAAAGACATGTCATTCATGTTCATGGATCTAAAGATTTAATATTGTTAAGATAGCAATACTCCCCAAATTGATTTATAGATTCAATACAATCTCTATCAAAATTCTAGCTTCAGTAATCAAACAGTGTGCTTCTGATATAAGAATAGGTAGAACTGACATGAGGATAAACAGAATAGAATTGAAAATCTAAAATCAATCCTTATATTCATGGTCAATTGATTTCTAAAAGAGTGCCAAGACAATTAAGTGGAAAAAGAATAGTCTTGTCAACAAATGGTTCTGAAACAACTGGATATTTATATGTAAAAGAATGACTTTCGATCCACACCTTACAACATATACAAAAATCAATTCAAAACAGACCACAGGCCTAAATGCATTAGTAGAACTATAAAACTCTTGGAAGAACACATGGGAGTTAATCTTCCTGAAACTGTGTTAGTAAAGCCTTCTTTGGTAAAGCACCAAAAGCACAAACAACGTAAGAAAAATAGATAAACTGGACTTTTCAAAAATAAGAACATTTGTGGCCTTTCCTGGTGGCCCAGTGGTTAAGACTCTGTACTTCTACTGCAGGGGGCACGGGTTCAATCCCTGGTTGGGGAAGTTTTGCATGCCGCGCCATGCAGCCAAAGAAGATTTTTTAAAAAATAAAAATAAAAACATTTGTGTCATCACATCAAGAAAGTAAAGACAACTACAGAGCTGATGAATACAGTCGTCCCTGGGTATCCGCAGGGCACTGGTTCCAGGGTCCTCCCCCACACACCAAATCCACAGATGCACAAGTCCCTCAGATAAAATGGCACAATGGTCCTCCACATCCATGGAACCCATGGATATGGAGAGCCAACTGTATACCTGCATATCATATACAAATGGCCAATAAGTACATGAAAAGATACTCAACATCAATAGGTCAATAGGGAAATGCAAATGAAAACACAACGTGATACTGCTTCACACCTACCAGAAGGGATACAGTTACAAAGACAGACAGTGACAATTAGCAAGGACGTGGAGAAACTGAAACCGTCATCCATTGCTGGTGGGAATGTAAAACAGCACAGCCAGTTTGGAAAACACTCTAGTAATTTCTCAAAAAGTTATATATAGAACTACCTCATGACCCAGCATTTCCACTCGTAGGTATATACTCAAGAGACCTAACAACAGATGTCTACCCAAAAACTTGTACACAAGTGTTCAGGACAGCATTATTCATAATTGCCAAAAAGTAGAAACTTATCCAAATGTTCATCAGCTGAAGAATAGATAAATAAAATATGGTATATCCATATAATAGAATATTACACAGCCATAAAAAGGAACAAAGTACTGATATGCACTGTGATGTGGATAAACCCTGTAAATATTATGTCAAGTGAAATAAGCTAGTCACAAAAAGACCACATATTATATCATTCCCTTTCTAGGAAATATCCAGAATACTCAAATCTACAGACAAAAAAGCAGGGTACTGCTTGCCAGGGGCTGGGGATACACAGAAATGGAGACTGCTTAATGGGTATGGGATTTCTTTTTGGGATGACAAAAATGTTCTAAAATTAGGCTGTGTTAATTGGTTGTACAATCCTATGAATACATGAGAAAAAAATGAACTGTATTTTAAATGGGTGAATTGTATGGTATCTGAATTATATCTCAATAGCTGTTTAAAAAAATACAGGTAATACAGTGATATAATGTGTTAGGTGCTTACCATTATGTTCATATGACATTTTACCTTCCTAAATGTTTATTTGCTGTGCTGTGAAAACAGGGTTAACATATAAACAAGGGGAAAGCAGAGGAAAGACTTATCTTTGGGGACCATGGTAGCTAGGCATCAGAGCCCTCCCAATGTAAGATACTTACATATGCTGAATTTCTGTAACAAGGAGTTTACTTGTAGTTCGGAGTGACAGTAAATTATGTGGCATATCCTTACTAAGGCTCAATCAATTGAAGACTTTTAAGCTGTAAATGCAAAACTGGCCTCTCTATAAGAGCGAAAGCCACTCTGTTCCCAGGGGCAGCAATTCCCACAAGGCACGGAGAACAGACGGGCTCAAAAACCAGAAACACACACTCACATTCCTCAAGACCGGAAGCACCAGCTGCTCGAAGGAAGTCAGATTCACCACATACTGCCCAACGCAGCACTCACGCTTTCCAGGCGGAAGCTCTGACCTGAAAGAAAAGATAGTACATCCTTTGTTCAAAGACCCCTCTACTGATTTCTGGTTTTTAGCTACTCCACTGAGCCTCTGGCCTTCTGCGTGTGCTAAACCATCCTTAAAAATCACCCACACAGAAAGTGGCAGTGAGCAAAGCTGATCTGATTCCATATCCTCTCCTGAGAGCAGGGCTAACACCAGTGGGCACACCACCACCCATGGCCCGGCAGTTGCCTTCGGGGAGCTGGCGCGTCACCTATCTTAGAAGAGTGACATGAGAAACAGGGCTACGAAGTACCAAGTGAGAAGAGCTTACTACTCAGTGGAGTACGCTCTAAGTGGAATACGATATTTTCAACTTTGTTTTTCATGTGATGATTTCAACCTCTGTTTTCTTTTTCCAAGAAATCCGAAAAGGCTCAGGATTCTTCAAGATAGAAGAGATCACCTGGCTCAGCCCTGGGCCCAGGGAGAATAAAACACCACGGAAATGAAGCTGCAGTACCCAATCCTGGATAAAGGTCCGCGGGCGCCGGACAACGTGACAACATCGAACCCGATTCTTCTTCCTCCCTGTCTGACTTCTTCTGTATAAAACCCGTTGACAGGCACACCAGAGGACTTTAAAACTTCACTGGCTTTCTGGATCAATGTTGTTTTTCCAACCCCTAAAAAAAAAAAAAAAAAAAAAAGCCCATTAGGAACCACTGCTTAGTTGGAGCACAGGAATCACCAGGAGGCGAGAAATAGGCTGCAAATGGATTTTATGAATGTTAACTTCACTTAATTTTGACTGCTCCAGGTGTTAAAACTCTTTAATTTCAAGTAGAAACACGCATAATAAAAATATGAATGGTATCTTGAAGTTTATTTTTAAATTCTGAAACAGTATTGGTTTTGTCACATACACGATCCGAGAACCAGTTGAGTGGTTTTCTGATAACAATCTCAAGTGCAATTTATATCCCAGGAGACAAGCTTCTACTTTCTCCTAGGTTTACTCTCCTTGGGGGAGCAAACTTTTTCCCCTAGAAAGTAAAGCTGGTCAAGCTTCGGTCAAAGGCTGCACGCTTTAAGTTAGGATTTTAAGACACTCTGGACCAACGTTTAAGAGTGGGAACATGACTTCAGTCCTCCATAAACTTACATTGTATGTGTCCTGAAAACGGGACTTTTAAATACCACAAACACCACTAGGAATGGCAGTTTTTCAACTTTTTCCACAAGAGCAATCCCATCAGGTTGGCCACCCCTTCCATCACCCCTTGGAGTGTTCCTAAGTATTCCTTCTGCTTGCCCACAACCCCTTCCCAGATTATAGCCTGTGCACTTCCACCTGCCCATCCTCCCCACCCAGGACCCCTTCCTTCCCTTCCGGCCTGGCCCCTGAACTACTCTGATTAACTCTTGGGTGTTTACAAGTAACATAACGATACTAGTCACTGACACTGTGGAGCCAGGCCCTGGTCTCGCATGCCTCGCAAGCATTTTGTTGGTTAAATTCTCACAACCACCCTCTGAAGCAGTTACCATCCTTGTCCCTATTTTACAGATGAAGAAACTGAGGCACAGAGAGGTTAGGTAACTTGTCCACGGTTACACACCTAGGAAGGACCATACATTTTAACAGGGGCCTTCATCTGCCACCATGACTTTGTTTATATGAGACTTGCTCCCATACAGATTAAAGTCAATGGCATCATGATTATCAAAAAAGGGGGACAAAATGGTCTGTAACAGAGCTATTCTGAAATACAACAGGGTTGCAAATTATATTATTTCTATGGCTGCCCAGAGTCATCACGGATCCCCAAGGAGCTTTTTAACCTTCCTTGAAATAAAAGACAATCTGTCATTTAAAGCATCTCTCCTCCAAACTTCACACTAGCAAACAATGGCATCTGGCCTTCTGGAACATGAGCAGCAGTCCACGCTCACGTGACTAGGAAAGAACTACGTAGGGTCGTGACCCCAGCTCTGTCCTTCGGGGTAACTGACGCTTTAGGAGTCGCTGAAGAATCTGCTTAACGCAGGCAAGTGGCCTTGGTGGATGTGTAAGCTGGGACTTTCCTGAAGGGCCATTTCTACCACAGTACACGGCAATGCCACAGCTAGAAATTCATCCTTAGTAATGAATTTGACAACAGTACAGAGATACAAGAAACCGGATGTTCACTTCAGCATTCTTTGCAATTGTGCAAAACACAGAAACAATTTAATGTTGATCTGCAATGTTGACTGCTAAATTATGGTATCATGTGTGTAATGACACAAACACACACAGGAATCTCATGCAGCCATTATTAAAGAGAATACTCTTTACCTATGGAAACAGTTTACTGGTTAGCATGGAAAACAGACCACAGTGTATGAAAATATTATATGGAGAAGAAGCAGGTTAAGAAACAGCAGACACACGTAGTAGTATTCCATTTATATATATACATATGTTTTTTGCGGTACGCAGGCCTCTCACTGTCGTGGCCTCTCCCATTGTGGAGCACAGCCTCCAGACGTGCAGGCTCAGCGGCCATGGCTCACGGGTCCAGCCACTCTGCGGCATGTGGGATCTTCCCGGACCGGGGCACGAACCTGTGTCCCCTACATCGGCAGGCGGACTCTCAACCACTGCGCCACCAGGGAAGCCCCATTATATTTTTTAAAGGCCACAAATAACAAATGTTAGTGAGGCTGTAGAGAAAAGGGAACCCTTGTACGCTATTGATGTGAATGTAAATTGGTGTAGCCACTGTGGAAAAGGTTCCTCAAAAAACTAAAAACAGAACTACCATATGATCCAGCAGTTCCACTCCTGGGTATATACCCAAAGAAAACAAAAACACTAATTTGAAAAGATAAATGTACCCCCCAATGTTCATAGCAGAATTATTTATCTTGGCAGAATAGCCAAGATATGGAAATTTCCATCAACAGATGAATGGATAAAGAAGATGTGGTACATATATACAATGGAATATTACTCAGTCATAAAAAAGAATGAAATTTTGCCATTTGCAGCAACATGGATGGACCTGAAGGGTATTACGTTTACCGAAATAAGTCAGACAGAGAAAGACAAAATACCGTATGTTATCACTTACATATGGAATCTAAAAAATAAAACAAACTAGTGAATATAACAAAAAAGAAAGATATAAAGAACAAACTAGTGGTTACCAGTGGGGAGAGGGAACGTAGAAGGGCAAGACAGGGAATAAACAGGTAAAAACTACTATGTATAAAATAAATAACCTGCAAGGATACATTGTACAGCACAGAGAATATAGCCAATATTTTATAATAACTATAAATGGAGTATAATCTTTAAAAACTGTGAATAACTATGTTGTACACCTGAAACATATAATATTGTAAATCAACTATACCTCAATTTAAAGAAAAAGTGAAGTATGCATATGTTTATAGAAGAAAATGTCGAGAAGAACACAGAAAGGTTTACAGCATTTATTTCTGTATGTTGGAAACCCATGTAATTTTCACTTCTTTAAAATTTTTCTTGATTTCATTGGTTTTTTTTTTTGGTCTTAGAGTGAGTGGTTATTACTCTTAATTTAAGAAAAAACAAAGCTATTTACATTATGCAAAAGACAAAATGGAACAGCTGTAACAAAAGGGGACATTGTGGGTCTGATCTGTTAGGGAGAACATCATAAAGCAAGAGGAGGCATTGGGCTCAAGTCCCTTTCTTCCTCTTTGGCTCTAGAAATCTTCCGGTGAATTTTTCACCTCCGTTAATTAAGCTACTACCCTAGTGTTGTCTACACTGGCTAAGAAGTGGCCTGTGTGAGAAGGAGACCCCAAACTGAAAGGTCCACACCATGCACAGACAAGAACAGGTCAGAAGGCTCCAGAATTATTTTGGTTCTGGTTCTCCCATAAAGCTGACCCTGAAGTAAAGACTCAAGTGCAGGCAGTTTAATTTGAGAAGCAACACCCCAAGACGACATGCTGGTAGGAAGATAATCACATTATCAAATAAGTTACCGCTGTGGGTAGCTTAATCCCACTGGGAAATCCTAGGAGACAGTTTTGGACCCAAGGCTCAGAGTTCTCCTGTCTGGGGGGTGAGGCAGTAAGGAGTTTACCCGCTCACGTCCATCTATCATGGTCAAGGCTGCTCCTGGGGAAGGAACTCCCTGGCCCTTCAGGCCTGCCCTGTGCAGGCAGATTGGGCTCCAGGGACCGGAGAAAGCCCTCCAGGATGGGTCAGAGGCTCTATAGTTGGAAGCTGGAAAAAATGTTAAGTGCCAAAGACACATGGGTGAGGCCCTGACAGTGTAGACAACAAAAAGTGACCTCTTTGAGAAGATATCTTACCCGATGGTCTGAACGTGTAGAGATTGATTGATTTATATTTATTTATTATACAACTTTATTGGAGTATAATTGCTTCACAATGCTGTGTTAGTTTCTGTTGTACAACAAAGTGAATGAGCCTTATGCATACACGTATCCCCATATCCCCTCCCTCTTGCGTCTCCCTCCCACCCTCCCTATCCCACCCCTCTAGGTGGTCACAAAGCACCGAGCTGATCTCCCTGTGCTATGTGGCTGCTTCCCACTAGCTATCTATTTTACATTTGTGAACATGTAGAGATTTAGACAGCCGACAGAGTTTGGGATTGGGTTGGTGAAAGAAACTAAGTCAATGAGAAAATAACATTAGACAACAACTCCAAAGAGAAAAAAAAATTGTTCACAAAGGGAAAAGAAATGCAAGGCTCTTCTGTGATTAGCTTTTGCTAATAATACTGTAAGCACTGACCACTGAGCTAATTAAAATTACAGGATAACTGCATAACGAAGATTAGGAGGAAGAGAAGGTGAGTGGGTCTAAGGACAGGCTTAAGAGAGCTATACTGTAGCTGAGTCTTCCAATTATGTGTATGTACATAAAACTTTTATAAAGAAGGAAACAGAAAGAAGAACCAGTATTGGCCAGGCGAGCCTCTGTCCCCACCCACCTCCGGGACGCAGCCAGGTACAATCACAATAACAAGCCACCTCTGTTATGAAACACATAGATGTCTTGGGGCCAGCCTGCTGAGAAAACTGCATGCCAGGTTTCAAAGAAAGGACTGACAAATCAACTTTCAGAAGATGGTCCTTTACCTCTGGGTATCAGAAATTTCTCACAACACCTTCCTCCTCAGCACTCCCCCGCTGCCTGGTAAAAATAAAATTCCAGAATCTGCAATATTAAGTTAGCCTTTGCTCCTGAAGGCTAAAAAAGATAATCATTAAAATAAAGTGAAAGAGAATTTAAGGCCCAGGGCAACAATGGTTGATGTCTGAACCCACAGCTAACTTGAAAACTGCAAAGAAGCTGAAGAAATCACTTTCTGCTTAGCCCATCTTCCCCGCCCCCTGCCCTTAATGTATCTGATGCTGCTACAACCTTCCTGCCTCTTCTTTCAATAATGAGTTATCCACGTGTGGTATCTTGGCTTAAAAGGCATCTATGTAGGGAGGGTGGGAGGGAGGGAGACGCAAGAGGGAAGGGATATGGGAACAGATGTATATGTATAACTGATTCACTTTGTTATAAAGCAGAAAGTAATACACCAATGTGAAGCAATTATACTCCAATAAAGTAAAAAAAATAAAAATACACAAAAAAAGAAAGGTTAGAAATGAATTCATACATTAAAAATTATTTTAGGGCTTCCCTGGTGGCGCAGTGGTTAAGAATCCACCTGCCAACGCAAGGGACACGAGTTTGAGCCCTGGCCCAGGAAGATCCCACATGCCACACGGAGCATCTAAGCCTGTGCACCACAACTACTGAGCCTGAGCTCTAGAGCCCACAAGCCAAAACTACTGAGCCCATGTGCCACAACTACTGAAGCCTGCGCGCCTAGAGCCCATGCTCCGCAACAAGAAGCCACAACAATGAGAAGCCTGTGCACTACAACTAGAGAAAGCCTGTGCACAGCAACAAAGACCCAACACAGCCAAAAATAAATAAATTTATAAAACATTATTTTAAGAGAGAAGGCAAGACTCTTACAGAAGAATGCCAGCTGAAAAAAGTTAAGAGGTGCATTTTCATTCTTTTTTTGTGTCTTGAGTATATTCCATAAAAAGAACAAATAATGCCGTTTGCAGCAACATGGATGGACCTAGGGATGACCTTACTTCATACTAAGTGAAGTAAGAAAAGGACAGAAGTCGGAAAGAGAAGGACAAATATATGTGGAATCTAAAAAAATGGTACAAATAAACTTACAAAACAGAAATAGAGTCAGAAAATAGAGTCAGACAAAGAGTCAAAACAGATACAGAAAACAAACTAATGGTTACTGGAAGGAAAGCGGGGCGGCGGGGGGGATAAGTTAGGAGTTTGGGATTAACATATACACACTACTATATAGAAAATAGATAATAAGTACCTATGTATAGCACAGGGAACTCTTCTCAATACTCTGTAATGACCTATATGAGAAAAGAATCTTAAAAAGAGTGGATATATGTATATGTAAAACTGATTCACTTTGCTGTATAGCAGAAACTAACACAACATTGTAAATCAACTATACAATAAAAATTTTTTTAAAAATTAAAAAAAAAAAAAGGCATCTATGTCTTCCCCCAGACTCTCATTTGAACGCACACTATCTCTTTTCAAAGGTGAGACCTTCACAGCCCGAGGGCTGAGGGATCTGCATTAGAAGAGACAGACGCAGACGCAGGCTCTGGGTGGGCGGTGCCCTGTAGGTACCAAGGCTCTTAACCTGCGGCCTCAATCATGGAGGGAATTCAGTGGGTCGGTGAACGTGGATGGGGAACACGGTTGCACTACCCTGCAACTGAAATCCCGCTCTTCCTTTCATGACGAGTGCAGGGCAGGAGCACATGTAACTATCGACAGAAACCAGACACCTTCGATTCCACCGCGGTGGTGGCAGAGATCCCGAAATATCTTTCGTGTCCATCACAACTTCACAACTGCGGGAGTTATTACTGCTGCCGCCGCCCCTGCTATTTATAAGACCGAAGCCCGGGGGCGACCCCATCACAAGCTGGTTCCTGTTCTCCTGTAGTTGGCCTCATTTCACTTATCTGATGGACTCACAGTCACGTTTTCCGGGAAAGGCCACGCAGGCTTCAGACCACCAAGCCTGTAACTTACATTGGGAATTTTAGAAGCCACCGGGCGGAGCCCCTTGCCCAAAGCACCGGACCGCCCCCAGCCCGGGCGCCCCTCACGCCCACCCCTCGGCCTCCCGGAGGCGCAGACCCGGGCGGGGTTACCTGGGGGTCCCGTCAGGAACACGTGCCGGGCCATACGGGTATGACCAGGTGAGGGGTCACGGCCCGGGTGGGGGTCGGGGTCGAAGTCGCCGAACGGGGCAGGGGTCGGGGTCGCGACCCGGAGTCCGACCCCCAACGCCGCAGTCCCCACCTCCGCCAGCCGGAAGCACCGCCCTCTCGGCCGCGCATGCGCTCTCCCCACTCACCCTCGGCCCGCGCATGCGCCCTCCGCTCTCAGCCCCGGTCCCCGCGAGCGGCGTCCGCCTGTCTAGGGTGGGAGGATAGTGGTCCGGTCTTCTGCGGGTCCCTGTATTCCAGCCTCGGTGTTGGACTTACGTGGGGTGTTTGCGAGGAGATGTGCATGAGATTGTGTTACTAAACCAATCCTGCTCCAGGTGGGCGCCGTTGCCCGAGCTCTGCCCCTGAGATGGGACCTGCGAGCTGAAATTCCCCCGGGCTGCAGGGATCAGCCCTCCTGAAGGAGCCTTGGTCCCTGGAAGCCTTCCCCAAAGGAGGAGGCTTTGCTACCGATTGGAACTATTTACCCAGTGTTGTCAGCCGTGACTGCAGAGTAGTATCACCTGGTTAAAAGTGCTTGATGCCTGGGCTCCAACCTCCAGACATTCGGAGTGATTGATCTTGGGCGAGCCCTGAGCATCTCGATTTTTTTTGCTGTTGTTGTTATTGTTGAAACTCCTCGGCAGTTTCTAAAGGCTCATCTTCAACCGTGCACATGAAGACCAATTTTCCCCTCTTGTCACCATCCGATAAATGTAAACCAACGCAAGACCCAGCTGTTGGATCTCCCTGTGCAAAGCATTTAGTGGCTTTCCCCCACCTCACTTCACCACTTGAGGTGTTTCAGCCCATGAAATGAAGTGGCAATGGCTTTGGGCCAGAGTTACCTGTAAACTCTTTCAGTCTAATATGTGTAGTTTGTCTCCTGATCGATCATTCTCCATTCTGAGAAAGCAATTTCAGTGAGTGCTCAGCTTAACTGGTGTGTGCCCATCCAGGACCTCCACGGCTCCCTTTAGCGTGGATATACACCAGTCAGATGGCCTCCGTTTCTTGCTGCTTGAAAAGGAATCATCTAAAAGGCAGATTTGTACAGTCGAGCTGACACCATCATTTCTGCAACATTTATAAGGCATCACTGGTAAGGTAGGGCCTTCCACCCAGATTTCTTTCACCTCCATGCAAACTGGAATGAAGAACAGCTGATGTAGCCAAGTAAACCCATAGTAGTTTCCAAAAGAAAGAAACATGTACACAGTCATATGTACACTCTTCTTTTTATTAAAAAAAATTTATTTTTAAATGCTAACTATGTAACATTTCCATCACTGAAGCAGTTTGTAAGGCTCACCAGAGGATGGATCATTTTGTTCTGATGTTATGCCTGGAATTCTGGTAGCTACCAGCAGACCTCAGTTTAGGTAACTCAAGGAACATCTAGACTCCAGATGTAGAGAACTGATGTTTCAGAACAAAAAGAAAATTCTTCCAAAGTTGGATATTCTTTTTCCATTGGGGGATCCGCCCCTTTCAATCCCAGGGTTGGGACCTGAGGGAGGGATGTTCCCCAAAGAGGAATTGAGGCGCTATTTCCACAGGGGCGACTGAATGCCAGTCTGGCAAAACACATTCACATTTGTCTTTTCTCCCTCTTACATATTTTCACTTCCCCAGTAACCATATTCTTGGTTCTGTTTTCTGGTACTCAGGACTTAACCCAAGTTTAAATTACTGTACAAATACACTTAGGAGTAACAATAGTGCGTGTGTGCGTGCTCACTTGCACGTGTATAGGTTTATGGGTTTGGGGAATATTCGTATACAGCCCATCTCATCTGACCAGATGCTGTACATTTGTGGGCACCATGTCCTGGTGTAGGGATGGGGAAAATGAAGCTTTGCAGAAGCTCTGGCTCATAGTAAGGGGCAGTGGGAGAACTAGGTATTGGGGACAGCTTTCTGACTCTCTGACTGTGGTTCGTGTCCCTGGGCCTGGGCTGCAGTCCTGGCACACCCATTGGCTGTGCTGTGTGCTCTTGAAAAGTGTGGCTATGATCACAGTAAATGAGGAAAACCAAGCAGGTGAGAGTTGGGTCACCGCAAGTTTCCAGAAAGAATGGTGAACCAGCAGAAACAGGGCGTTTAGCCTCCTAACAAATGATGGGAGTAAACGAGGAAGGTTGTGAGAGTGAACCGCCAAGGACAAGCTGAGAGGCATGGGGAAAAGGGGCAAAGCTTCTGTTTGGCTTTGTTGTATCCTCAGGAACGCTAACACTGCACAGCTTTGTTTTGTACAGGTTCACTTTCATTAGTTTTGCTCGGATCCCATCAGTGGAGAATCTATTGTTTGCAGAATAATATGACAATTGTTTTGGTTTGAATCAGCCTCTGATGTGTAGGAACCCCCCCCAAAAAATAGCTGTATCTAATGAATATTCAACACCTGATGTAAATAGAGCTGGTTATTTAATATATTCACCCCGATTCCCTCCATCCCTCCGTCCCTTCTTCCCTTTCTCTGGTTTTTTTTTTTGTTTTTTTTTTTTTTCGGCACGAACGCCTCTCACTGCTGTGGTCTCTCCCGTTGCGGAGCACAGGCTCCGGACGTGCAGGCTCAGTGGCCATGGCTCACGGGCCCAGCCGCTCCACGGCATGTGGGATCCTCCCGGACCGGGGCACGAACCTGCGTCCCCTGCATCGGCAGGCGGACTCTCAACCACTGCGCCACCAGGGAAGCCCTATTTCTTGATATCATAAAATACCAGCTCAGTATTCAAATTTCCCTAATTAATTCCCTGATATTTTTTAGTTTGACTAGGATTTACATAAGGTTTATACATTATAATTAGTTGAAATATCTTGCATCCCTTTAATTTAAAGGACCCCTTCCATCTCTCTCTCTCTCTCTCTCTCTCTCTCTCTCTCTCTCTCTCTGGTAATTTCTTTGGTAAAGAAACTGCTGGTTTGTCTTAGCCAGTTGTTCACAGTCTGGGATTTGCTGAGGTGTCCCCTCCCCATGGTATGGTTGAACCTGCCCTTCTGTGGCCCGTGTTTCTCCTATTCTGCTATTCCATCAGGAGACCTGATTTGACGGCCTGCCCCTGGGATGCCTCTGGATGTGTCCAGACATAAGTCAGATTTGTAGAGTTCAGTCTTCCTCAAGTAGAAACTTTTCCTTCTTCTCCTCTTCCTCCTCATGAAACATAAGCTTCATTCAGCTCACTTCCTATGTACCAGGCACTTCCTAAGCTCTGACACACATTATCTCACTGTTTTTCACAGCAATGTTATGAAACAGCATAGTTTAACTTGACATTCATTCTAGCTGCCCAGCATCTAAACCCTTTCCTGTGTTTGGGGAATGGGTCACCTCTTTGCACGCCAGAGATCTCGTTGCCAGCCTCCTTTGCAGCTAAGGAAAGGAAAAGCAAGGGCCCAAAGCTACACCTACCAGATACTCTCATCCTTGGCCTGAGTTAGGTGCTACTGATGCGAAGACACATGGAGCCAGAGGCCATGGTGATTGCAACCTTGGTCCTGGCAGGCCCGCTCCGTGCAGCCTGGGGGTGGGGCCCGGCCTGGGCTCCTGCAAGATTCCTCTGGGTCGTTCCTGGACCTGCTGCGTACCCGTGAGATCCCCTGTCAACACATGGAGCCCAGGAAGAAGCTGCCCTGCAGGTGCCACAGCGGAGAAACAAGGAACCCATTCCCTGTAACGAACCTGTGAATCACCCTCACCCAGAGCCCACCCTGCCTCAGGGTATGTTTCCAGTGTCCCTTCCAAACTGGGGAAATCACCAAAGGGTGGGTTCAGGACCCACTGAGTCCACTATGAAATGGATTTTTTTTTGCGGTACGCGGGCCTCTCACTGTTGTGGCCTCTCCCGTTGCGGAGCACAGGCTCCGGACGCACAGGCTCAGCGGCCATGGCTCACGGGCCCAGCCGCTCAGCGGCATGTGGGATCTTCCCGGACCGGGGCACGAACCCGTGTCCCCTGCATCGGCAGGCGGACTCTCAACCACTGCGCCACCAGAGAAGCCCTGAAATGGATTTTTATCAAAACTTACTCACCTGGGCCTTCCCTGGTGGTGCAGTGGTTAAGAATCCGCCTGCCAAGGCAGGGGACACGGGTTCGAGCTCTGGTCCGGGAGGATCCCACATGCTGCAAAGCAACTAAGCTCGTGTGCCACAACTACTGAACCTGTGTGCCACAACTACTGAAGCCCGCGTGCCTAGAGCCCATGCTCCGCAACAAGAGAAGCCACCGCAATGAGGAGCCAGCGCACCGCAATGAAGAGTAGCCCCCCATCACTGCAACTAGAGAAAGCCCGCGCGCAGCAACGAAGACCCAACACAGCCAATAAATAAATAAATAAATAAATAAATAAATAAATAAATAAATAAAAATTTAAAAAGAAAAAAAAACATACTCACCTGCCCTTCATAAGCCCCCATTCTGCCTAGCAAGTGGAGCACAGTGGTGTTTTGGCTCCAGAAATTCGTTTCAGTTTAGAGCCAGTGTCCTGTAATCCTGGAAAAGTCTGATTATTCACCTTTCCTCAATACAGAGTCACTCTGGTAAATGGCCACAGGGCCTTCTGGAGGAAGATTTACAGTCTAAACATTTGCTGTGTAGCATGATCCTTCCTCTGGAGGACTTGGCCTCCCTTTCAGGCAAGGGCGTCTGTTGGCTGGGGCCAGGGTGAGGAAAGCAAGGGGCTCCTGCACAGAATTAAAGGAGGGGATGGCTCTCAGGTCCTGTGGGGCCGATCCTGCATTTTCATAATCTAGGAGGTAGTGCCTTCTCCGATATTGCACTCTAGGGATCTTTCTCGCCTCCCTCAAGGTCCAGCCCTTGGCTGAACTTGAATGACTCAAGTCTGGGAACTGGTTGAGAGGCTGTAACAGTCTCTCCTGGTGATTCAGCTCACACTTCTGTCCAACAGATGTAGAGCTTTGCCATGTACACAAAATAAGACTTTAGGTAGTCCTCAGCTCTCACTTCTAGGGGCATCGTGACCAACACCAAAGACACTGCAGGTCAGACTTTTCTAATTACTGCATGGTCTGTGTGAAAACGAAAACCACAGGCCCAAAATAGAGCCATTTATGCCAGGCCACACCTCCGAACCAGGGCTTGATACTGAACCTAATTGAAGGTTCAACCTCCCCTAGAAATGTAGTCTTAACCAGTCAGGAATTTTTTGGTCAGTACCAATGAGGCCATCTGTCACATGGGCCCTTTCTATCCCCTAGAGGAAGATGAGGTAAGCCACCTAATAAGATTCTTTTGTCCCCAAAGGGAAATGAGTTAATCTGAAATAATCCTTTTTTTCTGGTTTTGACTTCCTTGCCCTGCATTTAAAAACCTTTCCCTTTCTGTGGCCCCTGGAACTCCCCTCTGCTTCCTAGATGGAATTATGCCTGGTTCATGAATCGTTCAATAAAGTCAATTAGATCTTCAACATGTACTTGGTTGAGTTATGTTTTTTCACATTTGACGACTGAATAGCTTTGGCTCTGCTGTCCATTACCACATGTCCTGACCTGTGACTCGAAGTTTCTGGTTAACACCAACACCCCAGGATCCCGAAATCCCCAGTGAATGCAGGGAGTCTAGTTCAATGACAACTGTTCCCACTGTCATTTCTGGCCTAAAGATAATTTCACCACTATATTTCTGTCTAAAAACCAGGCATCAAGAAATAGTGATTTAATAAGCTTACTATAGGAGAAGTCTAAAATGATACAGATGCACGGTCTACAAACCATTGCATTTTGTGTAAGTGGAAAGATGAGTCTTTGCTTTGTTGCACACACAACATATTAAATTTGCAGCTCAGCAGTATTGCCATATTGACCCTTGACACGTATAGCGCCGTCTCATTGCCTACGAGTATCGCTCTGCTTTGCAAGAGCTCAGCCTTTCCGAGTAGCCCAGGCCTCTGTAAACGTTAATACACGGAAACCTCAATTAAATAGAGTTAGGTGACCAGAAGGGGGCGCTCTCATGCCCTATGCTAATAGCAGAGCCCAACAGTCCTTTCATGGCAAGGACTCAACCAATGAGGGACCACTAACCATCAGCCAATGATAAAACATGGACTCTTTGTTTACTCCACTCTCATCCCAACTTCCTTTTCCCCTCTATAAAAGAGTTCTCCCATCCATTTTTGTGGGGGGATTTGCAAATGGCTCACCATGATTGCAGACTCCCAATTGTAAGTCTTTGCAAATCTCCAAATAAACCCAATTGTGCTAGAGAAATAACTGGCAGTCTATTTGTTTTAGGTCGACACTTGGCTGGATTAGGGGACACCAACTGCCCATGATGGCACCCAGGGCTCATCCCCAGCACGCTTTGTCCCAGAACTAGTTGACAAGACAACAAAATACAAAGGCCTGGTTGGCTCAGACCCTGGGGTGGTCTTGGGTGCATCCTGGGGGGCCCATTTGTATAAACCCAGCTACAAAAGCTAGAGAAAAGAAAAAAGAGGGGGAAGGAACACATGACGGCCTTGCACAGGGTTCAGAAATTAATAACTCTATGAATTTATTTCAAAGAACTTTTCAGAACCATTTTTATACCAAGGAAGATGGCAAAAATCTGCACTTTTGCTCTAAATCTCGAGTCTTTTCTGGATGAGATAAGCATTCTCAGATTCACCTTTCCACATTATAAAGGCTCACTTAGTTCTCCTCCGGGCCAGGTTGGATTTGTTCCAATGGTCTCTGGATTTCAGAGTATCGAAGCATCTATGCAGGTTGATATGGATATAAATTGTTTTTAAGCTACTCATGAACTTTAAGCCTGGAGTTCGTTTTTGAAAACTGAAGGGCTCTACTAAGCTACTTCATGGTCTCCTATTGTAATTTAAACAAACAAACAAACAAACAAGCTTTTAATTAATGCTTCTGTTGCTTTATTTAAAACATGTTTTATTAAATTGTAAACTTGGAATGTGCACATTTTGCCTGTCTACTAGGTCTTACAAGTAATTGGTAGTTTAATTCTACAAACAAAGACACTATTTTAAGTTGGAAAGAAAATTAATCTTTCTTTTTCTTCTTATCTCTTTAAGAGAAGCTATTTTCCTTCTTCCCCTTAATTCATTTCTCTTGAAGCTCTTAGACTTGCTTTGATAATACACCAAGTCTTTGGGATTTGGGGAGAAGTTTTTCTCTAGCTCATTATAGTTTCCACTTTGAAAGTTCTTCTCTAGCTCATTTTAGTTTCCACTTTGAAACCAGAAGTTTCTAACACTACTTCAGAAATAAGACCAATGATGCATGGGCTCTATGCTTAATGTTCTATAGGCATCATCTCATTTAATCCACATAACCACACTACTGAGATGGACACTTTAAAAAAATAAAGGATACACACATTTCAATCAGTTTTGACAAATGCATGAGAGAGAACATTTTCATCACCTGAGATAGTTCTCTTTTGCCCCATCCCAGAGAATCCCACTGCCATACAACACATACTGATCTACTTAGAGCTCTTCTGCTCATTGAAAATTGGATCAGTTCTTCTTTGAGATCAGCTTGAATGTTACAATTATCAACTATTTTATATGTATTTTCTTCCTGTATTTTCTATCTTAAATGGTGGTGTTCCTGAAAGCCGAGTACTGATTAGAAGCTTAATGTGCTAAAACATGTGATACTCCTACATGCTTCTATGAAGAAGGAAACTTTTAGAGAGGGGAGAAAAACATTAGGCTGTTTTCCTTTTTCTCTGTTGTCCTAAAGCCTTCAAAGAACTTCACTATTCTTTTCATGTAATATACTTATATATAAAAGTGTTTCATAGTATAAAGAATTTCATCATTCCTAGTTTTTTCAGATATCAATAACACTACCCCTTAGGGCAAAAAAAAAAATACATACACTGACTTTTAGCAAATAGTTTAGTTTTTCCTACTTAGCATGCTATGTAGTATGTATTTTTGTGTATTTGGTTTTATTAACTTATAATATCCATGTTGTTGATTCCATGAATTACAACCTATATAAACTCTATATAGGCTCATCTATATACACTCAGATGCAAAGCTAGAGAAAACAAAAAGAGAAAGAAGGGGGACCTCCCTGGTGGTCCAGTGGTAAAGAATCCGCCTTACAATGCAGGGGACGCAGGTTCCATTCCTGGTCGGGGAACTAAGATCCCACATGCCGTGGGGCAACTAAGCCCGCACCACAACTACTGAGCTCGTGGGCCTCAACTAGAGGGCCTGTGTATTGCAAACTACAGAGCCCACATGCCCTGGAGACTGCGCACCACAATTAGAGAGAGGAAACCCACACACCACAAGTAGAGAGAAGCCCACGCGCCGCAACGAAGAGCCCACATGCCTCAATGAAGATCCTGTGTGCTGCAACTAAGACCCAACACAGACAAAAATAAATAAATAAAATAAATAAATAAATAATAAATCTGAAATAAAAAGAGGAAGAAGAAACAGAGGCTGACATTGCACAAGGTACAGAAATAAGTAGCTCAATTAACTTATTTCCAGCAGATTTTTATTCTTTCTTTTTTGTTCCTCTTTATGCTGAGTAGTGTTCTGTTGTGTGTGGGTATACTGGAGTTTGTTCATCTGCTGATGGACATTTGGGCTGTTGCTAATTTGAAGCTGTTACCAAAAAAAAAAAAGCTGTGATAAACATTTGTGCACCTATCATTGTGTGGATATATATTTTCATTGCTCTTGGGTATATACACCTAGTAGTGGAATGGCTGGGCCATATGATAGGTGTATGCTAACTTTGCAAGAAACTGCCAGATAACCAATGCAGTTGTAAAATTTTGCATTGCTACTGGAAATGTATGAAATTTCTAATTGCTCCACATCCTTGCCAGCACTTGGTATTGTCAGGTCTTTAAAAACTTATATTATCCATTAAATAAAATCTTGTGGATTTTTTTGTTGTTTGTTTGCTTGTTTTTAATATTTACTTAGTTAGTTGCGCTGGGTCTTAGTTGCATCACGTGGGCTCCTTAGCTGTGGCATGCGAACTCTTAGCTGCGGTGTGCATGTGGGATCTAGTTCCCCAACCAGGGATCAGACCCGGGCTCCCTGCATTGGGAGCACAGAGTCTTAACCACTACGCCACCAGGGAGGTCCTGAAATCTTGTGGGTTTTTTTGTTTGTTTGTTTTGGGGTTTTTTTGTGGTACGCGGGCCTCTCACTGTTGTGTCCTCTCCCGTTGCGGAGCACAGGCTCCGGACGCGCAGGCTCAGTGGCCATGGCTCATGGGCCCAGCCGCTCCGTGGCATGTGGGATCCTCCTGGACCGGGGCACGAACCCATGTCCCCTGCATCAGCAGGCGGACTCTCAACCACTGCGCCACCAGGGAAGCCCTTGTGTTTTTAATTTGCATTCCCTGATGACTGGTGATGTCCAGCATCTTTCACATGCTAATTGGCTATTCATATATCTTCTGAGAAATGTCTATTTAATTTTTTCCCCATTTTTTTCTACTTGACTGTCTTCTTGTAACTGAGTTTTAGTACTTCTTTATATATTCTTGATACAAATCCTTTGTCAGATGAATAGTCAATGTTGGCTCTGGCACTTTGCTGTGCTAGAATTTAAACAAAGCATTAAGTAGACATATTGGAAATGTTGAGATCATTATCAATTAAACATTTACAGACCAAAGATTATACATCGCGGGTGGGAGGAGTATTAGACAGCGGTCAGATTTACCAATTCAGACTGCTATGGGCTTTCGGTAGACAGGAGGTCACAGGCAGGGCCCACTGCTGCTAAAGTGAAAGGTACTGACTCACACCATGGCCATATGTAAGTTAGGGGAGCAAGATCATTATGCAAATACACTCTGGTTAAATCTAAAGCGGGGGTGGGGGGACTTCCCTGGTGGTGCAGTGGTTAAGAATCCGCCTGCCAATGCAGGGGGCATGGGTTCGAGCCCTGGTCCAGGAAGATCCCACATGCCTCAGAGCAACTAAGCCAGTGAGCCACAACTACTGAGTCCATGAGCCACAACTACTGAAGCCCGTGCACCTAGAGCCCATGCTCCGCAACAAGAGAAGCCACCGCAATGAGAAGCCCGCGCACCACAACGAAGAGTAGCCCCCGCTCGCCACAACTAGAGAAAGCCTGCGTGCAACAACAAAGACCCAACACAGCCAAAAATAAATAAATTAAATAAATTAATTTAAAAAAAATCTAGAGCAAGGGGAAAAGCTGCCTCCAGGAGGTCAAAGCGTGTAGCTGTGTAGGAAAGCACACAAAGAGAGTAGGTAGTTTCTATCTGTATCCTTCAGAGACTAAGCTGAGAGAGATCATCAAATGAAACAAAGGTGCAGTGGGATAACCCTGTGTGTGCACATAACAACCCCGTGTGTGCATATAACAGCCCTGTATACACATATAACAGCCCCGTGTGTGCATATAACAGTCCTGTATACACATATAACAGCCCCGTGTGTGCATATAACAGTCCTGTATACACATATAACAGCCCCGTGTGTGCATATAACAGCCCTGTACACACACATAACAAGCCCGTGTGTGCATATAACAAGCCTGTACACACACGTAACAACCCCGTGTGGGCATATAACAACCCTGTGTACACACATAACACTCCCCTGTGTGCATATAACCAATGGGGGACCAACAAGGGAGTCATTCAGTAAAAAATTATAAAATAATAATAAAATGACTTAATCTTAAATGTGGTGGAGACAAAATTTAAAGGTGCAGGCACTACCTATTCTTCTACTCTAGAAGCCATTTACCAATGATTAGATCCCTTTTAAAGAAAAGAATTGCCTTTAAATATTGTTGAACCTAGACTTCCCCTGGCTGCCTGTAGCTCTCTTGTTTGAGCAAAAGACTAAATAGAATTTTAAGGGTGATTTTGACTATGTGGATTTATCTTCTCACACTGTGACTTTAAGGGTTACGGGCTTTTACAAAACATTGAAGTTTCTTCATTCCTCGCTGAATCTCTGGTCCGTAGACTGGGATGAAGGATCAGCCAGAAAATAGAGGACGGGAAGCATGGGTTTGTTAAACTGATGTAAGGCATTGAAAAGGATGGCCTCTCACGTGGAAAACGGTATATTTTCTTCTCCTTTTTTTTTTTTTTTTTTGTGGTTACGCGGGCCTCTCACTGCTGTGGCCTCTCCCGTTGCGGAGCACAGGCTCCAGACGCGCAGGCTCAGCGGCCATGGCTCACGGGCCCAGCCGCTCCGCGGCATGTGGGATCCTCCCGGACCGGGGCACGAACCCGTGTCCCCTGCATCGGCAGGCGGACTCTCAACCACTGCGCCACCAGGGAAGCCCTTCTTCTCTTTTTTATGTATCACTCAGATCTGGCCTCCCAGTGATTTTTATAAATTATATATTTAATTAAATATAACATTGTTACAAATAAAATTAAAAACCTGTGATCATTTTGCAACATCACACTTTTAGCTACATCACTCTTCCCATGGGATGTATTCTGTCTATTTATATTGGTCTCACCTCTTCTTGACTATCCACACTAGGATCCAGCACTGTGCCATTTTACATGAACACCTGTGAATCACTCAACCTCCTCTGCTGTATGGTGAGCGCTGTTTACACGATCAAGTGCTGGGTGTTATAGGAAGACATGGTCCGTGTCTAGCTTGATCTCATTCTCCTACAGGTACCATCATGGTGCTGCTGGATCCTGGGTGAGCCTTGTGCTTTTAGAAGACTTTTCTACCAGCATGCTTCTCAAACTGGGTGCCCATATCTTTAAGGGAACCTAAGGACAAGGACAGCTAACAAATGGAGCGTGTACCATATGCCCAGCACTGCCCTAAGCACTTTGATGTATATCAAGTCATACTGCCCTCATCCCAAAGGCTTAGGGGCTGGGTACCATACTCAGCTCCCCTTAGAACAGAGAAAATAGGTCACTATCTACCTGTGGTTTTGATCCTGGGCTCTTCCTTCTCCATTTCCATATATCAAACGTCACTTGTTTTATATTTCTCCCCTTGAACTAAAACCATTTAGTCTGCTGTTGGTCCACACTGATTATAGAGAAAGTTAGTGAAGCCCATCCCTTCCCCAAGGCAGGAATGGGCTTCACTCTGCATGGTGACACCGTCCTCGGTCTGGCTGTACTTTAGGAGGCAGAATCATAGATGTATGGAGTGCAGTTCCACAGCCTTGACCTTCAGTGTCCCAGCTCGCACAATACATTCCTGATTAAGTTTCAGCCAGGGAGTTTGGTTTTTTAAAAAATCATGTAAAGAATTTATACCATGTATTAACTGGGTTCTCCTCGGGCAGTAGATTCACATTTCCCTCTCCTGTCACGGACCTCGCTGACTGTTCAACTTCTACTTTGGGCTCCTGTGTCACCTTGGCCGGCCCTGTCACCACCATGGATCTCGAGTTTCTTCACCTGTAAAGTGAGAAAACCCTCTGCTCCTCTGCTAAGGCATCACTGGGATGCAGGCAGTTCTCTAAAACGCTGAGAGAGAGGAATGTGCCCCAGGAGTGTCAATGGGTAAGTCAACCTGATGAAGAGGTGGGGCTCTTGGCATTGTCACAAGCCTTCAGCCACCGACCCCTGCCCACCCCGGGGGCCTCATCCTTCCCTCTCCAGGGAAACAGCACTGGAGCTCCCACCACGTGCCCACCCACCCAGCCTCCGTGGGCATCCCCTGACCCATCCACCCAACTATAGATTCCAGTGTTTTTTATTGAATCCCCTGCACCTAGCCCAGTACTGGATAGGTGGCCGGTGCTCAATCAATAGTATTGAAGGAAAGAAAGAATAAACGGATGAATGTAAGTTTGGAAAAATGTGGGTTATTGACACTTCTCCCAAGAGAGAGACAGACCAGAGCTCCATAAGTGTCTATTTAGGACAAGAGCTAGACAAGAGCTCTGTATATGTCCATTTTTGTGAACCTGAAGAATTATCTGGGAGGCAAGGAGGAGGGTCAGGGCAGGAGTTGGGGGGGGGGGCCTGAATCACAGCGTGCATGGGAGTCAAACCAAGCAAGCATGTGGGCGTTCTTCTGAGTCGAGGGCCGAGGGAGCTGAGCTCCACAGTCTAGGCTTTGCTGTGTGGCAGGGACAGTTAGTCGGGAAAGCCACGCGATCACATATGTGAATCTGAAAGGCTGTTGGCCTTGCTGACCTCAAGAGCAAGACCAGTCCACTGTTCAGCCTGTGTTTTCTTTTGTTTGTACTGGATCCTATCACAAAGGGATTGCTGTCTGCGACAGTCAGGTGGCTCTTAACTCCGTAATAAGACTAATACAGCCTTACTCGTTCACAAGAGAGGATGCTACCTAGAAACTAATACCACCCACTAAAGTCCAAGCCAACCTCTACTGGGAAAGCTGTTCCCAGTCTGACAAGTCTGTCCCTCTCCGGGCCCACAGCAAATGCACCGTGTCGCTTAGTGAATCCCTGTACTGGATGATCTCTTCCTGAAAAAGCACTGCAGCCTTCATTCTTTCATTGCGGACACTTTCATGTTTGAGCGAGCCACCCAGGTGGTAAGGGAGTGGGGGGAAAGTGAGAGCAGACCTTGCCCAGCCCTTGGCTTCCTGCCCGAGGGAGGTGCTCAGTAAAGCCAGCTGATCTCATTCCCTCCGTTCCTCTCTGTCTCGTCCTGCATGGCTCCCTTTTCATCTCCTGTTTGGCTTAACAGCCCTTTCTTAAAACGAGTCCATTTGCTTGTGTGAAGTGAGGAAACCCATCAGGCCGGAAGGATTCAGCTTTTTTTACCCCTCCCCAGGCTCCGGTCGCGGGGCCCGCCCTGGTGGCCCTCTGTCCTTGGGTTTTGCCAGCTCATGTCAAAGCGAGGTCCAGCCTTTTGAACAAAAGGCACCACATGCCAGGCAGGAGGACCCTGCAGCATCACCGGACATGACTGCGCCTGGGAACAAGACACCGACTCCCCCGCTTGCCACGGGGCAGCGCTTCCAGGGCCTTGGGGGGCGGCGAGGAAATCCCCACTCCTTTTCTCAGAGCTTTGATGTGCCACTGTAACCAATGCAGGGCGAGCGCTTCACCCTGGTTTGAATTTAAGCCGTCCTGTTGAAGTTGAGCTAACCTCTCTTTACAGGAGAATTACACAATAGCCACACACAGGGGAGTCTTCACTGCCAGCACAGTGACGTGGCCCTAAGGGTCCGCAGCCTCCACTGAGGAAGCGCAGATGTCTGGGCGAAGGAAGAATTTTGTTTGTAAGCTGCTCGGGGTCTGGACTTGTTCACTGGCTCCTTAGCAATCTACTGAAAGCAGCCATTTCGTCTCCACCCTGTAAGACCAAATCCTTTCCTTGCCCTTCTGGCTTCCTGACTGATGAAGGAAGGCTTGGTCTATTTCAGTTGGTTAGTGGAACATCGTCAGTTTGGCTACCTGTGCTTACGCAGACCTACCGTTTCTAGAGGGACAGTGCAGTCTTTAAATAAAGCACAGAGTAGGGTGTTCAGAACTGGGCTCCAATGCCTGCATTGCCACATTTAGCTGTGCGCTCCTGGGTAGGTCATTACCCGGACTGCATGTGATTTCACCTCTGGAAAAATCAACAGTGAGACCCAGCAGTCTCTGTGGCCCGTTCCAGCTCTAACATCTGGTGTTTCTCTCTTGAGCATGTCTCTGGGCTAGAGAATTGTTGGCAAATTTCAGCTTAACGCATAGCATTCTGACATGGCATCTGTCCCTCAAGAGGTAACACATGCATGTAACAATTAGCTGCAAGATTTCCTCAGTTCATTATAAATTGCCAAAGAGTGTTCATCAGGCTCCAGACTGGATGGTTTTTTTTGTTTTTTGTTTTTGTTTTTTTGTGGTACGCGGGCCTCTCACTTTTGTGGCCTCTCCCGTTGCGGAGCACAGGCTCCGGACGCGCAGGCTCAGCGGCCATGGCTCACGGGCCCAGCCGCTCCGCGGCATGTGGGATCTTCCCGGACCAGGACATGAACCTGTGTCCCCTGCATCGGCAGGCGGACTCTCAACCACTGTGCCACCAGGGAAGCCCCAGATTGGATATTGGCTAGCTCTGAGTAGTCCGTTTTTATTGTGTGTCTTAGAGACATTCATGAGATATTTTCCATGTGCATTTCCCTTGTGTGGTATGGTCTCTGGGAGAATTCAGGTGCAACAAAAGCAGATGTCACAGAAATGTCAGGTCATTCCAACTCACTGCAGTTTGCCTTTGCAATCGTGCACGAGGCACAACCCAGAAATACAGAAATGAGGAAGCAGAAGAAATTCAGACCCACCGCCCTATGCCTTGCTCATGCAGACCAGCCAGTGAGATGACTCTGTGACCTCCCACCCTGGATACTTTTGGTAGCCATGTCACTGGGATAAAGGCATGTCCACGTTGTCTTGTCCTGAACCAAGGGGGAAAATGCTTGAAATCTCAACCTCTTCCTAATCCCATAGGAGTCCTTTAATGGCTCAAGCAATGCCATCCCCGATTGAAATGGAAGACGGTGGTTGGTGGTCATTTTTCACTCTGTGATAACAAAATCCAAGGCCCAGCCCAATGCTGTTGCTTTGGGAGACCCTAACTAGAGTGTCTGAATTTATAGACACCTGTGAACAGTCTCTGGGGCCTCAAGGTCACATCAAGTCAAAGTCTTCTTTGCAGCTGTGAGCGCAGTCAGGCAGCCAAGGAGGAAGGGCCCACACAGCTCCCGGTTCTTTCTTCCCTCCTTTCTCTTTCTTTCTTTTTTTTTTTTTTTTTTTAACATCTTTATTGAAGTATAATTGCTTTACAATGGTGTGTTAGTTCTGCTTTATAACAAAGTGAATCAGCTATACATATACATATATCCCCATATCCCCTCCCTCTTGCGTCTCCCTCCCACCCTCCCTATCCCACCCCTCTAGATGGTCACAGAGCACCGAGCTGATATCCCTGTGCTATATGCTGCTTCCCACTAGCTATCTATTTTACATTTGGTAGTGTATATATGTCCATGCCACTCTCTCACTTTGTCACAGCTCACCCTTCCCCCTCCCCATATCCTCAAGTCCATGCTCTAGTAGGTCTGTGTCTTTATTCCTGTCTTACCCCTAGGTTCCTCATGACATTTTTTTTTCTTAGATTCCATATATATGTGTTAGCATACGGTATTTGTCTTTCTCTTTCTGACTTACTTCACTCTGTATGACAGACTCTAGGTCCATCCACCTCACTACAAATAACTCAATTTCGTTTCCTTTTATGGCTGAATAATATTCCATTGTATATATGTGCCACATCTTCTTTATCCATTCATCCAATGATGGACACTTAGGTTGTTTCCAACTCCTGGCTATTGTAAATAGAGCTGCAATGAACATTTTGGTACATGACTCTTTTTGAATTATGGTTTTCTCAGGGTATTTCCCTCCTTTCTGAACTGTGTTTTGATGTAGCAAGTGGCTTAGGAATAAAGGACAGTTTTGCTTACCACCACCAGTTTCCAGAGGCTGAGATGGTAGCTGGAACCCAGTCCACAAGGGAGAAGAAAAGAGGGCAAGATGGCGGACCTTTGGGTCGGTCTCTGGTGAACTCTAACCCCATTGGTCCCTAACGCCATGTCTGTGCCTGACTTGAGTGACACTGATCAGTGTTATGGAATCTGATCCTGTCATCAGGAGCCACAACTCTTTTGGAAGAGCAGTCCTCCACCTTTACTTGAACCTCATCATAAAGGCCATCCTTCCTGTCTTCACAGCCACAACAGAGAAAGAGGCACCAGCTTAGTACCACCTAGGAACCCTTGGGTGGGGGAATGGGGCTGGAAGTTTCCCTTTGCCACCGCAAGGGTGGCATGTCTGCCCACTCTCAGCAGACAGACGATCAAAGCTGAGTGAGTCAGGGTCTCCCCGGGACCCAAGGGACCTACGTAGCAATTTACCAGATGGGACCAGAGACCCACTGGAAGAATCAGTGGGCATCTACCATTGCTTGACTCTGCTTCCTGATTCAGCCTTCCATAGCACAGGAGTCTGACTCAGGATTTGTCAAGTGCTTTCATATAATATATTTAAAAAATAAGTTCCCCCAGAATCCACTTAATACTGAGGAAGATACCAATTTTTCAAGAAAGGAAAGCCAGTACTCTTGGTGCGCTATCCACCTTGCGTAAGATACAATAGGAATACTCGATTTATCATTGGGTTGGCAGAATTTGCCATCTTTGGGCCAAAATACGAATTCCCTTGGGCTAGTAAGTCTACAACCAATCAAGTCAGGAAATTAAAAAAACAGTTAAAGCTTTTACTTGACTGAGTCGTCGGGCACATTCATTCAAAACAATCAAACTACTACTCCTGAGAAGATACATACACGATTCCTCTGAGAAATTGATCCCTCATACCTCCATATCTCTAGTAAAATTAGAAATTCTTGGACCCAGAGCCCATCTATGTTGCCTAGTTTTTAATCTCTCCATCTTCTGGCAGAGTGTGAGGTGTGCAGTAAATTGTCTTAAAATGCTTTTTGCTTCCTGGAAAGTTAAATGCTTGGTCCCAAGATTTTACCACAATATTCTATACTCAGGAAGGGACTCTAAAACTGAGTCTGGATTTTATTGTAAGAAAAGTGACATTGGCAAGCAGGTTATTGAGTGGCAAATGAGGTCACATTTTTACAACACAACTCTTTTCCTTCAATGTTGTGGGTATGTAACAGTTCTCCTCTTTGCTAGTTACTTAATGCCTTTAATTTGCAGAACTTTTTCATGGTCTAAGTGGCACTTTCATTGGAAACATTATAAATCTTTTTTTCTCAAAGGAGCAATAGCTTTAATAATGGAATAAAAGCATTGTGACCAGAAACATACCTCCTCTCCCTTTCCTCATGTCAGGAAGCCCTTTAGGGTACATGAACATGAGTCATCATATTATGCTTTATAATGAGTATTTTTCTCTCTTTTTTCCTCCTCTAGTGGGACAATATTGCTTGTAGCCTCAGTCAGTCACAATAAGATGTAAGCAGGCCAACTCCAAACACAAATCATAGGAACAACTGTGAATAACTGCAGTAAACCACATCCAATCCTTCCTTTAATTTATGCGAACGTGACGTTCAAGCAGCGCAAATGGCCATGACCGGTTTCTCGGCATATACTTTACAGAACGTCACAACACCGCCAGCAGTAAGCACCAGCATGGCCAAGGCACCGGCTTTCCAAGTCAAGCTCACTGAGTTCTTAAGATGACCAAAGGAATCTCAGGGGTGACCAAACAGGGCACCTGTGATGCTTGTTATCCCTCAATGCCCAAGGAAGACGTCACAAAAGGGTCACCTTCCCTTGGAACCCAAGCGCTTCTCAGACCCCTTCCCACACAGGAGGGCTCCAGGCATCCACCGTCACTTTACCAGAGTTGGCTTATGAATTCAAGTCTCTTTGTCATCCGTTCCCTATATGTGTATGTAAAACTCTTTCTAGTAATGGAAATGAATTGATTTTGTAGCTCATTTTTTAAAAGTTTCATTAAACCCCTGCAACCAAGATGTTATATTTCACTAATAGATGAAATTGAGGCTCGAAAACACAGACAGCTATTTTTGTTTGTGCAAAAGTCCTGCAACTTCTAGTAGATTGCCCAGCACATAGTAGGTGCTCAAAGTTATTTACAGAATAAATGAAAGCAGAATTAGTATTACCGACCAGAGCAAAAGATGACAATAACCAATTATAGGCCCAGCCTTATTCATGGATAGCATAGACAGCCACGGACATAATCTATGTATTAGTTAAGAATCTCCAGGGAAAAAGAACCAATAGAAGATATATATGTGTGTGTATATATGTATGTACATGAGAACTGGCCCACAAGACTGTGGGCACTGGCAAACCTGGCAGGCTGCATACCCAGAGAAGAGTTGATGTTGCAGCTTGAATCCAGAGACAGTCTGGAGGCAGATTCCTTCTTCCTTGGGGGGTCCTCAGTCTTTTCTCTTTAAGCCTTCAACAGATTGGATGAGGCCCACCCACAATAATTGGCTTTACTCAGAGTCCACTGACATAAATGTTAATCTCATCTGCAAAAATACCTTCACAGCAACATCTAGATGTAATCTAGATCAACATTCCAATAGAATTTTGTGAAATTTCACAAGCTCATTCGAAAATTTGTGTGAAAACGCAAATGGCCAATAACAGCAAAGGAAATCTCAGGGAGGAGCAAAGTGCTGTTTTCACTGCTGGGTTTTGAGTTTATTAAGAACTATGGTAAATTAAGAGAGAGGTATTTGAGCAAGGAGAGCAAATACATGGACGGACCAGGGAAAGGATCCAAAAACAGACCCACTCATGTATGGACACTTGCTTTATGACCAAGATGACATTGCAGAGCACCGGGGAAAGGATGGTTTTTCAACAAATAGTGAGGGATCAAATGCATATCCATATGGAAAGAGATGAAACTTGATTCCCTCCTCATGCTATGCACAAAAATCAACTCCAAGCGGACTTTAGAACTAAATGTGAAAGTTGGAACAACTAAACTTCAACAAGTTAATATGGTGGAGTATTATTTTTTTGATTTTTTAAAAAAATTGTCCCTTTTGACAAAGGGTGTTTATTTATTTTTTAAACATCTTTATTGGAGTATAATTGCTTTACCATGGTGTGTTAGTTTCTGCTGTATAACAAAGTGAATCAGTTATACATACACATATATCCCCATATCTCTTCCCTCTTGCGTCTCCCTCCCTCCCACCCTCCCTATCCCACCCCTCTAGGTGGTCACAAAGCACCGAGCTGATTTCCCTGTGCTATGTGGCTGCTTCCCACTAGCTATCTATTTTACATTTGGTAGTGTATATATGTCCATGTCACTCTCTCACTTCGTCCCAGCTTACCCTTCCCCCTCCTCGTGTCCTCAGGTCCATTCTCTACGTCTGAGTCTTTATTCCTGTAATATGGTAGAGTATTATCAGGACTTTGGGAGAGGAAATGATGTGTTAAGCAGGATACAAAAACAAAAACAAAACCCACTAGTCATAAAGAGAAAACTGAAAAACTGTAATGAGTTAAAATTAAAATTAAGAATTTTTATTTATCAAAGACACAATAAAAAACATGAAAAGGTCAGCCACAGAGTGGGAAATATAACCACAACCTATATCAACAAAGGGGTCCTATCCAGAAGATATTGAGTCATTAAGAAAAAAAAAAAGACAACCAAGTAGAAAAATAGGCAAGAGATTTGAACAAGCATTTCATAAGAGATCTCCAAGTAGCTAATAAATAGATGAAAAAGTGTTCAACTTCATTAGTAATGAGGAATGTGCAAATTACAACCATAGTAAGATACCTCTACTCACTGCCATTTAGACATTTCAAAATGGAAAAGATAGACAATACCAAGGATTAGCAAAGATACAGAGCAAATGAAACTCTCATCCACTGTTAGTAGGAGGCTACGTGAGTATAACCCTTGGAAAATGGGTTAGCATTATCTACTAATGTTTGATAAACTCATGACCTAGGATAGCAGTTTTACATACTTGTGTGCGTGTGTGTGTGTGTGTGTAAGACTTGTACAAGAATCATCATAGCGATGCTGTTAATAATGGTCCCAAACTAAAAACAACACCCAAATATCTGTCAACAGAATAGATAGATATAACAAAATACTCTAAAACAATTAAAATAAACAAACATTTGCCACTATATGCAACAACATGGAAGAATTTCACAATCTTAATGTTGAGTGAAAGAAACCAGAAGCAAAAGTCTTCATACAATATAACTCCATTTATATAAAGTTCAAAAGTAGGCAAAATTGAACTCTGGTGTTAGCAGTCAGAATTTCTGCTACTTTTGGAGGGGAGGGAAGGAAAGTGCCTGAGAGAGAGGGACTCATGGAGACCTCTTGGGTGGGGATGTGGTTCTATTTCTCGATAAGGTGGTAGAGACAAGATGTGATCACTTGGAGGTGACTTGTCAAGCTATATACTTAGGATTTTATGTTACACTTTAATAAAAAGAACTTTTAAATTCTTTAGCTGATTTGGTAGAAAAAGTTGAGGAAATCTGAAATAGAGAATAAAGTGGCAAAGAAATTTTAAAAATAGAAAAAGCTAAGGAAGGTAAAGGATAAATCTTGAGCTCGACATCCAAGTACTAAGAGTTCCAGAACAAAAGGTTATAGAAGAAAAGTGGAGAAAGAAATTATCCAAAATATTTCAATGGAACTTCCTAGAACTAAGATTCAAAGTAGCCTCCTAATCCATCAAGGCACATCACAAACAAGTTTCAGAATACTGGGGCAAAGAGTAGATCCTAAAATCTTTCAAAGAGAAATAATATCCAACTTCTCCCATCCATATAGGAGCAGAGCCTTCAACATTTGCAGAGAAAACAATTTTCAATGTAGAATTCTACACCCAGCAACACTATCAATTAGTGAAGAATAAAGACTGTTTTTTTGTGTTTGTTTGTTTGTTTTTAAGATTTGACTGCACCGCGAAGCTTGTGGAATCTTAGTTCCCTGACCTGGGATTGAACCCCGGCCCTCAGTGGTGGAAGTGCAGAGTCCTAACCACTGGACAACCAGGGAATTCCTTAAACAAGATTTAAGAATGCTCACAAGGCTAGAGTTTGCTCCCAAATAGGAAAACTGCGTATTGTTTTGTTTCAAAAGTTCACAAATTCAGTGCTTGAGAAATGCAGCAGGTAAACAACAGGACTAGTAAAGTCTGTTTTGGGAGCTGTCTGCCAGCAAACAAGCAGGTCTCTGTCCAGGAATTCTTTTCTTATGAGGGGGCTTGAAGGAAGGTTCTGTTTACATCCCACCCTGCCCTTCTCCCCTTCAACTACCCTCACTTCTTTTTTCTTGAACTTCTCATAGTGATAGAAATTGGTGGCTTTGTCCTTAGCAGGACTCTTGTGGTTAGGGATGGGGGGACCCCTTCTCAAAGGGCAAGTGTTGGGCTCTTCTTTGTTCTCCATTTGGGGGCATTGAGCGCCTCGTGATAAGATCGGTGGGCTGCTCATAATTTACACACTGCTGGTGAACACAGAGGATGTTTCATTGTCTTTCTTCTTGCTCTGCTGCCCTGCCAACAGATGTTAGCATCCTCCATGGAAATATTTTTTTATTTCAGCATCACGTTGGAGGTCCACCTTGGGGATGCTGCTCAGCATCTGGTTGGGAGACATCTCCACGGTCTTTGCTGAGGATGCTTGCTGCAGGTTCATAGAGACTGCATTCTTCAGCTTGACTTTCTGCTTTCGTGTTCTGTATCTCTTTCCTCTTCTTCAGCTCTGTCTCAAAGTTCTCCATCATGTGTCAACCTCATGCCTTTGGTTGGTTTCTGCACGAACCACGTGCTCAAATGGGGTCTTCCTCTTCGTTGATCTCTTCTGTGCCCCTGTTCTTCAGTTTCCTTATGTCTCCACACCTCTTGTCTTCTGAGTGGTCTCCCCTTGTACTTTCTCTCTCACCAGCAGGGCCACAGCACAGGCCATGAGCCCCCTTCCCCAAGTCCTGCACCCCTCAGGGCTCCTCCAGTTTGATAAGCTTCTTTTGAGTCCAGCTCATCGTCCCACAACTCTGAGTGGGTCCAGTGTGGGTGGAGAGTCTCCATGATGGCACAGACCCTGAGGTCCAGCTGCAGCAGTCAAGACATTTTTCGACATGCAAGATCTCAAAAAACAAAGACAAGACAAAAACAAAACAAAAAAGCCTCTCAGGCACGCTTTCTTATGACGCTACGTATGTACTCTCTGAAAACAAAGGAATAAATCTAGAAAGAGAAAGGTATTGGCTCCAGAAACCAGGGATCCAACAAGAGAGAAGGGAAGCAGTCCCCAGGAGATGCTGAAGAGAGGCCATAAGATGGTCTGCACATTCGACAGGAGGGCAGAGGGGTCCAGGAGGAAGGGCTCCGTGAAAAAGAATGAAACTGACAGACAACCTCTGTTACAGTATCGAGGCAGGCTTATACCTCCAGCAGAGTCATTTACTAACTCCAGGGAAACCGTAATTTGTTCAAGAAAGGAAATATAATCAGAGCTTAATAAAGAGCTAAGCTGCTATTTACAGAGGCATAATGAAAATGCTAAATCTAAAAATTATTATGTAACTTAATTGAGTGGAAGGGAATATGAGTGTGGGAGGGAAAAGCTGTGAGTTGTGTGGGAAGAGAGTGAGACCCTGACTTTCAAAATGGTAAATGGCAATCATTTCTAAGATATTAAAATATCAAGAAATGGCAGTACAAAACCAGCTAAAGGGTTACAATGGCTGCATGGAGGATGTGAAAATTGGAGAGGGGAGGGGTATGGTAGAAGACTTCTGGTTTTCTCTTGCAGAACTGTAAGCAGCTTTTGGCAGGAAAGAGGTCTTTGCAGGAAAGAGCTCTCTACAGCGGCCCCCTTTGTCTTGTCACTAACCTTACACCAGGTGCCTGTCATGCTCTACTCATCTCCGGCTCTAGCACACATTTCACATCTTTTGACCACACGGAACCTTGCCTAACCTGTTGGTTCTTTCCATAGATCAAAGAAGTAGAAATGAAGAATAAGTAATTAACAGATGACCAGATCTCTCTTCCCCAGCTTCCCCTTCAGTAATCTCATGAACAAACTGCGTGAACAAGACAGCATCTAAAGAGAGATCGTGAGGAATCAACGAACCTGCACACACACCTGCACGCAGTGGGGGATGGTGAGGACTCTGACCCTGTATCTCAATGATTCACTGAGATTATTATTTCTTTTTAAAGGCTTTCATGGCTGAGCAGAATCTTCAGAGATGGTTTTTAGGAGACACTGAGTCCATCATCTCCCCAGATTGCTGGCCTTCTGATTAAAAGCAACTTTTCTTTCTACCAACATTTCTTCCTCTCTCTCTCTCTCTCTCTCTCTCGCTCTCTCTCTCTCTGTCGCTTTCTTGTATTGATTTTTGAGCAGTGAGCAGCTGGGCCAGATTCGGTAACAGACCTATTTGACATTCTAAGCCAGGAGCCTATCTATAACCTATAAAAACCAAACAGCTGGGTACAGGCAGCTAGGCACTGTATTGCACTTAGGCAAGTCATTTGCCTCTGGAACAGGATACGCAAAAGTGTCCATGGCTGTGGTAGCCCGGAGAGACTGCTGGGGAAGGTTTGCTTTGCTTTAGTCTTACAGGAGAAGCTGTAGCAAGAAAGACACAGGCAGCTGGGATGGGAGGAAGCCTGGACCCACTCTGCTCACCAGCTGGTGGAAGCTTGAATCCACATAAAGGACAGAAGTGGTCTTTTCTACTGGAAGGAATCACTGAAAAAGATGGACTTACAAGGAGGAAGAAGCTCAAGACACAGGTAGGAGTCCACATGAGAGCATCAGTTTAGGGTCTTTTCTTTGAGGGAATCTTTACGTTGTCTGGCAGTATGCCCCAACTGCAGTAGGCACTGGAGGACTTGGGCTACAGAACCCTTCCTGGGAAGGTGGCCTATCCACTTGCTAACCCACATGTGAACTAACTAGCACAAGTCCCTCAGGCTCACCCATCGCTCACCCATCCAGGCAGCTGTCCTAGCTCATGACATTGTTGAGCCCCGGATGAAAGTGGATACATCAAATGGGCCTCCCCTGGGTATTCTTTGTTAATCCCTTGAAGTACTCTATTTCACGAGCAATTCCCAAGCTGTTTGGTACGACAAGGTTAATTACCAGAGCAGTTGTTCTTTCTGTCATCCAAGAACATTGATAACAAGAGAGGAGATGGAAGGTGAGATGGGGGTCTGGTTTCTTGTCCTGGTCCTTTTTTTAAAAATTTTTATTATTTATTGGCATATAGTTGATTTACAATGTTGTGTTAGTTTCAGGTGTACAGGAAAGTGATTCAGTTATACATATACACATATCCATTCTTTTTCAGATTCTTTTCCCATGTAGGTTACTACAGAGTATTGAGCAGAGTTCCCTGTGCTATACAGTAGGTCCTTGTTGTTTATCTATTTTATATAGAGTAGTGTGTATATGTTAATCCCAAACTCCTAATTTATCCCTATTCCCCCTTCCCCTTTGGTAACCATGTTTGTTTTCTATGTCTGTGAGTCTGTTTCTGTTTTGTAAATAAGTATCATCTTTGTATCATCTTTTTAGATTGCACATATGGGTGATATCGTATGATATTTGTCTTTGTCTCTCTGACTTACTTCACTTAGTATGATCATCTCTAGGCCCATCCACGTTGCTGCAAATGGCATTATTTTGTTCTCTTTTATGGCTGAGTAATATTCCACTGTATCTATGTACCACATCTTCTTTATCTATTCATCTGTCGATGGACATTTAGGTTGCTTCCATGTCTTGGCTATTGTAAATAGTGTTGCAATGAACAGTGGGGTGCATGTATCTTTTTGAATTATGGTTTTCTCTGGGTATATGCCCAGTAGTGGGATTGCTGGGTCATATGGTAGTTTTATTTTTAGTTTTTTAGGGAACCTCCATACTGTTCTCCATAGTGGTTGCACCAATTTACATTCCCACCAACAGTGCAAGAGGGTTTCCTTTTCTCCACACCCTCACCAGCATTTGTTGTTTGTAGACTTTTTGATGATGGCCATTCTGAGCTGTGTGAGGTGATACTTCATTGTAGTTTTGATTTATGTTTCTCTAATAATTAGCGATGTTGAGCATCTTTTCATGTGCTAACATCACACTCAACAGTGAAAAGCAAAAAGCATTTCCTCTCAGATCAGGAACAAGACAAGGATGTCCACTCTCGCCACTTTTATTCAACGTAGTTCTGGAAGTCCAAGCCACGGCAATCAGAGAAGAAAAAGAAATAAAAGGAAACCAAATTGGAAAAGAAGAAGTAAAACTGTCAGTGTTTGCAGATGACATGATACTATACACAGAAAATCCTGAAGATGCTACCAGAAAACTACTAGAGCTCATCAATGAATTCGGTAGAATTGCAGGATACAGAATTAATACACAGAAATCTCTTGCATTTCTGGTCCTGTCTTAATGAACACAGCTGTTAATTGTTCTCTGACTCAGGTTACCATTCATTTTCCCTTATAGGTTTGGACTTCCTCAAGGGAATAAATATTATTTTATTCATCTTTATTTTTTCTTTGATGCCTACAAAATTGCCCATAACCAAGCAAGCACTCAGAGATATTTCTTTTTGAATTAATGAACTGAGTGCACTTAGTCCCCTTAGCAATCACTGCCTCACCCCACGTGTTGAGGGCAACATTCAGAGGTTCCATTGTCTTTTATTGATTCAGTTCTCTGTTGATTCTTCCTCCTCCTAACTCTGTGTCCTTCTCTGTTGATTTATTTTTTCCTCTCTTGGCTCTCTGGGTCCCGTTCATTCTTTCCAATATTGCCTTGAAGCTGTGATTCTCAGCCATGTAATAACTTCCATTATGTCAAAGTCTCTAAAAATGTTCAGAACAGTAACAATTTAAATTTCCATCCATTAAGTTTTACATAAATAAAACATGCCTAATTTGGGTGGAGAGAAGTGGAAAAGAAGTTAGGGAATTAAATAAACAAGAGGATGTTGCAACCTCCAGAAAGTTGGGAAAGGTCTGTTCCAGAGTACCAGAAACCAGGTACTTTTTTTTTTTTTTTTTTTTTTTTTGCTGTACGCGGGCCTCTCACTGCTGTGGCCTCTCCCGTTGCGGAGCACAGGCTCCGGACGCACAGGCCCAGCGGCCATGGCTCATGGGCCCAGCCGCTCCGCGGCATATGGGATCCTCCCAGACCGGGGCACGAACCCGTATCCCCTGCATCGGCAGGCAGACTCTCAACCACTGCGCCACCAGGGAGGCCCAGAAACCAGGTACTTTTATTAGTATTGGGCCTGACCATCTGTAGCAGACCCCGATAGAAATAAATCTTGTTAAAGCAATATTTTCCAAGCTCTGCTGCTCACCTGGTTTTGTTCTTACTGGGTCTTGGAATCACAACAGACATGGTCACAGAGTGGACTCATGGCTCAGGTGGTCATTTTAAGAATAATCAGAAGGGCTCCTAAATGCAAGTATTCTGAAGTTAACAGAAAGTTGACTTTTTTTCCCAGGAAGTAGCTGGGATGGTGTCCTTTCAATTTTCCTATATGTCACTCTCATTAAATCTAGCTATAAGGTATCTCGACTCTGGCTGGCATTGGCTGAGAACAAATGCCATGCTTTGAGGGGATGGGTTAGGTTCAAGGATATGATCAGGGAGACTAGTTAGAGAGCTACTGCAATAAGCCACAGCAAATGAGAGCACAGGTAGTGGGAGAGATCAGATGCTGGGTGTACTTTGAAGCAGAGTGGACAGGACTTGCTGATGGTTCTGATGTGGAGTATGGGAGATGAAGATTCAAGAATATTTTGCCTGAGAAACTTGAAGAATGAATTTGCCATTTACTGTGATGGGAAAGGACTATGGGGGGAATGTTTCTGGATAAAAATAGTTTGGCTTTGAAGATGTCAAATTTGAGAAGCTTATAGAACCTCAGGGGAGATGTCAAGTATGTGAGTGTGGAATTCAGAAGACAGGTCCAAGATGGAGAAATAAATATGCAAATCTTCCTCCTATATATGTCTTTAAAGCTGTGGGGCAGCAGGGAGTGAGCAGAGAAAGAACAAAAGACATATTTTAAAGGACTCATTAACAAAGGACAAAGAACTGTGGATTCCTGGGAAGCCAGTTCTTGGAAGTAGAGAAGAGGAGGAGAAACTGCTGGTGAGACTGGGGCTGAGAAGGAATAGGGGGCCACAAAAGAGGTGTCCTAGAACCCCAGGGAAGAAGTCTATGGAGAAGGCAGGAGTCATCAAAGACGGAGACACTGACCGCTGGATTCAGCGACACACAGGTCACCTGGACGAGCGCAGAGACAGAGGAACGGGAGGGATGAAGGCCTGGCCAGGGTAGGTTCATGAGACAATGAGAGAAGGGGAAGAGGAAGAGGCAGGCATTGGAACTCTTAGGAACGTGGCTGGAAAGGGAAGCAAAGAAAAGACGCAGCCTGGGGGAAGGATGTGGGATCAAGGGGGTTTCCTTGGAATTGCAGTACTGTGGTTACCATTATTGAGATGGGAGTGGCACGGCGTGTTTATACGATAGAGGGAGAAATGAACAACAGGAGAGGGGCCTGATGGAAACGGAGGGCTTGGGTATCACATCCAGGATGTACAGGATAGGGACAAAGGCAGGCAAAATGGAGAACTGCATGGTGAGCTGTGTGGAAGTTCTCTTCTGATACTTCCATTTTCTCAGGGAAATAAGAAGCAAGGTGAAGAGCAGAGCGTGAAGGAGGGAAGGATGTCAGACCTGGGAGGTCTGATGACTGCGTTGGGATTTCTTCAGGATTCTCTGTTTGCTTCTTTATTGAAAATAAAGTCCTGGGCGTCCCTGGTGGCGCAGTGGTTGAGAGTCCGCCTGCCGATGCAGGGGACACGGGTTCGTGCCCCGGTCCGGGAAGATCCCACATGCCGCGGAGCGTCTGGGCCCGTGAGCCATGGTCGCTAAGCCTGCGCGTCCGGAGCCTGTGCTCCGCAACGGGAGAGGCCACAACAGTGAGAGGCCCACGTACCACACAAAAAAAATAAATAAATAAAATAAAATAAAATAAAATAAAGTCCTTATAAGCTGAGTCTTTATCAGCTGATGATTTCCAGAACATTCCCTTCTCACTAATATACTCTTGAAAATGCTGCTATTTGATGAGATAATGGGATTTTTCGTGGGCAGATCCCCACTTCTTTCTGTGTTGCTGTGATGGGAATGATACTTTAAATCCTATTTAGAGGAAAAATCAACTCAATACAACAACTCAATTCAGCATCTCTTGGCAGAGTGCCATGTGCCATGTACTTCCAGCCAGGTGTCCAAGCTACGGGCTGGTCCCCATGGACAGTGCCATCACTGGCTTTTTATGTAACACAATTAAATGCCTCCTGATGGCAGCAGCTGTCACTGCTGCTCTTTATTGCACTTTACTGCTCAACCAACACCGGCCCAGATCACCTGGGTTATAGGAACAGTCATGGTAGTTCCCCATTGTATGTGGAGGGCCATTTGCCTCAGAGGGAAAAAGAGAAAGAAAGAAAGAAAATAAGCTTAGGTGACTTCTCCTCATTTTGTTCCTGGCTGGTTATTTTGGAGGGTATGGGACTTCACTTTGTCTTTCTTTTTTTTTTTTGAATTTTATTTTATTTATCTTTTTATACAGCAGGTTGTTCACTTTGTCTTAAAGAGAAATAAAGATTCAATTTGCTCTCTATATTAAAGCCCCAATGACAAATTTTGTCAGAGACTTAAAAAGCACCCTTTAAAAAAGTAGACAATGGGGACTTTCCTGGTGGTGCAGTGGTTAATGCTCCACTCTCCCAATACAGGGGGCCCTGGTTCAATCCCTGGTCAGGGAAATAGATCCCACATGCATGCCGCAATTAAGAGTTGGCATGACACAACTAAGGAGCCAGCGAACTGCAACTAAGGAGCTCCTGAGCTGCAACTAAGGAGCCCATGTGCCACAACTAAGGAGCCAGCAAGCCACAACTAAGACCCAATGCAACCAAAAAAAAAAAAAAAAAAAAAGTAGACAGTGGGGACTGGATTTATATCGCTTTGTACGTACTTACAACTGCCGGCTGCCATCCAAAAACATGAAACAGTTTTAAAATTACAGTTTTGGAAAAGGCTATCCTTGATAATGTATCCTTTTGTTCATTACTGAGACCTGAAGTTAAAGGCATTTGAGAATGTTTCTTCTGAGTAATGAAGAGAGAGAGAGAGAAAGGAAAAAATACAAGTTGATCTGTTTGATTAGGGGCAAAAACTGTTTAGAAGAGCTGCAGAGAAAAAATATGGAGATAATAAAATAGCTGTTGGAAAGTGGACTCATCATGAATAATTAGAAATCATTTAACTTACTAATGAAATAGCTACACTGCGGTTGCCATCATGTATGCAGGAATATTTAACTCGTAGGTACTATTAGCACTATGTAAAGTTGCTTTTTTAAGTCAAGTAACAAAAGCACGGAAGGAGCAAATTAAAGCACTCGAAAGAAAGAAAATTCAATTTGCGATGAAATTTTCCACGGAATGATTCTGCTTCCCTATATCCCAAACCTGCTGATTTTTTTTAAAAGCATGCTGCTCCCACCCAGATTTATCCCAAATTAAGTTGTGGTTTTCATTGTTGTAAATGCGGATTCCTGTAATGCAAATAACTCAACATTAAGAAAGAAGGAGTAATCCTGGTCCCCAAATTATCTAGTGAAATTGTCTTCCCCTAAGAGCGCACGGCATTTGAGGAATAAACACAGGAAACAGAGTAACTCTGCTCACCTCCCCATCAGTGCTTTAGTAAGAATTGACTGGGGAATTTACCCCCTCGGGGAAACCATCACACACATGGGCAGTGTACATCCTGCACTCGGCACTGGGTTTTCATCAATTTCACATGCACCTGCGGGGCCAGCTTTGTGCCAGGCCTGGGGAGGATGTTGGGAGGCTATACGGAGCTGACAGACACCTCCCGGTTTCTCAGGGTCTCCCAGAGTGGATGGCAAGATCACCACGTGTATACGTGACCACAAACCAAGGGTGACACGGACTTCCTGGGTGACACAGGTGCAGGGGAGGAGAGATTCTGACAGGGCCAGCGGATGAGGCGAGATCTGAGTAAGGACTGGAGCTGTCGGTGGCTCCTCGACAAGCACAGGTGCTCGAGAATGACATTGTGCCCTTCTGTGATAACCACATCTCCTACTTTCTAGATGTGATGTTTTGGCCTCTGGGGCCTGAGAGGGGACTGCCCCTCCCAGGGCCAGCCAGTTCCTACAGACAGGAAACAACGCAGCTGGGAGTTCACCTTTCACCTGCCAACCAACCCGTCTACAGCCGGCACCCCATCACCTCCTCTACAGGGTGTTCACTCTCTCCCCGCCCTAGTCACCCAGGGCCAGGTGCCAGACACCTAAGGAAGTCCCTACACCCAGAGCCCTGAAGTGATCCAAACCAGCCAGTCCAATGCAGTTTTCTGTAGTCTTAACGCCAACATGCATACGTGAGGGTATAAGACTGTCTACGGTGGGTTCAGGCACTCATTGTATTGTGTTTATCGAAGTTTAAGCTAAAGAAGCTTCTCAAGCATTCTTAGTTAAATATCTATATGTAGATATAAGCACCCATACTACAAATAAGATACAATGAGATTTTGGTATAAAGCTTATTCCCTTCTATGCTAGTTAAGAATAGATTCAACAGCATGCATGGCAAAGTCCCCAGTAAGAATAACTTAAATAAGATAGAAGCTTATTCCTCTCTCACATTCAGTCTGAAAGTAGGTGGTCCAAATCTGGTAAGTTTCCTCTACTTAATAAAATACCAAAGTGATCGAGATTCCTTCTATTTTGCCATTTTATCAAATGTGGTCCTCAATCCCAGAGTGGTTTCATGGTCCAGTGTGGCTGCTTGAGGTCCAGTCATCACATCACAAACTCATTCCAGACAGCAGGAGCATGGAAGGGAACAATAAGGGCATGTCTCGGCATATTAAGCACCGTTTCCAGAAGTTTCCATTAGCCAGAATTTAGTCATATAGCCACACTGAGCAGCAAAGGACGCTGGAGGCTGTGATCTTTCACTCTGGGTAGCCATATGGGCTAGCATAAAGTCCAGGGCTCTACTAGTAAAGGAAGAGGGGACAGCTCGCAGGCTCTGCCTGCCCTTCTCACAAGGAATCACTGGGGCCTCTAGGAAGATGTGACAAAGTGCAGTCCAGCCCCTCCACATTCCTGTTTCTCCTCATCCTGGTTCTGTATCTCAGCGGTTCTCCTCTGCATCCTCTGGGGAACGGTGTCCATGACCATGGTCCCTGGAATGACATTTCCCAGTATTTTCAAGAGAGAGAGGAGTGTGGCATTTTTAAAGCGACATTTCCAGCCCTCGCCTCACTGCCAGAGGCACGCAGGTTGTCATGCCTGGAAGGGTTAAGCTGGCTTGGAGGCCCCAGAAAGGGCAGAGTCTGGTGACTTCTCTTCCTAAATTAGCAGCGTCAAGTATTATAGATGCAAGCTTGGCATTTAAGATTTGCTTTTCTCCCAAGGATTTGCTCTAAAGTGAAAGCCTGGGTTGCTTATGACCAGGAAGTGGTCTCCCGCCTTCCCTCTCTGTTCTGTCCCATCTCCTCCCCATAGTGGGATGGTGACAGGGGCTGCTCTGGCTTTTGACAGAAAGGGAAGGCTTCTGGGTCGTGGAGCACCTGAAAAGGGCTCGGTCACTTTGTGGAAGCTTTGACCTCTGTGATGCTTGGCTGGTTCAAACCAACAACCAAACATCCCTCAATTTCTTGTGACTGTGTTCTCTAATTAGCATGTGCACATTATACATACACTATAGGGATGCCCTTGCCTTGGAGAGTTAGCAGGGCAAACCTGGAATTCCATATACAGCTGGAAAGAACACTTATGCACCAACAAGGAAATACATCATGTTTCCAGGTTCAACAGCGACCCGGCCTTCTTAGTGATGCCCAGAGCACCGCACCTCGGTGCCACACTCAGCTGCCTGTCGTTTCTCATTAGAAGCTCACGCACCGCAGAGCAGAGCTGGCAGCTCCCACTACTTGTATGTGGGTGATCGAAACATCCCTATCCCTGTCTTCCTTCTTGCTTCCCAGCCACAGAGTGGCGGAGTGGGGAGGGTTGAGCTCCCTCCAGGGAGCTCCGGGGCTCCCACTAGACCCCGGGGAGGGAACTGCAGAAAGATCAGGGCCCCAGGGCTAATCGTGGTCACCACCCTGTCCACTCAGGGCCTGCGTTGTAAGCGACTCCTCAGTATGTATAGCCCGAGGGCTTATATCCAGTCTCCTTGGGAAGCGGGCTGAAGGTCAGAGCTCTGACTCCTCGCTCTGGTAAATTGGCGTTAAGTTCCATAAGAAAATCCTTTTCCTCTCCATAATTTTCACTGGGTGAAGAAAATCACCCTACTCTTTCCTTACAGCTTAGATTTTCCTAAGAGATTTAAAGTCTCTGATTTTTCAGAGCACAGTGATTGCGTGGCTGTATTTCTATATAGAAATACCTCATATATTTCTACCATTCCCTGGGCTTATCTGCTGATTCTCTGAAAACCATATCAATTAATTTTTACTTCAACCCCTGTCACCAGAACTTCTTCACGGTATGGAGATCATATTTTCTGCATCCCAAATGGTTATCTAATGCATGTTTAGACCACAAACAATTTAAACTGTGACTGATCTGGAAAACCTGGGACACTTGGTTGACAATCCCTTGGGTCCAGCCAGACAAGGCGGAGTTTTGGGGTGACTCTGCTCTGTGGCATGTGAGTTAACAGTAACATTTACTGTGTGCTTTCCGTGTTCCAGGCAGTGCGTGAAATGCTTTCAAGACAGAAACACATTACTGGCTTGGGACAAGTGACGTGAAATGGCACCAGCATGCCAAGGAGGACCCTTCCCTTGTCTTTCTGTAATTTAAAGGAGGGCAGCCAACAGCAATCTTCTCAGACTTCCTTGCAGCTAGGGATGACCATGTGACATACTTCTGACTAATGGGAGATAAGCTGAAATTTCTCCTCCTCTGGAGAAAATAACAAAGCTTCACAGCAGCAGGCTTTGTTTTGTCGGCCTTCCTCCCAGTTGGAGGACAGGACAGACACAAAGCCTAGAGGGGCCTCATGAGGATGAAAGTTACAAATCAAAGATGGTGGAAAAGAAAGTTAGAAAGAGCCTAAAATAGATAACAAACAAGGACCTGCTGTAGAGCTCAGGGAACTCTACTCAATACTCTAATGGCCTATATGGGAAAAGAATGTAAAAAAGAGTGAATATATGTGTATGTATAACTGATTTACTTTGCTGTACAGCAGAAACTAACACAACATTGTAAATCAACTGTACTCCTATATAAAATAAAAATTTTTTTAAAATGGGAAAAAAATAAAAACACCTTTTTTATTGGACACTGGGCAAACATGAATATGATTTTCCGTGTTATATGTATATCATAATCCTTTACTCAATAAACAAGTATTATTTAAACAAAAGAAAGAGCCTGAGTCCTTGGTGACACTGCTGAGCCATCCTACCAGCCCTGGACTGCACACCTGGGCCTTCTAGCTCTGTGAGATGAACAATACCCATCCTGTTTAAGTTGGATTAATTGAGTTTTCTGTTTGTTGCAGCTAAGTAGTAGCAAATACGTAAGTCATTTTCACCGAAGGAGTCTAGGGTCCGAGAGGTTGTCCCCTGCCCAGTGCCACCAGTGATGATGCTGGGTCCAGGTGTGCCCAATTCCAGCGCCTGCGCTGGACCAGCGTACTCTTTCCTCCTTACGAGCTAGGGATCTGGAGTCATGCAGGGCTTGGGACCTTTCTGCGACAGCCTCACCGTTTCCCTCCCTGTTCCCTACGTAGTCCTGTGGCTTTAGCTTCCCTGCTCTCCCTGCCACCCCCTCACCGAGATGTGGTCCAGAACCTTCCCAGAACTTGTGGGAACAAATCTCTCCTGTCAGTTAGTTAAGTGTCTCTTTTCTAAGGAGAGGAACCCAGTTTGGGGGAACCTCTGAAGAACTGTTGGTACTTTGTCAAAAATCCTGCAGGGGTCCACAGGTTAGAGCCCTCGCTGATGGTTTTTCTATGCCCCTTGAAATAGACTGGCATATTCAAACCCACCGAGCCTGGTCTGTCTGTTTGGCTGTCTCAGGCATTTGGACTGAGGATGCCCATCTGTGTCACACCAGACCTCAGGGTTTCCTGCCTTGCAGCCCAATGACACCGGTCATCACAGTATTTGTATCAGGAAGTCGGTGAGGACCCTGTTCACAGCCCTGCAGGGCATCCTCGCTGTAAGGACCCTTGGGGGAAATGGGTCTCAAAGCCTAAGAGTAGAAAGAAATGCTCTTCTCCTGAGTAACTAACTGAATTCTATTTCATGAACACTGGAACTCATGTAATTGGTTATATTTTTCTGAGCGACTTGCCTAAAAGTGTGTCCAATTAGTGTTTCACTAATTCTTTTTGCCCTTATTTTTCCCTTCACTCTGATTTATTCTTCACGTTCTGATATACCTGTATTTTTGAAGGCCACCTGAGACCTCCTTTTGTGAGCATGGTGTGTACAAAAGCAAAATGCCATTCGCCCCAGGACCTCACTGGCTGCTACTATAGCTCAGATGCTCCTTTTTCATCGCCAGCTTTCCTCAAAACGAGGACAGTCCCTAGGCACCATCCAAAATCTAACGGACAGTGACAGCTTTTCCCTCGCTCACTCAGACTGAAGCCAGCATCAGCTGGGAGTCCTGGATCTCGCAAAAGAAATCTGAGGGCACCTGTCAAAAAGAAAGATGGACACAAGGTTTCTCATATGCAATTAAGTGTTCTGACAGGCAATTGTTTTTCTCATTCAGCCTCACCTAAACATTCAGAGCTTGGCAGTCAGTGTGTGGGTAAGCACTCTTGCTCTTATCAGTGGAGTGCCTCTCTGACACCTGGCAACTCCAGCCACTGGGGCTTGGGGATTAGAAATGGAGTCAGGGGTCTTGCCAAGTAGGACGGTAGCAGCCTGAGCCCAGGAGAGGCCCGTGGAATCATGCCCTTCCCCAACCAGCCCTGCAATTGAAGGGGGTTTCAAAATGTATGGTTGAGACTCTAGGATATTAAGAAGTGGATCTAAAAAGAGGGGAGAAATAAGAACAGAGGTCTTGATCCAGTCACCATCATCCATTGTTTTATTTCAAGAGCATCTCAGCTTTCCACTGTAAAAGGGACCACGTTCCTTTCAGTGAAACGATATTGTAGGAATTCTGTGTCTCTTTTTCAAGTGGTGGGTTATTTAAGCATGAATGCTTTGGATAGTATTTTAAGACGCTCTTTGCATTTTAGACTGATCAAACTCACCTTCAATGTCAAATATTGCCAAGGAACACATCCTTGTCTTTGGGCCATGGCTGTTTCACTTTTAAAATTGGGCTAGATTGCACAAATGGTCATGAGGTCTCCGAGCCCCCAACCCCCATAATTCACACCCTGGCATGTGGTTCCATAACTCCTTCCATCAAGAGCTGGGGTCTTCCTTTCCCCCATGTTTGGGTTGACCACGTAGCCTTCTTTGGACAGGAGCAAGTGTGATGCAATCGGAGACCTGAAAAGCACTTGCCCTGCTGCTGTACTTGGAACGCTTCTGCCCCAAGTGAGTAAGCCCAAGCAGGTCTGCTGGATGATGAGGGATGTCACAGACATATGACATATGACCTTTCATTCCTATTGCCCAGCTTAAACAGCCCCCCGCCTCCCGCCCCAGCACAGAGCCTACAAGCTGAATGGGAGTGGATGGACCACAGACATGTGAGTGAGCCCAGCCAAGTCCAGCAGAGAAGAAAAAGCTGGCTGAACCCAGCCCAAACTGGCAGCCTTCTCACCTGGAAAAGAAAATCACAGCATGAATTCTTTTTTTTTTTTTTTTTTTTTTTTGCGGTACGCGGGCCTCTCACTGTTGTGGCTTCTCCCGTTGCGGAGCACAGGCTCCGGACACGCAGGCTCAGTGGCCATGGCTCACGGGCCCAGCCGCTCCGCGGCATGTGGGATCTTCCCGGACCGGGGCATGAACCCGTGTCCCCTGCATCGGCAGGCAGACTCTCAACCACTGCGCCAACAGGGAAGCCCGCAGCATGAATTCTTTAACCCCATGCTAAAGGATGCCCTGGCTCTCTTCACTGAAGCATATAAAGTGTCTAGTCTGGAGTCTGGCACAAAGGAGTAATTTAAAAACATTATTGAAATCATTGCATCTCTTCTCTTTGTCATCAGAGGCTCATCTGATAGCACAATGGTTTAGAAGAGTTTTTCTTTTTCTTTCCATTTTTATATTGTGATAAAATACACATAAAATTTACCATCTTAACCATTTTTAAGTGTACAGATCAATGGTATTAAATACATTCATAATGTTGTGCAACCATCACCACCATCTATCTCTAGAATTCTTTTCATCCTATAAAACTGAAATTCTATACCTATTAATAACTCTCCAACCCCTCCTCCCCTCAGCCCCTGGCAACTACCATTATACCATTAGTCTCCATGACTTCGAATACACTTAAGTACAGCTATCCCTCAGTATCCATGGGGGATGGGTTCCAGGATCCCCTGTGGATACCAAAATCCAAGGATGTTGAAGTCCCTTATTTAAAATGGTGTAGTATTTTATACACATCCTCTCGTATACTTTAAATCACCTCTAGATTACTTATAGTACCTAATTCAATGTAAATGTGATGTAAATAGTTGTAAATACAATGCAAATACTATATAAATAGCTGCCAGTGTGCAGCAAATTTAAGTTTTGCTTTTTCGAACTTTCTGAAATTTTTTAAAAAATATTTTTGATCTGCAGTTGGTTGAATCCGTGGATGTGGAACCCACAGATAGGAGGGCACACTGTACCTCCTATAAGTGGAATTATACAGTATCAGTCTTTTTGTGACTGGCTTATTTCTTTTAGCATAATATGGGTTCATCCATGTTGTAGCACATGTCAGAATTTCCCAACCTTTTTAAGGTTTTTAAGGATCCATTGTGTGTATATACTACATTTTGCTTATCTATTCATTGTAAATGGACCCTTGGGTTGCTTCCACGTTTTAGCTATTGTGAATAATGCTGCTATGAACATGAGTGTACAAATATCTCTTTGAGACCTGCTTTCACTTCTTTGGGTATATACCCACAAATGGAACTGCTAGGTCATATGGTAATTATGTTTTTAATTTTTTGAGGAAATGCCATACTATTTTCCACATCAGATGTACCATTTTACATTCTCACCAACAGTGTACAAGAATTCTAATTTCTCCACATCCTCACTAACACTTGTTATTTCTTGTGTGTGTGTGTGCATGTGTGTGTTTTGATAGTAGTCATCCTAATGGGTGTAAGGTGGTATCTCATTGTAGTTTTGATTTGCATTTCCCTAATGATGTTGAGCAGCTTTTTGTGTGCTTATTGGCAACTTGCATGTATTCTTTTGAGAAATGGTTATTCAAGTTCTTTTTCCATTTTGAATTGGGTTGTTTCTTTTTCTGTTGTTGAGTTTTAGGAGTTCCCTATATATTCTGGATAGTAATCCTTTTTCTTTTTATTGGTTTTATCAGATATGTGATTTACAAATATTTCTTTCCATTCTGTGGGTTGCCTTTTTACTTCCTTGATGGTGTCTTTTGATTACATTTTAATGAAATTCAGTTTGTCTATTATTTCTTTTGTGCCCTGTCCTTTGGTATCCTATCCAAGAAAACATTGACAAGTACAATGTCATGAAACTTTTGTTCTATGTTTTCTTTTAAGAGTTTTATAGTTTTAGGTCTTACATTTAGGTTTCTTTCTAACCCATTTTGAGTTAATGTTTGTATATGGTATTAGATAAGGGTCCAGCTTACTCTTTTTCATGTGGATGTCCGGTTTTCCCAGCACCGTTTGTTGAAAAGACTGTTTTTTCTCCCAATGAATGGTCTTGTCACACTTGTGAAAAATCAAGGGTTCATTTCTGGGCTTTCAGTTCTAATCCATTGGTCTATATGTCTATTTTGATACTGTCTTGATTATTATAGCTTTGTAATAAGTTTTAAAATCAAAAAGTGTGAATCCTCCAGCTTTGATCTTCCTTTTAAAGATTGTTTTCGCTATTTGGGGTCTCTTGACATGTCATATGGATTTTAGGATGGGTTTTCTATTTCTGAAAAAAAAACATATTTGAGGTTTCGATACAGACTGCTTCGAATCTGTAGAACACTTTGGGTAAATTCGATATCCTAACAATATGAATTCTTCCAGTCCATGAACATGGATATTTTCTATCTATTTACGTCTTCTTAAACTTCTTCCAGCAATGTTTTGTAGACTTTACTGTACAAGTTTTCACCTCCTTAGTTAATTCCTAAGTATTTTATTCTTTTTGATGGTATTGTAAATAGAATTGTTTTTGTGATTTCCTTTTCAGATTGTTTATTGTTAGTCTATTGAAATGCAACTGATTTTATATGTTGACTTTGCATCCTGCTACTTTGCTGAATTCATTTATTAGTTCTGTTTGTGTGTGTGTGTGTGTAATCTTTAGGGCTTTCTACATAGAAGATAATAACATCTGTGAACTTAGATAATTTTATTTCTTCCTTTCCAATTTGGATGCCTTTTATTTCTTTTTCTTGCCTAATTGCTCTGGCTAGGACTTTCAGGACTATGTTGAATGGAAGTGGCAAAAACAGGCATCCTTACCTGTTTCCTGATCTTGGAGGAAAAGTGTCAGTCTTTCACCATTAGTATGATGTTCACTGTGAGTTTTCCATATATGGCCTTGATTATTTTGAGGTAGTTTCCTTCTATTCCTGGTTTGTTGATTGGTTTTATAATGAATGGGTGTAGAATTTTGTCAGACACTTTCTCTGGCATCGAGATTATCATATGTTTATTCCCCTTTCATTCTATTAATGTGGTGTATTATATTGAGTGATATTTGTATGCTGAACCATCCTTGCATTCCAGGAATAAAACTCACTTGGTCATGGTGTATAATCCTTTTAATATGCTGCTGAATTTAGTTGCTCATATTTTATTGAGGATTTTTTTTCATCAGTGTCCATAATGGATATGGATATTGGTCTGTAGTTTTCTTTTCTCTTAGTGTCTTTGCCTTTTGTATCAGAGTAATGCTGGCCTATGGAATGAATTAGGAAGTGTTCTCTCCTCTTCAATTTTTTGGAAAAATCTGAGAAAAATTGGTGCTATTTTTTTAAGTGTTTGGTAGAATTCACCAGTGAAGCTCAGTTTCACGGCTTTTCTTTGTTGGGAGATTTTTGATTACTAATACAATCTCCTAAAGCTTACTTAGATTTTATATTTCTTCATAATTTAGTCTAGATAGGTTTTATGTTTCTAAAAATTTGTCATTTCATCCAGGTTTTCCAATTGGATAGTGTATAGTTTTTCATAGTACTCTCTTATAATCCTTTTTATTTGTGTAGAATTGGTAGTAATGTCCCCACTTTTATTCTGATTTTAGTAATTTGAGTCTTCTCTTTTTATCTTGGTCCTTCTACATAACAGTTTGTCAATTTGTTGATCTTTTCTAAGATGCAGTTTTTGGTTTTGTTGATCATCTCTATTCTTCTTCTCTTCTCTATTTTGTTTATCTCTGCTTGAATCTTTATTATTTCTTTCCTTCTTCTAGCTTTGGGTTTACTTGGTTCTTCTTTTTCAGTTCCTTAAGTTGTAAAGTTAGATTATTGATTTGAGATCTTTCTTCTTTTTTAATGTAAGCATTTATAGCTATTAATAAAAGTTGTGTCCCACAAGTTCTGGTATAATGTATTTTTTTATTGTCTCCAAGTATTTTCTAATTTCCCTTATGATTTCTTTTTCTATCTATTGGCTGCTTAAGAATGTGTTGTTTAATTTTTACAGACTTGTGAATTTCCCAGTTTTCCTTTTTTTACAGATTTCTAACTTTATCCCATTGTGGTTGGAGGAGATACTTTGTAGAATATCTATCTTTTTTAATCTATTGAGACTCAAGTTGTGGACTAACATATGGTCTATCCTGGAACCTGTCCCATGTACACTTGAGATGAATGTGTATGCTTTTGTTTTTGGGTAGGGTGTTTGGTATATGTCTGTGAAATCTAGCTGGTTTATTGTTGTTTAAGTCCTCTATTTCCTTGTTTTTCTCTGTCTGCTTGTTCTATCCATTATTGAGAGTGGGGTGGAGTACTGAAGCCAACAACTAGTGCTGTAGAACTGTCTATTTCTCCCTTCAATTCTGTCATCTTCTGTGTCAATTATTTTGATGGTCTACTAGGTGCATAAATGTTTATAATTGTTATATCTTCTTACTGTATTGAACCTTTTATTAGTATATAATGTTCTTGGTCTCTTGTAAATTTTTTTACTTAAAGTCTATTTTGTGTGATATTAGTGTAACCACTCCTGCTGTCTTTTGGTTACTATTTGCATGAAATATCTTTTTTCCATCCTTTCACTTTCAAACTATTTGTGTCTTGGATCTTAAGTGAGTCTCTTTTAGATAGCATATAGTTGAATTATGTGTTTTTATCCATTCTGCCAATCTTTGTCTTTTGATTGGAGCAGTCAATCTATTCACACGTAAAGTAATTACTGAGGAGGGACTTAATTCTGTATTGTTCTGTTTGTTTTTTATATGTATTGTAGCATTTTTGTCCTTCACGTCCTGCATTACTGTCTTCTTTCTGTGTTTTAGTTGATTTTTTTGTAGTGAACATTTAAACTCCTCTCTCACATCCTTCTGTGTATATTCTATAGCTATTTTCTTTGTGGTTACCATGGAGATTATACATTTAACATCCTAAGCTTATAACACTCTAATTTGAATTAATATCAGGTTAACTTTAATGACATACACAAACTCTGCTCCTTTACAGTTCTGTCCCACTCCCTTTGGTTGTTGATGTAACAAAATGACATCATTATACACTGTGTGCCACAAACCGTAAACTAAAAATTCTTCTAAATTTATTCATTTCTTAAATTCTGTAGAAAACAAGATTTGGAGTTATAAACCAAAGTTATAATAATCCTAGCTTTTAGATTAATAATTATTTTTCTTTAACTATATTAATCTTTTAAATCATGTAGAAAACAAAATGTGCCTTTACAAACCAATGTTACAATAATACTGGCATTTTAAAATTACCCAGGAATTTGCCTTGACTGAGTTCTTTATTTCTTTATATGGCTTTGAGTTGCTCTCTCATGTCCATTATTTCACCCTTTAGAACCTCCTCAGAGTTTCCTACAAGTCATGTAAAGTGATAATGGACTCCTTCAGCTTTTGTTTATCTGGAGACATCGTCGTTTCTCACTCACTCTTGAGGAATACTTTCACCAGATGTAGGATTCTTCGTTGACAGTTTAGTTTTGTTTAGTTTTGTTTATAGCACTTTGAATACATCATCCCACTGCCTTCTGGTCTTCAAAGTTTATGGATGTATTAGTTTCCTATTACTGCTGTAACAAATTATTGATACCACAGCTTAGAGCTTCAAAAAGCACAAATTTATTATCTTACAGTCTGGAGGTCCTAAGTCCTAAAAAAATCAAGGTTTCAGTAGGGCTGTGTTCCTTCTGGGAGCTCTAAGGGAGAATGCATTTCCTTGCCTTTTCCAGCCTCTAGAAGCTACTTGCATTCCTTAGATCACAGCATCTTCTTCCATCTTTAAAGCCAGCAGTGGCAAATTGAGTCCCCACATAACCTCACTCCAACCTTGCTTCCAGCATCACATCTGACTCTCCTCTTCTGCCTCCCTCTTCTACTTATAAGGACACTTGTGACTTCATGGGGCTCACCCCAATAATCCAGAATAATCTCTCCTTCGCAAGGTCATCTGATTCATAAATTTAGCTCCGTCTGCAACCTTAATTCTCCTTTGCCATGTAACCTAATGTATTCACAGATTGCAAGACATGGACAGCTTTGGAGGTCATTATTCTGCCTACCACACTGGACAAACCATGCCCTTGTTTTAAGAATCTCTTCATCCTCTCAGGCGCTGAGGCCTGGAATTTTATGTCAGAGAGCCATTCTTTTTTGGCAAGGTGCCCCCGTAGGACATACCAGTGAGCCTTCAAGAAACTTGAATTTTTTAGCTCCTATAATCCTGATTTCCATATTCTAAGTCACTCTGGTGATAGAAAATTTCATCTCACACTAGCGAGTATAGATGAAATCCTATTTTTGTCCAAGATTCATAATCCTTCAGTCCCCAAGCTTGTAAAGCTTATTTTTTTGTTTTGTTGATGCTCTTTGTTGCAAACTGTTTACAATCTGTGAGTCTTCAGCTCTTTCAAGCTTGTATTTGAGTCTGGATCACATAACTGTCAGGAGAGACACAAATTGAACCAGATTGCTACTACTGAAATCCTAAGAATTCTAACTGCACCTTTAAAACCTATATTGCTTGCAAGTCAGAATGATATTGTGGAAGAAGCATTCATGTTTGAGGCTGAAAGAACTGAATGGAAACCCATATCTATGATTGATTACTTGTGTGACCTTTGGCCAGTTACTTCAAGTTCTCTCAACTACAGTTTCTTCATTCGTAACATTATTTTTTACAGACATTGTAAAGTTGTTAGGAGGATAATAGATGGTATAATAAACCACTTCGCATAGCCCATGTTGAACATATAGTAGCCATTATTACTATTTAATCTCCAAGTATATATATGCACCCAGTAGACTATAGCCAACATCCATGCTAGTCTCTGGGAGAAGTTCAAAGCAAGAGGCAGGTGGTGGGCTTCCCTGATGGCACAGTGGTTGAGAATCTGCCTGCCAATGCAGGGGACACGGGTTCGAGCCCTGGTCTGGGAAGATCCCACATGACGCGGAGCAACTGGGCCTATGAGCCACAATTACTGAGCCTGCGCGTCTGGAGCCTGTACTGTGCAGCAAGAGAGGCCGCGATAGTGAGAGGCCCACGCACCGCAATGAAGAGTGGCCCCCGCTTGCCACAACTAGAGAAAGCCCTCGCACAGAAACAAAGACCCAACACAGCCATAAATAAATAAATAAATAAATAAATAAAAACGAGGCAGGTGGTGCCTAGTGATAAGAGTTCTTAGTGAAAACGAAGAAGGGAGGAATATGATCTTGACCAAGTTTCTTTTTTTTTTTTTGCACTTTCGTTTCCTAATCTAAAAAATAATCAACTTAGATTAGATGATCTTTAAACGTTCTTCCCGGGCTGACAGTCTGTGGTTTTCAGAAGTGTCCTGACTATTGGTAAGTATGACTAATCCAGGAAATAAATAGGATTTTCATCAAAGGTTATGTGTAAATGAATGCAAAGTTATCATGTCCAGTACTGACCTCAGGACCTTGAAAACAATATAACTGTCATTCAACCACATCATTTTGAATGTCTCCTTTGGACACACAATGTATCTTCAAGCCAAAAGGCACCATGAACTAGAACAAAATGGCAGACATCTGGTTTGAAGAGAAGTTTCACACAAAACACAGAGGTGGCAGTTACTCTGGCCATGAAAATGGACCAAAAGGAAAGCATTTAATACAACTGGCTGAATTATAGCCCTTGGAATTCCAGCAGTGTGGAGGTGGCCATCCAACATTAATGAAAATCTTCCATTTGCCTCCAGTATTTCCTGCTATATTTTGCTTTTGTCCTTCTCTTTGGGAAATAACAGGAAGATTTCAGCTTGGGTGCTGTTGGCTTCAAGGCTTTCTTTTAATGTACAATTGTCAACCAGATCACAGCAAGAACAAATTATATGTCAGCCAATGATTGCATAACAGAACTCATTTCCATTTGAAGAAAGGGATGAAGGTGACAATGTACCCTCTCTCAGGAACATCCTCTCATGCAGAGTGATGGGCTCAAGTACAAAGCTTAGGCAGATCAAGCTCAGAAACAGCCGAAAGAGACAGGCTGTGAATTAGAGGCTGCCCACGGTGACAGCTCTCTGACAGAATAAGAAGGGCAGGAAGGATGGGCCTGGGGAGGGTGGCTGACATTCGTTTGTGTAAGTACTAACGGGAGAGCCAGCAAACTCAAACTTCATGGAAAGAAGAATCTGTGTCTGATACCCGCAATTACAGAGGAGGTTGTCATAAATGTGGGACTTAAATAGTTTGGGAATTCAGAGCTCTTTATTCATAGAGATGCCCATTAAATGCTAGCTGAGAAATATTTGCAGACTATGTATTGAATCAGCCCTTTTGGGTTGTCACTGGGTGTCCCATGGGAAGGTCCTTGTGTCAGAAGTGACCTGCCCGATATTTGGAGCAAGATTTTGAAATATAGAGAAACAAAGCAGATTTTATGGTCTTCCTTCTACACATCACTTTCTAATTCTTTTATGGTTATAACAATGATAGGGAGTTGACTGGAAACTCTTTCTGAAGGTGTATCAGCAGAAGAATTAATTAGAGAGACAACCTATATTTCCCTGTATTTGGGGTTTTGCCTCTTCTATGACCCAAGTTGTCACTTTTCATTTATGTTGAGGTGTTTCCAGCTTAGCCCATTTGGGAGTTTTACTTTTAAAACGAATTGCATCTGCTCTTTTCTGGGTTGGCAATGTCAGTGGATTGTTGCACGAGCTGTAGCTTATAGCTTGATCCAGGTTGGCACGAGTCAACAAAACTGGCCTCTTTGTTTCTAGTCGCTTCTTCCCCTGGTTCCATGGGGTGCACAGAAGTTTATTTATCCTCTCTATTTTAAGGGTTCAAAGAAAGATGCAATTGGATAAGAGTGAAAATATGAACATTTTGAGGGCTTGCTTTGCACAGAGTTGGTCACGAATACATATTTATTCAATGAAAGAGAGTGGGAAAAGGAAAGAAAGAGAGAGCAAAGAAAACAAAGAGGAGGGAAGGAAGAGGGAGAGAGGCAGGGCGGGAAGAAGGGAGGACTTAGGGAACTGGGGAACATCTCACCTAAATGTAATGGCTTCCAATCACCATTTAATGGAATTCCGGTATCATCTTAAGGACGCAGCCTTCGATTTAATCAGAACCACATTTTATGCTGGAAAGTCCACTGGACTCAGCTTGACTCAGTTCTGAGTCTTATTTTTATCTAAGGGAGCTTTAACATCAAACCCTCTTTAACTCCTTACCTTCAGCTGTCTAGGAAGCAGACATCAAGTTCCCTGCATTCCTTCCTTATTCACCTCTTTCTAATCTTATGTCTCTTAATCTCTCAATTATAGGCTGGAGGATGGGGGGGGGAAGTGAGGGGATGGGGGGGCCAGGCCCTTCCTGGTAGGGTTGCTAAGACAAAATATATCAACTTAAATCTGAATTTCCGGTAAAGGGTAAATTTTTTTTTTTTTTAGTATAAGTACGTTCCAAATACTTGGGACACACTCAGACCGAGAGAGTATTTGTTGTTTATCATTTGTTGTTTTGGTTTCTTTTGTCAGTAATCTGAATTTGAAAGCACACATATGTAGACGCATCTGAGCTTTTAAAGAACAAGGTGTCTCTGTCCCAGTGTCCTTCCCTTTGGTGGCTATGCTGTGTCACAGGATTCACCCAGCAGCTCTCTGCTCTACCCTGAGCGACCACCAAGACTCTTTGTACGTAGCCCAGGATGCAGGGGACTGCACAGTCTCAAGATGGGAAGAGAGAACCGCCTGCTAGGGGCCTCTCGTGTCCCTAACTTCCATCTGGACAGGCGCATGAAAGACAATCAGACTCTTCAGTTTGCTTACTCAGTGGGAAGGAATTATTGAGACATAACATTATTTTTACCAATTTACTATCTATATAAACTATTCATTAAGAGTGGCATAAACATAAACAGTCAACAATTTGATAATATTTGTGAATAAAACTACACACATATATATCTCAACAGACCCATCTGCATACGTATTTCCTCCTTCTGATATAGTTCATTCCACAGACAGATGAATAACAAGAACTTGAAGAAGCCAAACATATACAGCTCCCGCAGAGGATTCTTAAGAGTGAAGATGAGAGACTGTAAAACGAAATGGCTCGATGACTATTTCTTCATTGGGGCGGATACGGAAGGAGCAGCTGTACTTGAGATAGGTCATCACAAGTTCCCACTCAGACTGAGAAGCAGAAAAGTTGATGGCGTCTGTCTGCAGTGTCCCTGGAGCCACGATGCCCCGAGTGGACAGCTGACCCGAGGCATCTTGGGGAAGAGGGATGCTCTGTCCCCCGGGCCACACCAGATGGGTGGTGCTCGCTAAGGTCATCAGACTTGGGCAGGAGAAGACCAACCCAGCACTGGGGGTGGGGGGGTGATGCCGTGGGGGGAACCCGGGCTTGGAAGGCAGACCTTTTCGGATCCACCACCTCCTAGGAGTCTGACCTCACCTGAATCTGCGGGTAGTTTGATGAGAACCGGTGAAATAAAATAAAAAGAACAGAAAACAGGTAAAACCTCTTGCATCAATTCGGTCAGAGGAGACAGCCTTCCAAACACGAGTAGAGACAGAGAGAGAAGCTGGTGATCTGGGGCTCAGCTGGCTACTAGCTCTTGATCCTGGGATAGACCATGCAACTCACGAAGCCTCAGAAGCCTCCTTTGCAGAGGAGCAGGTGTTGTGAACAACAGCTTCTGGGGAGGGCTGAAGGAGGCGGTGAAAGGAAAGTTCTAGCTCAGTGCGTGGCCTGCAGGAAGCTCTCAAAAATGGAATGAAGGTTCTTAACATCCAGGCTGTGACAGGGTCCCTCATATTCTGACTCTAGTGGTTACTTGGTCACTTAGGGGGAGCAATCAGGAGGCGGGGGTTACACAAGTGGCAAGTTGCTCCATTAAGGGGGAAGAGTGGTTAGGCTCCCGCCGGCCCCTCCACGCCTAGAGCTGCGTCATCGGCCCAGAAGCCTGTGACCTCCCCGTTTTGGGCATCTTTTTCTAAATTTGCATGATGGCATTTATATGGCCCTGGAATGAAGTAGCCCCCAGCACCCTGGAATCTTATCTGGGAGAGGAATATGATTTTGCCCCTCTTTTCCTAGGTGCCTCTGGATTTCCCAGTCTCCCAGGTATAGTCCTGTTTTCCCCAATACACCCCCATCTCCATACCCGGCCACCACAGTGGTGGGAACTCAATGTTCTCTACTCAAGAGATGGTCAGATCTCCAAGCAGATTTTATAACTTGGTCCAATGTAGTCATCCCCTTGCACCCCAGGAGAGCAGGGACCCACACCCTGCAGGTTTGGAAAAGAGGGCACCTCTCAGGCCTCTCTCTGCAACACTACTTTCTTTTTCTACAGCTCCGTCCTTCCATCCCTCAGCCTGGTGCCTTCCTCCCCGCCCTCAGGAAATTCCTCTCTTTCCCGAAGGAGAAGGAGATTCTGAAGTGCCCTCTTCTAGCCTGGAGCCTCTGGTTTGATGCCCATGAGTCCCTTTTCCCCTAGTGCATCCTGCAGTGGGAAAGGGGCGAGGAAGAGGGCTCAATGGAGTCCCAGAAGCTGGAGGGAAGGTACCACTTCGCATCTGTTTCCTGACCAGCAAGACTGGAGGCCACTTTCCTCCCAAATCTAAGGAGAAGCACACAGAGGCCAACATTCATCCTTTCTGGGAGAGAGCACTGTCTAGTTTTGCTCTGGGAAAAGAACATCTCTGTCATTGTCATGGATGGGAACTTGCCCCTTGTGAAATAAAAACCCAGCATTATTAGGCTAAAGAGCACTTGAGTCTTTTCTGCACCTGGCTTCAGTGCTAAGTAAGAAGACGTTAGGTGAAATGGCACGCCATCTACCTGCCATCCTGGCTGGGAGACCCAGCTCATATTAGATTGTATGTTTTTAATTCCAAAATAGTCTTCCTAGTCAATGGGTTTTTAGATTTTTCCTCTAAGTTTATACTGCCACTGTTACTGACAGTTTGTCACTAACCTACAGTCCATATACTAAGAGAGTCTAAGAAAGATGACATCTCTTCTTTGCCTGACAACAGAATAGAGATCACCCCTGGCAATGGTCTAAGCTCCATCTGTAAAACAGGGCGAGTTACCGCCTCCTTCGTGACCTCAATGGGCATAAAAACAATGAAGGTGAGGAGGTGGAGATCTGGGGGCTCCTCAGAGGACCATGGAAATGTGAAGGATTGTGGCTACTGAGGTAAAATGGGTTGGAGGCTGTGTGCACCACCCATACGATGCTGTTTATGATGGAGGGTAGTGCCTGGGCCAAGGTGTGTGCTGACATGAATTGTGTCTGCAACCTGATAACCATTCTGCAGAGTGACCTGGAATGAGGGATGTATTGGAGGAGAGTCTCCTCAGGGATTAGAGGGGCACCATTTTGGGGGCCCCCAGTGTACAGACCTCCCAGTTATCTTGTGGAGTCTCCTCAACACAGACCAAAATCCAAGCCAGGGTCTTAGCACCAGAATGATTGGTTATTTAGGGCCAGTTCTCCAAAAACTAGGTGAGGTCGACAGGAGGACAGTCAAGATGTAGCCCCTGGTGAGGCAACGTGAGCTCTGTGTTGACCTGGACATCTGAGCCTTCTAGAACGACTCAGACTTCAAGGTTTGCTTCATTAAAAAAATAATAAATTTATGTATTTATTTTTGGCTGCGTTGGGTCTTTGTTGCTGCACGTGGGCTTTCTCTAGTTGCGGCGAGCAGGGGCTACTCTTCGTTGCGGTGCGTGGGCTTCTCACTGCGGTGGCTTCTCTTGTTGCGGAGCACGGGCTCTAGGCACGTGGGCTTCAGTAGTTGTGGCACACGGGCTTCAGTAGTTGTGGCGCATGGGCTTAGTTGTTCTGTGGCATGTGGGATCTTCCCGGACCAGGGCTCGAACCTGTGTCCCTGAACTGGCAGGTGGATTCTTGACCACTGCCCCACCAGTGAAGTCCAAGGTTTGCTTCATTTTGATCATTGTTATTACACTGGTGAGGCTGCCACTGGGCAAAGTTCCGGATGGATGCAGCTCAGGAAGAAACAGCGAAATGCAGGGTGACTCCTCAACACAGAGGGAGCTGAAAGCAGAAGGGCACTGGTTAGTCATCTTTGAGAAAGACAGTGAAGCTGCTTTGGGTGCTGATAGGAAAACACAGTACGGAGATTATCTAGAGGGTGAGTGTAGCAAGAAAAGACAGAGAGCTATAAGATGCTCCAATATTTCTAGGTCAGGGAGATGAGAAGGAACCTACAAAGGGGTCTGAGAAGTAGCAGCCAGAGAAGTGGGAGAACCAAGAGAAAGCGGTCCCCTTGGCTTAAAGGTGCTAGAAGGGAATGGTTGTTGAGAGGTGAGAAAGACAGGATTTGGTGATGTTGGTCATTGGCAGTCTTGATGTGAGGGTTTCCTTCAGTGATGGGTATGGAGGTCTGACTGGAGAAGGTTTGGGAGAGAAGAGGACTTCTAAAGGAAGCTAGCCATCCAAGGGAGCAGAGAAATGTACCAATAACTGGAAGACAGGGGCATAGTTTTACTTAAGATGTAGGGTATTTCAGCAAGTTTGCATGCTAATGGGAATAATCTAGCAGAGAGGAAGCAATGGGAAGGGAAAAGTTAAGGGTTAGGGTTAGGGTTAGGAGCATTGTCCTTGAGGAGGTGAGAGTACATAAATTTAGGGGACAAATGGTCTCTTAAATAAAGGCACACACAGAGTGCTTGGGGTTCCCTGGTGGCCTAGTGGTTAGGATCCCAGGCTTTCACGGCCGTGGCCTGGTTTCAATCCCTGGTCGGGGAACTGAGATCCCGCAAGCCACGTGGCATGGCCAAAAAAAAAAAAAAAAAAGAAAGAAAGAAAGAAAAAGGAAAAAAAATGCATACACTTTGCCCTTCCTGTGCCTCTGTTTCCTTATCTGTGAAATAAAAATGATAATGTATTCATCACACAGGATTTTGATGAGGGTTAAGTGAGTCAACGGGTGTAAAGCACTTAGAACTGTGCTTGGAATAGTAAGCACTCAATAAATGTTAGTTCTTTGTCCTTTTACCATTATGATCAGTTGTAACAGGAGGAAGAGAGAAGACGGGACCAGAGGATACAGGATGGGACCAGAGGATACAGATGGATTTGGTGATGGGTGGATGAAGACATCTCCTGTGAGCTTCTACTTTCCCAATGAAATAGAGCTGCAGTGAGAGGAGGGGTCGCGCTGCCGGTGGGGTGTTGTAGGATCAGGGGTCATGCTGAGGGCCCACTTGAGCTCTGTGGTGATAATATCAAAGAAAGACCCCGCAGCATGGCTGGGTCTTTTCTCTGTATCTATATTCAGCTGCGCAGATGCAGGTGTGCAGTAGGTGAAGAGTTGGATTTAACTACATTTGGGGTTTTTCCTGGTCAGTGGGATAGGGGAAGAGAATGGTAAGGGAGCTGCGGTAATATAACAGGTCATAGAATCTAAGTTAAGTAGGAAGGAAGTGAGGATATTAGGGGAAAGCAAGGACAGAGAGGGGGATGGTGGTGGGCTCCTTGATCAGAGGTCCTAGCAAAGAAGTGTTGGAGAGCGAAGCTAGGGCAGGTGGGCCCCAAAGATGGGAGGCTGTGATCAGAGAATAGGATGGTGGAAAGCAAGAATTTAGAGCTGATGCCGTTTTGGTGATGACAAGATAGAGCGTGACCTTGAGGTGGGAGTAGGAGGAGATGGCGCATCTGAACGGGTGAAGGTGGGGAGTGGATGGGGGAGTTACCAACATGTATGTTGAATTTGTCAAGAAGCAGACAGGAATCAGTGGGCCAGGTGTAAAATCATTCATGAATAAGGGTGCACGGCCACAAGTTGGGTGCACAAAGGAGGAGCGGTGGCCGATGGAATAACCAGATAGCACGTTCTTTGAAGGAGCTGGATTGTTTTTTTGTTGTTTGCTTTGCTTTGCTTTTGTTCTGGAGGACAGAGAAGCAATGCTCTGGAAGTAGCAATGAAGACCCAGGAGGGCTTTTATGTTACTCCAGGCCCAAGTACATGGGAGGTGGGAAAAACTAAGAGGCACCACTTGGGAGGGCTACAGGGGAAGCAGTGTCCTCCAAGGGCAGCCACGTATCCGCTGGAGCAAGAAGGGAGACCGCTTTCACTGAAGCAGTCACAGATATAGAGGACTTGACTGAGGACACACCTGAGTTCCCCAGGGCCCAGGGCAGAGGTCTGGGGGATTGAAGAAGGCAGTGTGAGGTAAGTCTAGGTATCAGTGGAGGACCTGGGAGGCTTGGACTGAGGCTGACTGAGGCCAACTGAGAGGTAAGGCAGGTGGTTTCTTAAGGCATGATTAGGAAGTTTCTTTGCAGCTTGCCATTCTCCAAAGCACCCAGCAAAGATGGCCTGCAGATCTACCTAAACAGCCTGGAGATCAAACATGCAGGTATTGCTTGCAATTACCAGGTGACATGGCCAAGGGAAGCACTGACAAATGGAGTCCAAGATAATTATTAGAGATTAGAGAGTTTGCAGTGAAATGCGCATGGGCTGTAGCTGCAGTCAGGTTTCCATGCAGGGAAATGCTGTAACGCCTTGTGACTCCCTGTCCACTCAGTATATTCGTTTTGGGTCATCAGACCCTGGGCACAAAAGTACTGGCTGGAGTCCCTTGCAAGTCCAGGGGTTGGAGTATTTCCCTGATGAAGGGGGTTTTCCATCTTGACTGCAGTTGAGGCCTCCCATATTACTTCATCCAAAAACAAACATTGAGGGCTTCCCTGGTGGCGCAGTGGTTGAGAGTCCGCCTGCCGATGCAAGGGACACGGGTTCGTGCCCCGGTCCGGGAAGATCCCACATGCCGCGGAGCGGCTGGGCCCATGAGCCATGGCCGCTGAGCCTGTGCTCCTCAATGAAAGAGGCCACAACAGTGAGAGGCCTGCGTACCGCAAACAAACAAACAAACAAAACAAAAAAAACAAACATTGACAAAATGAACCATCTTGGTTAAGTCTTTGGAATTGAGATCGCACAATGGTCTTGAGACAGGCAGACTTTCTTTTTTCTTTTTTGGTATTAAAGTTAGTTTAAGTTTATTAGTTTAGTTAATACAAAGATGTCTTTAGAGTCATCAGCATTAAGTATAATACTTTTATTGTACCTAGGTTTACTGGAAGTCAAATAAGATCTTATCTCTGTTACAAAATTTGTCAGCAAGAAAATGAAATTGGTATGATGAAATTTTTATAAGTAAATTAAATATAAATGAGATTTTTTAGGTGAACTCTTTAGGAGTAATTATGTTTCATGGCCTGTCTACTTCAAAATAGTTGCCCCAGATTTTTAGTAACTTAAAACTTTAAAGTTTTGCTAAATTAAGTTAGATGATGAAAGTTTATTGATGACCTAGATCATTGTGAAACAGGAGGGGACGGGGCAGGGCACAACCTTTAAAAGAATGACATAGCCTGAGGACACGACATAAATGGATTAGAACAAAATAGGTCTAAGATGGCAGATGAGTCAACTTCCACTAGACCTTTAGCCTCAGTATACGAGACAGGCAGACCTTTAATTAAAGTTTCTGGCAGTGACTTCCCAGAACAGTAGGGTGGAGTTGTCAGCAGTAAGTTTTGTCAGAATTAGACTATAAAGGAAAGTAACAAGCAGAATCTAGGTGTTCCGGCCAAACCCTCCATTTCCCTAGTCGTCAGTTTCAAAGCAGGTACGACACACATTCCTACAGGGGTTGGGGGGGTTCTAGTTCCCATGAGTCTGCACCAAAAGGCCAGTATCGAAACCAGCAAACCCCAGAATGGGTAGAATAGGCAAGCGGTGGCAGGTGGATGCTGAGAGATGAAGCCCTTTCCAGCTGGAGAAAGGGTGTTTAGCAAGTGAACAAAAGTGGGGAGGCTTCGGGTGTGTTTGGAAGAATGGAAGGAGCCTTGTCCTGTAGCCACAAAGTCTGTGAAGGAAGACAGGAGTCTGGATACAATTCAGAGAGCTTGGAATGCAGGGTATGGCCTTTCTATTTATCATCACTACAACCTCTGGTTTTCTTCCCGGGTGTGGGAGTGATCCAGATAAGGACGGGGAGGGAAAAGCCTTGAGTAAGTTGCATTTCAGCCTGTGAAGTTAGTTTTCAAGTCCAGTGAACAGATCTCATAGTAACAGATCCCACAGTAATTTCTTTAGTGGTAATGTGTGCTCAGAGCTGAACTCAACCCCTGCTGGGGCCAGCGAACCTGGAGGGAGGGAGTGGATTCTTGGCCTCTTCTCATAGAGCCAGGATAAGGTGGAAACCTTGATACCTACTCAGGAAGGATTAGGTGGGGAGTGAAATGTGGGGGGCAGGAATGTGGGAGAAGGGAAGAGGATTAAAAAGGGGTGACTGCAGGGATTTTCAAGCTATTTTGAGCAGCAGAATTCCCTTCCCCCAGTGAAGCTTGCACAGAAGCCCAGTACAGGATTGATGAAGGCTGCTGCCCCGGGTGAGGTAAGAGGGTTCTGCTTCCTCCCCGTCCCCTGCCCCCGCGACCCCCTGTGGTCACTCGGCAGCGGCCGCTGACGGTCTCCGACAGCCCTTAGCGCAGCTGACAACCCACGGGTTTTCAGCTGGTTTTCCTCTTAGCAAAAGGAGCAACATTTTTAGAATTTTGAGCTTCAGTATTCTGTGATTTATTCAGCCTTAAAAAGGATGGAAATTCTGATACTTGCTACAGCATGGATGAAGCTTGAAGCCCTCACTCTACGTGAAATAAGCCAGTCACAAAAGGACAAATACTGTATGATTCTCGCGTAGGTTAGGTCCCTAAAGAAGCCAACTTCATAGAGACAGGAAGTAGAGGATGGTTGCCAGGGACTGGGAGGTTGTTTCATAGGGACAATCTCAGTTTGGGGAGATGACAAAGCTCTGGAGATGGATGGTGCTGATGATGGTCGCCCAACGATGTGAATACCGCAGAACTCTACACTTACCTGAGGATGGGAAATTGTATGTTATTTGTATTTTACCCCAATAAAACAAAACCTGTGGATGGGAGTTGGCGAAGAGTATAAGGGAGTGACGGCTCCAGTGTCACCTGAGAGCTCCCCTCCAGTGACATTTTCAGAACTGAAACTGATGACCCCAGGGCCCGCCTCATCTCAAGCTTCCCACCGCCCGGCTGCAGGGGCGCGGGGGTCCTCCGCGCTGTCAGCAGACCCGCACCCGGGCAAGAGGGGCGAGCGCCACCTAGAGGTGATGCACCCCGTGCAGCCCACGCCTGGGGCCAGGCTCAGACCGGCACAAACAGGACCCCATCGCCCCTCTGCCTTCTCTCTCTCTCTCTCTCTCTCTCTTTTTATCGGTTGTCGCAGGCTGGGGTAGGGAAAAATGGGAAATGACTACTTTTAAATGGGCAAGGGGTTTTTCAGAAGGTGATGAAATTGTTCTGCAAATAGATAGTGGTGATGGTTGTACAACATCGTGAATATGCTTTAGAACACCACCGAATTGTACACTTTAAGATTGTTTAAATGATGAATTTTATATTACGGAAATTATTTTTTATTGAGGTGAAATTCACATAACATAAAATTCAGCATTTTAAAGTGTACAATTCAGTGCCATTCAAAACACTTACAAAAAAATAGAAAAAATAATAAAAATAAATAAAACATTTACCAGGAATGTGAGGGAAGACTACACTCACATGTAACATGTGGAAAGAATGTCAGCCTTCCCCCTGTTCCTTCTCTTGCTTCTGCTATTGCTTTTCTCAAATTCTGTGCTGGATTTGGAGAAGGATCCCTGGGATTAAAACAACATCTGTTTCTAGCTGTCATTCGACTGGTAAGCCCCCAACACCCAGAGGTGGCATGTAGAGCCCCGTGTCTAGAACCCCGTCTGTCCTAGAACCGTTTTAAAGTCTCCCCACGAGAAGTCAGCAGTGCCTCCTGAGTGGTCAGGACACGGAGCTGGAGATTGAGGCTTGGGGGCTTCCTGGGCAGAGGGGGACAAGCCCTGCCTGCTGACAACTCATGTCCCTAAATTACAGACCTGCTACATGCAACCGGACGTGGCACACCATACAAATCATTCTCCAGAAATATTTAAAAATACAAAACCTTTTTTGAATGGCATTTTTTATTGAAGTATAGTTGATTTACAATGTTTCAGGTGTACAGAAAAGTGATTCAGTTATACATATATATATTCTTTTCTTAGACTCTTTTCCATTGTAGTTATTACAAGGTATTGAATACAGTTCCCTGTGCCATACAGTAGGTCCTTGTTGTTTATCTATTTTATATATAGTAGTGTGTATCTGTTACTCCCAAACTCCTAATTTATCCCTCCTCTCCTCCCCCTTTTGGTAATCATAAGTTTGTTTTCTACATCTGTGAATCTTTCTCTAGTTTGTAAATACGTTCAATTGTATCATATTTTAGATTCCACATATAAGTGATATCATATGATATTTGTCTTTCTCTGTCTGATTTACTTACTATGATCATCTCTAGGTCCATCCATGTTGCTGCAAATGGCATTATTTCATTCTTTTTTATGGCTGAGTAGTATTCCATTGCACATATGTACCACATCTTCTTTATCCATTCATCTGTCACTGAACACTTAGGTTGCTTCCATGTCTTGGCTATTGTGAATAGTGCTGCTATGAACATTGGGGTGCATGTAGCTTTTCGAATTAGAACTTTCATCTTTTCCAGATATATGCCCAGGAGTGGGATTGCTGGATCATACGGTAACTCTATTCCTGGTTTTTTAATTAGTAATACAAAACCTTTTTTAGACTAGTTGGGGTATATCCTATTTGAACAATCAAAATTTTTAAATATTTTAAGGGAAGCATTTTATTACTTTTAAGTTTACTGACTACTAGCAAATCACTGCCGCAGATTCTGTGCAGCAATTAGGACCCTCTGCTGCAGGTGCTAGAAAACCATGAGCCCTCTTGGCTTACGGAAAAGAAAAGATGGTGTGTTTTCTCATGTAACTAGGAAGCTGAATGGTAAGGCGGGCTGGAGTTGCCTCTTGAGATGGGCGCTCAGCTGATGCTCCCAGGATCCTACACTTTGTAATTTTTAAGCTCTTACAGAAAAAAGAAAAGTGCATGAACCATGCACATGTTGGGAAATAAAATTTATGTGCACTATTTACTCAGCAACAATGAAAAATGTACACAATGAGGCATCAATGTAAAACAATGCAATACAATGTAAAATGATAATTATTTAACATCAACAAAGAAAACAAAAACAAATACCCTCTGGAAGAGATCACTAACACCACAGTCAGTTCTGGAGCTCTCTACCCTGCTCTCATGATTTCTCCTCCTGAACTAAGGGCCACCGGACCCCACCTGTTGCCCACTGACTTGTCCCTGGGACTTATCTCCAAGTCTCCGTCTTGGCTTGGCTCCAAGACACTCAAAGGCTGGGGAGGTAGGAACTGACAGGGAGGGCAGTACGACAGGTATACGGTGTCTTAGCCTGGGTTCGTCAGAAAACACCTCCTGAGGCCAAAGCTAATAGGTCACTGTTTCATTAGGCATTATACTCCCAGGGGAGCAGGAAAGAGAGGCAGGGAAGGATGGAGAGCCACACCAGGATGCATGGCCCATCAACCTCCACTGAGTGCTTGTCACGTGGGACCATGTTCCCTGGGGCTGTAAATATAAACACGTTTCAGGGCAGCCGCTCCGGAAGAGAAGAATTATCCTTTGGCTCTGGTCCTGTGGGACATAACTTTCCCCACAGGTGTTAACCCTCCCACACTTTGGGCTGAGCAGGTGTGGGCACCTGGTGGGTCATGTAGCATCTCATGCAGCAGCACTGACTGGGAAGGGGACGCAGGGCACAGGCACAGGTGAGGCACAGGGGACTGTACCACGTGGAGTTGGTCAGAGCATGTGCAGTGCTGTGTCTCCTGGTGACTGGTCAGAACAGTGGCCAGAGGCCCCAGAGGAGGGTGAGGTCAAAATGTCGGATGTAAGAGCTGTGCGGCTCACAGAGCTCTCTAAAGAGAATTTGCTAGAGAAGTGACGAATGTGGGGTAAAGAAGGCACAGAACTGCCACGAGGATCAGAGGAGGGAGAGGGCAGGGGATGGCCAGGGAAGGTTTTAAGAAGAGGAGACAGAAGTGGCCCGGCATAAATTGTGGGCCAGACACTCCATCTGTCAAGGGGCTAGAACCAGACCCCAAAGCAGGGATAGCATTTTGGCAAGTCGATCTCTTTATTAAACTAAACATCCTTGTAATTTTGTTGTCAGTATTCATTTGTTTTGTGAAAACCTTTCCTCATAAGATAGAAGCCACAGTAAAACTCAGTTCAGCCCAGATGGAATTATTAGGAATTCCAAACCAGTGAAATCTGAATCACGTGCACACACAGAGCTGGGTCACGGGGACGCAGGGGCCCCAGGGGAGGCAGAACTCATGGTGGTGACCAAGTCAGGGGGAGCTGGACGAGATAAGAGTCTCAAGGGAGGAGCGTGCTGTGCCGAGCTGAGATGGGGGAGGTCAGGGATGGTTAGGAGGAAGCTGGGGGACACCCAGCCTGTGGAGGAAAAGGACCCAAAAGAGACGATGCTACAGACCCTCTTCTGGCAGGGAGAACTAGTAATTTTCTCTTAGAGATGACTTCAGGAGATATTCTAGCAGAGTGATCTAAATGAAACCAGATGAATACCAGGCCAAACAACTTTCTTTTGTGTCGCTGCTGTCCTCTCCAGGCCCCTAGGTGCCCATCAGATGGCTCCCAGCCCTTTTTTCTCCATCTCAGAGAGAGGCTGGGGTGAGGCTCTCAGCTCGAGGCAGACTACATCGACTGGCAATTTGGGAGTTTCTCAAAGGAACCCCAAGCTGAAACCCACAGCTAGGTCTGTTCCAGGTACACAGAGGTAAGGAGGCCCACCCGTATCCCTTGTGTAGAGTCCCCAGTGAGATCGCAGGGCCCCCGGGGAACCAGCATTTCTCGGCAGAGAGTGATAGGGGCGGCCACCCAGGGTTGTCTCTGGCGAGGCTGTGAGGAAGGTGGGGCTTATTTGGTGGTCCCTGGGCCACCTCTGCTGAGCCTCTTCCTAGAGTGACTGACCTTCCAGTTGGCTTGGAACTTTCCTGGTTTTAGTACCGAAAGTTTCACATCTCAGGAAACCCCTCAGATCTGGGGAAACGGGGACAGTTGGTCACCCTACCTGCTCCTCCTTTATTCCAGAAGTCCTTTGCTTTGTGAGCCCAGAGACTTGCCCTTCCCCTGGCAGCTCAAGGAGTCCCTCAAACTAATTAAAGGTATGGTTCACAGACTCCAATACCAACAAGGCCAGGGAGATAATACAAATGGGAGTTGTACATCATTTATCATTATTTATATTATTTATCATGGGTAGAAATGTCCAATTTGTTTCACAAAAGCTCCGTAAGCTGTGTTCGTTCAGCATCGTCTGTTTGCATATTAAACATGTATGATGACACACAGGATCGCCCTTGGGCTCCATGTTGGGAAGACAACCGAGAACAGTGGGATTGAAGTGCGCCCCTGTGGTAAGGGGTGACTGTAGGTTACTGCACGTGGGAATGGCAGTTCTGGGGGACCAGGCTTCCCGATTCTTCAAGAGAAGCTGGAATTTGCAAATGTTATGTGAAATCTGTTTTGAAATAGGGACGCACAATTGAATATTTTTAAAAACACAGTGTGACCCAACTTTGTTGGGGAAAACCAAAACACGTCCATGGGGTCACGTCTAGCCCACAGGCTATCCGTTTTCACACTATGGATTAAACTCCCTGAGCAGTTATTGCAATTTTCCTCCCTCCCCAACCCCTGAATTGTGACATTAGCACCTTGACGTTTTAGTCTTGTCTGCAGACATCTGCTAGTTTTCAGAAATGGTCACTGCAATGGCCCCGGAAGGCAAAGCCTCAGCCCTCACTCTACCGTGGGCTCTCCCACTGTGCTGTCCTTCCCTAGGGACAGCCGAGGATGCACCCACAGCCCCAGGGCACACCTGCTCTTTCGACCCTCCATTCATTCCTTCAAGAGCCATCAAAGGAACAAAAGGATGAGAAATGAATGATCCATCTTATCTCATGGGGGTGTTCCCATCACCAATCATCTCCCCCTCCCTACGTATCTGTAGAGATGCTGCAGAGCTGAGGCCAGCTCCTGGTGAGAGCACCCACCTCCCACTGAACAGGGAGGGTCATGCCTCCAGGGTAAGCAGCTCAACCGTCTGGAGAGAAATGATTTGAGGATGCAGCTAGGAATGTGGCATGGAGGAGACAATCTTCTCTGGATATTCTAGCTTAAGGTAGAAGGGAGCAAAAAGAAGACTTTGCACTTAAATGCAGTCAAGAGAGTTTCTTGTGGAAATGATCTCTGCTTGGGGTAGAAGGAACTATGTCCTCTAGCAAAATGGTACTTATCACCATCATCAACCCAGTCTGGGATTGCTCAGCTCAGGGGCCAATGTGATTGGCTAAACATCCGTGGCTGCTTTGTAAAAATAATCATTAAAGACTCATTTCAAAGATCACATCATAACAGGAAATTAGCTTATTATGCTGTGTTAACTGGGCTCTGCGTCTTATAACGGGGAGCCAGTAGTTACGTCATGATATTTAATGAGTTAGTCAAACCGGATCTAAAAAGCAAGGATCAACTTCCCATGGTTGTTAATCCATGCCCAGATCTGCGCACTGTCTTTGTTCATAAGAGGCTAAAACTTTCTGCCAAAATCCTCTTACTGGTCTAGGAAAAATGCCCCTGTGTGTGGTCAGCTGTCACTGAAGCCAGCCCTCCCTTTATGTATGTAGGGAAATGAGACCCAGAGACTTTCCCCCCAGTGCCCAGGTCCAGCAGGCATGTCCAGCAGCCCAGGTATTTTCTTGTAGGGTCAAAGGCCACTCAGCCCTGCAGACTGCCATTCCAGGCACGGTGCCCAAACACCCAAGATTAGATTGGATGACTACTTGGCCATTTTGTCAGCCTTCCCCTTAAATTTAGGCTTCCTCCTTCAATCTCCTTTGAACACATCAGCCTCTTTCTGTTACTACTTCAAATGCATTGCTGACAGACAAGATCTTCTCTTGGTATTTTTAAATATGTGATATAATTCCCTCACTTGCAAATAGCCTAATGTATCTTTTGGACTAATGATAGGTGATAGCCTGAGTGGGTCAAATATTTTAAGATTTATTTGAATTCAATGGATATTTCTGCATGGATAGGTTTGCATTTTATGCCACTATGACTGGAAAATTGAGTGAATGATAAATTGAACATCAGACGAGTAACAACAAACCAGGTCAAGCAACCTCAGTTCTGCGTTACTGTCACCTGCACGAAATGCAGCTTGAGAGAGAGCCAGGAAGTCATGGGGTCTGCTTTCGTCTGGAATAGGTCCCAGAGCCGAATCTGGTTTTCTCTCTCATCTTGTGTGCATGTATGTACACACCACACACACACACACACTACTATTCCCTTTATCAGGTGCTGAGTAAATACAGATACATTGAATGGATTCCGAGAGTTATCAAGCAGATATGTATCTGATTAATAAATCACACGGTAACTACACTTCATTACAAAACCCAAGAGCCATTCTTCAACGTGCCAGGTATTTACAGAGCACTGTGCTACGTGCTACGGTGAATTCAAAAACAAAAACAAACAAAAAGCACCGTTCTTGACCTTAAGGAGTTGGCAGCTGTATCAGTCAGGGTTTAACCAGAGGCAGAACCAGTAGGATGGATAGATAGATAGGTAGACAGATAGATGATGGATATTGGTCAGAAGATGGATGGACAGACAGATAGATAGAGGGATCCATGGATCTACTATAAGGAATTGGCTTATGCAATTGCTGGGGCTAGTTAAGCAGATCCAAAGTCTGTTAAGGCAGGTCATCAGGATGGCAAGATCAGGAATAGCTGAGACCCGTCGGGCACGGGCTGAAACCGCTGTCCAAAGGGCAGGATCTCTCCAACTGATTACGTAAGGCCTACCTAGGATAATTTCCCTAACTTAACAGTCAGGTGATTAAAGACTTCCGTTTCATCTGAAGTCTTCATCCCTTCACAGTCCTAGATGTGTGTTTGATGGAACATCTGGGAGAAGGGGTGTGTGCGCTACAGAAAGCCTGCAGCTCCCCTTCCCCCCTCTTAGGAGAGAGTCTCTTTCAGCCCAGTTTCTCATGTACTTGAAAGGAAATTCTGGGGCGTGTAACTTAGCCTGGTCAAGCAGACACGCCACAAAACCAGCATAAGACCACAGTCTAACAAAACAGAAAACAAAATATGAACACCCAAAACAAGACAGGAAATAGCTCAAGGCCACGGGCCTACCAAAATGAAAGGCGTCTAAAGTGGATGCGCGTACACACTGACGTGTCCGTTTGTGATCTAGTTTCCTCTGGTCCTTAAAGGAACAGGGGCCCCTCGGTCTGGCTGACGTGAGGGATGGAAGTGCCACAGTGTTAGCCACACTCAGAAGGCAACAGGCTCAATGAACTCCAGCTCGACCGTCTGGGATCCTTGCCGATGGGGAGCAGACGGTTGTCATTTTGTACAATAACAGTCACAAACTATATAGTGAAACATATTGAAAATGTCCACAATGGCTCCACTGGGCACGGTGAGATCTACCAAGCATGAATTTTTCTCAGCAAACTGCATCTCTTCCTGGTTGGAGCACGTCTGTCTTCAGTTTTGTGCTAGGCCAGGGATGGAGTGTTATTCTTCTGCTAATCGGCCCCTGCTGTTGATACCAAGGGTTGTTGAAACTTGTCTGTTGCTGAAACGTGAATCCAAAGACCAACTCTGGATGCCCGGGCCTTGGACACACCCACACCTGCGGCACGGCTGAAGGGAAATGGTACCACTGCATTCCTCGTGATTAAATCCTCTATCAGGTCATAGAGTTCAAACAAAACACTCAAAACAGGGAGGGGCAGGGAGAAACCACAGCTCTCCCAGCCCAGGATAATTATTTCTTAGCACACATTGGAGTATCCTTGGTGAGAAAGCATGGCGGCATTATTGGTTTGCCCGCTTGCAAGTTTTTGGAGCTCACCCTAACCTAATTAAGTGTCTGTTTACCCTTAGGCCTGGCACTCTCTCTGGGTGAAGCAACAGCTGGAACACTGCAAGCAGCCACATGAAGGGCAAGATATTTGTTGGTTGCTGCTGTTTTCAGCCTTGCCACAGTAAACAATGATGGGCTTAGCCCTATCGGCTCATTAAAAAAAATGTATCTTGAAAGATGCTAGCCTACACGTGTCACTGCTCATGGTCTGAGACAGTGGTGTGGGCTTGCTGAAGAATACAGGTTGGGGGAAGGTGCTGGAGCTGATCTGTTCCACCTGAATCAGAGGAGCCAGGTGGGTATTACATGTTTGGTCCTATTTAAGCAAATGTACAAAGCAGTGTCGTCAGCCTTATAGTGTATACAGGCAGCACCTCTAGGAATTCATTGACATGTGGATTTTTGCTGCACCCTCAGAGATTCTGAATCCGGTTTTGGGGGACACAGGACTCTGCATTCTTTTTAAGTTTTTTTTTTTTTTTTTTGATGTGGACCATTTTTAAAGTCGTTATTTAATTTGTTACAATATTGCTTCTGTTTTATGTTTTTGGTGTTTTGGCCACAAGGCATGTGGGATCTTAGCTCCCAGACCAGGGATCGAACCTGCACCCCCTGCATTGGAAGGCGAAGTCTTAACCACTGGACTGCCAGGGAAGTCCTGGAATCTGCATTTACAAGCATTTTACCATTTGATTCAGATGAAAATGGTTTGAGAAGTACTAGTTTAAAGAATAGAGAGTCGAGAATGTTAGAACTGCATATAATCCTGGAAGACTGTTTCTAATTTTAACATTTAGCAGCAAAGGGACAGGACCCATGAAAGCAAGCTATACAATCTTATTGAAAGACGCAAAACAAAAACCAAAAGAAACTGGGAGGTTTACCTTGTGTGTGATGGGAGACTTTATAATCATCAAAGAGAGAAAAAGAGAGAGAAGCAGAGACAGAGAGAGAGATTTACATACATAGAGTCATGAAAGGATGCACTCTAAAGTGGTATCTTCAGATAAGACTGAAGGGGAAACAGATGAGATTAGTAACCTTCTTCTTGGTTAGCTTTAGATTCTAGGCATCATGCATGAAGAGACTTTTGTCAAATTTTAATATGAGGGTTGTCTTTTCATCTTGTTTATGGTTTTTTTTTTTTTTTTTTTTTTTTGCTGGGCAAAAGCTTTTAAGTTTCAGTAGGTCCCATTTGTTTATTTTTGTTTTTATTTCCATTTCTCTAGGAGGTGAGGATCTTGCTGTGATTTATGTCATAGAATATTCTGCCTATGTTTTCCTCTAAGAGTATTATAGTGTCTGGCCTTACATTTAGATCTTTTTTTTAATTTTATTTTTTTATTTATTTTATTTTTGGCTATGTTGGATCTTCGTTTCTGTGCGAGGGCTTTCTCTAGTTGCGGCGAGCGGGGGCCACTCTTCATCGTGGTGCACGGGCCGCTCACTGTTGCAGCCTCTCTTGTTGCGGAGCACAGGATCCAGACGCGTAGGCTCAGCAGTTGTGGCTCACGGGCCTAGTTGCTCCGCGGCATGTGGGATTCTCCCAGACCAGGGCTCGAACCCATGTCCCCTGCATCGGCAGGCAGATCCTCAACCACTGCGCCACCAGGGAAGCCCCACATTTAGATCTTTAATTCAGTTTGAGTTTATTTTTGTGTATGGTGTTAGGAAGTGTGCTAATTTCATTCTTTTATATGTAGCTCTCCAATTTTCCCAGCACCACTTATTGAAGAGGCTGTCTTTTCTCCACTGTATACTCTTGCCTCCTTTATCAAAGATAAGGTGACCATATGTGCGTGGGTTTATCTCTGGGCTTTCTATCCTGTTCCATTGATCTATATTTCTGTTTTTGTGCCAGTACCATACTATCTTGATTACTGTAGCTTTGTAGTATAGTCTGAAGTCAGAATGGGAGAAAATATTTTAAAACAAAGCAACTGACAAAGGATTAATCTCCAAAATATACAAGCAGCTCATGCAGCTCAATATCGAAAAAACAAACAACCCAATCCAAAAATGGACAGAAGACCTAAATAGACATTTCTCTGATGAAGATATACAGATTGCCAACAAACACATGAAAGGATGCTCAACATCACTAATCATTAGAGAAATGCAAATCAAAACTACAATGAGGTATCACCTCACACCAGTCAGAATGGCCATCATCAAAAAATCTACAAACAAGAAATGCTGGAGAGGGTGTGGAGAAAAGGGAACCCTCCTGCACTGTTGGTGGGAATGTAAATTGATACAGCCACTATGGAGATTCCTTAGAAAACTAAAAATAGAACTACCATATGACCCAGCAATCCCACTACTGGGCATATACTCTGAGAAAAACATAATTCAAAAAGAGTCATGTACCAAAATGTTCATTGCAGCTCTATTTACAATAGCCAGGACATGGAAGCAACCTAAGTGTCCATCAACAGATGAATGGATAAAGAAGATGTGGCATACATATACAATGGAATATTACTCAGCCATAAAAAGAAACGAAACTGAGCTATTTGTAGTGAGGTTGATGGAACTAGAGTCTGTCATACAGAGTGAAGTAAGTCAGGAAAAGAAAAACAAATACCATATGCTAACACATATATATGGAATCTAAAAAAAAAATGGTTCTGATGAACCTAGGGGCAGGACAGGAATAAAGACACAGACGTAGAGAATGGACTTGAGGACATGGGGAGGGAGAAGGGTAAGCTGGAACGAAGTGAGAGAGTAACATTGACATATATACACTACCAAATGTAAAATAGATAGTGGGAAGCAGCTGCATAGCACAGGGAGATCAGCTCAGTGCTTTGTGACCACCTAGAGGGGTGGGATAGGGAGGATGGGAGGGAGGGAGATGCAAGAGGGAGGGGATATGGGGATGTATGTATACATATAGCAGATTCACTTTGTTACACAGCAGAAACTAACACAACACTGTAAAGCAATTATACTCCAATAAAAATGTTTAAAAAATATTTTTAATATGATTGAAAACCAGTGACAGGGGTGGAGAGGGGTCTGGAGACCATTATACTTTCCCCGTTAGGATGTGTGAGAATGAAAAGAGACAACCCAAGGAGAACACATAGCAAGCACTCAATAAAGATTCACTTAAATTGGTTCAAAGAAACTACAAGTTTAACCTGGAGGAGAGAGAACATTAGAGAGAGACCCAGTCACAGTTTTCTAACATTTGAAGAATCTTCTGTCCACTTTGAGTGTGGTTGCAGGACAGTAGGTTGCAAGTTCATAGAGGGAAGGATTTCCAAACCTACAGCGACTTCCCACCCTTGCCTCCATCCCCATCACTAACAGGGCTCCTATGGCGATGGCCTGTCAAGGCTGTTTCATGGGAGGTGGACAAGCCTGGTTTGGAAGGTACCTTCCAAGTCAATCTTCACATCACTGTGAATCAAGTCAAAATAAGCTAGGTGATTGGAAAGCAGGTCACAGATTGGACTGGAAAGCAGGCCACCCCATACTTATCCATTCCACGTCAAGGTTTGTTGACTTGCCTCAGATGGTTCTTGTCACTCTGATAGTAAGCTAGTTAACATACACTATGGTATAAGTTAGAACCTGAATATTATATATGGGATTTTTTAAATCAAAGGTCCAAAATAATTTATTAATTGGGTGGGTTTGCAACTAAAAGGATAATGAAAAGATAGCCCTGTAAAGAGTTTGGAGTGCATTTACTTCCCAATGTCAAGAGAAATCATGATAGGAAAGCACTAGAGAAACAGTAGTTACGGGTGACTGACAGGTTGTCTGTGTCACATCAGTCTGTCAGTTTTCTCTAGAAATTGGGAAACAATGCAGTGGGGTAGAGTGGAAAGAGCTGCAATTTTTAGGATCAGTTCAAACCCGGGCTCTGTCATAGGTCAGTGAGTAGTGAGTCACCATGAGAGACTCCCTGTCACTTTCCTTATCTGCCAAATAGGAATGATACTAGTTAATGAAGGAAAAATGAGACAACGCTCACATCAACTACCCAGGCCATCAAGAGACACTTACTAAACACTAATTTCTCTCTATTCTCTTTTTTTGATAGTACATTCCTGCCCACCCCTATTTTCCCAGGAAATCAAAGTGTAAGATGGCGATGCCTTCGTCTGATCCCCAAGCACCCCTTCCTCTGTGCTTGCCAGGGCTCTGCGGCAGTGGCAGTCGGGACGGGTAAAACAGATACATCATGCAGTTCAGCTGTACACCCATGGGAGAGACAGACACGAGGCTATCTTTCGACTCCCATAGCTTGTATAATTGGGGTAGGCATGCATGATTTATACTCACATACAGATCCCACGTTCAGTTTAGAAAGGGTTGTTTTAACATTTCTAAAATTATTACACAAGTAAAGCCTATTCTTGGATAAAAATTTTAAACTATCAAAAAGCAAACAAGATGAAGTAAAACTCACCGATAATTATACCACCTAGAGAGAATTACTTTTAACATTAAGTAGGTATCCTTTGATATATATATGTATAAATAGAAATATAGTATCTAAACAGGTATATGACAATATCTGCAATCTAATTATACATGTACTATTTGATATGTATCCTGACTTAAAAATACAGGGAACCAGAAGTACAAACAATTCTGTCTCTGGGAAAATGTAATCTTTAAAAAAATTTTTTATTTTATATTGGAGTACAGTTGATTTACAACGTTGTGTTAGTTTCAGGTGTACAGCAAAGTGATTCAGTTCCACACATACATATATCTATTCTTTTTGGGAAAATGTAACCTTAATGATACCTATTATCTCTCCATTAAGTGCCAAATCTGAGTAATGATTTTCAATAGGGAGAGAACAGAGAAAAATTACTATGTGTCCTTTCTGTAGCCCAAGGGTTCTTTTTTCCCCCTTATAGAATGTGGTTTCTTCTTACTGGCCAGACTGTAGTAGGGCTAGAATTTTTGAGTCTAGAAATAGTGGAAAGTAGGCTTCCAATCAACAGTTTATGGTATTTTTATTCCAGGAACTTCCTTCCTGGCTCTCTCTGAAGACAGAACAGAATTTCAATGTTCACTAGGAGTGTTTAAGAACATATGAGAGCCCCAAAGGAGATGGTTCAGGGTATTATGTAGAATGCCAGGAGGCCATCTGCCTCCAAATATGCTGCAATGGCTGACAACAAGGAATAACCATTTACACGATGGATAGGCAAATAAAATGTCATGACAACGTGGAGAAAGCCCTGTGCGCTCGGTGAAAAATGTTGTCAGAGATAAATAAGACAGGCTGATTCATGGAGCCCCTCGTATTTTAGCCATAAAGATGGGCTTAGTGACCAGGATAATTAACTGTCCGTGTTTGTGACTAATCATCTGATAGTATATGGGCATATATCCTGTGAGGTGAATATTTTATATACTTAAACTTATTAAAACAGCTTGGGTGAGTAGATTCCTTCATGCAGTGTTAAAGCATTATTCTGTATCCAGGAAAGCAAACATCTTCTGGCTATTGTGTGAGCAGATGGGAAATGCTGAGAAAATCTGGAGATCAGAGACAACTTGGCAACTATAATACCCCCATTAAATTGGTTTATACAATGATGGATACTCACAATAAACTAACAAGGTGTTTTCTGGTGTTGCCAGAACTTGCTTTTCTGGTACTTCAATTATAAAAGAGGTACACATATTCTGTAGATTTGTCTTTGGGTGTGTACTATAAAGGGAGAGAAAGAATAAGGGAACTCAAAGGTCCTCGCATAATTCTGAGGTCATCTTTGCCCTGATTACAAGTCACCCTTTCATCTGCCTTTTGCTGCCCAGCCTTCCTGCTACTCTTACTCAAGGAAGTGGTGCTGTACCCAGCATTCAACTTCTGAAACCAATCATTTAATTCTTATTAATTATTAAAAGAACAGAACTGTGTCATTCTTAAAGATAAGAACTGCTTTAGGGCTTCCCTGGTGGCGCAGTGGTTGGGAGTCTGCCTGCCGATGCAGGGGACACGGGTTCGTGCCCCGGTCCGGGAGGATCCCACATGCCGCGGAGTGGCTGGGCCCGTGAGCCATGGCCGCTGAGCCTGTGCGTCCGGAGCCTGTGCTCCGCAACGGGAGAGGTCACAACAGTGAGAGGCCCGCGTACCACAAAAAAAAAAAAAAAAAAAGAACTGCTTTAGAACAAATTTGTCCATTTCTAGAGCATACCTCCAGTGGACCTCTTATGTTTAACTATCTAATCAGAGGTCCAAGGTATCAAAGGTTGCTGATGAGGTCTAATATGATCAATACTATTATATTCCATTTCAAAGGTTAATCCTAGATGGAAGCCAAATGCCCTCTGCAATACATTCCATTGAGTAGAAAACGTTAATAACTACATTGATTCTACCTTTATATCAAGCCATTAACTTAGCTGACCCTTCAAAAGGATCATTTGTATTGAAATGACCAGTTTCAGAGAGTGACGCTGGCACAACTTAAAAACCATCAATGGATATGAGAGATTTTGGAGAATCCAGGGTTGATTCCTAAATAATCATGACCCTGCTTTATTTTATACAGAACTTAGCAAATCATGAACCTTTGGTTCCGTCCTAGCTGCACAGAGCCAAGAAGGAAGTTACTGCTTAAATATCTGCGTTTGGAAGTTAAAAAGATTATACACGGTTACTAGAATCCACCTTCCAACATTTCTGAGGGTCACACCTCCAACACCTCTAAAGGTGGCACCTGACTAGAATCTGCATTCAATGAGGGGAACATAGAATTCCCAGGCTACTGGAAATCTTACATAATAAACAATTATAAATTAAATGAGAATTAGGATTTTGGAAGAATGGCATTCCTTAATAGAACACTTTCTGATTGGACATTTGAGTATATTCTCTGGCTTCTTTAAGGGAAATCAACCATGCACCATCGTGCACAGACACCAGCTCTGGCCAGTGGTTCACCAGTCACTGCTAGAATGAGGCTCAGTAGTTAGGGATTTCAGACATTTTTCTGCCACTGGGCACTTTTGCACTTTCAGGGGATAGACGGGAGAAACAAAATGTTGATTTGCCGCTGTATAAACTGCCAAATAAGAGTCGTGACATTTTATCCAGCCTGCTTTGTGAAGATGCCTGCAAACCCTATAGAGATACTGCCAGCTTAGTCCTGGGTCTCCACCCCATGACTCTGCAATTATTCCTTCCCCCTCATGGCTGGAGCCAGGCCATCCTCACCAGCAGGTTTAGCAATGTGCTCCATCCTCAGAATCAATTTTAGTGTGAGGTAGGAAGCATTAGGCCAGTTTCCTAAGGTGATGTTCTACGTAAATAGATAGATAGGTAGATAGATAGATGATAGATAGATAGATACCAGATGAATGACAGATGGTGGATAGATAGATAGATGATAGACAGATACCAGATGAACAATAGATGATGGATAGATAGATAGATGCCAGATGAATGATAATGGATATAGATAGATAGATAGATGGATAGATAGGTAGATAGAAAGGTAGATGGATAGATAGATAGGTAGATGGACAGATAGGCAGATATAGGTAGGTAGAAAGGTAAGGATATGTGTGTATGTACATTTTGCTGCTTGCTGCTAGTTTGCCCTGATGTTGTGGTACCTCAGGTACACTAAGCAAGCTTCTCTCTTAGCCTTACTTTAAGGTGCCTGTCTAGGATCTCAGGGCCCTGCTAGTTCTGGGTCTCTACTTGGATCTCATTAGGCCTTCTCCTGGGACCAGAGCTTGCAGCCTGTTGACTGTCCGATGTACTGACTACTGACCAGGAAACTTCCAGTACTGCACACCAGAGCATCTTCCTTTCATGAGCACTTTTTTTTTTAACATCTTTATTGGAGTATAATTGTTTTACAGTGCTGTGTTAGTTTCTGCTGTATAACAAAGTGAACCAGCTATGTGCATACGTATATCCCCATATCCCCCCCCCTTGCGTCTCCCTCTCACACTCCCTATCCCACCCCTCTAGGTGGTCACAAAGCACTGAGCTGATCTTCCTGTGCTATGTGGCTGTTTCCCACTAGCTACCTGTTTTACATTTGGTAGTGTATATATGTCCATGCCACTCTCTCACTTCGTCCCAGCTTACCCTTCCCCCTCCCCGTGTCCTCAAGTCCATTCTCTACGTCTGTGTCTTTATTCCTGTCCTGCCCCTAGGTTCATCAGAACCATTTTTTTTTTTTTTAGATTCCATATATATGTGTTAGTGTACGGTATTTTTCTCTTTCTGACTTACTTCACTCTGTATGACAGACTCTAGGTCCATCCACCTCACTATAAATAACTCAATTTCGTTTTTTTTAATTGCTGAATAATATTCCATTGTATATATGTGCCACATCTTCTTTATCCATTCATCTGTTGATGGAAACTTAGGGTGCTTCTATGTCCTGGCTATTGTAGATAGTGCTGCAACGAACATTGTGGTACATGTCTCTTTTTGAATTATGGTTTTCTCAGGGTATATGCCCAGTAGTGGGATTGCTGGGTCATATGGTAGTTCTATTTTTAGTTTTTGAAGGAACCTCTATACTGTTCTCCATAGTGGCTGTACCAACTTACATTCCCACCAAGAGTGCAAGGGGTTCCATTTTCTCCACACCCTCTCCAGCATTTATTGTTTGTAGATTTTTTGATGATGGCCATTCTGACTGGTGTGAGGTGATACCTCATTGTAGTTTTGATTTGCATTTCTCTAATGATGAGTGATGTTGAGCATCTTTTCATGTTTTTGTTGGCAATCTGTATATCTTCTTTGGAGAAATGTCTATTTACGTCTTCCGCACATTTTTGGATTGGGTTGTTTGTTTTTTTAATATTGAGCTGCTTGTATATTTTGGAGACTAATCCTTTGTCAGTTGCTTTGTTTGAAAATATTTTCTCCCATTCTGAGGATTGTCTTCTCATCTTGTTTATGGTTTCCTTTGCTGTGCAAAACCTTTTAAGTTTCATTAGGTCCCATTTGTTTATTTTTGTTTTTATTTCCATTTCTCTAGGAGGTGGGTCAAAAAGGATCTTGCTGTGATTTATGTCATAGAGTGTTCTGCCTATGTTTTCCTCTAAGAGTTTTATATAGTGTCTGGCCTTACATTTAGGTCTTTAAATCCATTTTGAGTTTATTTTTGTGTATGGTGTTAGGAAGTGTTCTAATTTCATTCTTTTACATGTAGCTGTCCAATTTTCCCAGCACCACTTATTGAAGAGGCTGGCTTTTCTCCATTGTATACTCTTGCCTCCTTTATCAAAGATAAGCTGACCATATGTGTGTGGGTTTATCTCTGGGCTTTCTATCCTGTTCCATTGATCTATATTTCTGTTTTTGTGCCAGTACCACACTGTCTTGATTACTATAGCTTTGTAGAGTAGTCTGAAGTCTGGGAACTTGATTCCTCCAGCTCTGTTTTTCTTTCTCAAGATTGTTTTGGCTATTTGGGGTCTTTTGTGTTTCCGTACAAATTATGCAATTTTTTGTTCTAGTTCTGTGAAAAATGCCATTGGCAGTTTGATAGGGATTGCATTGAATCTGTAGATTGCTTTGTGTAGTAGTCATTTTCACAATGTTGATTCTTCCAATCCAAGAACATAGTATATCTCTCCATCTATTTGTATCATCTTTAATTTCTTTCATCAGTGTCATATAGGTCATATAGCTTTCTGCATTCAGTTCGTCTACTTAGGTAGGTTTATTCCTAGGTATCTTATTCTTTTTGTTGCAGTGGTAAATGGGAGTGTTTCCTTAATTTCTCTTTCAGATTTTTCATCCTTAGTGTACAGGAATGCAAGATATTTATGTGCATTAATTTTGTATCCTGCTACTTTACCAAATTCATTGATTAGCTCTAGTAGTTTTCTGGTAGCATCTTTAGGATTCTCTATGTATAGTATCATGTCATCTGCAAACAGTGACAGTTTTACTTCTTTTCTGATTTGGATTCCTTTTATTTCTTTTTCTTCTCTGATTGCTGTGGCTAAAACTTCTAAAACTATGTTGAATAAAAGTGGTGAGAGGGGCAACCTTGTCTTGTTCCTGATCTTAGAGGAAATGGTTTCAGTTTTTAACCATTGAGAATGACGTCAGCTGTGGGTTTGTCATACATGGCCTTTATCAGGTTGAGGTAGGTTCCCTCTATGCCTACTATCTGGAGAGTTTTTATCATAAATGGGTGTTGAATTTTGTCAAAATCTTTTTTCTGCATCTATTGAGATTATCATATGGTTTTCACCCTTCAGTTTGTTAATATGTCATTGTCATTTGTTTCTACATATTTTTTGATTCCCTCTTTGATTTCTTCAGTGATCTCTTGCTTATTAAGTATTGTATTGTTTAACCTCCATGTGTTTGTATTTTTTACAGATTTCTTCCTGTAATTGATATCTAGTCTCATAGCATTGTGGTCAGAAAAGATACTTGATACAATTTCAATTTCTTAAATTTACCAAGGCTTGACTTGTGACCCAAGATATGATCTATCCTGGAGAGTGTTCCATGAGCACTTGAGAAGAAAGTTTATTCTGTTGTTTTTGGATGGAATGTCCTATAAATCTCAATTAAGTCCATCTTGTTTAATGTATCATTTAAAGCTTGTGTTTCCTTATTTATTTTCATTTTGGATGATCTGTCCATTGGTGAAAGTGAGGTGTTAAAGTCCCCCTACTATGATTGTGTTACTGTCGATTTCCCCTTTTATGGCTGTTAGCATTTGCCTTATGTATTGAGGTGCTCCTATGTTGGGTGCATAAATATTTACAGTTGTTATATCTTCTTCTTGGATTGATCCCTTGATCATTATGTAGTGTCCTTCTTTGTCTCTCGTAATAGTCTTTATTTTAAAGTCTATTTTTTCATATGAGAATTGCTACTCCAGCTTTCTTTTGATTTCCATTTGCATGGACTATCTTTTCCCATTCCCTCACTTTCAGTCTGTATGTGTCCCTAGTACTGAAGTGGGTCTCTTGTAGACAGCATATATATGGGTCTTGTTTTTGTATCCATTCAGCCAGTCTATGTCTTTTGGTTGGAGCATTTAATCCATTTACATTTAAGGTAGTTATCAATATGTATGTTCCTATTACCATTTTCTTAATTGTTTTGAGTTTGTTTTTGTAGGTCTTTTCCTTCTCCTGTGTTTCCTGCCTAGAGAAGTTCCTTTAGCATTTGTTTTGTTTTGTTTTGTTTTGTTTTGCGGTACGCGGGCCTCTCACTGCTGTGGCCCCTCCCGCTGCGGAGCACAGGCTCCGGACGCGCAGGCCCAGTGGCCACGGCCCACAGGCCCAGCCGCTCCGTGGCATGTGGGATCCTCCCGGACAGAAGCACGAACCTGCGTCCCCTGCATCGGCAGGCGGACTCTCAACCACTGCGCCACCAGGGAAGCCCAGCATTTGTTTTAAAGCTGGTTTGGTGGTGCTGAATTCTCTTAACTTTTGCTTATTTGTAAAGGTTTTAATTTCTCCATCAAATCTGAATGAGATCCTTGTTGGGTAGAGTAATCTTGGTTGTAGGTTTTTCCCTTTCATCACTTTAAATATGTCCTGCCACTCCCTTCTGGCTTGCAGAGTTTCTGCTGAAAAGTCAACTCTTAACCTTATGGGGATTCCCTTGTATGTTATTTGTTGCTTCTCCCTTGCTGCTTTTAATATTTTTTCTTTGTATTTAATTTTTGATAGTTTGATTAATATGTGTCTTGGCATGTTTCTCTTTGGGTTTATCCTGTATGGTACTCTCTGTGCTCCCTGGACTTGATTATTTCCTTTCCCATGTTAGGGAAGTTTTTGACTATAATCTCTTCAAATATTTTCCCAGTCCCTTTCTTTTTCTCTTCTTCTTCTGGGACCCCTATAATTTGAATGTTGGTGTGTTTAATGTTGTCCAAGAGGTCTCTGAGACTGTCCTTAATTCTTTTCATTCTTTTTTTTTTCTTTATTCTGCTCCCTGGCAGTTATTTCCACCATTTTATCTTCCAGCTCACTTATCCGTTCTTCTGCCTCAGTTATTTTGTTATTGATTCCTTCTAGAGTATTCTTAATTTCAGTAATTGTGTTGCTCATCACTGGTTATTTGCTCTTTAGTTCTCATAGATCCTTGTTAAATGTTTCTTGTATTTTCTCTATTCTGTTTCTGAGGCTTGGATCATCTTTACTATCAGTACTCTGAATTATTTTTCAGGTAGGTTGCCTATTTTGTCTTCATTTGTTTGGTCTTGTAGGTTTTTACCTTGCTCCTTGGTCTGTAACATATTTTTTTGTCATTTCTTTTTTCTTTCTTTTTTTTTTTTTTTTTTTGATGTGTGGTGCTGTATTGTCTTACTGGTTGTTTGTCCCGAGACGTCCAGCACTGGAGTTTGCAGGCAGTTGGACAGAGCTGGGTTTTGGTGCTGAGATGAGGACCTCTGGGTGGCCTCACTCTGATAGATATTCCCTGGGGTCTGAGGTTCTCTGTTAGTCCAGCGGTTTGGACTCAGAACTCCCACCACAGGAGCTCGCGCCTGACCTCTGGCTTGGGCACAAAGATCCTGCAAGCTTTGTGGCATGGTAAAAAAAAAAAAAGGAAGAAAGAAAGAAAAAAGCAGTACAGTATCAAAGAATTAAAAATAAAATAAAATTAGAAAGATAAAAAATATATTATGAAAAATAAAAATAAAATTGAAACAACTGCAACAAGGTAGAATAAAACCACAACAGAAAAAAGAGAAAAAAAGGGGGTGGGTGAACAAGCCAAAAGGAGAGATCACTAACAAAGTATAAAGAATAAAATAAAATTAGAAAAAACAAAAGATTTATTAGGAAAAATAAAAATATAAAAGAATCAACAATAATGAATCAACAAGGTAAAACAGAACCCCAATCTAAAAGAGGAAAAAAGAAAAAAAAAAAAAAAGCCTTGGCTATAGGGGCGGGGTTTAGGTGAGGGGTGGAACTTAGGCAGGGGCAGGGTTTAGGGTGCAGTAGGACCTAGGTGGGTGGGGGCATGACGTTTCAGCATGGGGCAGGGCCTAGGTGGGGGGACGTTCAAGTGTGGGGCGGTGCCTCTGCTTAGGACCTGCGCAAGGGGAGAGGCAGCGCGTGGAAGGACGGCCTCCAGAGTGTGGAGTTCCGGAGTTTGGAGGCAGGGCCCTGGGTGAGGGTGTGTGGGCAGGGTTTAGGCCCAGCTCGTTGGAGGGGGTCTCAGAAGGGGTCTCCGCATGTAGAGGTGGGGCCCCGTGTGGGGGGGATAGGGGCGGGGCTTGGACTCTGCACAGGAGGGAGGCTCCGAGGGCAGAGGATTAGGCCCTGGAGCCCAATACGTTCCCTGGTGCCTAAGTGGACAGGGAAAGCGCTGGCCCCATTCCCCTCCGTTCCTTTGCATCCCGCCCCCACCGTCTCCCCCAGGGCCTCCCCCATAGCCACTGGACCCCTAAGCGTGGGTGGGTCCCGCTGGGTGTAGGAACTCCTCCCCTCCCCCAGCCGCCCCTCAGGGGTGCCAGTCCCGGAGGTCTGGCCTTTACTTTTGCTCCCCCTTCCCTCCCCCGCACTCCCTCAGGACCCGCGTGGCTGGAGGGGGCCTCGGTGGGCAGAGGATCAGGCCTGGGATCTCAGCAGGCTCCCCGGGGCCCAACTGGGCAGGGGAAACCTGGCCACACTCCCTTTTGATCCTCTCCCCTCCCAATGGTCCCCCAATTTCCCCCTTCGGGAGTGGGATCCCTTCCCCTCAGGGGCGCCAGTCCCATCCCACCTCCACTTCTCCTCCCCCTTCACTCTCTCTGCACCCCAAGTCCTACCCGGTCGCTGGGCATTCCTCCCGTCCCCTCAGGTGTCCGTGGTCCCCCACCGGTGCTGGGTAGGTGCCCTAGTTGTGCGGAGACACGAATTCCGTGTCCTCCTCATCCGCCATCTTGACTCCGCCCCTGTGAGCACTTCTTATGAGGAGACTCTGGCTTCTCTGCTGGAAACCATTTGAACCTTGTGCTCACAGTGAGCACTGATGGCTGTACCTAGTGGACAGTCTGTCTTTCCCATCAGACCACCATATACTCAGCTGGTTCCATTCATCTGGGCACCCTGCTGAGTCTGGTTCCATTACTTAGCCATTTTCCACCTCCAAGATTAGCACTTTAGAAAATATTACTAGAAAGTCACTGGGAATAAGAGTTGCCAGATTTAGCAAATAAAAGTAGAGGAGGCCCAGTTAAATTTGAATTTCAGGCAAACAATGCATACATTTTTAGTATAAATATGCCCTACGCAATTCTAAAAAGTTCTTCATTGTTTATGTAAAGTCCACATTTATCTGGGTGTCTGGTGATTGATCTGGCAACCATTGTTGGAATGCCAGGTTGAGTTCATAAATGCCTTCTGAAGATGGCAACCACTGGAGTCTCTCCTGTTACTAACGTTTTCTTGTTGAACTCGGCTCCACCGGCCTCCTCGTAACCTCCTGCAGGAAGAACGTGGTCTGCCTGCCTGTTAGCTATTGCTACCCTGGGGAAGAAATCTTTGTTCTTCAAAACTTATCTTGTTTTTGGATTTGTTTGTGTTCTTTGAAATTAACAAGATTCTCAAGATCTTTGTCTGAAGGAACCATTGTCCACTGTGGTTTGATGTTTCTTAGGAATCCCCTCTGCTCAAGGAATTCCAACCATATTCCAGCTCCTTTGCTGTGTCTCTGGGCTTCAGGGTGTTGGAAAAAGGAATGCTCTAGCTCTCTTTCCCACTTTGGACAAAATGTGAGCATCCTTTGGCTATTCAGTCTGAAACCCATCATGTCCTCCCTTGTATTGGTTTTCTCTGGCCACCTTTTCCACTAGTCTCAACTCTGTTCTTTTGTCACTGTCAGTTCTACAGGCAATTTTATTTGTTGTCCTGCTTCTCCCAAGGCCATGGTTCTGAACTCTTTCTGTAAGCTGCAATAACATAGAGACGTTTGAGAAAAGAGATACGCCTGATCCCCAAAGATACTATGTAATTGGTATAGCATGGGCCCCAGGCACTGACAGGTGTAAAAGCTCCCCAGGTGATTGTAACATGCAGTGGAATGTGGAAACCCTGCCTTAAGTCATCATTTCAGAATGAGGATTCCCAGGTGCACTTGCAGTCCAGGTATCAGGGCAGCCTGCTGATCCAGCACGTTACAGCCAGCACATTCCCATTTGAGCATGATCACTCCCCCCACAATGCCATTACAAGTGATTTCTTTCTTTTTTTTTTTTTTTTGCGGTACGCGGGCCTCTCACTGTCGTGGCCTCTCCCATTGCAGAGCACAGGCTCCGGACGCACAGGCTCAGTGGCCATGGCTCACGGGCCCAGCCACTCCACGGCACATGGGATCCTCCCGGACCAGGGCACGAACCCGTGTCTCCTGAATTGGCAGGCGGACTCTCAACCACTGCGCCACCAGGGAAGCCCTACAAGTGATTTCTGACGATATTGGCAAACATCGTCAAATCCATCCCAACAGAACAAAAGCAGAAAATGATAGAACTACAATCCTTTAGCATTTTTCAGTAAAATCCTGTGCAATTTGGGTACACTTGTTCAAGCTTTTGGTATTGACTAAACAATCCATATCTGCACTTGCAATTCAAGACTGGGCTTGCATAGTCAAAACAGAATGGAAAATAAGATACCTAATCCTATAGTAGTCATTACATTCTAAATTGTATTTAATTATATATTAACTAAAATTAAATCTTTATAGTTCAATTCACAGTTCTCTATTGTACTATATTGTTTTCTATTTCAGTCTCGCTCACTTTCTGCCATTTAAAAATATTTCTCTTCAAATTGGTCCACCAAAATTAATTCATGATTTCCCAGGCTCGTTGACCTTTTCATCTAATCCACGGAGCATTTCTCTTTACACAGGGCTCTTTTATAACTTTCAACAGCCTCAAACACTTATGGAAATATTCTTCTGCCTGCCCATAAAGAGAGGCGGAGAAAATTCCTAGAGATAACCTGCTCTCAACCCAGCTGTTCCCTCGAGTCTCCTTGCCAACCATGATTAGGGACGACTTTCTCCCCCTCTATATACAGTTATTCAAGTAATAAGTTCCCAGTCCCATCCACTGCACATGTCTCCACTCCTTTCTGCTTCTGAGGCTGAAGGATTTCTGGGCAGTTGACTACTGCATAATACCGGTTTTGTTTACCAAATATGGGGGAAATATTGGCAGGCAGGCAGGCAGGCAGGAAGTATGGAAAGAAGGAAAAGAAAGAAAGAAAGAAAGAAAGAAAGAAAGAAAAGAAAGAAAGAAAGAAAGAAAGAAAGAAAGAAAGAAAGAAAGAAGAAAAGAAAGAGAAAGAAAGAAGGAAAGGGATAAAGAAAGGAAGGAAGGAAAGGAAGGAGGAAAGAAATTTATTTAGCAAAACCTGAAAATGAATAATAAACAGTAAAAATAAAATGCAGTTTTTAATGACATCTTATATTCCAGCCCTAGAATTTTAGCATTTTCCAGAAATGCGTTTGGGTTGAGATACCTAGAATTATCAATGTCCCTTATCTGAAACATTAAAAACCTCTTTCAGTTTCACTAAGAAAAGTAATGTGTCTTCCAACGAATTAGCCAAAAGCTAAAATTCCAGCCCATTACACACAGTCTTTGCCATACAAGTGTAAATTCAAAACAGAAATGGCTATCATTCTACACTCACATTTTCAAGCCAATGCATAGCACAAAAAAGATATTCAGTGTTTTTGAATGAAAAAAAAAACTGATTATATCTTACCATCACTATTTCTTCCAATCCACCCTCTAGATGCTCAAAGACATCCTTCCATGGGTTGCCCCTTTCTTAACCCGGTCACTTCAACTTAGATCCTCAGAGAATTTATTGGATTTTCCCATGCACTGTCCCTTTCCTTTCTGATTTTCCTCTAGAGAATACCTGCGCCATTGTATGCAGTCCTGTTGACCAAGGATTTCTGCTCTATTCTGACCAAGGATAGAATACAAACTAAGCCAGGGCAATCAGACTCTGTTCTTTTGGTAATTTGAGATTTGAGAGGGGTGAAATCATTGCTATTCTGGCCAACCTAACCTCCACAACACATCCCAAGATCTTGAAGCAAAGTTTATTTCAGGCCAGCTCTGGTGAACTAGCCGGCCTGATCTAGCTTGCTGCTCTTAATCAGGAGGAGCTATTATTGTTTTCAACACCACCCTTAGGTTTGAACTCCCCACAAATGAAGTCAGTTCCTTTGGAGAGCTTTAGAGTTCTCTTCTTACTGCTTGCTTCTCCCCATGGACAAAACATCTAAGCCACTACTCTGCATGCTGGCTGGGAGAGCTCTCTGGTCTTCTTGACTTTCCCCTCCTGATGTAGAATCTTTATTATCAAGGTGGAGTGAGACAGTCAGGGCCCCAGGATTTTCAGTCTGCCCTGCCTATGGTAGAGCATCCATTCTCTGAGTGTGGGCTCTCAGTGGAGGAAGGTAAGCCCCAAATTCTCAGCCACTCACCAGGAATTTAACCTCTTCAACATGGAGTTGGAGGAGATGACGAATGACCACAGTCTGCCCCTCCCAGTGGCAGGTAACCCTTGACTGGGAGCTGAGGGGAGAGGGAACTGTGTCTTTTTGGCCAGAACCTACTTGGAGAGGAGATTCTATCAGACTGAGCTGAGTGTGGGTGAGGGAGAGGGAAAAAGTGGGCTGTTGTTCAAACACCACAAGAGAACACTCTTGCTGTTCTCACTGAGTTTTAGCAGATTTTCTTGAATAAATGTTTACTTGCTGTATGCTCTTAGGAAAGTTTTCAGAAAATTTAAATGGCTTGGTTTTTTTAAAAAAATGATGTTCACCAGTTTGGCTTGTTTCCCTGGGGGGTGGGCCCATAGAGCCCCTCACACTGCCCTCCAGAAGCAGAAGTCCCTGCCTGGAAGTTTTATTTCATCATGCCACACGGGTTACGGTCTCAGACTTGGGAGTCTAATGCATCTGGTTTGGATTCCCATCATGGATTTGGTGCGTGGCTCTGGAAAGATACATACATTCTCTAAGCATTAGTTTAATCATATGTACGTAGGACTAATATGAATCCTTGTTTCAAAGAGTTATCATAGCAATGTAAAATGATAAAAGAATAAAAATACAGTGCCTGGAACATCATGATCCCTTATTACATATCAGTTGTTATACTAATCTTAAAGGAAATGAGAAGCCATCGAAGGACTTCAAACAGGAAAGTGTCATGAGGAGATCTGCATTTTAGAAAGCTCACTCTCAGTGCATAGGTCAGGTGATGAGGAAACCAAAATAACGCATGAAAGCCGGGAAGGGATCACTGGAAACTGAAGATGGAGACATGAAGGAGGAAGAGTTAACAGGACTTGGGGTCCAGAGAGATGTCGGGAGTGGGAAGTGAAGAAAAGGGGTATGAGATGACTTCTGGGCATCTGAGTTATGTGGTTAGACACTCTAGACCTCTTCTCATGAACCAAGTCTTACTGTTTCACAGCTGTGGCCTTCAAGGGCTTGACTCCTAAAGGGCTGGTGCAAACTTCAAATCTAGGTTCTTTATTTTCAGTCTCTAGACCTTAGACCTCTTGAGTTGTTCCTGTTGTTTAGTGCATTGAAAGTAACTCAACATCTACCTCCTTACTTGAGAGACTAAAATAAAAACAACATCAAGCGGTGAGGATATGGAGAAATTGTGGGTATGTAAAATGGTACCATCAATTTGAACCCTGGAAACTTCTTAGAAAGTTAAACATACATCTACCCCATAACCCAGTAATCCCACTCCTAGATATTAACCCAGCAGAAATAAAACATCCACAAAAATTTTATAAAAGGCTACTCATAGTTTCTATACTCATAATAGCTCCAAACTAGAAACAGCAAGTGTCAATTAATAGAAAAATAGATGAATTCTCTATTGGTTTATTTTTACAGAGGAGAATATACTCCTCATCCATAGAAAGGAGAGAATGACTGTTACGTGCTACATGCAACATGGATTAACCCCTAAAACGTCTTTCATAGAAGGAAAGCTTTCTTCATGAAGAAACCTCACACAGAAGAGTACATGGTGTATGATTTCATTTACATGACATTCTACAATAGGAAAAATGAATCTGCACTGGTCAAAATCAGATCAGTGGTTGCCTGGGAGGGGGCAGCAGAGGGAGTGACTGGAAAAGGGCACAAGAAAACTTCCTGGTGTGATAGAAATATTCTCTATATTGACAGGGGTGTGAATTACATGGATGTATCATTTGTCAAAAATGACTGAACTGTAGACTTAAGATATGTGTATTTCACTCTTTGTAAAGTACATCACCATAAAAAAATTCTTAAAAATTAGTCAAAACTCATCTGCAATCTTGACACCTGCCTCTGGTGCACCCCAATACTAGTCATGGCCTTAGGGCCATATACATAGTGTACTATTTTTTCTACCTCACCTCCAAAAAAATGTAGACTTAGTCTCCATCCAAGTAAAAGCTTACTTTCCTTGTTCTTGTCATCTGCCCATTCTCTTTTAAAAGGCAATACCAAAACAAAAAAGAAAAAGCCACTCTTCATTAAGAGCTTGAAAAGCTGAATTAATAGTAAAAGTCACTGGAGACTTTACTTCCTGGGATATGATATCCATTCAGTAACCTTGAAATGTGGAAGAGTCTAGGCCCAGAGGGGACAGGTCACCCAGGTTGCAGATGCCTCTGGTATGCCCCATCCAGCGCTGGATTCTGGCTACTGAATCACACAGACATTACTCAGCAAAAGTCTGGGAAGAGTTCGAATAACTTTCCAAGGGTCCCAGCTGTAGGTTATGCCTTCTATGATGAATTACAGCTCTACTTAATTATATGTTTTTCAGAAGCGCATGGAAAAGAAATGGCTTGAGATTATTTTTAGCTTATTTTATGGGAATGAAAATTAGACTTCTTTTTGACAACTCTCCAAGTTACTACTTGAACAAGCAGAATTTTGGTGTGATTTCTTTTTTCTTGACTATCTGCAACAATAATAGACATTAATAATGGTGACAGATTAGGAAATGAGGACCTTGCTTGTTGAGTGATGAGACACATTTCACTACTAAAAACCACAAGCCCATTTGTTCTCCCATTCATAATCCAGACCCTGGTCCTGAGACTTGCTGACGGTGTCTGATGTTCGCCCTCCTGGAACGATTCAAAACCACAGTCAAATCACTGTTGGATCATGGCATCACTTCCTCAGAGCTGTGAACTGGTCTTCAGGAAATGGATACATGACTCCCAGCAGATCAAAATTTATTAGAGACTGTTGAGATATGATTTGTGTTCCCCCCCTTGCAAATCATCCTTTTATCAAATGCATGATTTAATTCAGTCTCTCCAGCTAAAGTGGTGAATCAACATTAATCAGACAGCTCTGGACTGTGTCACACAGCCATTCTAATTTACCTTCCATATGGGTATCACTTTAAAAACAACTGCCACGCTTACCAGCAGTGCTCGTTTCCAAGACCTGGTGGACAAACACATTATTTACAAAGTCTGTAATCAGGGAACCTGATCCAACTCATTAACTATATGACATCCCACTCTTTATTTAGACAGTTTACTGGCTATGGACTTCTGGATGGGATCTGTCATTTACACTTCCTCGTAATAAAACTTAATTGAAATTTCATTCCTGTACAAGCAAGATGCCAGTTTAACAGATGGTCTGTACTTGTTATGTCCACATATTTTATATAGGATGGTATCACACACAATTTCACACAACTGCTATTCATTTAAAGGCTGGGTTCATTTAAGGCATTTCTTTCATATTAAAAACCTTATTGTTTAATATGAGTGTAAAATCTATCATTGAAATGAATCAGTTGAAATTGACAAAAATGATTAAAACTGTCCTACTGAAAGTAAATAATAATGAATGATTCAAACCTGAGCTGTATTATTGAGCGCAGTGAGAATATCTGTACAGAAACATCTAGGTTCGTGTGTGTGAGGCCAGAATTGACACAGAAGGGCAGAGTATATGCCGAGTGTATCATATTTTAACAAGTAATCTGTCGCTAAATTTTAATTCTCCTTTGATCATTCCAAAATCTTTTTTTTTTTTTTTTTTTGCAGTACGCGGGCCTCTCACTGTTGTGGCCTCTCCCGTTGTGGAGCACAGGCCCCGGAAGCGCAGGCTCAGCGGCCATGGCTCACGGGCCTAGCCGCTCCGCGGCATGTGGGATCTTCCCGGACCGGGGTGCAAACCCGTGTCCCCTGCATCGGCAGGCGGACTCTCAATAACTGCGCCACCAGGGAAGCCCTGCCTTATGTATTGAGGTGCTCCTATGTTGGGTGCATATATATTTATAATTGTTATATCTTCTTCTTGGATTGATCGCTTGATCATTATGTAGTGTCCTTCCTTTCCTTTTGTAACAGTGTTTATTTTAAAGTCTATTTTATCTGATATGAGTATTGCAACTCCACCCTTCTTTTGACTTCCATTTGCATGGAATATCTTTTTCCATCCCCTCACTTTCAGTCTGTATGTGTCCCTAAGTCTGAAGTGGGTGTCCTGTAGACAATATATGGGTCCTGTTCTTGGATCCATTAGCAAGCCTGTGTCTTTTGGCTGGAGCATCGAATCCATTCACATTTAAGGTGATTATGAATATGTGTGTTCCTATTACCATTTTCTTAATTGTTTTGGGTTTGTGTTTGTAGGTCCTTTTCTTTCTTGTGTTTCCCACTTAGAGAAGTTTCTTTAGCATTTGTTGTAGAGCTGATTTGGTGGTGCTGATTTCTCTTAGTTTTTGCTTGTCTGTAAAGCTTTTGATTTCTCCATTGAATCTGAATGAGATCCTTGCCGGGTACAGTAATCTTGGTTGTAGGTTCTTCCCTCTCATCACTTTAAATATATCATGCCACTCCCTTCTGGCTTGTAGAATTTCTGCTGAGAAATCAGCTCTTAACCTTATGGGAGTTCCTTGTATGTTGTCATTTTCCCCTTGTTGCTTTTAATAATTTTTCTTTGTCTTTTTGTCAGTTTGATTACTATGTGTTTTGGTGTGTTTCTCCTTGGGTTTATCCTGCCTGGGACTGTCTGCACTTCCTGGACTTGGGTGGCTATGTCCTATCCCATATTAGGGAAGTTTTTGTCTCTAATCTGTTCAAATATTTTCTCGGGTCCTTTCTCTCTCTTCTCCTCCTGGGACTCCCATAATGTAAATGTTGTTGCATTTAATGTTGTCCCAGAAGTCTCTTAGGCTCTCTTCATTTCTTTTCATTCTTTTTTCTTTATTCTGTTCCACAGCAGTGAATTCCACCATTCTGTCTTCCAGGTCACTTATCCGTTCTTCTGCGTCAGTTATTCTGCTACTGATTCCTTCTAGTGTATTTTTCATTTCAGATATTGTATGGCTCATCTCTGTTTGTTTGTTCTTTAATTCTTCTAGGTGTTTGTTCTTTAATTCTTCTAGGTCTTTGTTAAACATGTTTTGCATCTTCTCGATCTTTGCCTCCATTCTTTTTCTAGGTCCTGGATCATCTTCACTATCATTATTCTGAATTCTTTTTCTGGAAGGTTGCCTATCTCCACTTCATTTAGTTGTTTTTCTGGGGTTTTATCTTGTTCTTTCATCTGGTACATAGTCCTCTGCCTTTTCCTTTTGTCTGTCTTTCTGTGAATGTGGTTTTTGTTCCACAGGTGGCAGAATTGTAGTTCTTCTTGCTTCTACTGTCTGCTCTCTGGTGAATGAGGCTATCTAATAGGGTTGTGCAAGCTTCCTGATGGGAGGGACTGGTGCTGGGTAGAGCTGGGTGTTGTTTTGGTGGGCAAAGCTCAGTAAAACTTTAATCCTCTTGTCTGCTGATGGGTGGGGTTGGGTTCCCTCCCTGTTGGTTGTTTGGCCTGAGGCCACCCAGCACTGGACCCTACCCAGCTCTTTGGTGGGTTAATGGTGGACTCTGGGAGGGCTCACACCCAGGACTGCTTCCCAGAACTTCTGCTGCCAGTGTCCTTGTCCCCATGGTGAGCCACAGCTGCACCCTGCCTCTGCAGGAGACTCTCCAACACTATTAGGTAAGTCCAGTTCAGTCTCCCATGGGGTCACCGCTCCCTCCCCTGGTTCCTGATGTGCACACTACTTTGTGTGTGTCCTCCAATAGTGGAGTCTCCACTTCCCCTTTTCATTTCAAAGTCCCATAATCAAATCCTGCCAGCCTTCAAAGACTGATTCTCTGGGAATTCCTCCTCCCGTTTCCAGACCCTCGGATTGGGAAGCCTGACATGGGGCTCAGAAGCTTCACCATTGTGGGTGGACCTCTGTGGTATAAGTGTTCTCCAGTTTGTGAGTCACTCACCCAGCGGCCATGGGATCTGATTTTATTGTGATTGCGCCCCTCCTACTGTCTCATTGAAGCTTCTCTCCTGTCCTTGGATGTGGGGCATCTTTTTTTGGTGAGTTCCAGTGTCCTCCTGTCGATGATTGTTCAGCAGTTAATTGTGATTCCAGTGCTCCCACAGAGGGAGTGAGCCCACGTCCTTCTACTCTGCCATCTGGCCCAAACTCAGTTCTAGGGCTATGGATTAGGAGACATAAAATAGATTTATATTCATAAATAACTCCTTTCCTCTCCAGATCTCTGGCCCTTGAAACTCAAGGTTAAGTTAAAATTAATTTCCTTTAAATTGTTTATGATTAGTTTTCAGCTATTCTGGGTGTAAATATGGGGCAAAGGGCTAATGTATATTGATTGTCTACCATATGCTTGACCAATGGTTCTCAAGCTTTGGTGAGTATCAGAGTCACATGGGACTCTTGGTAATAAGACAAAGAGTCTTCTCCTACCTCAGTGCACATGGGCTTCTGTATTCTTTACTAATTTGTAGGTGATTACGACACACATCAAGTTTGAGAACCACTGTGCTAGGCACTTAATAAACATGGTCTCATTTAATCCTTTATTCTACTAAAGTAAATAGTGTTACACTTATTTTACAAATAAAGAAACTGAGGCTCAGAGTGACTAAGTAGCTAGCACAAAGTCACAGAGTGAATAAGTGGCAGATGTAGTGTGGAAATGCAAGTGGGTCCATCTCTAAACCCATGCTCTTTCAGTTCTACCACGCAAGGATGCAACACTTTCACTATGCGCTTCTTAAAGAAGTGGTAAAAGGCAACCTTTCCCCACTGAGCCTGTAAAGCAAACCAACACTGCTTTCCAGAGCTTATAACAATTATTTTGTTTTGCCTTTTTAAAAATGCAAACATAGTGGATTATAAACATCTTCTCTCCTAAAGGATCCATTAATTGCATCCCCACTGCACCACCATCCATATGTCTACGAGAAAGCTGAAGGATTTTTGGAAACACATCATTAAGACCCAAAAGGGAAGCCAAGAATGGAGAAAAGCTTCCAAAGGATGGAATGACTGCCAGCAAGGCTTCCCAAGGAACTGCCCTGAGACAAATGAGGTGTGAACATAGGTGGTTTTCTTACAAAACTACCAGGAAGAAAGAGGGATAAAGGGTCCCTAGGAGTATAAACAACATCAATTAAGGACAAGAAAGGAAAAGGAGATATTGTTGCCAGCCAGAGGGATAAAGGGAAATAAGATGCCCTTTTCCTCTGTGTCAGGAGAGAAACCAATGCCAGAGAGGACCATTCTAAACCTATTAAGAAATAAAAGGAGAATTAGATCCACGGGCCCATTTGGAAGCTAAGACAGCAAACTGGTTTGCTGTCTGCCAGTGGGAAGACCAACAGAAAACTAGAACAAGTTATAAACATATTTATCCAAGAGATTTGGACTGCAAGGAACTGTAAAAGATTGGAATAAGAGACTGCCATCCAAAAAAAAAGAAAAAACTGAAATATGAAAAGCTCGGTGTGATTAATGTTTACCCTCAAATTCAATTCAACACTGTCCTAGATTAGAAGGCCCATAATATACTTTCTGCCAAAAATAAAAATAATAACTCTTTTGAGATTTCTGCAGTATGCTGGCATTAATTTGAGTTATCAAAATAATATTTAACTGATTCCCACACCTAGAGTCCCTAGTAAATTTCCTAAAAAATGTTCGGAGTTCTGTGTTTTGATATATGAGTACAACAAATGCCCTGGCAGGTTTAAATGGACCATTTTCACAGTTTGTCTGAAGTAACAACACCTTTCCTCCGTATGTACTGCATTTCTATGTGTGACCATTTGGTGAGCTGCTGGAAATTTCCCACTTTAAGAAAAGCTGTACTTCACTATGTTCTTCTAGAATGTATCCTGCTTATTTTGTCTCATTTCATTATAGTTAATTGATTATTTATCTCCAGATTGGTGCTTTTCAAACTACAGGCAGTGACCCATTAGTATTGGCCAATCATGAAATCAATTTAGTGAGTCCCCGCCAGCACTGAAAAAAAATGAAATAGAATACTGCAAACAGTAATTTCAAACCATATCATATTTACTGTTACCTAGTGTCTTGTTTTGTGGCACACGTGTGCATGTGAGTGTGTCTGTGTGTGTGTATGCTGAGTCACAGCATAGCACATATTTCTCACTGGACACAAAAGTGTTTCAGAGCTGGGGCTCTGTGCTGTGCTCTGCAAGGCTTCTCGATGGTTGCCATAACTCTAGCTTCTCTCTCCTAATTTGTCCTGCATCCTACTGTCAAACTTATCTTCTTTACAACTATGTGTTGATTGTGCAATTCTTACCCGTTCATTCATTGCTTCATTCAGCAGATGTTCAGCAAGTATTCATTCTCTGCCAGACCCTGGGCTACCAGAACCAAGTCACGACTATTCCATCCCCACTTCCTTCCAAGGAGACTGCAGCCAGAGCATCGGGGCTAATTCCCAGTGCAGGGATTGGCCCTTGTTCCCCGGTCCCCTTTAGACCAAGACTAAACTCTTCTCATCTGTCAGGCTCCTCTGTGATCTAGATTTACACTCTCCATCCAAACTTCTTTTCCACTGTCGATGCTGGTAAGAGCTCACCTTGCCTACAAACCTGAAAATACTTGTCTGCACACCATGTGAATTCTGACTCTTGTGTTCCTCCTCCATCACTGACACTGTCTTTGCTTCTCTCCTCCTAAGCAAATCCTCTTCAGGACCTTCCTCCCTTCTGAGCACACAGCCTCTCTATGGGCCACATCTGGTCATCATCCCAATTCCCACCCCCTTCCTACTCCAGCTGTCAGTGCAGAATTCTTCTCTGCAAAGTACTTGCGAGTCCACTGTAGCTTTATTTAGAATGTCTCCCGAGACTGTGTTTCTACCACTTGATTTGAAAGCCTATTTCACAGTCTAGTAATTCTCACAGTATAGAGAATTTTTCTTATCTTCCTCTGAAAATGGTCTTTTCTTAATTTTAATCTATTATTCCTAGTTATACCACTGATGACACCATCAATAATACTTCAGATTTTGGCAAAATAAAATCTCTTTTCCTGGGCTCCCCTGGTGGTGCAGTGGTTGAGAACCCACCTGCCAATGCAGGGGACATGGGTTCCAACCCTGGTCTGGGAAGATCCCACATGCCGCGGAGCATCTAAGCCCATGTGCCACAACTACTGAGCCTGCACTCTAGAGCCCATGAGCCACAACTACTGAGCCCACACATCTAGAGCCCGTGCTCCACCACAAGAGAAGCCACCACAATGAGAAGCCCGTGAACCGCAACGAAGAGTAGCCCCAGCTTGCCACAACTAGAGGAAGCCCGCGCGCAGCAACAAAGACCCAACACAGCCAAAAATAAAATAAATTAAAAATAAATAATTTTTTTAAGTTTACAAAAAATTTAAAAAAATAAAATCTCTTTTCCTCGCTTAAGACTGTGTGTTTAATCCTCAGTCATCAGCTAATTTCATTGCTCATTCTTGAATACTAGCAGTTTATCATCACACATAATCCTGAAAACAGCACAACTCAAGCTAAAAGCAGCTGCAGTCTAACATGAGAACTGTCATCTTTCTCTTTCTGGAAGAATCCAGGAATGAAAATGGACTATACAATCTTTGATGACCTGGCCTCATTTGATTTCCTTCTGGCTTTATCATAAAAGGAAATAAAAACATGTAAGTGAAACATTTAAAAATTTGCTGTGATGCCTTTAATTTGTATGTCATCATCTGCCTGCTTCCTTTTTGTATCTGGTAACACTTATTGAGTTTCTACCTGGTCCCAGGCCCTTTATCAAATGCAGGGGATCGAAGGTGAGTTAGAGCATTCAAGCTGCTCACTGTCTAATCGGGGGAACAGATTTGTCTGGCCAACAGATCATTACAGCCCTGTATTACACAACTTCAAATGGGATCAGAAGAATGGTTGTGGTGGTGGGAAAAAATCAGCTCTAGTTATGAGTCATGACAGTTTTCCCAAGAAAGCTGACATTCACACTGGGTCTTGAAGGGATGAGTAGAAACTTCTTACATAGAAAGAGGAAGAAGAATATTCCAGACAAAGGAGTACAGCATATGCAAATGCACAAGAGACCTGAAAGTTGCACCATACCCAGGGAGTAGTGAAAAAGAAGGAAGGCTGGAACCTACTGTCCATAACTAGGTACATTTGGAAATGATCTTGAGTATCTGTGAAGGATTTTTTAAAAAAATATTTATTTATTTGGCTGCACGGGGTCTTAGTTGTGGCATGCGGGATCTTTTAGCTGCGGCATGTGGGATCTAGTTCCCTGACCAGGGATGGAACCCGGGCCCCCTCCATTGGGAGCATGGAGTCTTAACCACTGGACCACCAGGGAAGTCCCCTCTGTGAAGGATTTGATACATGCTAAGGAGGTTATCATCCCTTCTGAAGCCAACTGCGAATCAGTGGAGGTTTTTTTTAATGGGAGACGGGGTGGGGGCTCGTCCAGGTTATTTTAGGTAAGCCGTTGTGAAAGCCATATAGAGAGCAGACTGGAGAGAGTTTTATACAAGCAGGATCAATTCGAAGATTGTTGCAGTACTGTAGGCAAGATAATATTTTATAAAGAAAAAAACCCACATAACCTACCCTTCAGGGGGAAAAAAGTTATTTTTTAAAAAAGAGAAAGTAACTGCTTCTTTTCAAAAGAAATTTGTTCCATGGGAAGAGCATCTTGAAAATCGATGTTCTGAAATGTTTCCATTGCTGTGTAATTTTATTGTAGAAAATGTGTGTGTCACCTATAACAACTCTCTTTGGGTATAAAATTTTCTAACATATTTAAGGATGTTTCATTTGAAGAATTTCAATGGGTTTTAAACACATCTTTGTGTGTATATGTGCACTTGTGCATGTATATATGTGTTTACACACATACTGAATAAGAAATACACACATAGAAAAACATATATAAACTTCTCTCTCTCTCAGATCAGTCTATAACATAACTGATTCACATCAGAGGACATAGATTAAATTATAAGACAAATACTGTACACAAGTTTGTAGGTAGGATAAAAAAATAATTTAAAAATATTATAATGTTCTAAGTATAGCCCACAAGGCATTACCTCCATTTGGATGTATTTGTATTCATGCAGTAATTTATTCAGCTACAACAGGCATTAAAACCCATTACTAAAGTGAAAACCTACAAAGAGAATTTTGAAGACCTCTGTTTAATTAGGATGTAGCAAATCATGTAACTTTGGCCCATGATGACAAGAAAACCCCAGAAAAGCAAAAATAATACTTGTCTAACACCCTCTAACAAAGAGTGTTAGACACGGGTAATACTGGATGAATGGAATTCCAAAGAAAACCAAGCCCTTTATAGCCAGCAGAACAAAGAGCTGGAGCAGCATCCTTTCCTCAGGGTGGCAGACAGAGAAGCAGGCCTGCCATAGATAAAAATGTTTTGGAGGACAAGGAGAAATCACATGAGCCTTAGATAACCATGTAGGCTAGCAGGACATTTGGGGATCTGGAAGAGCCCCAAATGTAGAAACAAATTACCCAGTCTAAAAATTCTCCCATTCTACCCCAAATTATGCCAAGAACATGGCAATGAAGCGTAGTTCTGCACCTTCTCATGTTGTGGCAATATAAGTTTCACTCAGCCTCAGTGAAGAGATCTTGGAAAACTAGAGCACTGAATAGAGACCCAGCAGGTCATACCTTAGTAGCACGACAAATCTACTCTTAGTATAAGGACTATGCTAGAATTACAATAACAAAGCATTAAAAACAAGCCTAGAAAAGAATAAGCTGACCCCCCTGCTCCAAGCAACTAAACTCACTGTCCAACAACATAATAAAGGCCATATATGAAAAGTCTGCAGTAGCATTCATACTCAGTGGTGAAAGACTGAAAGGTTTTCCTCCAAGATCAGAAAAAAAGGCAAGAATGGCTGCTTTCAGCACTTCTAATCAAAACATAGTACTGAAAGTTCTAGTCATAGCAATTAGTCAAGAAAACGAAATAAAAGGCATCCAAATCAGAAAGAAAGAAGATATACAAATAGCCAATAAGCACATGAAACAATGCTCAACCTCACTGATTATTTAGGGAAATGCAAATCAAAACCACAATGATATACCATCTCACGCCCACTAGGAGGACTACTATCAAAAAACAGAAAATGATGTGTTAACAAGTATAAAGAGAAATTAGAAATTTATGCACTCTTGGGAGGAAGGTAAAATGGTACTGCTGCTATGAAATACAGTACGGTGTTCCTCAAAAACTCAAAAATAGAATTACCATAGGGTTCTGCAATTCCAATTTTGGGTATATACCCAAAAGAATTGAAAGCAAGGTCTTAAAGAGATATCTGTATACCTATGTTCATAGGAGCATTACTCACATTAGCTAAAATGTGGAAGCAACCCAAGTGTCCATCAATGGATGAATGGATAAGTAAAATGTGGTATATGTATATAAACAAGGGTATGTTATTCAGCTTTAAGAGGAAAGGAAATTGTGCAATATGCTACAATGTGGATGAACCTTGAGGACATTATGCTAAGTGAAATAAGCCAATCACAAAAGGACAAACATTGCATGATTCTACTTATTTGAGGTATTTAGAAGAATGAAAATTGTAGACATAGAAAGTAGAATGGTTGCAGGGCCTGCAGGAGGGGAGAATGGGGAGTTATTGCTTGATTGGTATAGAGTTTTACAAGATGAAATGAGTTCTTGAGACAGATAGTGGACATAGTTGTACAACATTATGAATGTATTTAATACCATTGAGCTGTACACTCAAAAATGGTTGAGATGGTAACTTTTATGTTATGTGTATTCTGCTACAATTTTAAAAAATGAAAAGAAAAAATAATCATTAATAAAGAAAAAACAGAACTGTGCCAAGTTTTTATGCATCGAGCTATGCTCTTTAAAGAACCGAAACGTATACAAAAATAGCTCAGTAATCACCGGAAGCAAACAAAAGTGTCAGGAATCTGATGATCAAACACCACATCTTCCTCCTTTACTTTTATAAAATTAAAAATGAAAATTTGTAATATCTGTAGGTCTTGAATGGGAAAATCTAAATATGCAGAAATTAACTTTCATTATTATTTAGGCTTGTTTTAAGATTTGGTAGAAACCTAGGTTTATAAAGCTATACCCAGTGTTGGTGTGTTATGAAGCTAGAACAATAATTCCAAATTCTTTTTCCCAAATTGAGATGAGCTTTACTAAATGATGGTGAGTAAGGATGAGTTTTACCAAATTTGTATCACTTCATACTAGAATGCACTTTGTTGATCCTGCTAGTCCTTAAAATTAACTTATAAAGTAAAATCCCCTTTGTACATCAAGGGTTTTGACTATATTTGGGGATAATTATGCAAACATACCTCAGGCAGTGTGCTGACACTCGTACCCCTCACTGTGTTTCTAGTAGACGTCTAGCCCACTCCCATTACAGAACTGTGTCTTCTAAGAGGGGCCGTCATTTTTCCTATCTTACTGAACATCACTTTCTCAATCTGTCCTAAGAACCATACCTTTCAACTCTGATTTTCTGATCAGTTTAATGTTACAAAATCACACAGCACATCAGTTTAGGTGTTATCATTTTGCTGTTTTTTAACTCATCTATGGAGGGTCCTTAAAGAAAAATACTGAAAGAAACAGCTGGTAGGTAAAGAGAATACAAAAATGACTAATAAACATATGATAAAATGTTTACGTCACTAGTAGTCAAGGAAATGCAAAGAAAAAAGTTGGGTATTTTCACCAATGTCAGAGAATTAAAAAGAAAATTATTAATGCTGTTTAAGTTTTTGTGAGATGGGTCCCTTAAACACTCCTGGGGGTGAGGAGTCTAAATTTATATAATCTTTTTAGGAAGCAATTGGAAACTATCTTGCAATATCTATCAACATCTCTAAAAATGTTTATTCCCTTGATATCCATTTAGCTTAGTAGCTATATTTGGGAGCATATGTTCTGAGAAAATACAACAAAAGCATCAACAAGTTCATCATAATATAGTTCATATAAAAGCAAAGATTGGAAACAAATTAAACCCTTCATACTCAAAATTCTCCTGCAGAAACCAACTGTGACTAACCCTACTTGTCTTCTCATCGTTCGTCTTCTAGAACTTAGGTACTCTGGCGGACCATTGCTGGCTGATACTGTTGCCCCACAAAAATTATTCAATTATTTCTTCTCTGTGCCTTCTGACTATCTTTTCTACTCAGCAGACCATAAGCAATTTGAAGGCAGGATCTTTGTATTTTTTTTCCCCACAAGATCTAATAGAGGGTGATCCAAACCCTATGTGGGATCTCTACAACCCTGATCCTTTTCCATTTCCATTCTCCATCTTAGTGGGCACAAGGCCAGCATAGCCCCCAAACTTCCTCCAGGGCCTGTGCTGAGAAATGTAAAGGGAGGGAGCACTGGCCTGGCTCTCCTGGCTGGGGTGGGGCGAGCGCATCTGATGAGCACGATGCCAAGTGGGTACCCTGTTTGTATTCTCATCCTGGAGTACAAGAATTCACCACAGCCTAACTCTCCCATCCAGCCTGGAGTGTGCCCAGTTCATGGACATTGGTGCCTACAGTCCACCAAGAAGAGAACCAATTGTTCCCAGTGTCAGTGTCTATCTTCTTGCTTCTCTGGACTGTGAGCTTCCTGAAGGCAGGAATTAGGTCTTCATGATTGTACCTCCTGTATGTAGAACTGTGTGGCCCAAAGGAGGAGCTGAAGACCTATTAAATTTATTTCATCAGAGCTACCAGGGCAGCACGTGGGACGCCAAGTCAGGGACGTGGGGCAGAAGAGGAGGACACGAGATAGAAGACATGCTGTGGAAATGGGAAAAAATCATTTCCAACAGATGTTATTCTTGGGCTGATGAGAAAATATGCATTTAGCCAAAGTAAAACCACAAAAGAAAGTCTAATAAGACTTATTAGGGAGGCCACAAAGGGAAATTATTTGACATGGAACAAGATTAAGAGAGAGGTTTACTCGTTAAGGATGAGAGGGGGTAAGAGGAGAGGAAAGTCAAAAATGTCGTTCTGGGTATTGGCCACACTGACCTCCCTGGGCCAAAGCTGAGGTCAACGAAAGACAAGAACCAAAACCCCTCTATCCTAGAAAAGCAAGAGAAACTTCAACTACATTTTTAAAAAATCAGTATTTTGGGCAACACTAGAATGTACTCTAGGATGTGGGAAATACTAGGATTTTGTCAAGAATGTGACAGGCTGAGACTAGGACTAAATCAATTGTCCTTGATGAGCTACAACTGCATTTCTTCATTCCTGAATCGTCTTCATTCTTAAAACCATCGGCCCACAGAATAAAACATGGTGGTAAATAGAGAGGGTCACGGGAGGTTGAGTGGGGCTCTCATCATTCTCAAGACTCAGATGTAAAAGTGAGACAGAGAAGCCTCGATTGCCCTGCATTCTCAAGAGAACTGCCAGCAGTGGGCTCTGGACCCGTGTGGTAGGGCTTGTTGAGAGGTCTTCCATCGGTTCTGCTCCCCTCGCTGAAATTCCCTCCTGCCCTGCTCCTCTGCAGTCATATAAGCAGAAACCCTGCGGGGGGGATGAGCGGGGAGGACGGTGTCAGGACAGAGAAGAGGAGCGTCTGGTCCTGAGGTCACCACTTGGCGCAGGGAGATGGGCTTTCTGCTCTCCTCTGCATGGGATGTGGGCACAGCAAACCGAATGGGGGATGCTCTGGGGCAGGGGTCAGCAAACCACAGCCCGCGGCCAAGAGCAGCCCACTCCACTTACTCTTTGTAGGTGGAGTCTTGTTGGAACACAGCAAGGCTCGCTCATTTTCACATCTTTGATGGCTGCTTTCTCACTACAATGGCAGAGTCAAAGCACAAACTAGATGGCTCACAAAGCTGAAAAGTGTTTACTATCTGGTCCTTTACAGAAGAAGGCTGCTGATCCCTGTTCCAAGATAGTTACTTACAGAGGGTACGGGTGTTGGGAAAGGGGAGACTGGCTCCACTCAGGTTGGACACCTGCTGAAGCCGCTGTCTAAATAGAGGAAAGGAGTCGTCGAAGGAAATGGCAGAGGGTTGACAGGTACAGCCAAGGAGTCACTTCCTGGCCTGATAAGGATGGGAGCATTTCCCATGGACCAGGTGGAACGATGGAAGGTTGTGGAGCTTGAAGCCATCCTGGCCCAAGCCAAGGGGTCTGTCCTCTGGCAAGAGCAGGTGGGGTGTCCGACTGTAGGGGGTAACTGGAGAAAGGTGAACTGACCTCAGGGATGTACACACTGGGAAGGTCCTTTTCATCCAATGAGGCCCCGCAAAGGGGAGCTAACTTTGCACACCTACTATGCATGGGCCCTGGCGGCCACCTAGCTCTAGCCAGGAAAGCAGGGACAGCTGAAGGAGGACTACAGTGGCAGCAACTACATAAGGGACGCTGTGCTTTTCCATACACCCTCTCCACCCCAACCCAGAAGTGTTAGAACCAAAAGAAGGAGCAGGGCGGAGTGAAAAGGCAAGCCCTTCCACATCTCACTTCAAATACCGCCTGCAGAGGCCTGGCTGGTACTGGGGGAGGAAAGAGGCTGAGCAGTGATTTGGTGATGGGATTGGACCACTTGTGGAACAGGGCTGAGCCGTCGCTGAGACACATGACAGGAGGATTTGACGAAGCACAGACGAACGCAAGGATTGAAAAGTACAAACTCACTTGATGTTTATACCCACTCACCCAACTCTTCCCTTCAGGAATTTAGAGTCTAAATGTACGGGTGACATTGTCTGGATTTTGTTGAATGATTTATTATACATTTTCACTTATTTCTCTTACTAGTTTTCTTGGTTTCCTAATTGGGTTAAAATAATTTGTTTTCATTTCTAAACTCGAAATCCTTCTTCGCATACCTAAATTAATCAATTTTGAATTTGTAGTTGTTGAATACCTGGTACCCAGTAGCATATGGTGCTTGAAACCGAAGGACAGAGCAAAATTCAACTTTAAAAGCTAAGATTAAAAATAATAATAATAAAGCTAAGGTAAAAGATAAGAATTCTTGCAATGCTGCCTCCAAAAAATAATAGTTGGTAGTTGGGGTGTCATACCACCAAATGCTGTACAGAATACTGTATACCTGGCTTTCATCTAGGACTCCTAGAACAAGAATAGTATACATTAGATTTCTTTCATATTAATAGGCATCTAGGAAAGGTAGGCAACAGGACTTCAGGCAGGTTGTTTTTTTTTTAACTATTAAATAAAGTGATTTAAGCTTTTAGAAGATGGAATTCAGAGAAACTTACTGTCTTCTCAAGAAATATATATTTAAACCCCCTAATATAGAAAAATCTCTTTGAGGAAGGCCGTTTTGTGCTTAGCTTCTCGAAATGGATTTTTCAAACTATTAAACAAGATAGAAGGTCATGTTGACCCTTAATTCATTCTATCCTGGCCAGGGTTTTGCAAGATTAAAATCGAGCACTCATGACACAGGAGGAAGGCCACAGCATTTATAAACGAGGTGGGTCCTGCACACCAGAGAATGCTCTGATCCTGAGGGAGCAACACAGACACGTGCTACCTATAAGTGAAATTATGTTTAACTCTCTACATTCCCCCAAAGCTAGGCAAAAAAAATAATAGTGACATAAAAGAAATATCTTCTTCTAACTTGAGATGCTTTCTTATAGTTACTTTTTTAAAAATTAATTAATTAATTATTGGCTACGTTGGGTCTTTGTTCCTGCGCGTGGGCTTTCTCTAGTTGCAGTGAGCGGGGGCTACTCTTTGTTATGGTGCACGGGCTTCTCATTGCGGTGGTTTCTCTTGTTGCAGAGCATGGGCTCTAGGTGCGTGGGCTTCAGTAGTTGTGGCTCGCAGGCTCTAGAGCTCAGGCTCAGTAGCTGTGGTGCATGGGCTTAGTTGCTCCGCGGCATGTGGGATCTTCCGGGACCAGGGCTGGAAGCCATGTCCCCTGCCTTGGCAGGCAGATTCTTAACCACTGCGCCATGAGGGAAGCCCTGTAGTTACTTTCTAATGTTACAAAAGTAGCCAACACTAGAAGCTGAGTTTCAGTGAAGGATACTCTGAGCATATTATTCTAATCACCTGCTTAATTACCTGTATCTTACAGTGAATGTAAACCGCATGAAAGCAGGGACAGTGTCTGACTGGCTTCCTGTGTATCCCTAGTGCCTTTCAGAGCATCTGATATGTGGGAAACACTCTATATTTGTTGAACAAATTAGTGATGATGAGCAGTCCTGAGAGTAGGTACCTTGCCTAGAGATAGCTGGAGTATTTTGAAACTCACGATTTACCCTACATTGCTTAAACATCAGGATAGATAAAAAAATTTGTAGCTTATTCATGTGACTATATATCTCTTCAAATTGTCCTTTCAATAAGAAGAGTCCTAACGTAAGGTAGATAGCTAGTGGGAAGCAGCCGCATAGCACAGGGAGATCAGCTCAGTGCTTTGTGACCACCTGGAGGGGTGGGATAGGGAGGGTGGGAGGGAGGGAGACACAAGAGGGAAGAGAGATGGGAACATATGTATATGTATAACTGATTCACTTTGTTATAAAGCAGAAACTAACACACCATTGTGAAGCAATTATACTCCAATAAAGATGTTAAAAAATAAATAAATAAGAAGAGTCCTCATATTCAAAATAGGATATTTGGATTTTTCACATCTAGGGTTTTTTTTTTTTTTCTTTCTGAATGACTCTTTACTAAGCATGGCATACCTCTATGAAATAGAAATACTCTAAACTCGAGGATCTCAGCACTAGAAAAATGTTCAGGGAAAAAATTTAAAGGAAATTTCCTAGACATAGTGCCAGGAAAATTCAATCGAAGGAGAAACTTTTTCCCACCGGACAGTATATCTACTGTTATCAGAACTTAGAAAATGATAAGCAAAATGCATTTGAATGGAAAAAAAATTACTTTTCTTCAGTAATTCTAACTTTCAAAATGTGTATAGGAAGACATTCAGAGCTAATGGATTGATTTTAGTGAGCTAGGCAAAAACTGATTTGGATAACCTGTACTTCAATTAATCTGAAATGAAAGCTGTTAGGGCAGAAAAAGGATACAGCTAATAGAAGACATTAAACTCATGCTTTTATTAATCCAAGAAATAGAGAAATAAAACTACCCTTCACAATGAGAAAAAAATCTGAATATTTTCCAAAATAAAATTTGTTTCAAAAGAGCTATGTGTAGGTTTTGGTCTCATTATATATCAATCTTTAAAAAAAAGCTTGTGTAGTAGATTGTTTGAAAGAAAAACAACTCCAATTATTCTCTCCCTGTGTGCACACCCCTTTGCAATGTAAGTCTGTAGCTCCTTGCCTAAGTGGCAAAGTCTCTTTTCCTACCACTTGAACTTGCTTGACTGACAGATGACGCAAATGTAATGTGTCAGTTCCAAGTTTAGTATCAAGAGGCTTCACACAATTCTGTTCATTCTCTTGGAACCTCACGGCTGTGTGAACCAGCATGGGTTTTCCTGCTGAATGCTGGGAAATCACGTGGAGGAAAGCCAAGGTGCCCCAGCTCACTGAGAGTCAAACCCTTAGGCAAAGTCATCCAGCCCAGCTGCAGGTCACTGCAAACTCGGGAGTGAGCCCGGCCACTCCAGCCAAGTCAGAGCCACCCACCTGACACCTGCAGTCATGAGCCCCTAAGTCTTGAAGTGGTTTTTCACACAGCAATAAAAAACTGATGGTTCACCCATTAACAAAAGTTGCACCCCCTTAGTTATCAAAGAAATTCAAACTAAGACAGCAAAAAGTATGACAATTATCACCTGTGACATGTGGAAAGATAAGCAAGACTGTTCATACACAGGGTTTATGCTTATATAGAGAGCTGAAACATGCAACCTTTGGGGAAGGTGATTTGGCAATACGAATCAGATTTTCAAATGTGCCCGCTATTACACTTCTTAAATTTTACTCTTAAAAAATTACAGGGGCTTCCCTGGTGACACAGTGGTTGAGAGTCCACCTGCCAATGCAGGGGACACGGGTTCGTGCCCTGGTCCGGGAAGATCCCACATGCCGTGGAGCAGCTGGGCCCGTGAGCCATGGCTGCTGAGCCTGCGCGTCGGGAGCCTGTGCTCCACAACGAGAGAGGCCACAACAGTGAGAGGCCCGCGTACCGCAAAAAAAAAAAAAAATATATTACATACATATGTGATGGTATGTCAACCTCATTTATAATACTAAAGTTAGGGAATCAATTGGGATGTTCTTTAACAAGGGGGGAGTTTTAAAAATATACTATGGTATATCCATACAATGAATACTAAGTAGTCATTCAAAATTATAATATTTATATATGTTGACATGGAAATGCCATCACATTTTTATTATTATTAAATGAAAAAAGAATACAAAGAATATAAATAGGATGATTTCATTTTTCTCATTTAACAAAAAATCTCTACATGTAGAAACTGTCTAGAAAGATATATGTCAAAATATCAGTGATTCTCTCTGGGGATGGGATTACAAGAGATTTTTCACTTTCTATTTACACATTTAAATCACTTATTGTTAAACAAAAGTATGTACTGCTTTTCAATTCTGAAAAATCCATTCTAGTTTTAAATAGCTTTAGACACTTTTATAAGGCACAGTATCAAACTACATTGACCTGACTGATTGCAAACACAGTTGTTGACAAAAACAAAGAAATGTATTTCTAATTTTCTGAAGGATTCTTCAGAATTAATAAATACCTCTTAAGTGTAAACAGGTATAAAATTCAGAGATTTACCTTTTTTTTTTTTTCCCAGAAGTATCAGAGGGACAGTTTTTCAGACACCAGGAATGGCCTGGAAAGTCTCTGGTTTTCAAACAGAGGTGTTTGCCCCAGCATAACTAAAGAACACCCATCATGGCAGAGACTTAGTTTTCCATCTTAATCAAATTGAGAGGACTTTTTTAGATCTTTGTATGAGGCCTAGAAATGAAGAGGGAACTGGTAAAAAATGAATCAAAAGTATAAATAAAGTACCTACAGTGTATAAGAATTGTTTTGGTTGCAATGGACAGACTTACTAATCCAAAGCTGTCTTGATTTTTTAGAAGTGAATTTACTTGCTTATGTATTGTAAGAGTCCATGAATTAACTATTTTCAGATGTGTGAGCAGGACCCAGATTCCTTATTTCTCTGAGTGCTGGCTCCATCTCTAGGAAGACTCTCTCCTGATTGCTTCCAAGATGACTTACAACACACTTCATCATTCAGACCCAGTGGGAAAAAGAGAGTGTTTCTCCCAGAACAGTTTTAAAACATTTCCTGATGTGGAATCGTATGCCCATCCGATTATTCTTGCCTGGGAGAGGAGATATGCTTGTTTTAAACTAGCAGTGGGACTGACCTCATCAAATCACATTGCTCAAGAGCGGGGGTTGAGGGGCTGCCCTAGAGGAAAATTACGGTAAATATTTTATCTGAAGAAAAGTGAATGATTCTGAGTAGTGAGATTAATAGATGTTCACTATAGCCCTCTGGAAGATTATTTAGACAATAAAAAGAAGTTTAAAACACATCCTTAGCCACAAAAGTTACCACAAAGGCAGTGAGGAATAAACCACAGACACTTGAAAAAATAATTGCAATTAAAGACTGACCATACTCAGTGGTAAGTTAGTTTTACGAATAACAAATGTGTCTCAGAGGAGGAGACATTGCTGCATGTTTAGATAATTATCCAGATGTCATCCCTTCATCTAACCGTTCTAGTAACAGCATGATGGTATAAAATATTCTTGCCCAATCCAAGCTTTTTTTTTTTGATTCTTGACTTTTTGACCACATTATTAAGCGATTAGTCTTCAGGCTTTAGACTCAAGATCTGAGGCTTTGAAATAATTTTTCTGGGATTTTGCAATAAAAGTAATAATTTGATTACCATTTGAAATGCTTTTCCATTGGATTTTCATGTCTTTCTTTCCTTTTTTTTCTTTCTTTTTTCTTGAGCATATATAATAGAAAACATCTTTGCGATTATCCCCAAGTGCTGAAACTTTAATCTCCACTGTGTACTTGACATTTCCTCTGCAGCTAAGTGGTTTTTCTGGATGCTCAATAGGCTAAGAACATCTAAGTGATGATCGTTCCCTCAGGGGGAAAAAGGGGAATATATATATACAAAGTCTCTCTCTCTCTCTCTTTTTGTTTTTTTGTTTCTTTTTTAAGAAAATTGTCTCTTTGGTTTCCATTGCCATTTATCGTGAACCTCTTAAGGAAACACTACTATTTTTTCCCCATTTGAATATTTAAATATCTACTCATTGAACAAATATTTCTCAAATGCAATTGTGTGACAGAATACAAAGGGCTGTATTAAAAACTACGTATATAGTGGTGAACAAAACAATCATAAGTCTGTCACACAAAGTTTACAGTTGAGCGAAGAAGACAGAAAATAAATAAGTAAAGAACCTAGACAAATAGAAAAGACTGTTACCCTACATACTTACACCTTGTAATAAAGGCATCAACAGGGAGCAATGATAGGAAACAATGGGGCGTGGGCGAGGTGGGATGGGAAAGCTAACTTGGTGGGATTGTCACAAGGCCTCTCTGAGGAAGTGATATGTCAGCTGAAATCTGAAGGATAAGAAGGCACAGGTGCAGAGTAGAGTAATCATGTTCTACAGAGGGGATCATGAGATCTTTCCAAAGCGAAAAGGACGAGCAAAAGTCCTGAGGTGTGGACGAGTTCACCGTGTTCAAGGAACAATGGGAGGACAGTGTGCCTGGAGCATCAGCGTGCAAAGCTGGGGCCACTGCACAATGGATTCCAAGAGGGAGACAGAGGTCCAATCACACAAGGCCTTGTAGGCCCATGACAAGGAACTTGTATTTTACTCAAAATCTAAAAGAACACCATTAGTGAGGTTTAAGCCGTGAAGAGATATAACGTGACTTATGTTTTTAAAAGATTTCTGCAGTGAATAGATTGAAAGAGGTGAGAGAAAATTGGGGATACTAGGGAAGAGGCTGCTACCTAGTCCTGGGGAGGGGAGAAATGCCTCATTTCAGGATGTGTGTAGGAAGCAGCATCCACAGGGTGGATGGGGGTGGAAGCGGGACAGATGGGAGGATGCTGTGGTTTTCTGCCTGGAGCCCCCCGAGAGGTGAGAGGCAGTAACGATTGGGGCTGGACGGTCCCATCAGTCAAGGTCTGGGCACTCAAGCAGGGTGAGTGAGGAAAGCTGAATGAAGGAGCTATTTAGGAAGGTGTGGCCGGCTTCAGGGGGACCACAGCAGTGGTGAGGGACCCTGCACCACAATGGAGGAGCCATCAACATCTGTAGGCTGTAAAGGGCAAGCGGAGCAGTCAGTTCCTGGGACTCAGAGACCGTAGAGTGGTAGCCACGGCTGCAGAGTAATGTCCTGTGGAAACCATGACCTTTCTACACGGGAACACAGCCTCCACCGCCCCTGCCAAAGGCTGGCCCAGAGAGAGTCAGGGAACCTGGCAGTGTGGCAACTTCCCTCTCCTCCCGCTCTTGGACCTGCTGCGGTGCTGCCGCTGACTGACCCAAAACAGGAGCCGAATCCGGTTTGTCCCCAAAGGCAGCAAAGCCAGAGGAGAGAGGTGGAGTGTGTGAAGGTGCAAACATTGAAGGTTCAACACAGAAAGCTAACCTGGGACTATGTCGGGGGATAGGAGTCAGGTCACAGTTTGCACCTGTTAAGCTGGGGATACTCTTTTGAGGCTGGGACTGGACGTCATCACCAGCTAGTTGGTTTTGGAAGTGTTATTTGATAAAAAAAGAATGAAATTCACATTCAAGATGGCAGAGTAGAGGATGTGCGCTCACCCCCTCTTGCAAGAGCACCGGAATCACAACTAACTGCTGAACAATCATCAACAGGAAGACACTGGAACTCAATAAAAAAGATACCCCACATCCAAAACAAAGGAGAAGCCGCAGCAAGACGGTTGGAGGGGCGCAATCACAATAAAATCAAATCCCATAACCAGTGGGTGGGCAACTCACAAAATGGAAAAAAATTATACCACAGAAGTCCACCCACTGGAGTGAAGGTTCTAAGTCCCACATGAGGCTTCCCAACCTGGGGGTTCAGCAACAGGAGGAGGAATTCCTAGAGAATCAGACTTTGAAGGCTAGCGGGATGTGACTGCAGGACTTCAAAAGGACTGGGGGAAACAGAGACTCCACTCTTGGAGGGTACACACAAAGTAGTGTGCACAGCAGGACCCAGGGGAAGGATCAGGGACCCCACAGGAGACGGAACCAGACCTACCTACTAGTGTTGGAGGGTCTAATGCAGTGGTGGGGGGTGGCTGTGGCTCACCGCGGGGACAAGGACACTGGCAGCAGAAATTATAGGAGGTACTCCTTGGCGTGAGCCCTCCTGGAGTCCATTAGCCCCACCAAAGAGCTAGGCTCCAGTGCTGGGTCACCTCAGGCCAAACAACGAACAGGAAGGGAACCCAGCCCCGCCTATCAGCAGACAAGTGGATTAAAGTTTTACTGAGCTCTACCCACGAAAACAACACCCAGCTCTACCCACCACCAGTCCCTCCCATCAGGAAGCTTGCACAACCCTCTTAGATAGCCTCATGCACCAGAGGGCAGATAGCAGAAACAAGAAGAACTACAATTCTGCAGCCTGAGGAACAAAAACCACATTCACAGAACGATAGACAAGATGTAAAGGCAGAGGGCTATGTACCAGATGAAGGAACAAGATAAAACCCCAGAAAAACAACTAAATGAAGTGGAGATAGGAAACCTTCCAGAGAAAGAATTCAGAATAATGATAGTGAAGATGATCCAGGACCTTGGAAAAAGAATGGAGGCAAAGATCGAGAAGATGCAAGAAATGTTTAACAAAGACCTAGAAGAATTAGAGAACAAACAGAGATGAGCCATACAATACCTGAAATGAAAAATACACTAGAAGGAATCAATACCAGAATAACTGAGGCAGAAGAACGGATAAGTGACCTGGAAGACAGAATGGTGGAATTCACCGCCACAGAACATAATAAAGAAAAAAGAATGAAAAGGAATGAAGACAGCCTAAGAGACCTCTGGGACAACATTAAATGCAACAACATTCACATTATAGGAGTCCCAGAAAAAGAAGAGAGAGAGAAAGGACCTGAGAAAATATTTGAAGAGATTATAGTTGAAAATTTCCCTAACAAGGGAAAGGAAATGGTCACCCAAGTCCAGGAAGCGCAGAGAGTCCCAGCCAGGATAAACCCAAGGAGAAACATGCTGAAAACATAGTAATCAAATTGACAAAAATTAAAGACAGAGAAAAATTATTAAAAGCAACAAGGGAAAAACAACAAATAACATACAAGAGAACACCCAGAAGGTTAACAGCCGATTTCTCAGCAGAAACTCTACAAGCCAGAGGGAGTGGCATGATATACTTAAAGTGATGAAAAGCAAAAACCTACAACCAAGATTACTCTACCAGGCAAAGATCTCATTCAGATTCAATGGAGAAATCAAAAGCTTTACAGACAAGCAAAAGGTAAGAAAATTCAGCACCACCAAACCAGCTCTACAACAAATGCTAAAGGAACTTCTCTAAGTGGGAAACACAAGAGAAGAAAAGGACCTACAAAAACAAACCCAAAACAATTAAGAAAATGGAAATAGGAACACACATACTGATAATCACCTTAAACGTGAATGGATTAAATGCTCCAACCACAGGTTCGCTGAATGGAAACAAAAACAAGACCCATATATATGCTGTGTACAAGAGACCTTCAGACTTAGGGACACATACAGACTGAAAGTGAGGAGATGGAAAAAGATATTCCAGGCAAATGGAAATCAAAAGAAAGCTGGAGTAGTAATACTCATATCAGATAAAATAGACTTTAAAATATAGAATGTTACAAGACACAAAGAAGGACACTATACAATGATCAAGGGATCAATCCAAGAAGAAGATACAACAATTATAAATATATATGCACCCAACATAAGAGCACCTCCATACGTAAGGCAAATGTTAACAGCTACAAAAGAGGAAATTGACAGTAACTAAATAATAGTGGGGGATTTTAACACCACATTTACATCAGGGGACAGATCATCCAGACAGAAAATTAATAAGGAAACAGAAGCTTTAAATGACACAACAGACCAGATAGATTTAATGGATATTTATAGAACATTCCATCCGAAAACAACAGATTACACCTTCTTCTCAAGTGCACATGGAACATTCTCCAGGATAGATCATATCTTGGGTCACAAATCAAGCCTCGGTAAATTTAAGAAAATTGAAATCGTGTCAAGCATCTTTTCCGACCACAACGTTATGAGATTAGAAATAAATTACAGGGAAAAAAACATAAAAAACACGAACACATGGAGCCTAAACAATATGTTACTAAATAACCAAGAGATCACTGAAAAAATCAAAGAGGAAATCAAAAAATACCTAGAGACAAATGACAATGAAAACACAGCAATCCAAAACCTGTGGGATGCAGCAAAAGCAGTTCTAAGAGGCAAGTTTATAGCAGTACAATCCTACCTCAAGAAATAAGAAAAATCTCAAATAAACAACCTAACCCTACACCTAAAGGAACTAGAGGAAGAAGAAAAAACAAAACCCAAAGTTAGTAGAAGGAAACAAATCATAAAGATCAGAACAGAAACAAATGAAATAGAAACAAAGAAAACAATAGCAAAGATCAATAAAACTAAAAGCTGGTTCTTTGAGAAGATAAACAAAATTGATAAACCATTAGCCAGGCTCACCAAGAAAAAGAGGGAGAGGACTCAAATCAATAAAATTAGAAATGAAAAAGGAGAAGTTACGACACTACAGAAATACAAAGCATCCTAAGAGACTACTACAAGCAACTCTATGCCAATAAAATCGACAACCTGGAAGACAGGGACAAATTCTTAGAAAGGTATAACCTTCCAAGACTGAACCAGGAAGAAATAGAAAATATGAACAGACCAATCATAAGTAATGAAATTGAAACTGGGATAAAAAATCTTCCAACACACAAAAGTTCAGGATCAGATGGTTTCACAGGAGAATTCTATCAAACATTTAGAGAAGAGCTAACACCTATCCTTCTCAAACTCTTCTAAAATATTGTAGAGGAAGGAACACTCGCAAACTCATTCTACGAAGCCATGATCATCCTGATACCAAAACGAGACAGAGATACTACAAAAAAAAAAGAAAGTTACAGACCAATATCACTGATGAATATAGATGCAGAAACTGTCAACAAAATACTAGGAAACAGAATCCAACAATACATTAAAAGGATCATACACCACGATCAAGTGGGATTTATCCCAAGGATGCAAGGATTCTTCAATATATGCAAATCAATCAATGTGATACACCATATTAACAAACTGACGAATAAAAATCAAATGATCCTCTCAATAGATGCAGAAAAAGCTTCTGACAAAATTCAACACCCATTTATGACAAAAATTCTCAGGAAAGTGGGCAGAGGGAACCTACCTCAACATAATAAAGGCCATATACGACAAACTCACAGCCAACATCATCCTCAGTGGTGAAAAACTGAAAGCATTTCCTCTAAGATCAGGAACAAGACAAGGATGTCCACCTTCACCATTATTCTTCAACATAGTTTTGGAAGTCCTAGCCATGGCAATCAGAGAAGAAAAAGAAATAAAAGGAATCCAAATTGTGAAAGAAGTAAAACTGTCACTGTTTGCAGATGACACGATACTATACATAGATAATCCTAAAGATGCCATGAGAAAATGACTAGAGCTAATCAATTAATTTGATAAAGTTGCAGGATTCAAAATTAATGCACAAAAATCTCCTTCATTCCTATACACTAACAACGAAAGATCAGAAAGAGAAATGAAGGAAACAATCCCACTCACCATTGCAATAAAAAGAATAAAATACCTAGGAATAAACCCACCTCAGGAGGTAAAAGGCCTGTACTCAGAAAACTATAAGACACTGATGAAAGAAATCAAAGATGACACAAACAGATGGAGAGATATACCATGTTCTTGGATTGGAAAAATCAATATTGTGAAAATGACTATACTATCCAAAGCAATCTACAGATTTAGTGCAATCCCCATTGAATTACCAATGGTATTTTTTACAGAACATGAAGAAAAAATCTTAAAATTTGTGTGGAGACACAAAAGACCCCAAATAGCCAAAGCAGTCTTGAGGGAAAAAAACAGAGCTGGAGGAATCAGATTCCCTGACTTCAGACTATACTACAAATCTACAGTAATCAAGAGAATATGGTACTTGCACAAAAACAGAAATATACATCAATGGACAGGATAGAAAGTCCAGAGAAAACCCATGCACCTATGGTCAACTAATCTATGACAAAGGAGGCGAGAATATACAGTGGAGAAAAGATAGTCTCTTCAATAAGTGATGCTGGGAAAACTGGACAGCTACATGGAAAAGAATGAAATTAGAACACTCCCTAACACCATACACAAAAATAAACTCAAAGTGGATTAAAGACCTAAATGTAAGACTGGACACTATAAAACTCTTAGAGGAAAACATAGGAAGAACACTCTTCAACATAAATCAGAGCAAGATCTTTTTTGACCCTTCTCCTAGAGTAATGGAAATAAAAACAAAAATAAACAAATAGGACCCAATGAAACTTAGCTTTTGAAAAACAAAGGAAACTCTAATCAAGACGAAAACCCTCAGAATGGGAGAAAATATTTGCAAACAAATCGACGGACAAAGGATTAATCTCCAAAGTATATAAACAGCTCATGCAGCTCTATATCAAAAAAACAAACAACCCAATCAAAAAATAGGCAGAATAGACATCTCTCCAAAGAAGACATACAGATGACCAAGAGGCACATGAAAAGCTGCTCAACATCACTAATTATTAGAGAAATGCAAATCAAAACTACAATGAGGTATCACCTCACACTGGTTAGAATGGGCATGTTCAGAAAATCTACAAACAACAAATGTTGGAGAGGGTGTGGAGAAAAGGGAACCCTCTTGCACTGTTAGTGGGAATGTAAATTGATACAGCCACTATGGAGAACAGTATGGAGGTCCCTTAGAAAACTAAAAATAGAATTACCATATGACCCAGCAATCCCATTACTGGGCATATACCCAGAGAAAACTATAATTCAAAAAGACACATGCACCCCAGTGTTCATTGCAGCACTGTTTACAATAGCCAGGATATGGAAGCAACCTAAACACCCATCAACAGATGAATGGGTAAAGATGTGGTATATATACACAATGGAATATTACTTAGCCATAATAAGGAATGAAATTGGGTCATTTGTAGAGATGTGGACAGACCTAAACACTGTCATACAGAGTGAAGTAAGTCAGAAAGAGAAAAATAAATATCATATATTGATGCATATATGTGGGTTCTAGAAAAATGCTGCAGATGAACCGGTTTGCAAGGCAGAAATAGACACACAGAAGTAGAGAACAAACGTATGGACACCAAGGTGGGAAGGGGTGGTGGGGGGTGGTGGTGGGATGAATTGGGAGATTGGGATTGACATGTATACACTAATATGTATAAAATAGAGAACTAATAAGAACATGCTGTATAAAAATAAATAAAAATTTTAAAAAAGTGTTATTCATGTTCACATGTAACGGGTTTACTAATGTTGCTTTTAAATGAATTCACTACACATTTTAAAACTTCACACGTTCAATTTCTAGGAAATGTTGATAGAAATAATCCACATAAACAAAAGCTCTTTGGAGTACTCAATAATTTCTAAGAGTTTATAGGGTTCAAGAAGTTTGAGAACTGCTGGCTTAGACAACATAAAAAAAGAAGAAGGGAGTGGACTTGCCTTTCTAGATATCAGTAGTTATTGCAAAGTTACAATAGTTAAACATAGCAGTGAAAATTAAAATGTCTACTCTTTACCAAGTTTTGTGATAGAATGTGAAGAAAGAGGTGTTCTCATATGCTGGTGGCGGCACAGTACATTGGTTCAACTACTCTGGAGAGTGATTTGGCAATGCTGAAGATGTGTATACCATAGAACCTGGAAATTCCAATTCCAGGTATAAAATCCTAAGGAAATCTGAGCACATGTGCACAGAGGGACAGGAATGTTAATTGCAGCATTGTTGGTAATAAGAAAAATTTGGAAACAACCTACATGCCCCCTCCCATGGGAATGGGCAGGGTATACAGTAACCCAGCATAACGGTTACCCCTTGGAAAGGAGGGCAAAGAAATGGAGAGGAAGCAAAGGGGGCTTTCATTGGTAGCTGTATGTTTTGTTTATGAGAGAGAGAGAGAGAGAGAGAGAGAGCGCACATGCAGGCGAGCAAGCATGGCACAATGCCAGCACGGGGTTAAATCTGGGTGATGCGTACACAGGACCTGGTTGTATTACTTATTCTTCTCAATGTTTAAAATATTACACAATAAAAACAAGTGAATGGGCCCACAGATTGGAGACCAGACACATTCAATCAAACACATTCTTGTTCTTTAAAATGCACACGGTGAAACTGGCTGCCCCTAAAGAGAATGTTAAAAATTTAAATTCAGGTACAAAGTGGTCTAGATACACACCATAGTCTAGCTCTTCCTAACACTTTGGGTGTCAAAGGAAGTGTTATTTGTTGTGAGTTTTATAACCAAGCTATTTCAAGAAATGTAGTCGAAGCACGGAGATCAGAATATTTCAATCTTCTGGTGCTTCTTAGGAGATGCCATATGTTGGAATAGCTGTCAGCCAGAAAAACATCCGCTACACAAATGTACCCGGATTCTGGGGAGTCAGCTTGCATAACCGATCTGAGAGTAAATCTGGAGAACAAGGTTGACATCAAGGATGAGCAGGGTATCTCCCTGGTCTGTGGTCAGCTCATTCTTAACCAAGGTGGACCTAAGGATTATCAGCCAAATGAATTGGTTGGAGGAATCAACCAAAAGTTTTGATCTTGATTTATTACTTAGGATCACAAGGGACGAAGTAAGTTAGTTTCATGGGTCACTATTCCCAGGGCCCCAGCCCCCAAATTTCCGGGTGGCAGAGCTCTTAGCTAAGTGGTGAGGCAGACAAAGTATACAAGACCCTAATTTGTAAACTACGAATAGATGCAAGTTTTAATTACTGTTTCGATTCAATTCCACCAACATCCATTAAACATATACTTTACGAAAGGGGCTGCAGTAGGCTCCTCGCTGGGTATGAGGGAGGAAAACAAAACTGAATAAGACATTCTCAACACGTACACATGTAGAAGGTGCCTGGCACAGGGAAAGTCAGTTTTATTTATTAATTATTTTAAGCCAGGGCTACCGATTGCTTTTCCATAACGAGGCATAGAACATTCTCCAGAAAAGTTCTTGGACTCTTGTCACAACACTACAGAGGTCTCTGTTATGTAAACACAAGTATATACATCCACAGGCCTTAAGAATCAGATCTGTTTTTTGATTCAATGGAAACTGAGAGAAAAGAAGTAGATTTGCACGGAGTTCAGTAGGTTTCAAAGAACAGGATCCAGCCCATGACTCCTTCCCTTTAGATGTTTGAAATAATTAGGAACTCTGATATTTTAGGATTGTTTCAGTCAAAGTTCCCTGGCAGGAAAGGACCCTGAAGACCCCATAGCAAACAAGAAAAGGTTCTTAACCTGTCCTAGTGGTCCTTGCTCTGCACAGAGTGTCTAGATCATCAGGGGGAAGGGCTTTAAGACAACTCCAGATCCAGCCACTCTGTGAATGTGAACCTGTGCGCAAAAACCAAAAGTTAACTTGCACCCTCACAAACTGTGGTGGAATCAGGACCACGGAAGCATCTAGTCTTCGGATGCCACACTTTGTCACCGCAGTAGGAACCATGGCAGCTGAAAACCAAGACCAATTAGTTAGCAGGTTGGCCTGGCATTTGTAAGCAGGAGAGGCCACTTAAATAAGACGAAGTAAGCATCTCAGGACCCTGGTCCTTTGGGATGGCAGAGTTCATAAAAGTTTGATGCTGGATTTCCTGCTAACATAAATATGTGGAGCTGGCACAATCTACTGGAATATAATAGGAGAATCATTGTATTTGTTTTCCAAACTAGAGCTGTGGGCCATAGTGGTTACACACACATATCCCCAGATCATCTGCAAAACGAACCATATTGAGGAAATGGCATGACTGCAGAAGTTTGCAACTAGTGCTAAAGAAACATTATGGAGAGAGCCAGTCCTTTAAAAAATCCGTAGAAATTATTTTAACTGACAAGAATAAATAGGAAACAGTTCATAAATGGTTATGTATTGTTCAATCATTTTTGTTATGCACTAAAAATATTGTATGCAGAATTACATTAGTTCTACCTCCAAAGAATTGCTATGAGTAATTACGTACAAAAGTTTCAGAAGCCAAATTTATCATTAGCGTGAAATGTAGGCATTTTGGTTCAGACTGTAAATTTAAAATTTTAAAGATAATATTCAGATCCTACAGAGGAAATATATAACCTCCACATGGTATTCTCAAGTATGATACACACCAGCCATGTCTAGAAAGGCTGTGCTAAAGCCTATGTGCATTGCAGAGTCAAGTAGAAAGCCTGTAGGCCATTGGCTGTGCCTCTACCAGCTTGGAGTAACAGCTGGGGCCGGCTGCAGAATCTGGGGGGGTCAGTGAAAAGTAAAAATGCAGGACTTGTTCAAAAAACAGGGAGTGCCTAAAATATAAAGCTTTTCCCTTTCTTCCAAGGTCTCCCTCTCAACTTTTCAGTGTTTTTATTGGCTATTTGTATTAATTTTTCTATGGCTGCATGACAAATTACCCCAAACTTAGCAACTTCAAACAACACCTGTGTACTACCCCATGGAATCTGTGGGTCAGGAGTCCAGGCATGTATAGCTGCGTCCTCTGCCCAGGGTCTCACAGGCTTCAGTCTAGGTGTTGCCCAGGGCTGGAGTCTCCTCTGAGGTTTGAATCCTCCTCTTTCAAGCTCATGCTGTTGTTGGCACAAAGTATTTTGTTTTTTTCAGCTGCAGGACTCATGGTGCTTGTTTCTTCAAGGCCAGCAGAAGAAAGAGTGTCTCGCTTCTAACCGCTTTTAAAGGGTTTGCCTAATTAGGTATGGCCCACCTAGGGTAATCTCACTTTGATTTAGTTTATTTTTAAATTTTATTTATTTATTTATTTATTTTTGATTTACTTTAAAGTTAACTGATCAGGGGCTTTTAAAATTTTTCCATGTCTATTTTTATTATTTTTTTACATCTTTCTTGGAGTATAATTGCTTTACAATGGTGTGTTAGTTTCTGCTGTGTAACAAAGTGAATCAGTTCTCTGTATACATATATTCCCCTATCCCCTCCCTCTTGTGTCTCCTTCCCACCCTCCCTATACCACCCCTCTAGGTGGACACAAAGTACTGAGCTGATCTCCCTGTGTGATTAGGGGCTTTAATTACACGTGCCAAACTCTTTCACCTCTGCCATATTCTATTAGTTAGAAGCAAACTACAGGTCCTGCTGACATGCAAAGGGAGGGATTGTACAAGGGCATAGGTCACTGGGGGGTCATTTTAGAACTCTGCCTCACTGTTGAATGTCTTTCAAAGTAAAGAAAAATTAAAATCTTAAACAATTAACATAATTTTTACTGTTCATCTTTATTTTGTGCAACATCAGCTTTAAATATGAATTGAACATTTACTTGTATGTGGCATCATCAAAATTACACAATTGGCATCTTGTAATGTTGACGTGCACACAGACAGTGGAAATGCTGCCCCAACTAAACTAAGTCAAGTATTCTATTTCAGTTCTTGATACCTGCACATCCTACCAACACCCTCCACCACTGGCTTCCTGACGACTAAGGAAGAGCTGGAAGGACAAGGAACTCTGGGCTGCTCTATCTTTCTCTGTCCTTCTGTGTCATCATTTTCCACATCAGTGGTTGGCTAACACAGGGCAGTAACACGCGCGAGCAAAGATATGATGGGGTTCCTTGGTCATTCATGCTTCTTGGAACAGCACTGCCTTCTTTCTGAGCTTGAAGCCAGCTCTGGCTCACACAGAGAGCCTGCCTCTCAGGGCCGTCCAGCTGTAGATGGAATGCACTCACCTGATTTGTGTTAAGTCTCACTGAGCTCCCACATGCAGTGAGTCCCATGGAATTTTGTGCTTTTGGGGTACCACGAACACTGTATGCAAACAGGGCAGCAAAGCGATAAATATACATGCTGTGCCTCTTTACTCTGGCCCATGCACTAGTGTCCCCTTAGACTTGAATTTCTATGTTTACACAGCACAAAGATAAAATTGTTAAGAATTTCACGACAGTGATAACAGAACCTTAAACCATATGCAGTGCCCTTCTGAGTAGAAGGTAGTTGTCTACGGAAGCCGCACAGCTATCTACGAGTGGGGTGGGAAGCGACAGGGGTGGACACACACAGGGTGCACATCCCCCTGCTAGTGTGGATGCACTGCTGTCTCATTAGACGTCACTCAAAAACACAAGCGCAAAGAGAAAATTATTAAGAGGCTTAAGATGACAATAGCAGAGCATTAAACCCAGTGTGAGGCTCTTCTGAGTGCAGGGTTTATGCAACTGCATAGGCTGCATTCCCATGAAACCAGCCCTACTAACCCCCTCCTTTTTAAGGGGACATCAAGTACAGCTGGATCATTCTTTAGGTTGCCCACCAGGAAGGCTAACCCATGGCTATTCGTGTACGTGTCTAAGAGTGTGGAAGTTCACGAGGCAGCTCCTCTGACCTACCCTACTTCTGATGAGCCATACCTGTTGCTGCCTTCATAGTTGTCAAGAACCTATCTTCTTTTCTATAACATAAGCAGGTTCCTCACTTCTAGTTGAGGATCAGGTAATAGGGCACGGGATGGAAGGTGGGGCTTCTTTTTCTTTTTTTAAAAATAAATTTATTTATTTATTTATTTATTTATTTATTTCTGGCTGGATTGGGTCTTCGTTGCTGCACGCGGGCTTTCTCTAGTTGTGGCGAGCGGGGGCTACTCTGTTGTGGTGAGCAGGCTTCTCACTGTAGTGGCTTCTCTTGTTGAGGAGCATGGGCTCTAGGTGCACGGGCTTCAGTAGTTGTGGCTCACGGGCTCTAGAGCACAGGTTCAGTAGTTGTGGCACACGGGCTTAGTTGCTCCGCAGTATGTGGGATCTTCCGGACCAGGGCTTGAACCCATGTCCTCTGCACTGGCAGTCGGATTCATAACCACTGCGCCACCAGGGAAGTCCGAAAGGTGGGGTTTCAATGGCAAAGTTCATCAAGGAGAAGGAAGTATAGCACTGAACTGACACGGAGATTAGCAGTTAAATTCAGGAGGCCAGTGGATTCATGATGTCCTTTAGTTAGAAGGACTCATGTGTCAAGTCGTCTGGTTTCCGGCAAGTACAGGTGGTACCCATGTGTCAGAAGTGCTGCTATTATTGTGTCTCACCATCAGGAGAGCATCTTCTGGTACACATCCCCTACCTGGACTTGACCTGCACTGATGCTGCATTAATACTGAACATTATTAAGAAAGTCATATTGGATGATGTCACTATTGCTGCACTTTCACCATGATGATTGATTTCTCCCTTTTATAGGTGTGAAAATTGAGTCCCAGAGAGACTTGCCTAAGATTAACAGGTGAGTGGAGGAGCCAGGACTCTAACAGGTCTGTCTGACACCAAACACAGATGCCTTCCCTGTGGCACAGAGGATAAATTCCCACATCTCTAAGTCAGTTCATTTTTTGGTTAGTGTTTTCAACATGAATGTTATAGAAAGTCTGCCAGACACACAGTTCAGGTTTGCTATGACCCCAGTTGGACACATGAAGTGGCATCTTCTAATGGAAAGAGGGGGGCAAGAGAGTAGCAAACTTCATTATTTGGGGCCACATTCCTTATTTATAAAATGAAGGAGCTGAACTAAATGATTTCCAAAGTATCTTCTAGCTCCAAATTCCTATGAATTCAAGCTTTCTTTTCTGACTGTAATTGTCTAAAAATTTCAGCTGCTTTTTAATACCACACTGGGATTCAGTATAATCATATTCTCAGCATAGAGATGGGTATTTCTTTGTTGATTCAGGAGAGCATACCTTTGGTTTAGTAAAAACAATTGAGTTAGAGCACTAGATGCAAGACAGTGCCATCTGAAAATAAAAAAAAAATGTGCCTCCCTAAATATCTGGCTTCTGGCTACTACAGAGGGAGTCAGGGATATGGAGAACTTTGCTGACAAGATGCTAGCATTCACACTTGGAACTTTTCCAGATGATTAGAAAGATCTCTTCCTCCAGGTTAACAAATACTATCCCAAAGTACTTGGAAGTACTCTTAAGAATTCTGGATATGCAAGCAATCATTTTCAGACCAACTCTTCTGACAATAGGTTCCTCCGCATCTAAAGCAATCCATTATTTTTTTATGTCATTCTGAGTCCAGAATTCCATCCCAATTCTCTCCACAGCGTTGACACCAAAATCACGTTATGAAATACAGTCCTCCAGGCAGTTGTTGGGTGTGAAACGCTCTGTAATTGAGCAGCTTCCCTTAATGAGACAAAAAGCAAAACCCTCCAAGGTTTCTAGGAGATAAAAGCTGAAGGAGAAATCTCTGGGTAGAAAAGGGATTGTCTTTTTTTCTCAGTCTTTCACTATGTAGACCCTGGGGGTTTACTGCTCCTCCTTTAGGATTTCAGCTCAATTATGAGTCACAACCAAATCCATTTCCAATTGCTCTCACAGCTCAACTATGTGATACCTCAAAAGGAACTATATTAAAACCAAGAAGAAAACAGAAAATAAACGAATAAAACAAAGTATCCTAAATAGTCAAGCTTGCAAGTATAGGTTTCTGAACTTGTAATAAGTGACTCATATACTGACTCATGGACCTGTTCCATTCCACATGCTTTCTTTCACCTTATGACCTTCAGCTGTTATCTTGTACCATTACTTGGGAGCTTATCTAATCTCCCATCCTGGCCTGCTCCTGGACAAACACATTCTTTATTAAAACCCAAACCTTTCCAAGGATTCCTGCTGCCAGGGGTTCTCCCACTCAGTTACAATGTCAAATGGAACGTTTGTTTTAACCATTTGGAAGGAAGAGTTGATTTCCTGACTGAGGTTTTATTGAAAATATATACCCCTGGGGCAGGCACACAGATACCGTGGTACATTCTCTGTACTATTAAATACACCAACACTCCCAGGCACATTCACTGTCATACATGCTAGATAAATGGTATTTGATTCAATCCCCAGCCTAATCCTGTAATGAAGAAATAATCTCAGAAAATCATATAACACATGATCAAAGATGCAAACACCATCCATCTGCCTCCAAAGACCAGGGTTGTATCACTTTAATTTGCCACTAGGGTTAGTGGTCTCTCCAATAAAATTGAGAAAGGCCCTGTTAACATGTTTTGCTGTCCAAAGCGAAAATATTCGTTTTCCTCTGTGGCCCCAGCACCTTTTCTAGTAGATAACCTTTAGCCCAGGCCCAGCCTCTCCATCATGCTCAGGGTTCAGTTTCTACCGCCCGTGTCCCATGACCTACTCCTTCCCAAGGCCTGCTGACTGAATTTGACATTTATCTCGGGCTCTGTTAAAAAACACCATCTTCTCATCTCTCCAGCAGCACCTCACTGGGAGATGTTGAAGAGTAGATTTCTAGTCCATTTTTGGCCAGCCTAATCCCATCTGCTTTGTATCTTCCAGATCTCTGGGGCTACTATGGGTTCATTCTTATTTTTACATCTCTTCTCTCATTTCAGTGGGATTTTGAAAGGAAAGGACCATAACCTTCCCTTAATACACAATTTTAAAGCAAAAAAAAAATTCTTATCTGAATTTTCTATTTTTTCTAGAATTTACATATATAATTTGTATAACAGAGATATAAGTAATATTTGGAAAATAAGGAAATATTTCTACTACTATGGCTTGGCACTCCAACCTAATAATGTTCATCCTGAAGTCTATTATTTCCTGGCATGACAGTTAGATCTCTGGAGAAAAACATTAAAAATGCCTTGGTCCTTAACCAAGTAAATTATCCTGGTACTGTTTTAGGTTAAAAATGAGAAGAGGAGAATCCAGCAAGTCTTGGCTCACAAACTGTCATTCTGTACAACTCTCTAGATACTTTAATCCAAATTAAAACACAAATAGACTGAAGGATGGCTATATATCTAGGCCCAAGGACAGTTTATGAGTAGGCAAATATAAATACTATTTATCTAATAGACATATAAATATTTTTATCTTATTTAGATGTTGCTTTGTTATGAAATTTCTTTGCCTTGCCAACAATACAATGTGATAATTAAAAACTTTTTAAAATTTATAGTCTTGACCTATATGTTTGCAACAAATAAAAGCCTGGTTTCTAAGTTTCCATAATAAATGCACTGCTTGCAAAATATTAAACTGAGATGTGAACGGGTGGCTCTCACCAGAAAGTTACAAGGGCTTGAGAGTTCAGTACCATTATTGTTCTTTGTATCTAAAGATGTCCTCAATAGCATGCACATGACTGGAGAAAAAAACAACATATTGGATGTATGCATCTGCACAGGCCTCTTCAAATCTGCTTATAGTAACAGTTCAAAGGACTTGTCATCACTGACAGCTGCCTCCTAAGCTGCAGGGTAGGCCCTACCCTTATTTCTGTGGCTCACCCCCAATTCAGCTCTGCCCACAGCAGTTTAGATACCTAAGATGCTCAGAAAGGCTGGATTGCAGGAGCTTAGTTTTACCAACAACTAAATGACAGTCTCCCTTATTTATGACCCTGAAATACTATTTCATGTTTCAATGATTTTAAGGCATTAAGCAGATAAATAAGGCTTCAGAAGTAGTATCTATTATAGTATTCTTAAAGAACTAAGTTTACAGGTTTTACAATTAAAACATGAAGTACAATTTGAAGATAGGACACAAAGAGGAAGTACTAAATACACGGGAACAGGTATTTTCACTAGAATTAAGCTAGAAAATCCACCACCACAATTCCAGAAATAAGTATTCATGGAATAACTCAAAGAGAAGCTTATTCAACTTCTCTATTTGTAATTTAAAGTACATTAGTTCTTTAGTCTTTGTTGAACCTTAAACACACTGAATTCATTTCCCTCACCTATTCTCATCATAGACAACGACTTACTCTCAATCAAATAAAAGTTTTTAAAGAATTATTTCTCTCATGATTCTGATATTGCTTATATTTTGTCTCCTCCATAATAATGAAAACTTGCTGACAATTTACAGACCAAATTGGTGTCATTTGACTATCTAGCTACAGAACCCACCAGTAAATTATTTTAATTTTGTGAGATGACACACTATGTGCTTTATATTTACTGAAAAATTAAGACCATAAACCATTAGCCATTAAACATATTTCATATTTCAAAACTTCCACTAGTATAATTTCTGTACCTCTATGAAATTATTTCAGTAATTTAAAATATTCAGAATGTCATGGCTACTTACTGGCGCTCATTTATAAATTAAAATACTCTACTGTTTCTATGATTATGCTTGACATTTGAAGCTCCCTACAATCTGGGACTTTTCTTACTCAACAAATTTTCTTTCGACCACTCTGTAGTATGACTCTACTGTTCTAATCAAGATAATATTTTCACAGTCTCATGAATACATCATCCTCATTCTCATCATCATTCTTCATTCATATTGTTCCTCAAAATATAGCATCTTCAACTCTTACCACCTACCGAAATTCTACTTTTATGATCATTCAAAAGATAACACCTACGTAATTATTTAATTACTTGTAAAGGAAGGAAAATTCAGGCCTCACCTCATACATCCAAAAATATTCGCTATATTAAAAAATTAAGGGTAAAAATTAAAATATAACAATATTTACATAGAAGAACACATATGTAAATATCTGAACACAAATAAGGTCTAAATATAAAATCAATGGAATAAATTATAAAGAAATGATCACTAGACTTCATAAAAACAAACTGTCCTATATTAAAAATAACTTGAACAAGCTGAAATGACAGTAAACGGAATTTCTATACAAGAAACTGCATAGGAAGACACTTTTTTAGTTCCCTTCTCCAAATACTTCAGAGAACACCTAAGGGCGTTCCAGCAAAACAAAAATACTACAGTCAAATAACCATGTCTCCAATAAGGATATTTTTAGGGTTTCTGCTTGTTTTTACTGCTCAATTCTAATCCCTCCCATTAGGTATTTTCAATGCATGGCCATCATTTATTTGTCCAACAAATGCTTTTTGAATCCCAGCCACATGCCAGAGACTGTGCCAGATACTAAGACCACACTGGTGCGCAAAACAGATACAGTCCCTTCCACCACAGAACTTAAACCTCTCATAAGATAAACATTAACCAAGTAATCACACACACAAATTGTGGTTTAAAAAAAAAAGCATACAGAGCACTATGACAGCATATAAAAAGGACTTCACCTATTGGAGATATGGAATGTGTATGTGCCCAGGAAGACTTCCCTGAAGAATTCCTATCTATATAGAACAGTAAGCTCTTATAACTGTTGGTGCTATATCCTAAATTCTTTTGTATCTTTCTGCATCTCATACAGTAAGTCTTCTATATTCGGTAAACAATTTATTGCCATTAAAATTTAAAGCAATCTTTATTAACTAGCCTTTTCAATGGTGTGCATGAAGTCAGCTTTAGGATACTTTAATAGAGACAGTTTAGGAAGACACTTTTATTCTTAGAAGATTAAACAACTGAAATCTTACCTGGGTTATAAGGTGATCCCATGATCAATCTTGTCAGATTTAATGGTAGAATCCTATTTAAACAGCAAAGGAATGACAAACACTTATATTCTGAAAAATTATATACATAAATTTATGTACTAAAAATAATGTACGGCTATTAAAAATTGTTTCACTTACATACAGGTTATAAAACAAATTAAATGTTATGTAAAAGCACATATTTTTACACTGTATATCCTGGAAGTTTATTTATTACTAATTTGCAAATATCTTTGCATTGCTTGGAAATGTTTAGTGAACCAAGGTCATCATTGTCTTCTTCAAAGTGATCTCATGTACTGCTATCCAGGACATTGTTCTAGTTCTGACAAATTAGAAGGCAGATAAGAACTCACTTGAGATGTCCGAGGTGACTGGCTTTTTTCTGAGGACTTGCAACTTATTCTTGTTTTAAGTGTAGCAGGGATGTCTTGATTCCTCTTTAGAACTTTAGAATTAGGCATACTATTTTGGTCTCTCTGGTTTTCTTTTTCCTCAGTCCAGTGTGATGAAGAGAAATCACTGGTAGAGATATTAGATGCTTCCTCCAAACTTTTATCTTGATCCTTTGAAATATGAAATCTTTTATATGAGAGTACTGGGGATCCAGCTGAAAAAGGTGGGCTAAGAATAGAACTCTTTTCACTGCTATTTTTCCTTATGGACAACCTTGTTTCACTGGACTTACTTGTCTGTTGACTATGTTTTGGATTTTCTGTCCCCGGACTGCTGTCACGAGCTTGTAAAATTCTGCTGGTGTCTTCAGAACAGCAAGAACTGGTGAACTCATCTGAATACTTTAGTTCTGAGATGCTTTCAGAGCAACTACTTGTACTTGCATTGTTTTCATTCATATCAGCAGTAAGAATGTCGTTAGAAGTGATTCTGACCTGTTTATCATCTATTTCTTTATCTACTACAATTCTGTCAACTACTGCGACCCGCTGGAAATCACCTGGACTTTGGACTTTCACTTCCACTCTTCCACCCAAAATATTTGTATGAATAAACCTTTCTGAGACAATGGAATTTGCAGGACTCACAATTTCTTCCAGTAAATCATCAACTGTCTTTTCAGTTGCACATTTCAGTTTAGTTTCTTTAGTTGTGCTGGGGTCATCAAAAACTACACTAATTTGCTTTGAGGTATTGCTATTTTCAGCAAAAGATGCATCTGAGTTTAAAAACTTATCTTTAGGCAGTTGATGTGGCTTCTGATGTTGTTCTGCAAAACTTAGTATCTTAACTTTGGATGACGGAATTCTGAGTTTTGCACCTAACATTTGTGCTTGCGTTTTTCTATACTGTTCTCTCTTTTCGTGTACTACCAACATATCAGGATTTGTTTGCTTTAAACGTAGCTTAAGTGTGTTTGTTAAGCCATAAAGTAGCTTCCCCCTTGGAACTCTTTTGGGGGGGACACCACCTTTCTTTTCAAAATATTTACCTTTCTTAAGATTTTCAGTTTGGTTCTTTTTATACTGAAGACTCACTGACTTTTCATTTTCCCCCAAAGAAAGCTTATCCTTAGATTCAGATTTACATGTGGAGTTGGCAGAAGATTCTGGTGAGTTCTTGTCCTCGGTTCTATATAACCAGGCTAAATGAGGATGTATATGGGTAGGGCTTGCCATGGGTTGGTTGTATAACAAGGACAACTCAACCAACAAAGCACTTAACAAAGGCAGCTGCCTTACAGTATTGATCCTATTTTGTTCAGTTTGAGGATGGTAAGTAGTCTGGTTACTTGCTCCTACATCCTGAATATGTGCAGGATGTATAAGCACTGGAGGCCTCTCATGTGTTGCAAAATTTGTATGTTCTGGAGGATTAGTATGTGTTGGGGGAGTTACAAGTTTTTCTTCCGGAAAAGTACCATCCAATTCCTCAAGTGCATTCATGTGAGGCTCAATAGTGATTTCACCCTGTTTAGGAGGTGTCTTTTCTTGGGTCACATGAGTGTAATACAGAGGAGGAGGGCAAATTATGTTGGTTTCAATGTCTAACTCTGTGACTTCCCGATTTTGGGGGCTAACACTCCTCTCACTGCTACCCTTTGAACAAATAACGGAGTTGGTTTTGCCATTCTCCACGGAAGCCGTGTAATCAGAGTTGGCCTTGCTGTGGAAGACTCCCTCCTTCAAATCCTTCCCTGCCGTTGAGATTTTTACATCCACCAGAGGCTTATCACCAGCTCTTGGGCTTGGCTCTGAGTCCGGCTGCCGCAGCTGCTGGTTTTCCTGCAAGGTTTGGGGACTGACCTCCACACCCTCCACTCTACCTCCTGTGGAAGCGACTGGCCTCTCCAGATGGCCCAGCAAGCTGCTTCCCAGGTCAGTCAGGCGGTAGCCCAGGGCAATGTGCCCAATCCGCTCCCCCTCTTGGTTTTGCAGAGGGAAACTTCCCCGATGACCCTGGGAGCAGCCAGAGGCGGCGGGCCCCAGGACCCTGTGGGCCACGGCGGCCAGAGAGATGCTGCAGGCCCCCAGGAGCTGCGGGGCAGGGGTCGGGCGCCCGGGGGGCAGCTGCAGCAGCAAGGTGTAAAGCGGGCTCCGAAGGAGCAAGCGGTGCAGGCTGGCGGGCTGCAGGCGGAAAAGACAGGACTTGCCGCGACCGAAGCTGACCAGGCCGGGCCCAAGTTCCGGGGCGGGGGCGGCGGGGCCGCCGGGAGGGTAAACCAGCAGCGTGGGGAAGTCCAGCAGGCGGAAGGCCACGGCGGGGCACAGGCCGCGCGACGACCGCGGCGGCGACGCCTCCTCCTCCTCCGCCGCCGCCGCCGCCGTAACCACGGGCGGCGGCGGCAGCCCGGCTTCAAGACGCACCCAGTCTACGAGCAGCTCCAGCGAGAAGAGCCGCTCGGACAGCGGAGCCGCCATCGCTGTTGCCCTGGGGACGCTGTGAGCTGGAGGCTGAAGTCCATGGTTCTCGCGAGAAACAGGGAGAACCTGGCGCTTGTCTTGTTCTCTCGCGAGACTTGCTAGGGCCCCCACCGGGCACGTCTGAGCTGTGGCAGCCGTGGGAATTTTCGCTGCTCAGTGTATGTCTTTGCTTTCCAGACTGGTGTTAACACAGTGCTTATGATAATACTGAGGCTACGAATGGAAAAAAGAGAAAAAAAAAAAAAAGGCTTATTTTTTGGTTTGGATCACGTTTTCATCACTGCAGGTCCCCTGCAAGTTTGGAGTCAGTTCAGATCTATCAGAGGAACATTAGAAGTAAATCAGGGCTCCCTTTCCAATCTCCAGGCTAAAGAAAGCCAGCTAACTGCCCGCAGCCGGCCTTCTCTGCTGCTGGTCTACTCAGAAGATGAGCACATGGCTCTGAAGCGGCTTGGGAACTCTGTCTGAGTGTGGTGGCACTGGGACACGCACAGTGAGTTTGGCCACATTTCCAATCGAGCCATCACCGTGTAGGAGAGTGATGTCAATGATTCCCATTCAACAAAACGAATGTATTTACATAAACACGGGGGTGGAGGAGATCTTACAGCCCTATCCCAGATTTTCAAGGAGACATAATTCTACCCTCAATAAGCTAGCTAGGTTGAAACCAAGGTTGATAAGTGGCCTTGAATGCCATAGCAAGGAATTTGGACTTCATTCTGTATAAGTTGTTTTGAGTGACTAAATGTTATTATACCTATGTTCGGAAATGTAGCAGGACAGATACAAAGGAGGATTCTGCTAATAAGAAATTGAATTCAGAGCAGTCTTTCTGGGAGGCTGTTGCAGTGGTCTAAGGAGAGAGAACTGTAGCCTGAACGTGGTTAGGGTCAGTGGAGTTGAAAAACAAGTGACGGATGTAAGAGGTATTTGTGATAGCAGAGTTTAGAGCTTGGTGACCCTGAGAGAGACGTTATGGGTGAAAATTTTCTGCTTCTGTGGGAGAAAAAATTGAGGAGGCACAGATTGGATTTTTCAAAGTTGCTTTGGGTTTTGGGGATATGTAGAGTTTGAGATGCCCGGGGGACATTATGTGAATATGTTCTACTTTAAGCAGCTTTATAATTTATAGTTAAATTATATTACATTGAACGCAAAAACAGCACTGAGAAGCTCAAAAGCAAATTCACAATTGGAAGGGCTTGGTGCTTTAGAGTGAACTCGTGAGGGAGCTTTCATTGCAGTATGTAAGTAGAAGATACTGCTCTTGGCCTTCAGAATCTTACTATCTACTTGCAGAGGAAACTTATCAAGTGACATGCTTAATAGATGGATGACATAGAGCAATAAATTACAGCATGTTTACAAGTAAAAAGCAATGCGGTATTGAGTCCATGTGTGCCAGACAAACACAGTAGGTAAAATTCCTCATTGAAGACATCCTGCAGTAAGTGTTTTGAGTAAGGTTAATAATGTGGAATATTAGCACTTTGTAGGTGGACAGGGAAACCAATGTACCTCCTCTATAAGGACATTACTTCTATAATATATAAGGTTTCTACAGGACTAATAATTTCTCTGCCCAGACACTCTACATCACTGGTATTACAGTACATGAATAAGATTTTATAACTGTAAATAATGTAAATAATGTTAAATGTAGTGAGTGAATGTTTAGCTATGACAATTAAAAATTTTCTATGTTCATAGGCCAAACATGGAAAAATAGCACAGAGCAGTGGGTGAGAGCCTCAATTTTTTAGGCAAACTACCTGGCTGAAATCCTGGCTCTGTGACCACATACTAGTTTCTCAACAGTTTGTGAATTGTTTCCTCATCCAAAAAATGAGGTAGTTATAGTGTAAACTTCATAAATATAAGTCTTGAGTGAATTAGTAGTCACAAAATTCTTAGAAAAGTGCCTGGCACATAGTAAATACTTGTTAAAATAAATGTTATTTTATTTATTATTTGCTGAATAGCAGACACTTTTTTAATTGAATTGTAGTTGATTCACAATGTTGTGTTAGTTTCAGGTTTACAGTACAGTGATTCAGTTATACATATATATACATATTCTCTCAGATTCTTTTCCATTATAGGTTATTACAAGATATTGAACATAGTTCCCTGTGCTATACAGTAAGTCCTTGTTGTTTATCTATTTTATATATAGTAGTCTGTATCTGTTAATCCCAAATTCCAAATTTATCCTCCTCACCCTGTATCCCTTTGGTAACCATAAGTTTGTTTTCTATGGCTGTTACTTCTGTTTTGTAAATGATTTGTATCATTTTTTTTAGATTCTGTATATAAGTGATGTCATATGATATTTGTCTTTCTCTGTCTTCACTTAGAATGATAATCTTTAGGTCCATCCATGTTGCTGCAAACAGCATTATTTCATTCTTTCTCATGGCTGAGTAATATCCAATTGTGTGTGTGTGTCTGTGCATATATATATATATATATATATATATATATATATATATAGTTCTTTACACCAGTGCTTCCTTTTCCCCATCTAAAAGAACAGAACCTACAAAAAGCTTACAGCTAACAGCAGACTTAATGGTAAGAAAATAGAAGCTTTCTCACTAAGATCAGGAACCAGGCAAGGATGTCCCCTTTCACCACTTCTTTTCAACATTGAGCTGGAAGTCCTAGCAATAACACAATTAGAAAAGAGGAGGAAATAAAACGTATACAGATTGAGAAAGAAAGAATAAAATTGTTTTTGCAGATGACATGATTGTCTTATGTAGAAAATCTGGAAGAATTGACAAACTCTTAGTATTAATCAACGACTATAACAGGGTTGCAGGATATCAGATTAATATACAAAAGTCAATAGCTTTTCTATGTAGCAGCAATTAACAAATGGAATTTGAAATTAAAAACATAATATCTTTACGTTAGCCCCCAAAATGAAATACTTAGGTATAAATCTAACAAAATATGTACAAGATCTGTATGAGGAAAACTAGAAAACTCTTAACCAAGGAAATCTGAGAAAAACTAAATAAATGGAGAGATAGTCCGTGTTTATGGATAGGAAGATTCAATATTGTCAAGACGTCACTTCTTCCCAACTTGATCTATAAATTTAATGCAATGACAATCAAAAGCCTGGCAAGTTATTTTGCAGGTATCAACTAACTGATTCTAAAATTTATATGGAGAGGTAAAAGACCCAGAATAGACAACACAATATTGAAGAACAAAGTTGGAGGACTGACACTACAGGACTTCAAGACTTACTCTACAGCTACGGTAATCAAGACAGTATGGTATTTGCAAAAGAATAGGCAAACAGATCAGTGGAACAAGATAAAGAGCCCAGAAATGGATCCACATACCTACTCTTAACTGATCTTTGACAGAGGAGTGAAAGCAACACAATGGGGCAAAAACAGTCTTTTTGACAAATGGTCCTGGAACAACTGTACATCCACATGCAAAAAAAGAAAAGGAAAAAAATTAAGACAAAGACTTTACACCCATGACAAAAATTAAGTCTAAATGGATTACAGACCTATAAAGCTCCTAGAAGATAATAAGAAAAAATCTAGATGATCCTGGGTTTTAGTGGTGACTTTTTAGATACAACACCGAAGGCATGATTGATGAAAGAAAGAATTGATAAGCTGGATTTTATTAAAATTAAAAAGTTCTGTTTTGTGAAAGATACTGTCAAGAGAGTGAAAAGACAAGCCACAGACTGGGAGAAAATATTTGCAAAAGTCATATTTATACAAAAACTGTTATCCAAAATATACGAAGAACTCTTAAAAGGCAACAGTAAGAAAACAAACAACCCAACTATAAGAAATGGGCCAAAAACCTGAACAGACACCTCACCAAAGAAGGGATACAGATGGCAAATAAGCATATAAAAAGATGCTCCAGGTCATATGTCATCAGGGAAATGCAAATTAACACAACGATGAGATGCCACTGCACATCTATTAGAATCAGCAAAATCCAGAACACTGACAACAACAAATTTTAGCAAGGATTTGGAGCAAAAAGGACCCTTATTCTTTGCTGCTGGGAATGCAACATGGTACAGCAACTTCAAAAGACAGTTTGTCAATATCTTAAAAATCTCAACATACTCTTACTATTAAGATCCAGCTATCATGCTCCTTGGTATTTACCCAAAGGAACTGAAAACTTATATTCACACAAACTCTTGTACATAGATGCTTATAGCAGATTTTTTTCAGAATTGCCAAAATGACAACCAAGCAACCAAAGTGTCCTTCAGCAGGTTAATGGATAAACAAACAGTGGTACAACCAAGACGATGGAACATTATTCACTGCTAAAAAGAAATGAGCTATTGAATATTGAAGATGGAAGAAAAAAAAGAACATCTTCGGTGTATTATGCTTTATTATTTCAAGGAAAGTAAAAACGCAACTGAAAAGCAAAAAAAGATTTGTGCAATGTATGGAGAAGGTGCTGTGACTGCTCGAATGTGTCAAAAGTGGTTTGAGAAGTTTCATGCTGGAGATTTCTTGCTGGACGATGCTCCACGGTTGGGTAGACCAGCTGAAGTTGACAGTGATCAAATCGAAACAATAATTGAGAACAATCAACGTTATACCACACGGGAGATAGCTGACATACTCAACATATCCAAATCAAGCGCTGAAAATCATTTGCACTAACTTTGTTATGTGAATCGCTTTGATGTTTGGGTTCCACGTAAGTAAAGCGAAAAAAGCCCTTCTTGACCATATTTCTGCATGCGATTCGCTACCGAAACAGAATGAAAATGCTCTGTTTTTAAAACAAATTGTGACGGACGATGAAAAGTGGATACTGTAGAATAATGTGGAATGGAAGAGATTGTGGGGAAAGCGAAATGAACCACCACCAACCATACCAAAGGTCAGTGTTCATCCAAAGAAGGTGATGTTGTGTATATGGTGGGATTGGAAGGGAGTCCTCTATTATGAGCTCCTTCCGGAAAACCAAACGATTAATTCCAACAAGTACTGCTCCCAGTTAGACCCACTGAAAGCAGCACTCGATGAAAAGAGTCCAGGATTAGTCAACAGAAAACGCATAATCTTCCATCAGGATAATGCAAGACCGCATGTTTCTTTGATGACCAGGCAAAAACTGTAACAGCTTGGCTGGGAAGTTCTGATTCATCTGTCGTATTCACCAGACATTGATCCTTGGGATTTCCATTTATTTCAGTCTTTACAAAATTCTCTTAATGGAAAAAATGTCAATTCCCTGGAAGACTGTAAAAGGCACCTGGAACAGTTCTTTGCTCAAAAACAAAAAAAGCTTTGGGAAGGTGGAATTATGAAGTTGCCTGAAAATGGCAGAAAGTAGTGGAGCAAAAGGGTGAATACGTTGTTCAATAAAGTTCTTGGTGAAAATGAAAAGTGTGTCTTTTATCCTTACTTAAAAAAACCGAGGCACGGGCTTCCCTGGTGGCGCAGTGGTTGAGAGTCCGCCTGCCGATGCAGGGGACACAGGTTCGTGCCCGGGTCTGGGAGGGTCCCACATGCTGTGGAGCAGCGGGGCCCGTGAGCCATGGCCGCTGAGCCTGCGCGTCCGTATCCTGTGCTCCGCAACAGGACAGGCCACAACAGTAAGAGGCCTGCGTACTGCAAAACAAACAAACAAACAAAAAACCCAAGGCACTTTTTGGCCCACCCAATATATCTTACTAAGTGAAAGAAGCCAATCAGAAAAGACTACATATTGTATGATCCAACTACTTGACATCTGGAAAAAGCAAGCTATGGAAATAGTAAAAAATAAAATAAAAAATCAGTGGTTTCCAGGGAAACTAGGGGAGAGGGTGGGATGAAATGATGAAGTGCAGAGGATTTTTAGTGAAAATACTCTGTATGACACTATAATGATGGATACATGTCTTCCAACATTTGTCCAAATCATAGAATGTACAATACCAAGAGTGCACTCTGATGTAAATTAACCATGGACTCTGGGTGATTATGATGTATCAGTGTAGGTTCATCCACTGTAACAAGTGCACCACTCTGGTGGGGATGTTGGTAATGGCGGGGAGGGGGACATGCTTCTGTCGGGGGCAGGGGATATATGGGCACTCTCTCTACACTTTCTGCTCCATTTTTCTGTAAACCTAAAACTGCTCTAAAAAATAAAGCTTGTTTAAAAAGAAGAATATAACAAAGAGATAGAAGATATAATAAAAATAATTAAAGAGTTAAAACAAGAGATAATTCTAAAAGGAAAATGGAAAAAATACAGGAAACACAATCCATAACTGTAATAAACAGAAATGTAAAAAGTTGGGTTAAACCCCTTCTCCTTTACTGAAGTTAAAAACCCCTCACAAATGCGCGTTAGGCATGGCAAGTCTGGGAACCTCAGTTCTGAGGATTGCTTGAGAGACAGACTGGGATTCAGGAGACAGGTCTCCGGTCCTTGGCTTTTCCTCCACTGTCTTCCAATGGCTTGTATTTCAGGTTTTAGATACATCTTATATTCCTGGAGCAAGAAGATCTCAGTTAGAAGCAGACTCCCACAATCATTCTTTCAGGCCCTAAAATAAAAGCCTAAACAGAAAGATGCCATCTCCCAGGACCTGAGATGAAAGTCCTGAAATCTCAGCCAAATACCCGCCTCTCTCCTAACTGAGTTACACATGGACTTCCCACAACTTACACACTGTAAGCAACTGGAAATTTTATAACACTCGCCTTGACATATTCTATTATTGGTAAAGATGACATGACTTTAATGCTCAGAATGTGTGCAATGCTTGAATTCAGATACCCTGTTCTTTGTTTCTTTTTCTTTTTTCATCCCTTTCTGTTTCTAAACTTCTGGATAGGGGGCACCATAGCTTTTCCATTATGTTGTCATTAAATCAGGGACAGAGTTATGATCAGAACTCTGATTACCACTTCCCATATCATACACAGGAAAGAGCTATTGTGAATAGGTACAGATAATCTAAAGAAATTCTGTAAATGTCTTTCAGGTACAAAGGCTCTGCATTGCCTTTTCAATGTTTATTTTAAACTTGCCAGAACTTGATATGGGAAATTCCTTCACTTAAGAAGAAGGACAAAGAGGAAGACTGGCTGGTGGGAGGGAAGAAGGGATGGGGGTTGGAGAGAAAGCAAAGGAACCACTAATGGTAAAGGGAAAGAGTGGCCGAAACCCCAGTCTTGATAATTCTCTCTTCCAGAAAGGAGTGGGGAAGAGAAATCATGCAGCATCTTAAGGCATTGAAGACGGATTCATTAATAAGCTAAATGGTGCACACGGTTGATAGTGGTTTAGTGAGACTGACGTGCCTGTCCTTGGCAGTCAGCAACATGGCAAAGGGCAGTCGACATAGGCTTTAAGTTCAGCAGTCCTGGATTAAAATATCAGCTTCTCCATTTCATAACCACGTCACTCTGGGATGATAAGTTCATCACCTCTGGGAGGTTTCCTTCCAGGATATCTCATACGTTCTCAAACTGTAGTGTGTATGTTAATATGCAGATTCTTTGGTTCTACCTCCATGGATTTTGATTTACTAAGTCTGAAAATGGGCCCATAGATACACATTTTTAACTAGGATCCCAGATGATTCTGAGAACCATTACCCTAATTTCTGGCATATTGCAGGCAGATGTATTACTCTCTGTGACGTTTGTAACAAGTAGAATGTTATTATCATCAAGCCAGTAGAATAGCAGAAAGATTTTCCATTTGAAATGGAGGGAAAGAAATGGGGAGCCTTTAGCAATGAAGCATTACTGTCAACATGCCCTAAACCAGGAGAAGCAAATACAGAAGCCATAACAACCCATCTTACAGATTCTAAGAAACCCTCTCAATAGACTGAATCCTGCCAGCCAAGACACCAAGGCCATTGTCCTGGTTCAGGGAAGACTGGCTATAAGTTCCTTGGCCTGGATACCCTTCTGCCTTCAGTTATTGGGGAGGGCTGAAAGATATAATTTAACTCATGAATTCTTTCTTTCCCATGCAAATCAACACTGTTGGGCCTTTTGGCCTAGACAATCTTGTCAAGGCTAATGTAAGTAGATGCTCTCTTTAATGGAATGGGGTTTTAAATTGGGTTTATTTTAAATGGCAACCCACATAATTTAGACTCCACCAAAAGATAACCAGCTGTTATTTCTATAATTAGTAAGATACTTATCTTTTAAAATCTGGGAAATAAACCAAGTCTTGATAGCTTCATCAAGCAGACCAGTCCTTCAGGAGATTTTGACCATAAACAAGCTGGATGTACACTAAAATTACTCTCTAGAAACTTCCATTTTTGTAGTACTTCTTCTGTGTGCTTGCCACTAGATTAGGTCCTTTACAAATTATCTCCATTTAACCTTCAGAGCAACCCCATGAAATTATTGATAATAAAACTAACTTGGAGAAGTCAAAAAATGTATACAAGTATGAATTTACACAACAAATAAGTGGAGAAGCTGGCATTAAAATTCAGTTCTGCCTATCTGAGGGAAAAAAAAAGCTTACGTTCATCCCAATAAATTCCCTTAGCTTATTCATCTCTGCTCAAAGAGAGTATTAATATATAGAAAACTGACAATGTCCAATTCATAAATGTATTTTGATACAGAGAAACATTTAAATAATACCACAAGGAAGCTAAGAGGCAAACACAGGGTGTAGTATGTTCTATGAGATAACTGACCCAGTTTAAACAAGTCAAGGGCACAGAGAAAGAGGAAGAAGAGAAGGAGGCTGCTCCAAATTGAGCTGTAAGAGACAGAACCACCGATGTCAAGTGTGGACCTTCTTTGGATTCTTATGCAAAGTATCTAAGAAAGAGCATGTTTGAGACAATAGGGGCAATTTGAATGTAAATGCCTATCATTTTAGATGATACAAAAGAGTTATTGTTAACATTAAGTGTGTGAATCTCATTGAGATTATTTAAGAAAATATTCCTGTGTATGAGAGATGCTAGCTGAAGTTGTAGGAATGAAGGGACAATGCCTGGAACACTTTATAATGCCTCAGGATTCTTCTAAAAAATGGAATAAGTAAAGCAAATGTGCCAATCTTGATAATTATTGAATCTATGTGATGGGTATGCGTGAGTTCATTATGTTATTTTCTATACTTTTGTGTATGTTCTGAACCTTGTGTAATAAAAAAAAATATTAGTGAGTTTTGTTTCCCAGGTTTCTTATCAGATCAGTCCTGTGATCTTTGAACTTACAACAGTGTAGTTCTGGGTCTTCAGTACTGTAGAAATTAACCATGATGTATAATAATGTTCTGGGAGGGGAACTTCTTTTCCTTGCTGGAGTTGTGAGCTTCTGGACTACTCAGAATTAAGTTCTGATGGCTGTCCCAAGTAGCCTCTTAAAATAAGGAGTATTTGTAAGTAGGTTATATATAAATAGCAGGCCTCCTATTTATAGATCTTAAAAGGGCAAGCATGTTTGGAATTCCTTCTGACCTTGCCTCATTTCTCAATGCCAGCTGCATATCTACAGCAAGAAACCCCCTCTCCACCTTTCCTGTGTATGTATATGTTATCTCTTAATTACTGCTTCAACTTTCCACCAGCTATTTTAAGGTAACAGGCACAATTTACATTTAAAAGTCTATTTTTCCTTAAAATATGCATGTGTTTATCATGTCTGGAACTGGAACTTCCAAAGGGAAATTTGGCTCTGTAGGTAGGTGTATATGTATCAATCATAAAATGTTAAATACACAATGACGTTTCCAAATTTTAAATAGCAACACAGGAACCTCTAAGACCAGATCTCAACCAACTTCCTCACCTTTATTCTTTAAGTTTATTCTTTAATTTCAAAATCAATTTTATTGCAGCCAAAACAGTGGAATTAACTATATATAGTTAATATATATATATAATATATATATATATAACTTAAAATATAAGCTTTAAGTTATAGGGAATAAAGTTTACTTTGGCAGAGAGTTAAAATTAAAGTTGCATATATTACTAACATAACTCAACATCCTTAATTTGGTATAAGTGTGACTCATTTTCTTGTTTTCCTATGTTCTTCACCTATTAATGCCTCCCTTCCCCACCTCCCCTAACCCTTGGCAACCACTGATCTTTTTTCCTGTCACCACAGTTGTGCCTTTTCCAAAATATAAAGTTGAAATTATAGGGTGTGTAGCCTTTTCAGATTGGCTTCTTTCACTTAGCAATATGTAGTTAAGTTTCCTCCATGACTTTTCATGGCTTGATTGCTCCTTTCTTTTTAGTGCTGAATAATATTCCATTGTCTGGATGGACCACAGTTTATTTATCCATTCACCTACTGAAGACTATCTGGGTTGCTTCCAGGCTTTGGCAATTATGAATAAAGCCACTATAATTATCTATGTGTAAATTTCTGTGAGTGTATAAGTTTCACCTTGTTTGGATAAATACCGGGGAGCATGATCACTGAATCGTAGGGTAAGAGTATGTTTAGTTTTGTGAGAAGTTGCCAAACTGTCTTCCAAAGTGGCTCTACCATTTTGCATGCTCGCCTTTATTTCTGTAGTCCAAATTGAACCATTTACTTTTCCTCTTTTATACACATAGCTTCCTATTCTCAGTGCCAGATTTATGGTCTGCTTTCCCTCTGCCTAGAATACTCTCTTTCCTTCTCCACAGGCCTCAAACTTGAGCTCTCTGTAAAGTCTAACTCAAATACCATGTCCTTTTTGAAATTCTTTTCTGGTGGTCCTGGCTGGAAGTGATCTTTCTTTTCCCAAAGCGCTGAATCTCTTTTGTGAACTCTTTTTCTGTCTTGGCGTATTCTTCTTACATACATGAGTTACTGCCCCTTGTTCCCCATAAGCTCCTCGATAATGTTCTTTCTTTCAGTGAACATAGAGCCTTATTTCTGTACATTGGACTTGGATATATTTGACATATTTCTAAGTGAAGACTATAATCCCTTATATGACTTGCTTGTGCAGAGCACAAAGTTTGGAAAATATCCTGAGCTAAAAACTTAAAAAGCAAATAATTAAAAGAAAGCTCTGATTCCTCCCAATTTGCAGTGTTCTTCTTTGTGTGTAATAGTGTTTTCTAGAAACCAAGGATAACCTCACAGAATGTGTGGCGCTTTGCAAAGAGACCCTACTGCATTCAGTTTGCCTTAGATTTTGAAGTCATTGTTGACTGAATCCAAGACCCTAGGTATTAGACAAAAGTAAACAGGATTAAATGCTCTTCTCTTCATGACAATTTTATGATATGAGGGCTTCTCTGCAGGTTTCCTTTCTGTCGAGGCACCGGGTGTGAACATTCTCTGAAGACTGGTTGGTGCCCACCTGACAGTAAGAGGGCAAGGACCCCTGCTGCAGCCACAGCTGAGGCTGTAAATGATACCAGGCAATTGTGAGCTCTGCCTTCTTTGAAATGATTACTCTTAATGTATGCAATGTCCGAAGGAAACTGTAATCCAGCCCAGCTAAAAATAGACTCTGTATTCACTTAGCTCAGATTTTCTTAAATTGTTCCTCCCTTTCTTGGAAATGTCAGTCTTCTCCTTTGTTTCTCCACTCCCCACCTGCAAAGCCTGGCGTATCGGGGCAATACTACTTGCCATAAATACAAATAATTCAATATATAAGGGTGGCTACTCAACTCACGTTGCCCAGGCCCCACATAAAGATCACACTTCACACCCATGGCTACTGTCAAAAAAAAAAAAAAAAAAAAAAAGGAAAAGAACATGTATTGGCCAGGATGTGGAGAAATTAGAACCCTGTGCACTGTGGGTGGGATTGTAAAATGGTGCAACCGCTATGGAAACGAGCATGGCAGTGTTATATGGACTGACTTGTGTCCTCCCAAAATTCATATGTGGCAGTACTAACCCCCAAAGTCACTGCTTAGAGGTAGGGCTTTTAAGGGGTAATTAATGTTAAATGATGTCATTAAGGTAGAGCCAAAATCCAATAAGACTGCTGTCCTTATAAGAAAAAGAAGAGACACCAGGAGTGTGCACACACAGACAAAAGGCTATATGAGGACGCTGAGAAGGTGGCCGTCTGCAAGCCAAGGAGAGAGGCCTCACCAGAAACCAGTCCTGCCTGGACCTTGATCTTGAACTTCCAGCCTCCAGAACTGTGAGAAAATAAATTTCTGTTATTTAAGCTGCCAAGTCTTGGTATTTTGTTATGGCAGCCCTAGCTGACTGATACAAGTAGTTCCTCAAAAATTAAAACTAGAACTGCTTTATGATTTAGCAATCCCACTTCTGGACATATATTCAAAAGAATTGAAAGCAGGGTCTTGAAAAGATATTTGCACACCTGTGTTCATAGCAGCACTATTCACAATAATCAAAAGGTAGAAGCAACCCAAGTATCCATCAATAGTTGAATGGATAAACAAAAGGTGGTCTATCCATACAATGGAATATTATTCAGCCTTAAAAGGAAGGAAATTCTGGCACCTGCTACAACATGGATGAATCTCAAAGACATTAGACCAAGTGAAACAATCCAAGCACAAAAGGACAAATACTGTATGATTCTATGTATATAAGGTACCTGGAAGAGTCAGATTCATAGAGACAGAAAGTAGTATGGTGGCTACTGGGGGCAGAGGGAGAGGAAATGGAGAGGGGTTGTTCGAAGAGTGTAGAGTTTAGGGCTTCCCTGGTGGCGCAGTGGTTGAGAATCTGCCTGCCAATGCAGGGGACAGGAGTTCGAGCCCTGGTCTGGGAAGATTCCACATGCCACAGAGCGACTAAGCCCGTGCGCCACAACTACTGAGCCTGCTCTCTAGAGCCTGTGAGGCACAACTACTGAAGCCCATGTGCCACAACTACTGAAGCCTGTGTGCCTAGAGCCCATGCTCCACAACAAAAGCCACTGCAATGAGAAGCCCGTGCACTGCAATGAAGAGTAGCCCCTGCTCACCACAACTAGAGAAGGCAGCAACGAAGACCCAACGCAGCCAATAAATAAATAAATAAATAAAATAGAGTTTCAGTTTTGAAAGATAAAGTTCTGGAGGTCTGTTTCATAACAACATGAATATACTTAACACTAGTGAACTGTACACCAAAAAATGGTTAAGATGGTAAATTTATGTGTTTCTAATGAAATAATTTCAAAAACAATTTAAATATGATAAAAAATTTTTATGGGTAGACATGGTCAGAGAAAAGGAAGATGAGTGGACGCCTCTAGAAATGTGGGCTATGATGATTCTCCTGCACCCAAGAGTGAATTGAATTAGTCATCTGAGCAAGAGGTTTTTTCAAACACGTCCAACAAGCTTCTTTATATTAGCATCATAGGCAGACACCATTGTCATAAGCTGGTGATTCTTTGGTACTCGATCCAGGAAAAATTGTCACAAGGCAGGACACATGAGCCCTCCCATCCTCTGTGTCCTCACAGCATGCAAAGTCCTCTTACCATGATGTATCTGCCTGAACCTGCCCCACCCACACTACACCCCCATACGCACAACCCCCCTCCACCCACAATGCACCCTGACACTGCCTCAATTCTTTCCCTTTTTCTCTTTACCCCATTCATCGCTCATTAGCTCTGCCAAGCCCTCTAGATTTTTAAATTAGCTAACATTTAATTTGGGGGTGCTTATAATGATGACTGTTATTTTTCTCAAATAACAATAAAAAACACTCACAAGGTTTTTTCAAAAATGTCTTCCAAACGGAGTGAAAATATTATATTTCATTTACTAGAACATGCGTTGGAAAGAGTCTTCATTCTTGAAATCTTGTTTTTAGTGAATGTTAATCTTGTCCCCCAAATCCAGATGCTTTTGCTTTGATTTACGATTTCATGATTTTTCCTAAAGAACACTTTATGCTCCATCTTGTGGGTGTCTGTTGTATATATGTCATCATGAAAACATCTGCTCTAAATTTGTATTGTAATTTAGATTTCTCATGATTTTAGATTTTACGTCACAACTAACTCCTAAAGCCTGATGACCTAAAAAGCACTAACTTAATGAATGTATACTTAGAGGAAAGGGGGAAAGGTATAATTTGGGATATTTTTCTTCCTAAATATTACCAACTCAACTAACAAGTGCTTAGTTGAATAAAAATCACAAAGTCTGGGTTTTTACTGATGGATGCTTACTTGTATAAAAACCAGGAAGACTGAGTCCTTTTATACTGTTGTTTCCCTCAAAAATTCAGTGTATATTGATAGACGGAACTGTCTCAAAGACTTTCCCCAAATAGTAGCTCTGTCATGTTTTCATACATAAATGGCAATCAATGCAAAAATCATTTAACTTGGCATTCACTGCAAATTAAACAAAACAAGTATTTAGTATTTTGAAAAGACACCCTGATAAAATCTAAATATGTAAAGTGAACACATTTGCAAAACTTGGGGGTTGTAAACATGTAAAAACCTCACATTTTATAATTGAATTATTCTCCTTTATCTGAAATTCCCAGTTCCTTTCCTATCATCTTCTGTTTGTTTGTTTTTTTAAGATTTTTTTGATGTGGACCACTTTTTAAAAGTCTTTATTGAATTTGTTACAATATTGCTGCTGTTTCATGTTTTTGGTTTTTTGGCAGGGAGGCATGTGGGATCTTAGCTCCCCGACCAGGGATCAAACCCATACTCCCTGCATTGGAAGGCGAAGTCTTAACCACTGGACCACCAGGGAAGTCCCTCCTATCATCTTCCTTTGATCAGAATCTGTGGGTTTCTGATCTGTGCAACATCAGAGCCATTGACACTAGTTTGACCACTTTTTATTCTGAAATAAGGGGAGGTTCCATCATCATTTTGTAGGAGTGCTAGAATTAGTAACAATAGTTTGTTTTTGTACATATGTGGGATAGGTTCTGAGTAATAGAATACCTGGGTCAAAGGGTACTTACATATTTAGTTTTGATAACAATACAACAAAAATTTTTAATTTCTTTAAAAAATTAAAAAAAATTTTATTGAAGTATAGTTGATTTACAATACTGTGTTAGTTTCAGGTGTACAGCAAAGTTAATCAGTTTCACATATATATTCTTTTTCAGATTCATTTTCATAATAGGTTATATTGAATATAGTTCCCTGTGGAACTATACAGTAGGACCTTGCTGTTTATCTATTTTATATACAGTAGTGTGTATCTCTTAATCCCAAACTCCTAATTTATCCCTCCCCTACCTTTTCCTTTTGGTAACCATAAATTTATTTTCTACGTCTGTGAGTCTGTTTCTGTTCTGTAAATAAGTTCAAATAAGTATCATTTTTTTAGAAATATGCCAAAATTAGTATCCAGAAGAACCATATCAATTTACACTCTCACCAGCTTCAGCTAGTGTCAATATTTTTATTTTTTTGTTAGTGTTGTAGATAAAAAATGATATCTCATTTGTTTCTAATTTGAATTTTTCTGATTACTTAATGAAATTAACAGCTTGTAGTACATTTATTATCTCTCTCTATTCTTTTGACTATCTTCCTATGGATCGTTTTCTTTTTCCTATTAATTTATAGGAGCTTTTTACAAGCATATATATGTGTATGTGTATGTGTGTGTGTATGTGTGTGTATGTGTGGGTTTTTAATATTTCCAGTTTGTGGATTATGTTTTAACTTTCTTTATAGTAAACTTTTATGGACATCTGTTCTTAATTAAAGTGTAGTCACATTTATCATTCCTTATGTTTTTATTAGTGATTTCTGTGTCTTGTACAATAAATCTGTACTCTGAGGTCATAGATATTTTACCCTGTATTTTCTTTTAAAATGTTTTAAGTTTTGCCTTTTACACATGATTATACCTAGAAGTGATTTTTTGTATCTAGTGTAAGAATCTGCCTGCCAATGCAGGGGACACAGGATCGATCTCTGGTCAGGGAAGATCCCACATGCCGCAGAGCAACTAAGCCTGCACACTGCAACTACTGAGTCCGCACGCTGCAACTACTGAATCCACATGCTGAAACTACTGAAGCCCGTGTGCCTAGAGCCCATGCTCCACAACAAGAGAAGCCACTGCAATGAGAACCCATGCACTGCAACAAAGAGTAGCCCCCGCTCGCTGCAACTAGAGAAAGCCTGCACGCAGCAACGAAGACCCAACGCAGCCCCCCCAAAAAAGAAATGTAAAAATAAAAGTCCATTCTTTACCCTGATAATCTGTAAATGCTGTCCCTGTCATATATCATTTTATTGCACTCAGAGTTCTGTTTCTTAATTTTCTACTTCTGTTTCATAATTTATTTTTATCTGTCCTTGTGTCAATACCAATACCGTCTTAATTACTATAACTTCCTTAAAAAATAATCTTTGGGCTTCCCTGGTGGTGCAGTGGTTAAGAGTCCGCCTGCCGATGCGTGGGACATGGGTTTGTGCCCCAGTCCGGGAAGGTCCCACATGCCGCGGAGCGGCTGGGCCTGTGAGCCATGGCCGCTGAGCCTGCACGTCCGGAGCCTGTGCTCCGCAACGGGAGATGCCACAACAGTGAGAGGCCCATGTACCACAAAAAAAAAAAAAAAAAAAAAAATCTTCCTATCCAGTAGGGAAAATCCCATTTTCTTCTTCTTCTTCGAAATGCCTTCTTTAATCTTGGGCTTTTCTCTTGGGTACACATTTCAGAGTTGGTTTAAGTCCCTGGAAAAGCACTATTGAGATTTTTGTTGGAATAACTGCATCCGTTTGGGAAGAAGTCATGACATCTCAAGATTATTGAATCTTTCCATATAATAACATGCTATATCTCTCCATTTATGTAGGCTTTCTTTAATGTCTCAATAATTCTCCATAAATGTCTTGCACAGCTTTTCTCAGATTTATTTCTAGACACCCTATCTATTTGTTTCTATTATAAATATTTTCTTTTTCTTTTCTTTTTTTTGCGGTACGCAGGCCTCTCACTGTTGTGGCCTCTCCTGTTGCGGAGCACAGGCTCTGGATGTGCAGGCTCAGTGGCCATGGCTCACGGGCCCAGCTGCTCCACAGCATGTGGGATCTTCCCAGACCGGGGTATGAACCCGTGTCCCCTCCATCGGCAGGCAGACTCTCAACCACTGTGCCACCAGGGAAGCCCTAAATACTTTCTTTTAATAAGCTGTGTTTTTAACTGTTGCTGATGTGTAGAAACACAGTTGGTTTTTGAATATTGATTTTATATCCAACCAACATGCTAAACTCTTACTAATTCTAATAATTTATTTTTATTTATTATGTATAAAATAATGTCATCCATAAAAACAGTATTTTTGTTTCTTCCTTTCTAAGCCTTATACTTTTCACTTTTTCTTATCTTACTTCACTTTTTAGACCTCCAGTAAAATGTGAGGTAAATGGATATTTTTAGGTATATAACAACAGTTCTTAAGAGATCATAGTCTTTTTAAAAAGGCAAAGATATTCCACCTGTTTTCTCCACACGCTAAGTAGAAAGAATAATAATATTACAATACCACGAGTGCATGTGTCTTCTTCCCCTTTTTGCTTCCTCACAGTTCTCTCTTAACCTGGAATATTATTTTCCAAAGGCTATAAATTACAGAATCCCTTAGAGGGCAAAGTAGAGGTCCCCCCTTGGGGCTTGAGGTACATGCAACAAATTTCCTGTCTGGAATCATGGGAGAGCCAAACATATTGTTATTAACTACCCTATAGAAATTTTTTCTTTTTTAGAAAAGTAAAATTAGAGGTATTTTACCATAAAACCTAGGACAGATAATTCTCCAGAGACAGAAAACTCTCTGACAGAGTAAGAGCCCAGGATTGCATTTTACCTGTGGTTCCAACACGGGTTTGCCTGTAGGCAGTGCTAACTCTCGGGTGCTTAGCTTTCTGGGGTACACGCTGGACATGATATCACATGAGATCATATTACTTCACGAAGAAGATGTAAAAACCAATGACCTAAAGTTTGGAAAGGATTTCAATTCCCCAGGAAAGTGAGTACAATAAAAAAAAAATAGTGGTTATTATTACAACAACTATAATGATATATAATTCTTCAAATGCAATGCAATAGACTCGTGGGTGCTTACTAAATATTAATTGAATGAATTAATGAACAAATAAAAGATTCACCATTAAAAAACAATCTAATAAATCACCTTATTGTTTTCAAGATTCAAAAGTATCACATTTTTATTGCTGTTTTTAAAATAGATGTGCTTTCACACAGCCTACTTAGCAAAGTTTCTAAAATACTACCTTTGGGATTATGCTGTGAACTTGGGGGCCTTACCATTGGCTGAGCTAATAATAACCACTCTCCCAGGAGACCTTCAAGATGGCGGAGCAGTGAGAAGTGGAGATCACCTTCCTCTCCACAAATACATCAGAAATACATCTACATGTGGAACAACTCCTACAGAGCACCTACTGAACGCTGGCAGAAGACCTCAGACTTCCCAGAAGATATATATATATTTTTTTTTCCTTTTTCTCTTTTTATGAGTGTGTATGTGTATGCTACTTTGTGTGATTTTGTCAGTATAGCTTTGCTTTTACCATTTGTCCTAGGATTCTGTCTGTCCATTTTATTCTTTTTATTTTTTAGTATAGTTTTTAGCACTTCTTATCATTGGTGGATTTGATTCTTGCTTTGGTTGCTCTCTTCTTTCTTTCTTTTATTACTTTTTAATTTTTTTAATTTTTAATAATTTTTAAATTTTTTATTTTAATAACCTTTATTTTTTCTTCTTTCTTTCTTTCTTTTTTTCTCCCTTTTCTTCTAAGCCACGTGGCTGACAGGGACTTGGTGCTCCAGCCGGGTGTCAGGCCTGTGCCTCTAGGGCAGGAGATCCTAGCTCAGGACATTGGTCCACCAGAGACCTGCCAGCTCCATGTAATATCAAATGGTGACAGCTCTCCTAGAGATCTCCATCTCAACACTAAGACCCAGCTCCACTCAACGACCAGCAAGCTACAATGCTGGACACCCTATGCCAAACAACTAGCAAGACAGGAACACAACCCCACCCATTAGCAAAGAAGCTGCCTAAAATCATAATAAGGTCACAGACACCCAAAAACACACCACCAGATGTGGTCCTGCCCACCAGAAAGACAAGATCCAGCCTCATCCACCAGAACACAGGCACTAGTCCCCTCCACCAGGAAGCCTACACAACCCACTGAACCAACCTTAGCCACTGGGGGCAGACACCAAAAACAATGGGAACTAAGAACCTGCAACCTGCAAAAAGGAGACCCCAAACACAGTAAGTTAAGCAAAATGAGAAGACAGAGAAACACAGCAGATGAAGGAGCAAGGTAAAAACCCACCAGACCAAACAAATGAAGAGGAAATAGGCAGTCTACCTGAAAAGGAATTCAGAGTAATGATAGTAAAGATGATCCAAAATCTTGGAAATAGAATGGAGAAAATACAAGAAACGTTTAACAAGGACCTAGGAGAACTGAAGAGCAAACAAACAAGGATAAACTACACAATAAATGAAATTTAAAATTCTTTAGAAGGAATCAATAGCAGAATAACTGAGGCAGAAGAACAGATAAGTGACCTGGAAGATAAAATAGTAGAAATAACTACCACAGAACAGAATAAAGAATAAAGAATGAAAAGAATTGAGGACAGTCTTAAGAAGCCTCTGGAACAATATTAAACACACCAACATTCGAATTATAGGGATCCCAGAAGAAGAAGAGAAAAAGAAAGGGACTGAGAAAATATTTGAAGAGATTATAGTTGAAAATTTCCCTAATATGGGAAAGGAAAGACTCAGTCAAGTCCAGGAAACACAGAGAGTCCCATACAGGATAAATCCAAGGAGAAACATGCTAAGACACATATTAATCAAACTATCAAAAATTAAGTACAAAGAAAAAATATTAAAAACAACAAAGGAAAAACAACAAATAACATACAAGGGAATCCCCATAAGGTTAATAGCTGATCTTTCAGCAGAAACTCTGAAAGGCAGAAAGGAGTGGCAGGACATATTTAAAGTGATGAAAGGGAAAAACCTACAACCAAGATTACTCTACCCAACAAGGATCTCATTCAGATTTGATGGAGAAATTAAAACTTTTACAGACAAGCAAAAGCTAGGAGAATTCAACACCACCAAACCAGTTTTGAAACAAATGCTAAAGGAACTTCTCTAGGCAGGAAACACAGGAGAAGGAAAAGACCTACAATTAAAAACCCCAAACAATTAAGAAAATGGTAATAGGAATATACATATTGATAACTACCTTAAATGTAAATGGATTAAATTGCTCCAACCAAAAGAAATAGACTGGCTGAGTGGATACAAAAACAAGACCCATATAAATGCTGTCTATAAGAGACCCACTTCAGACCTAGGGACACAAAAAGACTGAAAGTGAGGGGATGGAAAAAGATGCTCCACACAAATGGAAATCAAAAGAAAGCTGGAGTAGCAATTCTCATGTCAGACAAAATAGACTTTAAAATAAAGACTATTACAAGACACAGAGAAGGACACTACATAATGATCAAGGGATCCATCTAAGTAGAAGATATAACAATTGTAAATATTTATGCACCCAACATAGGAGCACCTCAATACATAAGGCAAATGCTAACAGCCATAAAAGAGGAAATCCACAGTAACACGATCATAGTAGCAGACTTTAACACTCCCCTTTCACCAATGGAAAGATCATCCAAAATGAAAATAAGTAAGGAAGCACAAGCTTTAAATGATACATTAAACAAGATGGACTTAATTGATATTTATAGGACATTCCATCCAAAAACAACAGAATACACTTTCTTCTCAAGTGCTCATTGAACATTTTTCAGGATAGATCATATCCTGGGTCACAGATCAAGCCTTGGTAGATTGAAGAAAATAGAAATCAAAACAAGTAGCTTTTCCGACCACAAGGCTATAAGACTAGATATCAATTACAGGAAAAAGTCTGTAAAAAAAAACAAACACATGGAGGCTAAACAATACACTGCTAAATAACCAAGAGATTACTGAAGAAATCAAAGAGGAAATCAAAAAATACCTAGAAACAAATGACAATGAAAACACGAGAACCCAAAAACTATGGGATGCAGCAAAAGCAGTTCTAAGAGGGAAGTTTGGAGCAATACAATCCTACCTCGAGAAACAAGAAACATCTCAAATAAACAACCTAACATTGCACCTAGAGCAATTAGAGAAAGAAGAACAAAAACCCCCCAAGGTTAGCCGGAGGAAAGAAATCATAAAAATCAGGTCAGAAATAAAAAGTTGGTTCTTTTTTTTTTTTTTTTTTTTTTTTGCGGTACGTGGGTCTCTCACTGTTGTGGCCTCTCCTGCTGCGGAGCACAGGCTCCGGACGCACAGGCCCAGTGGCCATGGCTCACAGGCCCAGCCGCTCCGCGGCACGCGGGATCCTCCTAGACCGGGGCACGAACCCGTATCCCCTGCATTGGCAGGCGGACTCTCAACCACTGCGCCACCAGGGAAGACCCAAAAGTTGGTTCTTTGAGAAGATAAATGAAATTGATAAATCATTAGCCAGACTCATCAAGAAAAAAAGGGTGAAGACTCAAATCAATAAAATTAGAAATGAAAAAGGAGAAGTAACATCTGACACTGCAGAAATACAAAGGATCATGAGAGATTACTACAAGCAACTATATGCCAATAAAATGGACAACCTGGAAGAAATGGACAAATTCTTAGGAAAGCACAACGTTCTGAGACTGAACCAGGAAAAATAGGAAATATAAAGAGATCAATCACAAACACTGAAATTGAGACTCTCATTAAAAATCTTCCAACAAACAAAAGCCCAGGACCAGACGACTTCACAGGCGAATTCTATCAAACATTTAGAGAAGAGTTAATACCTATCCATCTCAAATTCTTCCAAAATATAGCAGAGGGAGGAACACTCCCAAACTCATTCTATGAGGCCACCATCACCCACATACGAAAACCAGACAAAGATGTCACAAAGAAAGAAAACTACAGGCCAATATCATTGATGAACATAGATGCAAAAATCCTCAACAAAATACTAGCAAACAGAATCCAACAGCACATTATACACCATGAGCAAGTGGGGATTATACCAGGAATGCAAGGATTCTTCAATATATGCAAATCAATCAATGTGATAAACCATACTAATAAATTGAAGGAGAAAAACCATATGATCATATCAATAGATGCAGAAAAAGCTTCTGACAAAATTCAACACCCATTTATGATAAAAACCCTCCAGAAAGTAGGCACAGAGGGATCCTACCTCAACATAATAAAGGCCATATATGACAAACCCACAGTTCATTGTTCTCAATGGTGAAAAACTGCAACCATTTCCTCTAAGATCAGGAACAAGACAAAGTTGTCCACTCTCACCACTATTATTCAACATAGTTTTGGAAGTTTTAGCCACAGCAATCAGAGAAGAAAAAGAAATAAAAGGAATCCAAATTGGAAAAGAAGAAGTAAATCTCTCACTGTTTGCAGATGACATGATACTATACATAGAGAATCCTGAATATGCTACCAGAAAACTACTAGAGTTAATCAATGAATTTGGTAGAGTAGCAGGATACAAAATTAATACACAATAATCTCTTGCATTCCTATACACTAATGATGAAAAATCTGAAAGAGATATTAAGGAAACACTCCCATTTACCATTGCAACAAAAAGAATAAAACACCTAGGAATAAACCTACCTAAGGAGACAAAAGACCTTATGCAGAAAACTATAAGACACTGATAAGAGAAATGAAAGATGATACAAACAGATGGAGAGATATACCATGTTCTTGGATTGGAAGAATCAACATTGTGAAAATGACTCTACTACCCAAAGCAATCTGCAGATTCAATGCAATCCCTATCAAACTACCAATGGCATTTCTCACAGAACTAGAACAAAAAATTTCACAACATGTATGGGAACACAAAAGACCCTGAATAGCCAGAGCAATCTTGAGAAAGAAAAACGGAGCTGAAGGAATCAGGCTCCCTGACTTCAGACTATACTACAAAGCTACAGTAATCAAGACAGTATGGTACTGGCACAAAAACAGAAATACAGATCAATGGAACAGGATAGAAAGCCTAGAGATAAACCCGCACGTATGGTCACCTTATTTTTGATAAAGGAGGCAAGAATATATAATGGAGAAAACACAGCCTCTTCAATAAGTGGTGGTGGGAAAACTGGAGAGCTACATGTAAAAGAATGAAATTAGAACACTCCCTAACACCATATACAAAAATAAACTCAAAATGGATTAAAGATTAAATGTAAGGCCAGACACTATACAAAACTCTTAGAGGAAAACATAAGCAGAACACTCTATGACATAAATCACAGCAAGATCCTTTTTGACCCACCTCCTAGAGAAGTGGAAATAAAAACAAAAATAAACAAATGGGACCTAATGATACTAAAAACTTTTGCACAGCAAAGGAAACCATAAACAAGATGAAAAGACAACCCTCAGAATGGGAGAAACTATTTGCAAACGAAGCAACTGACAAAGGATTAATCTCCAAAATTTACAAGCAGCTCATGCAGGTCAATATCAAAAAACACAAACAACACAATCCAAAAATGGGCAGAAGACCTAAATAGACATTTCTCCAAAGAAGATATACAGATTGCCAACAAACACATGAAAGGATGCTCAACATCACTAATCATTAGAGAAATGCAAATCAAAACTACAATGAGGTATCACCTCACACCAGTCAGAATGGCCATTATCAAAAAATCTACAAACAATAAATACTGGAGAGGGTGTGGAGAAAAGGGAACCCTCTTGCACTGTTGGTAGGAATGTAAATTGATACAGCCACTATGGAGAACAGTATGGAGGTTTCTTAAAAAACTAAAAATAGAACTACCATATGACCCAGCAATCCCACTACTGGGCATATACCCTGAGAAAACCATAATTCAAAAAGAGTCATGTACCACAATGTTCACCGCAGCTCTATTTACAATAGCCAGGACATGCAAACAACCTAAATGTCCATCAACAGATGAATGGATAAAGAAGATGTGGCACATATATACAATGGAATATTACTCAGCCATAAAAAGAAACGAATTTGAGTTATTTGTAGTGAGGTGGATGGACCTAGAGTCTGTCATACAGAGTGAAGTAAGTCAGAAAGAGAAAAACAAATACCATATGCTAACACATATATATAGAATCAAAAAATAAAAAGGTTCTGAAGAACCTAGGAGCAGGACAGGAATAAAGATGCAGACATAGAGAATGGACTTGAGGACATGGGGAGGGGAAAGGGTAAGCTGAGACGAAGTGAGAGAGAGGCATGGACATATATACAATACCAAATGTAAAATCGATAGCTAGTGGGAAGTAGCCACATAGCACTAGAAGATGAGCACGGTGCTTTGTGACCACCTAGAGGGGTGGGACAGGGAGGGTGGGAGGGAGACGCAAGAGGGAGGAGATGTGGGGATATATGTATATGTATAGCTGATTCACTTTGTTATAAAGCAGAAACTAACGCACCATTGGAAAGCAATTACACTCCAATAAAGATGTTTAAAAAAATAATCATTCTCCCTTTTTAAAAAATCTAAGTAATATGCACGCTTCAGTATATTAGCCTTTATGTATCAATTCTAGGCTCCTATCAATACCCAAGGAAAGCAACACGGAGTTTTGTAATCAGGATGCTGTTGCCATATGTACTCAGCCACACATGAGTAACAGAGTGAGGCCTGACACCCAGAAGATGAGAAATGCATGATATTGGAGAAGCCTTGACAAGATTATCTAGCTGGTGTTCCACAAACTTATTGTATTTGGAAACTCTTATTTATCATGTGGAAAAATGTACGGCATCCCTGATGACGGCAGTTGTTATTTCACTTAAGAGGCTGTATCATGAAGCACAGTGGTTGCCAAATGTGGTCCCTGAACAGCATCATCAGCACCACCTGGAAACTTGTTGGAGATGCAAATATTCTGTTCCCACCTAAGATCTGCCTCACCAAAAATTCAGGAGGGGGGTCAGTCCTCCAGGTGGTGCACACCAAAGCCGAGGACCACTGGTATGGTCATTAATATCATGGGCTCTGAAGTGAGGCTGCCTAAACATAAACCCTAGCTCTGCCCACTCACTGCCTGGATTATGTTCTATGCCTTGGTTTCCTCACCTAAATAACTGGAGTAATAACTGTATCAACCATAGGGTTGTTATGAATTAATTCACATAAAGTGCTTTAAAACAGTGCCTGACACATAATAAGCCCTGATTCCATCAATGCTGAGTATTATGCATTTTTCAGGATAAAAACAATGCGTATAAGTCTACTTATAGAGCAAAACTGCTTTTTGCTCTCTCTGTATCCCAGGGATCTGCATTTGGGAATCCTTGAGCAGAGTGTCACAATGAAGTACATCTGGCTGTGAAGGATGTAGCAGGACTGTCAAGGTGTTGGGAGGATTAGCACACAGTAGGGCAGCCAGGAGAGCATAGTCAGTCTCCAGGCGCAGGTGCTGAGGTGGAGTTAGGGGTGCAAGGTGTTTATGAGAGATCAAACATGAGAAGGAAGGGGGCATGCCTTAGTCCATGACAGTTGCTAAAACAGAACACCACAGACTGGGTGGCTTATAAACAACAGACATTCATTTCTCATAGTTCTGGAGGCTGGAAGTCCAAGGTCAAGCCGCCGACAGATTTGGTGTCTGATGAGAGCCCACTGGCTGGTTCATGCATGGACGTCCTCTCCCTGTGTCTTCACGTGGTGGAAGAGGTGTGGGAGCTCTCTGGGGTCTCTTTTATAAGAGCATGAATCCCATTCCTGAGGGCTTTACGCTCATGACCCAATCACCTCCCAAAAGTCCACCTCCAAAGACCATCACTCTGGGGATTAGGCTTCAACATATGAATTTGGGGGCGACACACAGTCCCTAATAAGGAGGAAGCAGGCATGAGCAGAGGAAGGTGTGAACTATGATGCAGTCCCAGTGAACCCGGGCTGACTTGCCAGGGAGTTCCAAATCACAGATCACCCCTCAGAGTGTCCCTGGCTGGCCAGAATGGTCACCAGGGGCAGGATATTCCAGGAAAGCCATGGACCTCAGGCCAGACAGGCTCTGTGACCGAAGCAGACCCTGCAGAAGCAGGCAGCTGGGCAGCAAGTTCTTCCTTGGAGGAAGATCTGGGCCACCCACTCCCTGTCTACCACGGTCAGTATCAGGAGATTCAAAGTAAACGGAGAGGTGGAATTGAGAGCCAGGAATGCAATGAATAGAATTGTAGATTCAACTCAAGTTCTTCTCTCTGCATTTTAGCAACTAGACCATATGTAGACTGTTGTGGTTAGTTCTGGGTGCTATAAGAGGTTGGCATTCAAAAGCCATGATTTTTGCCCTATTATCCACCGTGGTACTCTTGAGGCACATCAGATAGTCCGTTGTGAAAGTGGATTACTGCGGCAGTGGTTCTCAGCGACAGAGAATGCATCTCCTAAAGGACCATTTCAGGTGCTAGGGGTGCCTGTGGGGCTTGACAGGGCCCGTCAGATGATTCTAATATACCCCCCCAAAGAACACCGCCCTTCATTCGGGAATCCTCAGTCCAAAGGAACTCAAAACTCTAATCATATGAAATAAGATTGAGGGAGTTTTAGTGTTTAGCCTTGAAAAAGAAAAAGAGAGTGGATCTCAGATGAAATGGAGATGCTAGCAAGGCTTCTCAGAGTTAAGTATTGTATGGATCTCTTATAAAGGAAGGAGTCAAATACAGTATTGACTAACATTGTTTTTACTATAATGTTAGCGAAATACATAAACCAGGTGTGCAATTACCTAACAAATATAAAACAAAATATATACTGCTTAAATACAGAAATATCCAGTAGAAAACAAATGAACAAACAAACATTAATGTGGTGCTGATAGAGTTTTAGTGGAACTATTAAATCCCATTAGCAGTGTGAATATGATACTGATGCTGTAAAGCTGTTGTTTTTAAAGTTGGTGGGCTACCATGTGCCATGAGATCATAATTGTACCACCACTTCTTTTTATTCAAACTACTGGGAAACCTTTAATTACATGCCAAGCTGCAATGCCATCTGGCATTCGATTAGTTCAAATGCATCACTTCTGATTGGTCTGCTCTGTTCTCCTTTGCCTATGTACGGAGCATCAGTTGATTCTCTTCTTCCTAATGTCCCTTCTTTTACATAACTGTCCTTCCCTACCTCCTGCATGATGATAAACAGCAAAGCTTACTAACCCACCCTTAAAAGGAGTGCCCATGTGATCTGGATTTGGATCCTAGTACTCATCTCTCTGGCCCTATGGATGGACAAATGACCCAAGCAGGTAAGAGCCCTACCCTGGTATTTTATACATGGATACTACAAGGACGGGGCTCTTTCTTCTTCTGGGGTGGCTTCATGTGGCTGTGATAAGCCTTCTGCTCTTTTTCTTTTAAATTTTATTGAGGTGTAGTTGATTTACAATGTTGTGTTTAGTTTTAGCTGTACAGTAAAGTGACTCTGTTATACATATATATATACATTATTTTTCATATTCTTTTCCATTATGGTTTATCACAGGCTATTGAATATAGTTCCCTGCGCTATACAGTAGGACCTTGTTGTTTATCCATCCTATATATAACTGTTTGCATCTGCTAATCCCAAACTCCCAATCCATCCCTCCCCCACCACCCCTCCCCCTTGGCAACGACAAGTCAGTTCTCTATGTCTGTGAGTCTGTTTTTGTTTCATAGATAGGTTCATTTGTTTCATATTTTAGATTCACATATAAGTGGTATCTGTGGTATTTGTCATTCTCTTCCTGACTTACTTTACTTAATATGGTCATCTCTAGGTCCATCCATGTGGCTGCAAATGTCTTTTTTTATGGCTGAGTAATATTCCAGTGTGTGTATGTGTGTGTGTGTGTATACATATATACACACACACACATATATATATATCACATCTTCTTTGTCCATTCATCTGTTGATGGACATTTAAGTTGTTTCCATGTCTTGGCTATTGTAAATAGTGCTGCTATGAACATTGGGGTGCATGTATCTTTTTGAATTATAGTTTTGTTCAGATATATGCCCAGGAGTGGGATTGCTGGATCATATGACAACTCTATTTTTAGTTTTTTGAGGAACCTCCGTACTGTTTTCCATAGTGGCTGCACCAATTTACATTCTCACCAACAGTGTAAGAGGGTTCCCTTTTCTCCACACCCTCTCCAGCATTTGTTATCTGTAGACTTTTTAATAATGGCCATTCTTGACTGGTGTGAGGTGATACCTCATTGTAGTTTTGATTTGCATTTCTCTAATGATTAGCAATGTTGAGCATCTTTTCATGTGCCTATTAAGCCTTCTGCTCTTATGTGGCCATCATCACCACACCTCTCCCTTGACCTACCCCATCTTTGCTGGAGAAAGTCTGTTCTCACTGAGGTCTGCACCCAACAAGCAACAGAACTGAGAGGCAGACAATCTCCATGACATGGATCAGGTCTCTGGAGTGAGCTCCACCTGTGGCCTTCCAAGTTAGGGGAGCCAACAAAGTGCCTTTTAGCTTAAACTAGTGAGAACAGACAAATCCAGGTAGCCTTGGAGGTTCATTTCTTATGCCATTTCAGTAGCTCAGCAGAGAGCTGGCGTTGAAGATCTGAGTAAGCTTAACAGAAGAACAGGCTGACACTAGCCTCTGGGACCCAGAGGTTCTCCCTTCCTGACAATTGCAGTTTGTCGAGCAGGAAGCTTCCACTGTTTTCATAGCCACGTAGATGTGCCCTGCCTCTCCCCTTATAAAGATGTCGAGCAGTATAGGAATGGGGCACCTCCCTAGTGGGACACCTCATGCTTTAAGAAGTCCAGCACTGCCTGACCCAGGTGCGTCTCTTGGTGGGATGAGAGCTCGGGGGATTGTGTGGATTCTGCTACTTCTGACTTGAAAGGCTGTCCACAGTTAACCACATGGACATGGGACTTGTGGTGTAGGGGTCCATGGTGTCCACATCTCTTTTACAAGGCTGCTAGGTTTGAAATGGGTTTTGGACATGGGCAATGGAATGGACTAAGTCAGTCCACAGTAACTAGAGCCTCTACTTAGCTGCAGTCATAAACCCAAGGAGAAATCCAAGCACTGATGTTGCGTGGTGGCACTTAAGTTTAGGAGGACCATTCATATTGTCCAGAACATGCATAGCACACAAATATGGCTCAGATTACCATCCCGTGAAAGCATGTGCACACATCCACATATACGTGTACACACAAAATTCTTAGAGAGCTCAGAGCCCTAAGACTACAGCTACATCCCTGGTTTGAGAAATCCTGAAACAGAACACACTGTGCCTGGGGTTCTGATGAAGACACTCATCCAAATGTCAAGGTAATAATTGTCCATGAACTTACACCTTGTAGCTGTTTTATTTTTTCTTAGCTCTTTCTAAAGTATAAACGCTCCTATTTTACAACATTTGGTTTAGGAGACTTCTGGTTGTATCAAGCTAGATAGATTTCAGAAATTCAGCTTATGAGATTGTAAAGTTATTTGCAGCTGTGGGTAGATGTGGATTAGGAAAACACATCTTTTTTTTTTTTTTCAAGGGCAAGAAGACAAAGTTATGTTCCTAAAGAAATGTCTGTGTTATAATGTTAGGATGTTAAGAGTTGGTTCAGTGCCTTGTGGTGGGGTGGGAAGTGCTTTCCAAGAATATACCACAGTTCTAAGCCAGGGTTGGACAAGACTGGCAGGAAATTAATAATTTGAAGCTTTCCCTTTGATATAACCTTAAAGTCAATTTACGGGGATTCTAAGCTACTACCAGTGTGCCTTTAGTATTAGCCTGAAATCTAAAGTTCAGTTATTTGTGGAAATAAGCTATTTCTAAGTATAGAGTTTACAGGAGTGGAAGCTATTAACCCAGTCGATCCTGGCCCAGTTCTAACTTGAGGATATATTTGGAAGGAAAAGGTCAATGAAGTAGCAATAAATGCATCTTGAAGTTAGAAAACCGCAATTTTAGTTCTCTTCTGCTACACACAACTGTGGACAAGTCAGTTAAACTCTTAAGTTGGTTATTTCAAAATTGGGGGGGTGGAATATGTCCTTGGGATGACCCATTGGGGTGAGGAAGGATAATATCAGAATCTCTAGTTACATTTATTTTCATTGCATCATTTAAAAGTTTAGTATGTGTGTTGTGTTTTACAAAGTACATTAAACTTTAATACATAGTACATGAATATGATTCAGAAATATATATATACATAGATACCCCTTTTTATTAAGATTGTGAAATAAAAAAATATTTAGAGACTATACTTCTAGCCTCAGTTTCTTCCTTTGTAAATTAAAGGTGTTGCATTAGGGTCCTTAATATTTGGAAGAAATACACACACACATAGTCATTTATATATATTATATTTATAAAATACATTTATATATTCTACTCTTTTAATTAGCAAGAAAACCAGGGTTTCTATGGTCATAAGAAAATAATGTACTACATAATTGAGGCTACTTTATGGTTCACACCCAATCATGGTTCTCACCAGTAAAAACTGACTTAGTTCATGATTTTGTAGCTGATAAGAAATATGATAACTTTTAGATGAAGCTGTTGATACTGAAATTAAAAAACAGCATTGTATTTGATAAATGCTCTCTCATGTGAAAGACTAAAACCCAGAACGTCTTCGTATGTCTGACCTTCCTGGGGTCAGTATTTTGAGAAAATGGCTTCCAAATGATAAAACTTTTGCCCCTGTGGTTTTAGTTAAGCCCAGGCTTAAGGAAATATATTCATCTCTTTTGTGTTTTTGATAAATTCTGGCAACTGATTTAATTCTACTACTTCCTGCACTTACAAAACTTTTAAACTTGAATTGAAAATCCTGGTGGTCCAGACTTACATATGTACTTTTATCCACATGGCAAGAAGCCCTTGTACAACACACTACTTAGAAAAATAAAGTTGACTTACACCAAACACCCAATAAACGTTGACTTACACCAAACACCCAATAAACTGTAGATGGATTAAATGTGAAGCTATAAAAGTACTAGTATTTGACTATGTAAGAATTTTGCTGTTTTTCTTAATGTTCTGACATGTCCATTGGGAAAATGGGCAAAATACAAAACAAAGAATTCCTCAAAGAAGTAATAATAAGCAATATTTTATGAAATATGAAAATGTTCAATCTCATTAGTAATTAAAGAAATAAAAATTAAAACATGTTGCCATATTTGCCTATATAAATGGCCAATTTAAAAAAGATCTAAATTATCCAAAGCTGGTAAAGAAAGGTATGAAAGTCATCTCATATACCTCAGGCAAAAGAGTCTTTGCTATATTGTTAATATCCCCTGATGAAAGCTTATAGAAATACCTATCAAAAATTTTATGAATATACCTTTGATTCAGCTACTTTATCTCTAAAATTTTGTCTTAACCAGAACATCATAAATGCATACAAAAATTTATCTACACCTATGTTCATACCAATATTTCAAAAAATTAGCTACCGTTCATTCAGTGCTTACCATGTGCCGTAAACTTCATATATATCATCTCATTTGAGCCTTGTAAAAACCTCATGAGGCACTCTGTATCATTTCCACTTGACAGGAGAACACTTTGTTTTAGAGGTTAGGTGAGTTAGCCAAGAATGCACCAGTAGTAAAATATAAGTATACAAATCCAAACCATGAATCTCAGGAGCCTGCTGTAACAACAAACAACAACCAAAACAGGGGCTTCATTAAAGGAATTATGGCATATCCAATAAGGGATAATTAGGAAGGCACTGACAAATGATAATGCAAAGGAATAATTGAGAACACTGGGAAAATGTTCACAATTTGTTATAAAGTGAAAAAGGATGATCCAAAATAGTATATGCTTTGTAACCTTAGTGTTGATGAAATATGCAATAAAATGCTACTACGTTCTGGCTCTAGATGTGGGTTTATAGGGGATTTTTACTTTTTTCTGTACACTTCTCTATATTTCCCATTTTCTACAATTATATGTATGGCTTTTATAGTTAGATACAGTGTTACTAAAAATATAATGAATGAATTTGTAAATAAAGTAAAAGAAGTATTTATGCCCATGAACTTGCTCCTGGGATACATTCTAAAGTGTCGTATATTAATGCAAAAATGGGGAACCCTGAAGTCCAAAATCTTCATACTCAGACTTTTCTCCATGTTTGACTTGTGACTTTTTAATTAATATTCAAATCTTTCTTCATTTCTTAAAAATGTATTATAATTTTTTTGTTATTTGAGAAGAAATATATACACATCCTAAAAGTAAAATTTGACAGAAGGGTGAAAAATCAGGTAGAAACTGTCCCTTCAAACTCACCTCTGATCCATCTGTTTTTGCTGCTGCGTGTGGGCTTTCTCTAGTTGCGGTGAGCCAGGGCTACTCTTGGTTGCAGTGCACAGGCTTCTCATTGTGGTGGCTTCTCCTGTTGTGGAGCACGGGCTCTAGGCATGTGGGCTTCAGTAGTTGTGGCTCACGGGCTCAGTAGTTGTGGCGCGCGGGCTTCAGTAATTGTGCCTCGTGGGCTCTAGAGTGCAGGCTCAGCAGTTGTGGTGCATGGGCTTAGTTGCTCCATGGCATGTGGGATCTTTCAGGACCAGGGCTCGAACCCATGTCTCCTGCATTGGCAGGAGATTCTTAACCACTGTACCACCAGGGAAGCCCCAAAATAACCTATGTTTTGTAATCTTACTTTTCATAAAATATACAACACAGTTTTCATAAGAGCTATCTCCAGGTGTGGAATTATAGGGAATTTTTACTTTTTCTTTGTCTACTGTTCCCTATTTCCATGTTTTCTACGATCACCAGGCCCAGACAGTTTTATAGACAGTTTATTTCCAAACACAAAAAACTATAGTTGACATTGAAGAGATTATTGTAAATTGTCTGAGCTGAATTTCATAAAAACACAAAAAACAAAACCAATCCCGCTCCCCACCTCATCTTCTATCTATCTATCTATCTGGAGCCCAAACTGCCACAAATTAAAACAGAAATAGAAATACAGTTATTGTGGAAGAATTCATCATATCAATGATATCAAGTAGATTTTTAAAAACAGGATGTTGAATATTTTAACATATTAATAAGACATTATATGTTTGGAGTGATAGCCCAAATACTTAATGACTGATGAACATTGACTAATCAGGACACAAGCCTGTCCAATCAGAATAATGCTGGCCAGGACATCCTCACTAGGTGTGTCGATCAGAGTTCTGATTTGAGTCTGGTTATAGGTCTAGAAACAGTGAAAGGTGGTAGCATAGACCTTGGGAAGATTACCACTCCTCTTGTCAAGGCAACTGCCTCAAAGGAGGTCATTATGGCTTCTTCAGGGAAGGAGAGACTCAATTCTTTATAAAGGATGTGTGTAACCTCCTGCTTTTATTCATCAAGGAGACTTGGCAGAATTTAGGGGTTCAAGAAAGGTGGTGACTAGAGTGTAGCACCTGCCTTGGGTGCAAAAGTTAAGAGGGCGCCGAACATTCTGTAATCAAAATAAATAACATTTTAATGTAATATTTAAAAAAATCGAAGTTCACGCAGAAAAATCTATAATGAAAAAAATATCAAAATTTTTAATAAAGACAGAATCAATATTACTGACTTTATCCTTTTGCTTCAGGCTCCAAAATGGCTCAGCATGGCACTAGGTTCAAGGTCGCCAGCTTCATTAAATTGTTCATATGCTCCCAAACCAATATTCAAGGTACCACATCTTCCCAACCAATGCTCTAACTTGAAAATAAGAGATCCTGCTAGATTAGGAAATCAATGTGTGTTGTAATTCAGCCACCTGATAGATCAGGCTTCAGGTGTGGTTTTCAAAATTTTAGCCCACTGGCTACAGAATAAGGGTTTCCTTTAGGGCAATTGTGAAAGCTTGCAGGTTCCCCACAGAGACCTTAAGGTCTCTTTAAAGCCCTGACATTATTTCCTTTTCCTAAGTTCTCAGAATACTTTGGAACAACCAAGCAAGGCCATTTTACTCCTGTTTTCACCAAACTGCTCTACAGCAGCAATTACTCGGTCACTTGGAGTTTTGTGTTTTCTAGGCACTTGATTGCCGGTGTCTAAGAGTCAATAATGTACGTAAGTGTTTTGGCACTGCACGCCATGGCTCTCAGAGTCTCCTTACCACTGGAAATAGGGTCATTATTGACTTTAAATCAGATCATAAAATGAATTCAACAGGACCCAGATAATTCTGGGTAATTCAACAGGACCCAGATAATTCCATTAACCCAGAGAACTCATCCTTAAGGTTCTATTGTTTTGGAACTACTCAATACCAAATGACGTATCAGTCACAGTTCAATTAGAAAAACAAAATATTGACCATATAGAAAATAAAGGCTCTATTATAGGGAAAGGCAGACAGTTGGGAAGGGGAGATAGACATAAAGTGAAAAAGGAACAGGAACCAGGAAGGATGAGCTGGAACCCATGTTGGCTTCTCACCACGCTCAGCTCCAATTTCAATGATGCAGGTCTACTGGCTATAAAATTAGTACACTTCACCCTGGAGAGGTACACAAACCTGACCAAGGATTCAGGAGGCAGAGGAGGTCTTCTGGGGGCTGCAGGAGCTCTGAGCACACCTGCTGCCCCACACCAGTAAGGTGAGTCAGCCAATCACGGCAATGCATGTGAGCCAGCATTGTACCAACTTTACATCAACCTTCTGAGTGTCACATGGCTGTTGTTTTACTTCCACCTTCCAAATCTTGTGCTGATTTCTTCTGTGGCCAGTGCTGAGCTAGAGCCATGCAGGACAGGGAAGTGCTGGAAACATACTTCACGCAGCTGAGCTGACACAACACAAAGCCATCCACACTGTGTCACAGGGAGGATTATCATCCCTGAATAATCAGAATTATGTGCTCTATACACACAGAATATTCCTTTAAAAAACTATGAAGATTTACAAGAGTTGATTATCTCAGAGTTTACACACATGCATACATAACACACATACACATTCACAACCCTGAGCTTCAATTTGTAACGACTATATGTTAAAATGACAAATTAGCCAAGATTTAAACTTTAATAGTCCAGCACTTACAAGCAGAAAAATTCATCTCAATAATAACTTGATTTAAAAAGATAACTGGTCACTTAGGGGTTAAAAATTTTGAATACTTTCTGTAAAAAGCTATGAATTCAAACCTATACTTAGGTAAATTCATAATCATGGAAGATTTTATTGGTTTAAGTTAACTAATTCACAAATAAATAAAATACTTGCATAAAATTAGGAAAAAATGTAAAAGAAGAACTGAAAACTTAAACGCAACCAATAGAGAGAAAATAATGTAGAGAAATTAATAATGAGGAAGAAATTAGCTTGATAAATATACACAAGAGTTTTTTGTTTTGTTTTTTCAATATATTAGATTTATCTCTGATAAACCTAATTTGGAGGAAAGAAAATAGAAGTTTATGTTAGAAAAAAAAGTTATGTTAGAAAAACAATCCATCCCAGAGAAGGGGATCTTAAAACCATAACAATGCATGCATCTCTAAGCCACTGTCAAAACGTTCCACTAAATAAATATTTTCTGGAAATATATGAATTGCTCAAATTGACCCAAGAAGAAATAGGAAATATTAATAGACTTATAATGGCAAAATATAGTTCAAATTACCAAATAATTACTTCCAAAGGGGAGCTCTAGGCATTTTATCGGCGAGTTTCCACACTAAAAGTACTGATTACCCCTTCTCCATCAGCACTTCTGGAGCCTAGACAGATGAAAATCTCTCGAATTAACTTTATTAAATTAAATGATCTCAGTTACACAAACTTGACACTGTACAAAAAAAAAAAAAGAGAAGAAAACCATGGACCAAGTTTACTTATGAATACAGTTGTAAGAATCCTAAACCGAATACTATTGACTCCCATGGGGGTTGGGAAAGGATGGAAGTGTGATTTGGGGGCTTTCTCTCATCCTTCAGTCTTTTTTTTTTTTAATTGTTTAACAATTGATTAACAACGTGGTGATAATTTTAGGTGTACAGCAAAGCGATTCATTTATGCATATACATGTATCTATTCTTTTTCAAATTCTTTTCCCATTTAGGTTGTTACATAATATTGAGCAGAGTTCCCTGTGCTATACAGTAGGTCCTTGTTCACTCTTGACTCTTAAAACAACTAGTAGACTCACGAAGAGGTGATAAGGGGTTGAATCCCGGGAGCCTTATTTCTCTCAGTCTCCTGTTTGTGTGAAGGTAGGTCCCACAACTACAAAATCACCAGCAGTCACACTTAGCCAGGTGACTGCCCCTGTCCCAAGGGATTATCTCCTATCCGAGGCTGGGACAATCCAAAAACCTTAACTGAGATGAGCATACTTGGTGCTATCGACTGAAAATAGAAAGCACAACCTAAAAGTTGAAAGTTATGTTTTATTCAGCAGACTTTCTGAGGACTTCAAGCCCAGGACACAGCACCTCAGATAACACTGAGAAAACCGTTCAGAAGAGGAAGCAGGGGAGCCAGGATACGTAGGAATTTTTGCAACAAAAGGCCAGGTAGTCAGAACATCAACAGATTACTGTCAATAAAAGAAAACCAAGTATCTCAAGTTAAGGAATTTAGTGCTTTTCGATGTAGGGGAAGATGCAAGAGTCTGGGCTCACTGAAATCATTCCTTTTTTTCTTTTTCTTTTTTTTTGTGGTACGCGGGCCTCTCACTGTTGTGGGCTCTCCCGTTGTGGAGCACAGGCTCCGGACACGCAGGCTCAGCGGCCATGGCTCACGGGCCCAGCTGCTCCAAGGCATGTGGGATCCTTCCGGACCGGGGCATGAACCCGTGTCCCTTGCATCGGCAGGAGGACTCTCAACCACTGCGCCACCAGGGAAGCCCTGAAATCATTGCTTTGATATGCACCTCAGCTATCTGGGGCCAGCATCCTGTGTTTTCTTTCTCATCCTGAGTCTCCTCAGGTGCACCCTCAGGGTGACTGCAGCGGCAGAGGGCTTGCTGGTGGGCATCCTGTTTCCATCCTGAATTCCCTCAGAACCCAGCCTCGGAGGCTGTGATGTGATGGCTTGATGGCTGCAGCATCCTTTGTGTACTGATATGGCAGGCAGGATTTTAGTTCTCAGTACCACCTGGTGAAAGTGTGGGTGAGAGCAAACACCAAAATGTCATGAAGTATCACTGTTAGGGACAGACTTTGTTGGAGGACTCACGAGGATTGTACAAGTTCTGCATTCCACGCTGAGGCTGCAGCGTCCAAGGAGCTAAATGACAAACCAAGGACACCCTCTCTCCACCCACTACTCTTTTTATAGTACCAGCCTTGTATGGCCTTGTACAGGGGCATATTTATCATCAGAGGCAGGCACCAAACCATCTATCCAAGTTTTGATGCCAGCTCTTCTGGGAATGGTCAACTGTTGGAACTTTATGGTTTAAGGCCATGGGGAGAGAGCACCCAGACCTTGGGAACTTGAGTTCTGGCCCCCGCCCCTCCCTCTGTGGCAGAGGCATCTCCAGTCCTTGTGGGCTCACAGCTAGACAACCTGAGCTTTCAGCTATCATTCATGGATAATCCTACTCGTTTCTCAGAATTACTTTCCTTTTCCAAAATCACCTACCTATGTTTACCTGTTTATCTTTCCCAATAAACTTTAAACAATCTAGCTTTATATTTGGAAAATGCTAAGTACAGTCTGAAAATATTGATGTTATTTTTGTCACTACCATTCCAATAGCTCTTATTTGTATGTCAGGTTTTATTGCATGGACTGGAAATTCCAGAACAACGTTAGAGGATAATGGTGAAGGAGAGTAGCACTGTTTTGTTTCTAATTGGAACTGGTATGCTCAAGCTTTTCCTTTTATTTGTTATGTATTTTAGCAGAAAAGTATGAGACTGGAAAGTGTTTTAAAATAGTCTTTGTATCCAGAAACTATCCATTAGTTTGTTAAAGAATTTTCTTTAAATAAAAGAAAGTTTAAATTTTTTGATTCCTTTTTAAAAAAGATACATTAAGTTGATTCTGTGTTACATGATTTTCTTTTCCTGCTGATATAAGGGTAGAGAAGTAAAACTGCACATTCATGTATAAAGCAGACGTTATGCTTGTATTCTAAAAAGTTAAAGGAAGAGGAGGCAGGACCCCTTTCCAATCAAAGCCTCGCTGTGCGTCCAGCGGTGCCCTGGGCACATCTCTGGGGTGCTGACATCACCGGGAGCCACGTGCTGCCTCCCACTGATCCTTGGCTTGTATGGTCCCCCATAAAGCCTGTTCCTTAAATTTCACAGCATTGTGGCAATTTCCCTCACTCACCTTGCCACAGTAATAAAAGGAGACGTCCCTAATTTAAGGCTACAGTTATTAAAACAATATCGAATGGGTGCTAGAATAGACTGATGACTGGATCAAAATGTTACCAAGTCCAAGCTCGCTCTGTTCACCGCACGACAGGCCAATAAATCGGGAGACGAGGCGTTGAGGCAGGGAAGACGATTTTATTCGGAAAGCCGGCAGACCGAGAAGACGGCAGACTAGTGTCTCTGATAAACCATCTTATCGGGGTCTGGACGCCAGTTTCTTTTATAGCACAGAGAGGGGGAGGGGGTGGGGAAGTAAAGTAAAAAGGCCATAAGTTTTGTAAATATCCCCTGGAATGGCCAGCCTCGGGCAGGGGGTGTGTTGATTTCTTCTTTCTTGCAGCCATGCACAGGTGGACGGGGGCCGGAGGTTGCCCTGAACAAAGGCACTTTGGTTTAACATTCAGGCAGAGGGGCAGGGTTCTCCGAGGCGGACCATTATGTATAGACAGTATCCTTTTCGTGAACAAAAGCAACGGGAAGCAAAAGTTAAAGTAAAAGAAACAGATCCAACATGGAGTCAGATTTGGCTCTTCCCTGTTAGAAAAATATAAAATTCTGAAACAGATCCTAGAATAGAGAAACTGTGTATAGAATATGATGACAGTAGTATCACTAATCATCAGAAAAAGGAGGAATTGTTTTATAAATGGTCCTAAGAAGCAAGAAAAATGAATTATTTGGCAAAATAATTTTGAAATATTTTATTGTCCATTCATTCACTGAAATAAGAAAAGCTAGATCAATGAGTTAAATGAGAAATGTAAAAATCATATAAAAGGGAGAAATTATAATGTCTATAGTATAGGGAGTGTTTTTTTATTAGCTAATACAAAGGAAGACACCACCACAAAAAACATAATGAAATTGACTACATAAAAATGTTTGCTTCAAATAGAGCAAAGAATCCCCACAAATCAATAAAAACGTGCCTCTGAGTGTTTTTTTTTATTAGACAATGGGTATTAATTTATTTTATTTATTTTTGCTGTGTTGGGTCTTCTCTTCTGTGCAAGGGATTTCTCCAGTTGTGGCAAGCGGGGGCCACTCTTCATCGCGGTGCGTGGGCCTCTCACTATCGCAGCCTGTCTTGTTGTGGAGCACAGGCTACAGACACGCAGGCTCAGCAGTTTTGGCTCACGGGCCCAGCCGCTCCGCGGCATGTGGGATCCTCCCAGACCAGGGCTCGAACCCATGTCCCCTGCATTGGCAGGCAGATTCTCAACCACTGCGCCACCAGGGAAGCCCTGAGTGTTTTTTTATTAGCTAATACAAAGGAAGACGCCACCCCAAAAAAAACATAATGAAATTGACTACATAAAAATGTTTGCCTCAAATAGAGCAAAGAATCCCCACAAATCAATAAAAACGTGTTAATATTCCAAAAGGTAACTGGAAAAAGGATATGTATTATTAATATAAAAATCCAAAAATAGAATAGGTTAAAGACAATAGAAGTTTCTTGAATAATAGCCCTGAAGTTAGTCCAGCAGGTTGAGGCTCTGAGACCAAGGTTACTTCCAGAGTGCTGTCCCTCCCCATCACGAGGCATTTTCCCAGTCTGCATGGCTGGATGGGCTGTGGATGTATCGGTTTAGCTAGCAGGAAGAGAAGGCCATCTCCTCCTCTGAGTGTGAGGTGAGAGTTGCACACATTGTATTACTGAGTATTTAGATACAACAGCGCATTCAGCAAGGGAGACGGGGAATTGCAGTGCTGAGCTGTGTGGTCTTGTGCTCAACATCTCTGTTCTGATGACAGGGGAGAACAGCGATCTCTGCATTCACTATGGGGGAATACACCTTGCCAGTAAGCATGGGGGAAAGCAGAAGGCCTCATTAGCAACCAAAGAAGCACAAATTAAAACTTACATGAGATAACACTTTTCATGCATCAAGTAAGCAAAAGTTCTTTAACATAATAATGCTGTTTAGGGCTTCCCTGGTGGCACAGTGGTTGAGAGTCTGCCTGCCAATGCAGGGGGCACAGGTTCGTGCCCCGGTCCGGGAGGATCCCGCATGCCGCGGAGCGGCTGGGCCCGTGAGCCATGGCCGCTGAGCCTGCGCGTCTGGAGCCTGTGCTCCGCAACGGGAGAGGTCACAGCAGTGAGAGGCCCGCGTACCGCAAAACAAACAAACAAACAAACAAATCCAAAAAAATAATGCTGTTTATTTATGAATGTGAGATGTGACACTCTGATACACTGCCTTGAAAGCAATTTAGCAATTTAACTAAGACCCTTAAAATATTCATACCTTGAAGTAATAGGCAAACATATCCGTATCAGTGGATGATATAGAGAATTCAAAATTAGAACCATGCATGAGAATTATATTAATAAATGCTAACTTTTATTGAAGGTCTACTATGAACCAGGATTATTGCTATGTACTCTACATGTATTACCTAATTCTGAAACCAGGCTATGAGATACTACTATAGTATCCCATTTTACCAATGTGCGTATAGGCTCAGAAAGGTTAAGTAATTTGCCTGAAATCACAGAGCTAGTGGATAGTTGAATTGTGATTCAAATCCACGTCTTTCTTACATCAGAACCCTAGCTGTTGGTAAGTTAACATTTTACATTACTACAGAAAAGGGTGGGTTTTCAATGCACAGTGTTAGGAAAACTGGCATTTCCTTTAGAGTAAAATTACCTCTTAGACCCATGATTTGTAATCATTTTCAGTTCATGAACAACTTAAAGAATCTGATGAGAGACATTGATCCTTTTCACACACACACACAACACAAACACACACACATATATACAAACAGTTGTATATATATGCACAGTTCTATGCAGTTCTGATGGATTTTGGAGCCTAGAAGCTATGAACTTGAAAAGAACCCCTATCAGATGCCACAATAAATTCCAGATGCATTGAAACTTTAAATCTAAAAATTAAACGTAAGAATAGCCTTTGTGTGAATAAGGAGATAAGGCACCAAATCTCCAGCCTTGGTTCCTTAATCTGGAAAAAAATGAGGGTAATGATATTTACCACAAAGCCTTGTTGTGAAGATTAAAAGAGAAAATACACAAAATATTTAACACAGTGTCTGGCATATAGAACTTATTTGGTAAAATTTAATTATCTGTGTCTCTTTTTACAAACATGCATATATATACTATATACATGACATATGAATATGTATGTATTCTGTAAATATTTCCAAATAGACATATGCATTTATGAAAATATCCTCATAAATTTGGAGTTAATAATGAATTTATAATCATAACACCAAAACAGACACCATAGGGAAAAAGATGAATAGATGTAATTATTTTATTTATTTATTAATTTTAATTATTAAAATTCTTTATTTTTGTAGATGAAATAAGGATACATTTTCTTGAATTTCTTGATTAATATTACTAATCAACTATGTAATTGATGTAATTATTTTTAAATGTAAATTTTGTTGTTGTTGTTGTTAAAAACTTCAGACACCAGTGCATCTACTTTTCTCATTTAACAAATACTTATTGAGCATTGATTATGTTCCGGGCCCTGTTCTAGGTACTGGGGACATGAAGGTCAAAACAAACCCAGGTCGGTGTGGGATTGACAGGCAGTGGATGGCTGAGCCCAGAGCCTGCCGTGTGCCCTGTGAATGCAGTAGAGATGCCCACTGATTCAACCTCGGCACTTTACACACGAGGGTAGAGGACATCTTGTGGGGTTTGTCCCTCGAGGCTGCCGAGGGGGCAGTTCACGACAGGGAGGGTGGCACAGAGAATTGGAAAACAGGGGACACAGTGGGAAGCGTGCAGAATGGGACAGGTGGGCGCCAAGGAGAGGGTGGACGCTGACTGTTGAGTCTGTACTGTGGGTGCACAGCCAGTTTGTGGTAGGCAGGGCCCAGCTTCAGATGCACATGCTTCCTGGAGGAGGTTTGCAGGACAGGACTGTTGGGAGGAGAGAAGTTTGGGGTTAGAATAGAGCAATCTAGTCCTGGATAATAAACTCAGATTTCAGATTGGAATGTGCTTGGGATAGTGTAATTTACTTGTTACAGAAATAGTGCCTTTGGAAGAAGATGGGAAAAGCTTTACGTGAGCCTTAATGAGTTTGGTTATATAGGAGTTTGATTTCCATCTCATAAATAATAAACAGCCCTCAATATGCTAAATCCAGCTTCCCTTTTGATTGCTCATGCTCATCCTGCAAAGAAAATAATCAAGAAAAATATGGGAAATGCCATCTCCCTGTTAGAATGAAACATCTCTTGGATGGCACAATATTTCTGCTCCAAGGTTTAGAAGTTTATTAACTGTCTCTGCCTCATTGGTTTTTCTATTTAGACAATTCCTCCCCCATAATCTAATCAATGTTAAAGTGGAACATGACTTTAATTGAACAACGCATAATAAGATTTGTTAAATTTGAAGTAGAATAATATGACTAAGACAGAAACAGAAACAAACTGAGAAATTATTTCTCTGTATTTCCTATAGCTAGTTACATATCTTTACTGATAATTTTTTAAACATTTTGAACATTTTTAAAAAATTGAAGTATAGTCAATTCACAATGTTGTGTTAGTTTCAGGTGTACAGCAAAGTGATTCATTTATACATATATCTATTCTTTTTCAGATCCTTTCCCATTATAGGTTATTACAATATATTGAATATAGTTCCCTATGCTATACAGTAGGTCCCTGTCGTTTATCTTTTTTTTTTTTTGCGGTACACGGGCCTCTCACTGTTGTGGTCTCTCCCGTTGTGGAGCACAGGCCCCGGACGCGCAGGCTCAGCGGCCACGGCTCACGGGCCCAGCCGCTCCACGGCATATGGGATCTTCCCAGACCGGGGCACGAACCTGTGTCCCCTGCATCGGCAGGCGGACTCTCAACCACTGTGCCACTAGGGAAGCCCTATCTATTTTATATATAGTTGTGTGTATCTGTTACTCCCAAACTCCTAATTTATCTCCCTTCCTCACCCTTTCCCCTATGGTAACCATAAGTTTGTTTTCTATGTCTGTGAGTCTTCTTCTGTTTTGTAAATAAGTTCATTTGTCTTTATTGATCATTTTTACTGTGGTATCTTTTAAAAGAAAGATATCCAATGTGTACAAGGGATAGATTAACTTCATCATGTCACTTGGGAAGGCAATTTAGATGGAGAGACAGGAAATCACTAGGTCTTACTTATTTTTTATTTCCCCAGTATTTGACTTTGTCCTTTTCTCTTTGCCCCAGTTCTCCTACCCAAGGTCAAATCGAATTCCCGAACCTGCTGTCTATTCAAGTCTTTGAGATCCACCTCCACCCTTCTTGTTGGTCATGTTGCCCACACTTAATTCACCTGGACTAGCTGTGTGCTCATGGAATACTTGTAGCTCCTCAAACAGGATTCACTCTGCTATCCTGTATGTCTCTGCACGCACAGTTTCTTCTACCTGAAATTCTCACCTACCTTCTCTCTGTCCATCTCATAGGGTAAAAATTAAGAAGATGCTAGTTTTGGAGCTGGGTGGTCTTTATTCAAATCCCTGAGCTGCCACTGCCGAGCTGTGTAAGCTTAGGCATGTTCATCTCTGTGAATCTCATTTTCCTCATCTGAAACTGGCATAATAAAAGGATTCATTTCATGAAGTTGTTATGAAAGTTAAATTAGACAATGTGTGTGATTGGCCCGGTGCATAATGCATTCGAAATACCCAATACTGTTTTCACCGTTAGTATGATTACAATTTTTATTGCCATTTTTTAAAATGAATTTTTATTGGAGGATAGTCGATTTACAATGTTGTGTTAGTGTCTGCCATACAGCAAAATGAATCAGTTATACATATACATATATCCACTCTTCTTTAGATTCTTTCCCCATATAGGTCATTACAGAGTATTAAGTAGAGTTCCCTGTGCTATACAGTAGGTTCTTATTAGTTATCTATTTTATGTATAGTAGTGTGAATATGTCAATCCCAATCTCCCAATTTATTGCCATTTATCAATGACGATTCTATTTCTCCTCTCCATGTAGCAATCTTGTTTCCTAGGGGCCAGGGGTGATAGATTCAGGAGGAAGGGAGGTAAGACATCTTTCGAAGGTGGTTTCATCAATGCCCTGTCTAGTCCCTGTGGCAGCCCAGGAAGTCCTAGAGATGTAGGCAGTGGGGATGGCAGCTGATTTCATTTTCCTGTCTTTCATAGCATTTCTCTCTACGACCAAGCCAGGACTTGGGTCCCCATGCTCCTCCTGAATACAAACAAGCAGCATCCTGCAGTGAGGGGAAAGCTTCCAGACTGAAGGTAGGGAAGTCTGACCTCCCCCTTTAACTCATCCAATAATCGGGTGATATCCTTGGACAAATGACTTCATCTCCTTGGGACCAGCTCCTGATCTATTAAAAAATAACAAGAGGGTTACCTTATGTGATCTCTAAGTATCTTTCCAACTCTGGGGTTCTGTGGTTCTAAATGGGGAAACTCACTGTGTATTTGCTGTCTGCAGACTCAGGAGGTGTCGTGGAGTGTGCTGAGTCAGGCCCGCTCCATCTGGGGATATGGTGAGGCCACTTGGTGTCACTTCTGCTTGGCAGAGGACATGGGCTTCAGAGTCTGTGGGAGAGAAGTGGAGCGCTCCCAAACTTTCTAAGAGACCACTTTCTATGTGTATGTGTGTGTGTGTGTATGTGTACACACATATATAAATACATGTTTTAAAATGAAGCTTGATACCATGTAACCAAGGCTGAATATTTATCCTCTCATAGAAGTTTCCAGACTCTAAAAAAAAAAAAAAAAGGTGTATACAGGAGAATGCCAATATCTTTGACATTTAATTCAGTTTTTTTTTTTTCTTTTTTTTTTTCTTTTTGCGGTATGCGGGCCTCTCACTGCTGTGGCCTCCCCCGTTGCGGAGCACAGGCTCCGGACGCGCAGGCCCAGCGGCCATGGCTCACGGGCCCAGCCGCTCCGCGGCATATGGGATCCTCCCAGACCGGGGCACGAACCCGTATCCCCTGCATCGGCAGGCGGACTCTCAACCACTGCGCCACCAGGGAGGCCCTTTAATTCAGTTTTTACTTTACTCTCTATCCACTTAGCAGTCCCTTCTCAGAAGGAGCAATACAGATGTTTGATCATGCTATTTAAGACACAAGGAGTCAGGACAAACAAACAAAAACATACAAGAATAACAAACAACTTCTACAAACACTTCTAACAGGCCAGTAAACTACCTTCCTTCAAGGGTGCAGAAGCTTTCAGAAGCATGAATTTCCTATCAGAGTTCCTTGACGTAGGTTTTCTTGGTTCTAACAAAGAAGAGTGAAAAACCAAAAATAGAAACCACTCTGAAGACACTCGGGGGCCCTAAGCGCAGGTCCCGTTGTAAGACATCTTCATTAACACTCAGAATCCTCCAAGGTCCCTCCCCTACAGTGATGACGCATACTTTTGAAAGTCTCACCACAGTGGGGAGACTTCTGTAGATTTCTTTCCGCACTTCTTAGAGTTTACAGAAACTACACAAGTAGCTTCCACTGTATTTATCAAGCAAAAAGTAATTGAAAACAGCAGGTAGTGGTGCCTTAGTCACTGGAAGAACTTGGTTTGCCAATTGATCCATGGAGTGCTGAGTTTGGGAAGTCCCATTATAGCTCCTGGGTGGTATTCAGGTTCAGTAAATCCCCTGCGTGTCTGGGTAACTGGATTCCTAAATCTTAAGACTATTTTCATCTGCTAACGAAAGAACTGAAGTAGAATGGAATCAACTTAGAAAATGCGTTTTGCTTCTAAATATTTTCTGAATTGAAGATTATCTGTGTGACTTTGGAAGGTCTTATTTAGCTGTACATTGAAAAAAAAATCCTCTTTCTGTCTTAGGTAGTAAGACTCAAAACAAGATGCAACATAACAAAATGTAGCAATAAGATCCACAGAAACACAGTTGGTGTAGCATATGTCACAGAATGTCCAGGCCAGTCCTATTTCCAACTACAGTTTTGGATACTGAGGTCTCACCAGTTCTTAGAATTCCAAGAAATTCTAATATAACAGCATCTAAACTGTTTGCTTTAGGCTGCCTCTTACATACAAATATGGTACTCAAATTCCTTGTTTAACCTTTTTCCCTGATGTGAGAGTCAGAAAAATATGGTCACCACAATGGGAGACCAAGAAAGTAACTTTGGCTCGTCCCCTAAAAGTACTGATGACGGGAATTAAACCTTAGCCCTTGTGGGTTTTAGGAAACTACTTAAAGGTGGATCAGGGGAGAGGCGAAAACTGACTAAAGAAATTGAAAGCTGATTCTAAGCAGCAAAGCTGAAAGTCTTTGGGATATTTAATCTAGAAAAGAGAATATTTTAAAAGATGTCTAATAATTTCCACAAACAAATATTACTGATAATGAAACCTGTAATTCTGATTATTAACTTGATGTTTGGTTAGAAACATTAACACAGTAATGGTTTTGCGCAAATTCATATACACGCTTTCAAGCTGGACCCTGTATGACTATCCACCTACCATAAGGTGGAGGGATAGGATCTCTGACCCTGGAACAGAGATAGATGTACTTGCTCTTCAGATGCTGGATTCCAGCTTTACAGACAAGATGTTGATTACACAAGCAGTGGGTCTCCATTCACATGTAATTATAGGGAAAGGAGTTATGGGATTCACTCCAGCAGAGAAAATCAAGGTTAAGCATTAAGAAGAAGTTCTTGGTCATAACAACAGCAAAATGCAATTCCACATGTGATGAGGGATTTCTCATAGAGTACATAATTGCCCATCACACAGGAGGAGGGAGCAAATCGTTCTGAGGGTAACCTTTGACTTTATGCTGCTGTGATATTTTGCAGAAGAATGAATACAACTTGGGACAAAGTTCACTTAACAAACAGCAGCTCTTGATCACATTACCTCGTTATCTGTGGCTGATTTTGTGGAGCAAGGACAATTAGAACCAAACTCAAGAGAAAAGGATCCTGGGAGAAATATAGACCCAAGTTCTGACGGGGCTGAAGAAAACCAGGCTCCCCTCGATCAGAGGAATTTGAAGAAAAAATACTAAAAGCCCAGTCCAATCTGAAGAGCCCATCTCATTATGGCTGTGGACCAATATTGACAATCTGATGCCAGAAATGCCGGTGGGAGCACATTTCAGTCTATTTACACTCTGCATGTTAAACATAAACAGTGCTTTAAGCAAGGTTACTAACCTCAGGTAGGATGTGCATTTTCTTAAAAAAGATGCATATTAAACTTAAATGCAATTACTGATTGTTTTTCCCTTCAAATCCAGCTTTCTTACTTCTGATTTTGGAAAGTTCTCCCCAGCCTCTGTCCCAAAGCCTGCTGCATACTTCTTATGGCTCACAACTTTCTAAATCTCTTAAGACTTATGACTTAGGGCCATGCCTGGGGTGTTCTTACTTCCTGCTGGTGATAGTGCTCCCCACAGATCTACCTTTACAAAGGGACAGATTCCCAGGACCTTGCACCTCTTGCCCTGGGGCTGAGATTGCTTTGCAAACAGCTATTGCAGCCTGCTTATCCATTAGCCCTTTAAACCATACAATAAACTGAACAAAGAATAAGAGATTCAAAAAGCTTCTTTAATTTCACTAAACCTCTTTACAGATACAGGTATGGGAACTTTTCAGAAGCTTTTGGGAAGGAAGACTGGAATCTAACTTCATTAACTGTGTCAGGAAAAAGATACGGTGATACCTCTACTGCAGACCCATTGGCTGTGACCACTGTTTTGCCTTCTAAGACCTGTGTTACTTACTGAGGAAATGAAACTCCTCTGGACCTCATGTGACGGTGGACTTTCCTTTTCTGTCCCCTCTGGCTCCTCTGTCTGGGTCCTCTGCCCTCTTCCCCACCTTGACACACACAAATCTGACTGGTCTTCCAGACTTGCTGGGCAGCCATCCCTTCCCCAGCTCTCCCAGTTAGAAGTCCTGACGGGTCCTTTGAATTCCAGCAGCTTTCTAGCTGGATCTTTCTGTCTTGCTTTAGAATTAGTGTTTGTAATAACTCCCCTTGGAGACGATTCACTCCTTAAGGCTCTGGTCTGGATTCTGTTTGATTCATTTTGTACCTTCTCAGTTTCCCAGTGCTCCATGAAATATTTGTTATGCAAATTAATATGCCTGTGATATTCTTCTTGTGGATGGTCTTAAATGAAAAACAAAGCATCTGGGACTTCCCCGGTGGCGCAGTGGCTAAGAATCTGCCTGCCAATGCAGGGGACATGGGTTTGAGCCCTGGTCCAGGAAGATTTCACATGCCACGGAGCAACTAAGCCCGTGTGCCACAACTAGTGAGCCCACGAGCCACAACTACTGAGTCTGTATGCCACAACTACTGAAGCCTGTGCACCTAGAGCCCGTGCTCTGCAACAAGAGAAGCCACCGCAATGAGAAGCCCGCGCACCACAACGAAGAGTAGCCCCTGCTCGCCGCAACTAGAGAAAGCCCACGTGCAGCAATGAAGACCCAACATAGTCAAAAATAAATAAATAAAATTAAATTAAAAACAAATAAAAACAAAGCATCTCACACTAGCAGGGGCCCCATTTGCCCAGAGGATGTTTTGTTTTCTCTTGTTTAGAAGATTTATTGCAGCTTAAGAGCCAGGGTATGTTTTCTTTCCTGGGTAAGTTTTATGTGTGGTTCCTGCAGCAACAGCTCCATTAGATGTTGACTTACTGCTGAGAGCAGGTGAGGAGGATGGGGCCCAGAGGAATATCACAGGTGGGTTTCCAGACACCTGCCACCTGCCCCATGGGGGGCGATGTGCCCACCAAAGGCTGTGATCACCGGTCAGACCACACAGGAGAGTGCCGATTTTGGTCAAATAACACTCTAGGACCCAAAGTGGAAACATGAACCAGAAACGCATGGTGTTTTAAAACATTAGCACCACGGAAGTTCCCTGGTGGCCTAGTGGTTAGGATTCCGGGCTTTCACTTCCGGGGCCCGGGATCAACCCCTGGTCTGGGAACTAAGACCCTGCAAGCTGTGTGGCCAACAAAAAAGAAAAAAAAAAAAAAAGGAAACATCGGCACCATGTCTTATAAATGATGAAGCCCCAGAAAACTAAGAGTCCTTTTCACGTTGAGCCCAGTATGGGCCCTTTTCATTCAAATCATTTCACATCAACCAGTAAATACAAAAGAACTTGGCACAAACAAGAAGACAGAACAGATCTGTATAGGAAGGAGTGGGAGAAAAATTAAAAAAAAAAAAAAAAAAGGAAAAGGGACTTCAAGCTATGGCTTGAGCCTGAGATTTGCTTCCACCTGGACTCACTCCTCTGGGCCCTTCCCCCCACGTATTGTTTGTTTCTGGAAGCGATGCTTCGTGAAAACAAGGTTCTATTTTATTATAATCTGTGATTCAGGGTGTAGATTGGACCACTTTTTATATCCGGGGTGTAGTTTCCCATCTAGGAAGTGGACTAGTAAAATCTGCTGTTTACCAATGTCACAGAGGTAAGAAAGTGGCCTCCAGCTCTATGTGAAAGGGACAGGAACTCTTCCAGGCTTCAGGGTACCTGTTAGTGAGTTCCTTAAGAGTACTTAATGGCATCCTGGCAACCTGATTGCTTTCGAAAATAGGAAATGCACTCTCAGAAAATCCTTCTCATTCTCTCTTAGTGGGGAGAAAACATTCCTCTAAAAAGTTCAATTTCAGCCTGAGATTTGCCGAGTGCTTCCCCCAATAGCTGAAGGTCACTCTAGTGATTCATCAGGAGCATTAAGTTAATGTCTTACTTGCAAATGATGCACAGTGGCTGAGGTCAAAACGTCCTGTTTGCATGAGTGAATTTGCTGCAGGTTAATAGTTAAGTCATTAGAAAACTAAAAATAGTACTACCATATGCCCCAGCAATCCCACTACTGGGCATATACCCAGAGAAAACCATAATTCAAAAAGACACATGCACCTCAGTGTTCACTGCAGAACTATTTACAATAGCCAGGTCACGGAAGCAACCTAAATGTCCTTCAACAGAGGAATGGATAAAGAAGATGTGGTACATTTATACAATGGAATATTACTCAGCCATAAAAAGGAATGAAATAATGCCATTTGCAGCGACATGGACGGACCTAGAGATCGTCATACAGAGAGAAGTAAGTCAGAAAGAGAAAAACAAATATTGTATATTAACACATGTATGTAGAATCTGAAAAAATTGGTATAGACGATCTTATTTACAGAGCAGAAATAGAGACACAGACGTAGAGAATAAACGTATGATACCAAGGGGGAAAGGTGGGGCTGGAATGAATTGGGAGATGGGGATTGATATATATACACTATTGATACTATGTATAAAATAGATAACTAATGAGAACCTATTGTATAGCACAGGAAACTCTACTCAGTGCTCTGTGGAGACCTAAATGAGAAGGAAATCCAAAAAAGAGGGGATATATGTATACATACAATTGATTCACTTTGCTGTAAAGTAGAAACTAACACAACATTGTAAAGCTCCAATTAATACTCCAAAAAAAAAAAAAAAAAAGACAGAAAACTAATGCCCACTAAGAGAACTGAAAGAGGAGGTCCTGCTTCCCAAAAGGTCAATTTACTTCCGGGAGTCTAAATTGCACACTGGGGAACCCCCAATCTTGGAGAGATTGGAAACACTGTGGGTTTCATGTTTTCTGCTTCAGCAGGCTTTACAATGGGCACTCAGGAGTTAATTGTGATGCTGCTCAAGCTGGCTGAAAGCAAAGCATTGCTTCTCCCAGAAAGGCACAGTGGATGATGCTGAGGCTGGGTGATGTGAAGGCAGAATGAACACCAATTGGCAATATGGCATTGCTGCAACAACAATGATAACCCATTTGTCTGTCAAAGTGCCTTCTGTTGGTTTTAGATCATTAACTTTAACTGTAGCAACATGTTCCCAATTATGGAACTAGTAGGACTGAAGAACATTCCACCACAAAAATGCTCTAGGTTCATGAGGTTCGTGCCTGATAGGAAAGCTCCGATCCTAATAACCCAGTCTCAGTGCTTCCAACTACCAAGAGGGCTGGAGGGAAGACTGGGAAACCCACAATTAATAAAACAGAAGTTGAACAAGAACTCTGCACCCAGATATTGCCAGACTAAGCCCCAAAGTCAATGTCCAGTTGCCTTTGTTTGAGAATTAAAAAGCAAAAAGAAACCTCAAAGAAAAACAGCTGAAACTGCCAAATAAGAACCCTGAACACACACACTTCCTCGTACTCGATTCCCATCCCAAACTGGCAATTCTCCCCAGAATTTTTTCAAAAGCAAGATTGGTGAGGGTAAGCCAAACTTTTAACAAAGGCACTTTTTACCTGGTTTTGGTTGACATTGTTGCAAAAACATACAAGGATGGTATTTTGCAGACAGGCAATACATGTTTAATAATCGGCTCACCAAAGAACAGTCTGGCTAATTGTTAAATACTTCATTACCTAATAGAGAGAGGACAGTCTGGGAGTGTAACTCTATCTTTGCCTGTATGGAGAAGGGAACTAGACATTTACAGTAATGGACAAGGTAGGCAGATTAAATGACAATGCAATTTAATACTTTTTTTTCTTAAATTATGCAACAATATAAAGCCTTTTGGTGTTAGGTGGTTCTTCCCTTGTTCTTGAACTTCTCCCTTCCAGCTTCCTAGAACAGAAAAATAGAGGTGGGGGAGGAACAGCACGATGTGAAAAGAGGTCTGTGATTCTGAAGACCCTGCTTCCCCTCTAACTGGCTCTGTGTCTATTGATAATGCAAATAGCCTCTCTGAACTGCAGTTTTTCCATCTTAAAAAACCTCAGAGGGATTAATTAGATGAGGTAATCCAAATCCTTTCTGGTCCTTTTTGTAAATTTCTCCAAGCACTGTCTTTAAAAACAATGATGGAGAAGCAAACAGGCAAGTTCTCAGACAGAAACCAATTCCTCATTCTAAATTCTCCTTTCTCAAATCACACCTTACTTGACTACTTTGCTATTTGATTCAGGAACAGAGGTTCTAACTTGTGATTTCAGGATCAGCTAAGAGTTTTTAAAGGAGCATGGGGTAAAAAGAGGCTGTTTGTGCTGAGAATGACCTCACAATAGGAGATGGTGGTTTAAGAAATCACTCTCACTTGAGCAGCTGAGTAAATGCTTCAAAAATTTTTTTTCCTAGAAATATCTTGTCAGCTTCCTGGTAAAACAAGAAGAGGCACTAAAGCTTATAGAGAAGAAACAAGAGCGAAATTTTTGTCAGGGAACTTAGTCTTACGGTTGAGGGTTAGTTTTGAATCTACCCAATGGCTTTAGGAGAATAGACTTCTAGCCTGGAGTTATTCAGGGAGTTAATAATTTAGCTTTATAATCTCATCTCTGCCAGCAAAATGAGGATGTCAGTTCCAGACTGGGAGCCTAGGGATAGCAGAGTTATTTGATCTGAGATGGATGATACCGGGAGGGAATGAGCCTGATTTGTTTGTACATTATGTGCCTTGGTCAAGTTTTGTAGTTTTCTCCACATAGATCCTTCGTATTTCCTAAGACTATTTAGGTCTTTTATAGGTTGCTGATATGAATGGCATCTATTTATATATTTACATAGTTGAATGATTTCTTTGTTCTCAGCTATATTTGCCTCTGCTACTGGATCGGCAGACAGAGACAAGAAGAAAATCGCAACAAAGAAAATGTGTTATTTCTTCTTAAATTTCTTTTATCGCATTTTTCATTCTTGATGCTATGTATTTGTTTTTTCTCTCTCTTCATTAATAAGTCTTTAAAACTTGTGAATATTATACTTTTAAAAGTTAATGGAGGGGCTTCCCTAGTGGCGCAGTGGTTGAGAGTCGGCCTGCCGATGCAGGGGACACGGGTTCGTGCCCCGGTCCGGGAGGATCCCACATGCCACGAAGCAGCTGGGACCGTGAGCCATGGCCGCTGGGCCTGCGTCCGGAGCCTGGGCTCTGCAACGGGAGAGGCCACAACAGTGAGAGGCCCGGTACCACCAAAAAAAAAAAAAAAAAAAAAAAAGTTAATGGAAAGTCTTTTTTCATATTTAAAAAATTTGGAAGTTATTCTTTTGGATACTCACTGATTTTCTTGCTGACCATCACATACAGTGACACTCCTTGACTGCAGTGTCCATGATCTAAATCTGATTCATAGAGGGAAATGGAAAGAGAAGAGTTCTTGAATTTCCACAAAATTCCTTTAGGAGCCGGCTGGAATGGTGAACGGAATGGGGGTAAATGTGGATAAGTAAACAGGTAAATTGTGGTTTAAGCTAACATAGCTTTGGGTCCCAAATTCCCATCTATGGACAAGATCCCACCTGTAGTGAAATTCCCTCAGCACCATTGCAAAATGAGAATAAGGATATTACTGCAAGTTTTTAATACATTTAAATGTTTTTGAGTTAAAGCACTGTCCTTTTTCCATAACTTTTGTGTTAAAAAGTCCTTTTTTATGAACTCATGATGATAATAGATGACAGGTTTCTCTTCCTTTCATGTTATTTTGGGAATAAAAATTGAACAACCCAATGTTTGTTGTCAGATTATTTTTTGAAATTTCACTCAGGTATAATCCAGAATCTGAGAACCACAGCCACAGACATAGGGAGTTATGTGGGTTTATGCACCACGTTTTCATCTATGGTAGGCATAAAGGGATACTGTATCAGACTCCTGTGTCTGCTTTAACAAATTACCATAAACTTGGTAGCTTAAAACAGAAATGTATTCTTTTGTAGTTCTGCAGTCCAGAAGTCTGAGATGGAGGTGCCCGCCAGGCCACGCTCCCTCCAGGGCCCTGGCGGAGGACCCTCGCCTTCTTCTCCCAGCTTCTGGGGGTCGCGGTTCCTGGGCTTCCTCTGTGTTCTTCATCCTCTGCCTCCGTCCTCACGCCACTGCCTCTTCCGTGCGGCGTCCCTCGGGGTCCAATCTCCCTCTTTGTTATCAGGCTAATCTTTCTGTGTCTAATCTCCACTCTCTCATACGGATACTTTCCATGATCTCCCTTGTCTCTAGATCCTTAGCTTAATCACGTCTGCATGGACCCTTTCCCCAAATAAGATAACATTTACCTGTTCCAGGGATTAGGATGTGGACATAGCTTTGGGAACCACTATCAGCCTGTCCCAGGCATCCAACCTTACTTATTCTAGCCAAGATCACTCCCAGGTCACCTTGGTGTGGCCAGGGCTAGAGAGAGGCAGATTTAGGTGCTAGGGTGGAAATTTCTTCAGGTAGTACCATAACTGGCTTTTCAAATGTCAATTTAAGAATTTTCTATTTTGGTTATTTCTGGATGATGAAATTAGAGAGGGTTTCTTTTCCCTTTCTAAAAATATTTTTATTTTAATATTTTTAATTAAAAATAGTAAATGGGCTTCCCTGGTGGCGCAGTGGTTGGGAGTCTGCCTGCCGATGCAGGGGACGTGGGTTCATGCCCTGGTCTGGGAAGATCACACATGCCGCGGAGCAGCTGGGCCCGTGAGCCATGGCTGCTGAGCCTGCGCATCTGGAGCCTGTGCTCCACTATGGGAGAGGCTACAACAGTGAGAGGCCCGCGTACCACACACACACACACACAAAATTAAATAAAATGAAATATTCAATGCTATTTATTATTATTAAATAAATATTTAATTAATATTATTGATTATAAAATATTAAGTAAATAATATTTTAACATATTTTAAATTAAAATTATTTTCCTGTCACTTAAAATGTTTTCATTTTAAATTTTAGATATTTTTAATAAATAATATTTAAATAGTATTATTAAATACTATTAAATAAAATTTAAATAAATATTATATTACTAATAATATACCACAATTAATGTGAGTATATTTGTGTTAGCAGTAATTGATAATTTAAAAAATTATGTTTAAAACATACTCCAAGCAGTTATCATACTAACTTCAATTTATGGGTGAAAATGGTAAATTAACCAGAGATGAAGCAGAAAGAACTCTACGTTTGCCTAAGCTAAAGGAATATGCAGGAGATGGGGGATGGAGGTAGAGAGGGGTGGAGAGAAATAAGCTGTTTATAAACCTATCCAACATATATATTCTAACATTCCTCAAATTTAAAAAAATTTATAAAATTGATGACCAAGGTCCCCATGTGTAAAGCTAAAATAGTCAAAAGTCCCTGTCAACTTTTAACCCCTACCTTTCATTCCTATGCCCTCTGACCTCCAAAGGTAATCTCTATAAAATAGTCCACTCAATCTTCTCAGAAACCTTCAATGCTTAACACACATACACAATTTGAAAATGTTTGACATTTAACCTATTTACAATTATTATAATTTTTAATATGTCATCTTATTTTATATTAGTCTTTGTACCATGATTTCTTATTTATTTTATTTCCCTTTTCCTCCTTTTGTTAGACAGCTAAAATTTTGGTCCCCTTTATTTTTCCTGCAGTAGGTTCAGAAGTTATTCCATCTATTTTCCATTGGGTTTGTGATTATTCTTACATTTTTAGCATGCCCATTTAAACATGTATTAATCTATAAATTTCTAAATTATTTTTTATCTCCTTCTTTACCAAAAGGGCAAAATCTTAGCATACTATTATTTCCCCCTTCTCTCTCATTATTTTGTATGCCATATCACTTAAGAATTTAGTTTTAGATTTGTAAACTTTATTAATTACTATATATTTCACTTTATAAGTTTTACTGGGTTCTTTGCTTACTTCTATTTAGCCTGTATTTTACATAGGTTCTTACTTAGGTTGAATTTTCATTTTGCTGTAAATCATACTTGAACAAATCTTAACTCTAGAGCAGGTTTGTTTCTGAGTGCTTGCATGTCTACCAGCTTTTAGAAATTTCTATTCTATAGCTCTGAGGCTTCATAAAGATATATCAAGATATATCTTGTTAAGTTACATTTCTCCTACATGGTAATAGTGGCCCTTCCTATGTGAAAATCTGTCTTTCTTCAGCTATGATAAATTTTCATTTATTTTTCTTTATATTTTCTTCCAATCTTCTCTGTTTATGGAATTCTTATTAGATATGTTGGAACTCTTTTTTAAAAATTTTTTATTTATTTATTTGGTTGTGTTGGGTCTTAGTTGTGGCATGAGAACTCTTAGTTGCAGCATGCATGTGGGATCTAGTTCCCGGACCAGGATCCAACCCGAGCCCCCTGCATTGGGAGCACAGAGTCTTAACCACTGCACCACCAGGGATGTCCCAGATATGTTGGAACTCTTGAAATGAGTTTCAACTTTTTAAAACTCTTTCAACTCTTAACTTTTAACTCTTTTAAACTTTTTAAAACTCTTTTAACTCAACTTTTAACTCTTAAGTCTTTTCTCAGTCTGGTCGTTTACAGAAGTGTGCCAGCCTCTGTTTTAGATAATTAATTTGTCCATTATTGTGTTAATTCCTCCATTTGCTCCTTCCATTAAATCTTTTGCTTTTGTAATTTAAGAATCCCAAGAACTCTTACTTGTTCTTTGCTTCTATTTCCTAGAAGCATATTCTTGTTAATTGTGCAACATCAGAATCTCTCTGACCACGTTAATTTTAATGCTCAGATGTTTATTTCCCTTTCATGAATTTTCTCTGGGGTCAAGGTTCTGTCTCTCCCTTGTTTTTTATTTTAACGGTTTTCCCCAGTGTCTGGTGTTCTTTCTTGTCCATTTATACCCAGTGAGTAAGAACTAGGTGAATCGGTGCCCTGGGGTAGCTGGCCTGTGTTTGCTTTTCCGCAGAGGAGGACCTAGCTGTAACTGACCGGAAAGTAGTTCTTTAATTACCCTGACAATCGTGGAACGACCCTCTGCTCTAATTGTTGACACTGAGCTTGGGGTTTCTCAACATCTGCTCTTATCTTCCTAGTAGTTTTTTTTCTATGCATATGTTGGGCTGTGGTTTCCTCAATTCTTGACAATTTAATCCATCTGCTTTCTATCTTTTAGGAATTCCCCACAATTTCAGGACCCTGCCGTGTCACCCCCTAGGTCTCTCACTGCTGTCACGGATTTAGTCTTTAAAAGAGTTCTTTTTCCTGTCTCTTAAAAGGATTTGGTGGGGGAGAGGTGTGGGGTGGTGGACACGTGTGGGCAGCTAACCCTCTTCACCCACTCCACTACCATGGCAGATAAAAAACATTATATGGAGTAAGCTCTTTTATTCTTCAGTTTTACGAAATAAGCTATTTCCCATCAAAGAATTTTATAACTAATTAATAATTTTATAACTAATTAAACGTTGTTATCCAAAAATAAAAGCTTTAATGATTTAACCATGTTGCTGTAAATTACATTCAAACACACATTCCTTTCTCTGGTTTGGTAAATGGGGGACCCTCCACATAACCAACCACGTGTTTATACAGATCATCGTGGCAACATATCCTACTTTCTGGGTGGTAATAATGGCCTTGGCTCTTTTCATTCCTTGGTTCCTTTGGTCATATCAAGCAGTTTTCCGCTCTTTGTTTACAACTGCCAGCACCCTTTGTTCTCTTTGAACTTTCCACTCCTAATTTTCTGCAGAATGGGAAACCACGTAGCTAAGCATCCTACAAAAGCATATGCTGTAGATAATGGCCATTGAGACTGAGGGCTAAAGAAAAGAGAATGTGGCTTTTTGTAAACCATTTCAGACGTGCAGTAACTTTTTGCTTACTTCTAGACCCAGGATTTTTCTCCAAGTAGATAAGTGTTTACTAGAAGTCTGACTTTTACAAACAGGGATATTTCTGTGCAAATAGTCTTGTCATTGAATAAAAAGAGTTATCACTGTATATATTATATGTATATATCACAAATAATTATGTATCATATATTTACATATACAATATTGTAAACTATATACAAGATCATACTTTATATATTACATAAGATATTGAATACATTTTACATAATATATAATATATATCATATAAAAACACATACATACCCTCTCACAAACAAAAAAAAATAGCTTGCTTCTTGCTAAAGCAACCACCTGCAGAGAAAAAATTATTTTCTACATATTTAGTGTAAATCTCTTCTTAAATCTCTACTTATAAAATGTGAATGAGTGACTGGAACATTAAACATCCAGCATTAAAGCATAATGTTAATAAAACTTTTTGAAGGTGCTCCTAATGTTGTTTTTTGTCTCTTTTTACAGATTAACTACCTTTAATAGAATCTATATAAGAATCATTTATAACAAGTGTAGCAGTGTGCATATGCACATCGACTCTCTTTCAGAGACATGTTTTTTTTTGTGTGTGTGTGGTACGCAGGCCTCTCACTGTTGTGGCCTCTCCCGTTGCGGAGCACAGACTCCGGACATGCAGGCTCAGCGGCCATGGCTCACAGGCCCAGCCGCTCCGCAGCATGTGGGATCTTCCCGGACCGGGGCACGAGCCCGTGTCCCCTGCATCGGCAGACGGACTCTCAACCACTGCGCCACCAGGAAAGCCCCAGAGACACGTTTTAAAAATTATTATTTTATTGAAGTGTAGTTGATTTACAATGTTGTGTTAGTTTCTGCTATACAGCAAAGTGATCAATTATACATATATATACATTCTTTGCCATGTTGTTTTCCATTATGGTTTATCACAGGATACTGAATCTTGTTCCCTGTGCTATACAGTAGGACCTTGTTGTTTATCCATCCTGTATATACTAGTTTGCATCTGCTAATCCCAAACTCCCAATCCATCCCTTCCCCACTGCCCAGAGACACTTCCTAGGGGTAGCCAGACAGGTGGAGGTGATGCCCAGCAAGGGTCCAATTCAGTATGTTTCCTGCTTCTAATTTTTCTCTCTTCTAATCCTTCCTGTGTTCTAGAGCCAGACTCATGTTAATAAATAGCATCTTGAGTGTTCATCCCCTTCAAGCCCACTGTGGTACGCAGTGTGTAAAATAGATAGAGCATTGCTTTGGAACCAAATTAACCCTGGTTTAGACTTCAACCCCATCACATGTGAATTTGGTAAACTTTGACAAGGTACTTAACCTCTCTTAACCTATTTTCTCAAGTACAAATTTCGGAGAATAAAAATCACTGCAGTACACTCCAGTCTGTAACCTCGTGTCCAGAGCATACAGTGCAATCTTCCTGACCTGACATACAAGGCCTATTCACTCTGGCACCCATGTATCTACCACCACTCCCAATATAAACTCGCTACTGCCACGCTACTGTGCATAACTTTGGGGATTTTTTTATAGAGTTATTTATTTATTTTTGGCTGTGCTGGTCTTCGTTGCTGCACACGGGCTTTCTCTGGTTGTGGCGAGCGGGGGCTACTCTTCCTTGCGGTGCGTGGGCTTCTCATTGCGGTGGCTTCTCTTGTTGTGGAGCATGGGCTCTAGGCACACAGGCTTCAGTAGTTGTGGCACACAGGCTCAGTAGTTGTGGCTCGTGGGCTCAGTAGTTGTGGCTTATGGGCTCTAGAGTGCAGGCTCAGTAGTTGTGGCGCACGGGCTTAGTTGCTCTGCGGCATGTGGGATCTTCCTGGACCAGGGCTCGAACCTGTGTCCCCTGAGTTGGCAGGTGGATTCTTAACCACTGCACCACCAGGGAAGTCCTACCATGTGTAACTTTAATATCTACCTCTGTCCATCTGTTTGTGTGTTAGGCAGAATAATAGCCCTCCAAAGATATCAGATCTAATCCCTGGAACTGATAAATGTATGTGGACTTTATGTGGGAAAAGCATCTTTGCACATGTAATTTCGTTAAGGATTTTAAAATGAGGACATTGTCCTGTATTATTAGAGTGGGCCCTAAAGGACATCGCAAGTGTCCTTATAAGAAAGCAGCAGAGGGAGAGGACACACAGACACAGAGGAGAGAGTGATATGGAGAGGGTGGGGTAAGGCAGCTAAGAGAGAGGAACGCCAGCAGCCACCACCTGGAAAAGGCAAGAAACAGATTCTCCCCGAGAGCCTCTGGAGGGAGCATGACACTGCTGGCATCTTGATTTCAGCCCAGGGATACAGATTTCAAACTCTCCAGAGCCAAGAGAGAATAGCTTTCTGTTGTTTTAAGCCCCCAGGTTGTGGTTTTTGTCACATCAGCCTTTGGAAACTAATCCAGTTTGGGTTTCCCCAAAAGCTGACCCTGAGACAGGCTGTGAAGGCAAGCATTATTTAGGAGGTGACAGCAGAAGCCACCGTGGGGGAGTGAGAAACAGGGCGAGAAGAGGAGAAAGCCAATAAAGGATGTACTAGAAGATGCCTGTGCTGTAGGCTGTTGGTTCTCAGTCTTGCTGGGGACCCTGAGAGACTCTGTGGGTCATGCTTCAAAATCTCCCCTACTGAGAAGAGAGACAACTGGGATATTTATCCCCAATTCCTACTCCTTATTGGTTGAGGGTCATTCCTGGTCAATTCTCCATCATTCCAGGCCTTCTCTGTATGTGGACAGAGCAGACTCTGTAGCCAGAATATATCTTCAGCCATCAGAATGGAATCATATAACAAGGACACTGGTATCTGTTACAATCTACCCATGCATCACTCAGATCCACTCGTATCCCATCATAATTCCATTTTCTTCTGTCCCTGGTTCTTCAAATTGGTGGCCAGTTGCAATCCCAAAAAAACTTACAACAGAAGATTAATGGGATGAGCCAATGGCCCGAGGCAGCGGTTGGGCTTGAAAAAAAAAAAAGAACAAACAAGGAGGCATGCCTCTTCTATCAAGGTCTAGTCAGGAACACAGTGTCCAACCCAGGGAGCTCAATGGAAAGAATTTAATACAGGGAAATAGTTAGAAAGGGGCTGGAAGAGCTGAAATGGCCAACAAGGGGCAGTAAAAGAACACAGAATTAGCAACAGCAGTTGGCTACCACCACAAAGGAAGAAGGGTGTTATGGATTCAATTGTGTCCCCCTCAAAACCATATGTTGAAGCCCTAACCCACAGTACTTCAGAATGGGATTTTATTTGCAAACAGGGTTATTGCAGATGTGATTAGTTAAGATGAGGTCATATTGGAGGAGGGGTCTGGAGTTCCTGTAAGATGAGGAGGAGAGACATAGAGACACACCCAGAAGGAAGAGGCCATATGCTGACAGTGACAGAAATTGGAATGATGCCACTGCAAACAAAGGAAGGCCAAGGATTATGGCTAGCACCAGAAGCTAGGAAAAAATAAGGATTCTACGCAGAGTCTCAGAGGGAGCGTGGCTCTAAATGACCAGCACCTTGATCTCAGATGTGTAATCTTCAGAACTGTGAAATAATGCATTTCTGCTGTTTTAAGTCACCCAGTTGTGTGGTGTTATGTTAGCAAAACTTTAAGAAACTAATACAAAAGTTGTACTCAGAACTCAAATGCAGAGCCAGCTGGTGGGGATAGATCCAGGAAGGGCCCCAGGCAGAGGCCAGTACCATGGAGGGAGGGCCCTTGCTGGCAGCTGGGGGTCAGGGGTAGAGGAGTAGAGATACCCTGACGTCTGCCTTCCTCCCATCCACCTGTGTTCTGCCAGTGCCTCTCTTTCTCTGAACCTAAGTCAGAAGCCTGTTGACATGGCAGCTGCAAAAGTATAGCTTTCAGGGGCAGAGTGGGGAATAGATCTGAGTAAAAGACAAAATCTGACGCTGAAAGGGGCTCTCACCTTAGGCTAGCATGATGGGCAGAAGTTCTGCTCTCCAGCCAAGTCTGGAAATAAAGGGCATCAAATACTGAACCATTTCAGCCTAAAAGTAGGATTGCTTAGATTGCTTAGAGAGAAAAAAATCTAAGCACAAAGGCAATATTAAAATGCACTGTGGTTTAATGATGAAAAGCATAGGCCAAATGACTTGCAGTCAAGAAAATTGGCAGAGATTGGATTTTGGACAATTTGGACATTTGGATTTTAGACAAAAAAGGATTTAAAAAAAATCTTGTTCTACTTAGATTTCATCATTATTATGAAAAGGAATTGAAACAATGGAATTAGACATTATTATAAAGAAATAGAGAGGAAAGTTAGGGCTGAAAACCTACAAAAAATTTAAAGAGAGAGAGAGAGAGAGAGAGAGAGAGAGAAGTTGAACTCAGGTAAAATCTACCAAAACCAAGAAGGAAGAGAGTAGTGTGCTAGGGTGGTGTTTATATCATGACCTCTCTGTGATTCCCCTGACCTCACGTTCTGTAATAAAAATTAAATCAGTATTTGTGCTGTGACTGCTTCCAAAAGGATTTGAAACACTTATGGATTAAAACAAATTAAGATACTTAAAATAAAAATCTCCATCATTCTTTAAAGGAAACAGTATTTGGTAATGAATTTGAGATAAAGCTTTCTTTTATATAAAAAACACACACACACACATATATGTATACATATCTATATTTATATATGATATAACATATATACTTATATTTATATATAATATTTTAAAATTTATGATAAAAGCATGCATAGAAATGGATTTCATTTGCAGGGACAAAACCCTTCTTGGAAGACAAAATTCACCGAATTATGCAATCCTTGCATAAAGGATGGTGGGCAAAATCTTTAACCAATATATGTATGTGTATATATATATATATATATATATATATACATATATATATGGGCTGCTAATAAAAAAGAGAGCATTACATGAAATCATTCGTCAAAAACAACATTATGCAAGAGAATCTGAAGGATATATATATGTATATACATATACATATATATATATATATATGTATAACTGCATCACTGTGCTGTACACTTGAAACAAACACGATAAAAAAACATAAATAAAGGTATTGCTTTTAAAGTAAAAAACAAACAAACAAACAAAGAACCACTCTGTGGTCTTGGCTTTCCAGTGTTTATAATTAGTATAGAAATCAAATGTAAGAAATTACACCACTGACTAACCAATATGGCCTTAGCAAATACTAAGGGTCAGGAGGAAGATTTTGACATGTGTGGGATCTTAGTAAATTCACAATCGTTACATCTAATGGGGTTTGACCTTACTGATTGAAGGGAGGGTTACAGGTTATCACAAATATGGTATTCTGTTATGAAAGCTTGAGATGGTCGAATAAATTCAGCAGAAAAGTATTCAAAGCACAACGAAAAAAAAGTAAAAAATGGAAACTTGCAAAGAGGCCTTGAAACACCCTACAGGCTCACGTGGAAATGATGCTCATCACAGCTCGAAACAGTCTGTGTGGCACAGAGCACAGCAGGACACACAGATGGCCTCCAAGTGAGAGAAAAATCTTTATGCCTGTATTGCTTATTTGTAAAGTAAGATAAGGGGGAAAATGACAATCTGAACTGGTAGAGGCCTTCAGGAACAGAGTGTCAGGAATAGATTCTTGAACAGAACCTTCAAAAATATCAGGAATCTAAGAGGAAGAGAATAAATAAATATGAGTTGCAAATACAACAAATATAAACGGAGAGAGGGAGAACACTTATACTACAGAAGTCCACCCACTGGAGTGAAGGTTCTGAGCCACAAGGCAGGTTTCCCAACCTGGGGGTCTGGCAACGGGAGGAGGAATTCCTAGAGAATCAGACTTTGAAGGCTAGCAGGACTTGATTGCAGGACTTCGGCAGGACTGGGGGAAAAATAGACTCCACTCTTGGAGGACACACACAAAGTAGTGTGCACATCGGGACCCAGGGGAAGGAGCAGTGACCCCATAGGAGACTAAACCAGACCTCCCTGCTAGTGTTGGAGGGCCTCCTGCAGGGGTGGGGGGCAGCTGTGGCTCACCAAGAGACAAGGAAACTGGCAGAAGAAGTTCTGGGAAGTACTCCTTGGCGTGAGCCCACCAAGAGTCTGCCATTAGCCCCACCAAAGAGCCGGGTAAGCTCCAGTTTTGGGTCACCTCAGGCCAAACAACCAACAGGGAGGGAACCCAAGCCCACCCATCAGCAGACAAACAGATTAAAGTTTTACTGAGCTCTGCACACCAGAGCAACAGCCAGCTCTACCCACCACCAGTCCTTCCAATCAGGAAACTTTTACAAGCCTCTTAGATAGCCTCATCCACCAGAGGGCAGACAGCAGAAACAAGAAGAACTACAATCCTGTAGCCTGTGGAACAAAAATCACATTCACAGAAAGATAGACAAGATGAAAAGGCAGAGGGCTATGTACCAGATAAAGGAAAAAGATGAAACCCCAGAAAAACAACTAAATGAAATGGAGATAGACAAACTTCCAGAAAAATAATTCAGAATAATGATAGTGAAGATGATCCAGGACCTCGGAAAAAGAATGGAGGCAAAGATCGAGAAGATGCAAGAAATGTTTAACAAAGACCTAGAAGAATGAAAGAACAAACAAACAGAGATGAAAAATAAAATAGCTGAAATGAACAATATACTAGAAGGAATCAATAGAAGAATAACTGAGGCAGAAAAATGGGTGAATGACCTGGAAGACAGAATGGTGGGATTCACTGCTTCAGAATAAAATAAAGAAAAAAGAATGAAAAGAAATGAAGACAGCCTAAGAGACCTCTGGGACAACATTAAACGCAACAATATTCGCATTATAGGGGTCCCAGAAGGAGAAGAGAGATAAAAGAGCTGACAAAATATTTGAAGAGATTGTAGTTGAAAACTTCCCTATCATGGGAAAGGAAATGGCCACCCAAGTTCAGGAAGCGCAGAGAGTCCCAAACAGGATAAACCCAAGGAGAAACACACTGAGACACATAGTAATCAAATTGGCAAAAATTAAAGCCAAAGAAAAATTATTGAGAGCAGCAAGGGAAAAATGATAAATAACATACAAGGGAACTCCCATAATGTTAACAGCTGATTTCTCAGCAGAAGCTCTACAAGCCAGAAGGGAGTGGCATGATATACTTAAAGTGATGAAAGGGAAGGACCTACAACCAAGATTACTCTACCCAGCAAGGATCTTGTTCAGATTTGATGGAGAAATCAAAAGCTTTACAGACAAGCAAAAGATAACAGAATTCAGCACCACCAAACCAGCTCTACAACAAATGCTAAAGGAACTTCTCTAAGTGTGAAACACAAGACAAGAAAAGGACCTACAAAAATAAACCCCAAACAATTAAGAAAACGGTAATAGGAACATACATATTGATACTTACCTTAAATGCGAATGGATTAAATGCTCCAACAAAAAGACACAGGCTTGTTGAATGGACACAAAAACAAGACCCATATTTACACTGTCTATAAGAGACCCACTTCAGACCTAGGGACACATACAGACTGAAAGTGAGGGGATGGAAAAAGATATTCCATGCAAATGGAAATCAAAAGAAAGCTGGAGTAGCAATACTCATATCAGATAAAATAGACTTTAAAATAAAGAATGTTATAAGAGACAAGGAAGGACACTACATAATGATCAAGGGATCAATCCAAGAAGAAGATATAACAATTACAAATATATATGCACCCAACATAGGAGCACCACAATACGTAAGGCCACTGCTAACACCTATAAAAGAGGAAATCGACAGTAACAAAATAATAATGGGGGACCTTAACACCTCACATACACCAATGGACAGATCATCCAAACAGAAAATTAACAAGGAAACACAGTTTTAAATTACACAATAGACCAGATAGATTTAATTGATATTTATAGGACATTCTATCCGAAAACAACAGGTTACACTTTCTTCTCAAGTGCACACAGAACATTATCCAGGATAAATCACATCTTGGGTCACAAAACAAGCCTCAGTAAATTTTAGAAAATTGAAATCATATCAAACATCGTTTCTGACCACAATGCAATGATATTAGAAATCAATTACAGGGGAAAAAACCGTAAAAAACACAAACACATGGAGGCTAAACAGTATGTTACTAAATAACCAAGAGATCACTGAAGAAATCAAAGAGGAAATAAAAAAATACCTAGAGAGAAATGACAATGAAAACATGATGATCCAAAACCTATGGAATGTAGCAAAAGCAGTTCTAAGAGGGAAGTTTATAGCTATACAAGCCTACCTCAAGAAACAAGAAAAATCTCAAATAAACAACCTAACATTTCACCTAAAGGAACTAGAGAAAGAAGAAAAAACAAAACCCAAAGTTAGTAGAAGGAAAGATATCATAAAGATCAGAGCAGAAATAAATGAAATTGAAACAAAGAAAACAATAGCAAAGATCAATAAAACTAAAAGCTGGTTCTTTGAGAAGATAAACAAAATTGATAAACCATTAACAAGACTCATCAAGAAAAAGAGGGAGAGGACTCAAATCAATAAAATTAGAAATGAAAAAGGAGAAGTTACCACAGACATGGCAGAAATACAAAGCATCCTAAGAGACTACTACAAGCAACTCTATGCCAATAAAATGGACAACCTGGAAGAAATGGACAAATTCTTGGAACGATATAACCTTCCAAGACTGAACCAGGAAGAAACAGAAAATATGAACAGACCAATCACAAGTAATGAAACTGAAACTATGATTAAAAATCTTCCAAGAAACAAAAGTCCAGGACCAGATGGCTTCACAGGTGAATTCAGTCAAACATTTAGAGAAGAGCTAACACCATCCTTCTCAAACTATTCCAAAATATTGCAGAGCAAGGAACACTCCCAAACTCATTCTATGAGGCCACAATCACCCTGGTACCAAAACCAGAGAAAGATACTACAAAAAAAGAAAATTACAGACCAATATCACTGATGCATATAGATGCAAAAATCCTCAACAAAATAGTAGCAAACAGAACCCCAAAACACATTAAAAGGATCATACACCGTGATCAAATGGGATTTATCGCAGAGATGCAAGGATTCTTCAACATACGCAAATTGATCAATGTGATACATCATATTAACAAATTGAAGAATAAAAACTATATGATCATCTCAATAGATGCAGAAAAAGCTTTTGACAAAATTCAACACCGATTTATGATAAAGATGCTCCAGAAAGTGGGCATAAAGGGAACCTACCTCAACATAATAAAGGCGATATACGACAAACACACAGCAAACATCATTCTCAATGGTGAAAAACTGAAAGCATTTCCTCTAAGATCAGGAACAAGATAAGGATGTCCACTCTCACCACTATTATTCAATATAGTTTTGGAAGTCCTAGCCACGGCAGTCAGAGAAGGAAAAGAAATAAGAGAAATACATATTGGAAAAGAAGAAGTACAACTGTCACTGTTTGCAGATGACATGACACCATGCATAGAGAATCCTAAAGATGCCACCAGAAAACTACTAGAGCTCATCAGTGAATTTGGTAAAGTTGCAGGATACAAAATTAATGCACAGAAATCTTTTGCATTCCTATGCACTAATGATGAAAAATCTGCAAGAGAAATTAAGGCAACACTCCCATTTACCATTGCAACAAAAAGAATAAAATACCTAGGAATAAACCTACCTAAGGAGACAAAAGACCTGTATGCAGAAAACTATAAGACACTGATGAAAGAAATTAAAGATGATACAGACAGATGGAGAGATATACCATGTTCTTGGATTGGAAGAATCAATATTGTGAAAATGACTATAATACTGAAAGCAATCTACAGATTCAATGCAATCCCTATCAAATTACCAATGGCATTTTTTACAGAACTAGAACAAAAAATTTTTAAATTTGTATGGAGACAAAAAAGACCCCGAATAGCCAAAGCAGTCTTGAGGAAAAAAAACGGAAGTAGAGGAATCAGATGCCCTGACTTCCGACTATACTACAAAGCTACAGTAATGAAGACAATATGGTACTGGCACAAAATCAGAAATATAGATCAATGGAATAGGATAGAAAGTCCAGAGATAAACCCATGCACCTATGGTCAACTAATCTATGACAAAGGAGGCAATGATATAAAATGGAGAAAAGACAGTCTCTTCAATAAGTGGTGCTGGGAATACTGGACAGCTACAAGGAAAAGAATGAAATTAGAGCACTCCCTAACACCATACACAAAAATAATGGATTAGAGACCTAAATGTAAGACCAGACACTATAAAACTCTTAGAGGAAAACATAGAAAGAACACTCTTTGACATAAATCACAGCAAGATCTTTTTTGACCCACCTCCTAGTGTAATGGAAATAAAACCAAAAATAAACAAATGGGACCTAATGAAACTTAAAAGCTTTTGCACAGCAAGGGAAACCATAAACAAGACAAAAAGACAACCCTCAGAATGGGAGAGAATATTTGCAAATGAATCATTGGACAAAGGATTAATCTCCAAAATATATAAACAGCTCATGCAGCTCAATATTAAAAAAACAAACAACCCAATCAAAACATGGGCAGAAGACCTAAATAGACATTTCTCCAAAGAAGATATACAGATGGCCAAGAAGCACATGAAAAGCTGCTCAACATCACGAATTATTAGAGAAATGCAAATCAAAACTACAGTGAGGTATCACCTCACACCAGTTAGAATGGGCATCATCAGAAAATCTACAAATAACAAATGCTGGAGAGGGTGTGGAGAATAGAGAACCCTCTTGCACTGTTGGTGGGAATGTAAATTGATACAGCCACTATGGAGAGCAGTATGGAGGTTCCTTAAAGAACTAAAAATAGACCTATGATATGATCCAGCAATTCCACTACTGGGCATATACCCAGAGAAAACCATAATTCAAAAAGACCCATGCACCCCAAAGTTCATTGCAGCACTATTTACAATAGCCAGGTCATGGAAGCAATCTAAATGCCAACTGACAGATGAACGGATAAAGAAGATGTGGCACATATATACAATGGAAGATTACTCAGCCATAAAAAGGAACGAAATTGGGTCACTTGTAGAGAAGTGGATGGATGTAGAGACTGTTGTGCAGAGTGAAGTAAGTCAGAAAGAGAAAAACAAATATCGTATATTAACACATATATGTGGAACCTAAAAAATGGTACAGATGAACCGGTTTGCAGAGCAGAAATTGAAACACAGAAGTAGAGAGAAAATGTATGGACACCAAGGGGAGAAAGTGGCGGGGGGGAGGTGGTGTGATGAACTGTGTGACTGGGATTGACGTGTCTACACTGATGTGTGTAAAATGAATGACTAATAAGAAAAAAATAATTAAATAAAAAATAAACATTAAAAAAATAAGTAAATAGACCGAGAAAGCAGACTTGATCTGTAGGTATGAGGAACATGCGTATTTCTCCCTGAATGTCTGTAATCATTTCCCCTGGAGAGTGCTATGGACACTTGCTTACAGCACCCCTATAGGCTACGTAGCAGGTAGAATGGTTGGGCCAGCATAGAGAGGGTAAGTGTTTTCCCCCAAACAACCCAATGGGTTAGCCATAGAGCTAAGATGAGCCTTCTCAGTCCTGTGATTTCAAAGACCTTGATCATTTAATTAAGTCATGCTGCAGCTCCTAGGGGGCCTGGAGCTCTCCAGATGACTAGGCCAAAGCACATTGCCAACTTCATGAGTGATGCTACTAAAATGCAGAGACTATGTGTGCAGAGTCCCTACCCTCATGGTCCCTGTACAATTATTGTACGTTTTTATTGCTGAGAGATGGAAAGGGAAGATTTGACACACACACAAAAATCAAGTTGGGAAGAGCATTGCCTAGGTACTTAAAATATATATATATTCCCAGTGTTTAGTATCTAAATGCCTTACTGCATTTGTTTGTCTCTTGAGAAAACATTTGAGTATAAAAGCTACATAAATGATATTCTGGAGATCCCTATATAAACCAATGAATTACAGTTGCCATCTCTTAGAAAACACAGAAGCAGAGGTACCTCTATTAGGTGGAATGCTCCCCACTTACCTAGAAGGATAGCACACCTCATTTATGATTCCCAAAAGGTATGGAGCAAATGCATCCTACAGACAAAATCATGAAATCTGATGACCAAACTCTGTCATAAAATAAAGACAGTATTAACCATATTTGGTTATATGCAAAATAAAGTTTGAGCAAAAGGGTGAAGTTATTCTGTGGGCTGGTAGAAGATAAATGTTTGTTGACTATTTAGAAGGGAAGCCAGTGGAAAATGGTTACCCACTTTTTAGTACATCAGGGAATTTTGGTAGAAAATCACTGCTAATGCATTGATAATCTCCCACAGTTGCGGCCACTGGGTATGCTGTAGTCACTGCTGGGAGACTGACCAGACCAATGAAATGAAGTCAAATGTAAGAGCCTCACTCTGTTATCAGGATCCGTCTCTACTGTATAATCCAACACAGCATCCCACTTAAGTATACTTTTTTTCATTATAAACACAAAAGGATGTTACTTTTTCCCCCCATTTTTACACTCTTGGAATGTTACTACTGTCAGGCTCATGAAAAACTTTTGTAGTTATCTGAAACCATAGGACTATGTAAACAAACAAAAAAATTGTCTTTTTGGAGTGTTAAAAATAAGTAGCTACTCAGCCATATAAAGATAAATTATTTCAAGTGATTTTAAAATACAGTAATTTGACTGATTATCCCTAGCTAGATATATACTAATGGTGAAAAGAAACCCCAAAGAAATTGTTAACTATTGAGTACTTATTTTGTTACTAATAATATTAGCATTGTTTTTCTGAAACTGATAACACATAAGATGAACAAATAAGTAGTTATATTAACGTTATTAGGACCAAGATTTTCATCATAAGTGATCAGAGTTACAAACATAAAATCAAGAAGTAAAAACTCCCTAACGTCTATATCAATGGCTATATCATTATGCTCATGGGGTACATTTTTTTTCTTTAAAAATACTTATTTTGTAGCTCTATCTATTGAAAGAGCCAAAGAAAAGCACCCAGGAGCAATGAGCTGGTTGTGATCTCTAAGTTTTCCTGTTACAAGGCTCTTTGGAGAAATGGCTGCTTCAGATCTGGTCCACGAAATAGACAAGATGAGCCTGGAACAACTTATCTCGCCAGAAAATAAGAGAATCTACAACCACAGAGGTTGTGTCTACAGGGCTTAAGATCCGTCCCCACCCACTAAAGATGGGACAGTTTGCTTTTCAGAATGAGTAATAATTTTAAAGAATGTAAGGGTATCAAATATCTTATCATTCATGAGTTCAAAATGATACTGAAAAGAAAAACCACCATTGGTTGCTGCTGAGAGATGCTAGGAAACCAACAGTCTTTTAAAAATTGGAAAAAGAGTCTAACATGTATCTTGTTTTTCCTGTATGGTCCTGATCTTTCAAGACAAGGCTGGGCCAGGAGAAGGTCAGGATTGGGGCAGAGTTTAGTAAGGTCTTTGGGTAGTCTCCAGGAACCAAAGAAATATTTTCTCTTTCTCTAGGAGGACTCTTATCAAGGCAGCTATTGTGAAAAGTAGAAAATGATCTGTGATACCATCCAATAAGCCTCAAAAAATTACTGGAATTCATAATCATATCAAGGTGGTGGGTGTCATACCCTCTCCAGAGCTGTTAGTGTTTTCTTCAGCATGTGCTGAGGTGGCCCAGAAATTCCACTGTGACACTGTCACACTCTCGGGTAAATATTTTTTTAGGTTTGGGTTTGGTGGTAAAGCTGCAAACATGATCAGAGTCTCATAAAATTTCAGGATGAGAAAAGTGGTCCAAGTAAACATCTGTTTTTAATCTTTTTAGTATTGCAGAACTCTTTGAATACATAATGGACACGGTGGAAAATGAAAACCACATACAGAACAATTCACATACGATTTTCAGGAGTTTGAAGAATCCCTGCTATTCATGGATCTATTTGGGGGTATCAGTGGATTCCTGACCAGGACTTTTGGGTCCAGGAAGTAATATAAGATGGGGTTTAACGAAAGAGGCCGTCTAAGGGTAAACAGCATCTTTCATGCATCACCTTCCAGGATATCCTGAAAATGGTCATGCATCACCTTCCAGGATATCCTGAAAATAGATGGGATCCCAGGAAGGGTTGCTCATATGGAGCTGTTCCAGGAGCTCAAAGATCATTAGGAGAGAGTAATCAACATGTATCCACCCAGGTGGAGACAATAGGGAAAGAAGCAAATTCACCTTCTTTTTCCTGTACTAAAAACCTCAAGGTCCCCAGGAGCAAAGAAGGAAGAGGGTGAAGAGCCGGCGAGCTGCCAGGTACTGATGTGCTTACACAGTTGCTGAGCATCAGCTGGATATAAGGAGGATACCCACTCAGCAGAAATCCAAGCTCTGGTTTTGTGTAAATTCTCTTGTTTCCGATAGGACCTCTCTCCGTCTGAGAATTTGTCCTGAGTGATGTACTTGCCAAGACCCCCTGGCACACAGGCTGCAGGGACCTAGGAAATGCTGCTGGCAAAGTCCAAAGTGAAGCTGAAAAGGATTATGGTGGTTTTCTGCCCATGGTCATGTGCTGGGCTTGGCAATCAGAAGGACAGTCTTGAGCATATAGGGATGAACCAAGATACAAAATACAAGTCCAAGTGAAGGAGGATGCAATTAAGAAGAAAGGAGGCTTTTATTGAGGCGCTGCAGGAGGGAGCTCAAAGCCTACTTTTACAGAAGAGGAACAGAATTGTATTTCCTTCCCACCAAGTGAAGCCAGGAAACTGGCAGCCTTATGCCAAAGAGAGGAAAGTGAACTCTTTCTAAGGATTAGCTCTGAAAGCCTTTCACAGACAGTCCAATGAAATAAGAATGGCCTAATAAGAATGGTTAAACCATTTCAGACTTTCTGATTGACATTATAGGTAAACCTGCTCGCTACCTTCTCTGTGCATTTCCCAAGGAAGGAGGATTCTAGAAAGGTTCAAGCTATTTACAAATAGTGTGCACATTCTTTGTTGTTCCTCAGTCCTTTAAGGACCCTGCAGGTCTATAGCACACATCACCTGGATTTTCACAAAGCAGCATGGATCATGCAAGTATAAAATGCAAGACAGGATAACTTTCACTTTAAGACAGCTAGTTAATTTTTTAATATAGTTCACACTGCCTTTGATAACTGAGAGAATGGAAACTCAGGCTCAGGTGGAAATGTGATTCTGAGTTTAACTTCCCTGGGCAATGAGAAGTCGGATTGTGTATGGCATCTATGGCACAGATGCATCACGATCATACAGTTTGGCCTCTACGAGTAAAACTAATGCAGGAAGACCTTTGTTCACTCTGATTTATTAGTGAAATGAATCTGGAGCATCTTTCTTATGCCCAGTCCTTCAGGTTAAGTGCACACTGAAAATAGCCCTTCCTCCTCTTGGCCAGGGAAGTTAGGAAGGCATTATGTGAGGAATCCATTCACAGCTTTGGAGACAGGATAGGTAGCAGGATAGAATAGGGTTGAAAGTGTAGGGTTCAACAGGCAGTGCTGGGGTTGTTGAAACCAACAGAAAAAAACCAAGCATCATTTTCTTTTACTGTTCTGTTGGGACCCCTTCCTGAGAAAATGAGCCAGGTCTGTGATTCTGGAACTGGGTTGTTCCTGTGAAATGTGTTCACCCGGGACCTGGAGAAGCAGGTGAGAAGCAGAGGGTGCTGCCAACACACATGCTTTGTCATTTTGAGCTGCCCAGGGAGCAGTTACAAACACACACCTGCAAATTACAAGGCAAGAGCTTCCCCAAGTGATGTGCGGAGAGACGCGCAGGACCTGAGTTCTCAAGCGTCCCCTTCCTAGGAATGATTCCAGGTAGAACACTGTCTCCCTTGGAGGATGGTGTCCCCAGGCTAGGAAGTTGGCCCACAGAGTGTGTATGATTCCCCTTAAGGACCGGAGACGTTTAGAGGCAAGAACAATGAGCATGTGAGTGTGAGAATAAAGAGAGCCAGGTTATCTGCTAACCTGGATCCCATGCTTCATACAAGTCTGGGAGCTAGTGACAGTTCAGGCCTTCCTTTCAGCAGCTGAGGAAGGAAGGCATAATGATAAGAGAGCTTATGACCATTTTGTGGAACCACTGGTCTCAGTGAGGGAGAAACAGCAGAGAATTTTTTCTGTGTCCCCAGCAATACAAGTTGTCTTTAGTTCTTCCTCAAGATTTGTATAAAGCTCATGCACACATTCAATGGAGCAACGTTGAGTGTCTACGAGGCATCGTGCCAGGTGCAGGGGCAGTTGGTGGCCCAGTGAGACCACCTGAGTGGTCACGAGGAGGCCTGTGGACATAGCTAACCTGCTTCCTCTCCCACCAGCCTTGGCTCTTTATAGCCCTGCTATTTTGACATTGGAGAAAACTAATGCTCAAGGTTGGAGGAAGGTAGAGACCAAGGTCATCCACTGTCCCTTGGGATAGTTCCATGGAGAGCCATCTTGAGCCATTACAATGGGAAACCTCAACTCAGGAGGGCAAAGCACACTTGTCACAAACATTTTTTTAAAAAACATCTTTATTGGAGTATAATTGCTTTACAATTGTGTGTTAGTTTCTGCTTTAAAACAAAGTGAATCAGCTATACATATACATATAACACCATATCTCCTGCCTCTTGTGTCTCCCTCCCATCATCCCTATCCCACCCCTCTAGGTGGTCACAAAGAACCAAGCTGATCTCCCTGTGTCACAAACATTTTGATAATTGGCTTCAAAGGACCAATGACCTTAGGGAAACCCACACAATGGGAACCTTGCAGACTCGGGTGAACTTGATTCCCTGGCTGCCTTTCCACTTTGCTGCCTAGATGCTCATTTAATCAGGTTCCCCACCCCCCTCACTCCAAGGGGCTGTCTTCATGTTCCCAACACTGTTGTGGATGCCCTGCAACCATCTCACAAGACCTGGCTTCCCCGACCCGTTGTCAGAGTCGGTCAGCTGTAAGCAGGGCTGGCTGAGCGGAAGAAGGGAGAGTGAAAAAAGTTGTGGAATTGCTGATTTCTTCAGAAGTCATCCAAGGTTCTCTCTGGTTTCTTAAGAGGATTTCACTGAATACACACATTTATTTTAAGTATTTTTAAAGTTTCTTCTTGCAGATCAGTACATCATCTTAAGATCTCATTTTTGCCCAGTGACATAAGGTAGAAAATGGAAAAATGACCATAAAATGAGAGAAAACGGAGGATGCCAGAATTCTCCACCTTCACCTTGCTAGTATTTGCCCAGTTCATATTATATTTTGACATCATTACAGGGTCTATAATTTCAAGAAATGTATGACACGTGGTCTTTCATCACTAATTATTATTTTTATTTACTTTGTTAAATCTTTTTTAAAGACAATGTAATAATATGAGGTAAATAGATAATCAACAAGGACCTACTGTATAGCACAGGGGACTCTACTCAATATTCTGTAATAACCTATATGGGAAAAGAATCTGAAAAAGAATGGATATATGGACTCCCTCTTGCGAGAGCACTGGAATCACAACTAACTGCTGAACAATCATCAACAGGAAGACACTGGAACTCACCAAGAAAGATACCCCACATCCAAAGACAAAGGAGAGGCCACAATGAGATGGTAGGAGGGGTGCAATCACAATAATATCAAATCCCATAACTGCTGGGTGGGTGACTTACAAACTGGAGAACACTTATACCACAGAGGTCCACCCACTGGAGTGAAGGTTCTAAGCCACACGTAAGGCTTCCCAACCTGGGGGTCTGGCAATGGGAGGAGGAATTCCTAGAGAATAAGACTTTGAAGGCAGGCAGGATGTGATTGCAGGACTTCGACAGGACTGGGGGAAACAGAGACTTCACTCTTGGAGAGCACACAAAAAGTAGTGTGCGCATCGGGACCCAGGGAAAGGAGCAGTGACCTCATAGGAGACTGAACCAGACCTACCTGCTAGTGTTGAAGGGTCTCCTGCACAGGCGGGGGTGGCTGTGATCACCATGAGGACAAGGGAATTGGCAACAGAAGTTCTGAGAAGTGCTCCTTGGAATGAGCCCTCCCAGAGTCCACCATTAGCCCCACCAAAGAGTCGGGTAAGCTCCAGTTTTGGGTCGCCTCAGGCCAAACAACCAACAGGGAGGGAACCCAGCCCCACCCATCAGCAGACAAGCAGATTAAAGTTTTAATGAGCTCTGTCCACCAGAGCAACACCCACATCTACCCACCACCAGTCCCTCCCATCAGGAAACTTCCACAAGCCTCTTAGATAGCCTCATCCACCAGAGGGCAGACAGCAGAAGCAAGAAGAACTACAGTCCTGCAGCCTGTGGAACAAAAACCACATTCACAGAAAGATAGACAAGATGTAAAGGCAGAGGGCTATGTACCAGATGAAGGAACAAGATAAAACCCCAGAAAAACAACTAAAAGAAGTGGAGATGGGCAACCTTCCAGAAAAAGAATTCAAAATAAAGATAGTGAAGATGATCCAGGACCTCGGAAAAAGAATGGAGGCAAAGATCAAGAAGATGCAAGAAATGTTTAACAAAGACATAGAAGAATGAAAGAACAAACACCTAGAAGAATTAAAGAACAAACAAACAGAGATGAACAATACAATACCTGAAACGAAAAATACACTAGAAGGAATCAGTAGCAGAATAACTGAGGCAGAAGAATGGATAATTGACCTGGAAGACAGAATGGTGGAATTCACTGCCATGGAACAGAATAAAGAAAAAAGAATGAAAAGAAATGAAGACAGCCTAAGAGACCTCTGGGACAATGTTAAATGCAACAACATTTGCATTATAGGGGTCCCAGAAGGAGAGGAGAAAGAGAAAGGACCCGAGAAAATATTTGAAGCGATTATAGTAGAAAACTTCCCTAACATGGGAAAGGAAATAGACACACAAGCACCGACAGTCCCAGGCAGGATAAACCCAAGGAGAAACATGCCGTGACACATAGTAATCAAAATGACAAAAATTAAAGCCAAAGAAAAATTACTGAAAACAACAAGGGAAAAATAACAGATAAGATACAAGGGAACTCCCATAATGTTAACAGCTGAGTTCTCAGCAGAAACTCTACAAGCCAGAAGGGAGTGGCATGATATACTTAAAGTGATGAAAGGGAAGAACCTACAACCAAGATTACTCTACCCAGCAAGGATCTCATTCAGATTCAATGGAGAAATCAAAAGCTTTACAGACAAGCAACAGCTAAGAGAATTCAGCACCACCAAACCAGCTTTACAACAAATGCTAAAGGAACTCCTCTAAGTGTGAAACACAAGACAAGAAAAGGACCTACAAAAATAAACCCCAAACAATTAAGAAAACGGTAATAGGAACATATATATCGATAATTACCTCAAATGTGAATGGATTAAATGCTCCAACAAAAAGACACAGGCTTGCTGAATGGATACAAAAATAAGACCCATCTATATGCTGTGTACAAGAGACCCACTTCAGACCCAGGGACACATATAGACTGAAATTGAGGAGATGGAAAAAGATATTCCATGCAAATGGAAATCAAAAGAAAGCTGGAATAGCAATACTCATATCAGATAAAATAGACTTTAAAATAAAGGATGTTATAAGATACAGGGAAGGACACTACATAATGATCAAGGGATCAATCCAAGAAGAAGATGTAACAATTACAAATATATATGCAGCCAACATAGGAGCACCACAATACATAAGGCAACTGCTAACAGCTCTAAAAGAGGAAATCGACAGTAATGCAATAATACTGGGGAACTTTAACACCTCACGTACACCAATGGACAGATCATCCAAACAGAAAACTAATAAGGACACAATAGACCAGATAGATTTAATTGATATTTATAGGACATTCCATCCAAAACCAGCAGATGACACTTTCTTCTCAAGTGCACATGGAACATTCTCCAAGGTAGAACACATCTTGGGTCACAAATCAAGCCTCAATAAATTTTAGAAAATTGAAATCATATCAAGCATCTTTTCTGACCACAACGCAATGAGATTAGAAATAAATTACAGGGGAAAAAACGTAAAAAACACAAACATATGGAAGCTAAACAGTATGTTTCTAAATAACCAAGAGATTGCTGAGGAAATCAAAAACTACCTACAGAGAAATGACAATGAAAACACGATGATCCAAAACCTATGGGATGTAGCAAAAGCAGTTCTAAGAGGGAAGTTTATAGCTATACAAGCCTACCTCAAGAAACAAGAAAAATCTCAAATAAACAACCTAACATTTCACCTAAAGGAACTAGAGAAAAAAGAAAAAACAAAACCCAAAGTTAGTAGAAGGAAAGATATCATAAAGATCAGAGCAGAAATAAATGAAATTGAAACAAAGAAAACAATAGCAAAGATCAATAAAACTAAAAGCTGGTTCTTTGAGAAGATAAACAAAATTGATAAACCATTAACAAGACTCATCAAGAAAAAGAGGGAGAGGACTCAAATCAATAAAATTAGAAATGAAAAAGAAGTTATAACAGACATGGCAGAAATACAAAGCATCCTAAGAGACTACTACAAGCAACTCTATGCCAATAAAATGGACAACCTGGAAGAAATGGACAAATTCTTGGAAAGGTGTAACCTTCCAAGACTGAACCAGGAAGAAACAGAAAATATGAACAGACCAATCACAAGTAATGAAACTGAAACTGTGATTAAAAATCTTCCAAGAAACAAAAGTCCAGGACCAGATGGCTTCACAGGTGAATTCTATCAAACATTTAGAGAAGAGCCAACACCCATCCTTCTCAAACTCTTCCAAAAAATTGCAGAGCGGGGAATACTCCCAAACTCATTTTATGAGGCCACCATCACCCTGATACCAAAACCAGAGAAAGATACTACAAAAAAAGAAAGTTACAGACCAATATCACTGATGAATATAGATGCAAAAATCCTCAACAAAATACTAGCAAACAGAATCCCACAACACATTAAAAGGATCATACACCATGATCTTGTGGAATTTATTCCAGGGAGGCAAGAATTCCTCAATATAGGCAAATTGATCAATGTGATACCCCATATTAACAAATTGAAGAATAAAAACTATATGATCATCTCAATAGATGCAGAAAAAGCTTTTGACAAAATTCAATACCCATTTATGATAAAAATGCTCCAGAAAGTGGGCATAGAGGGAAGCTACCTCAACATAATAAAGGGCATATACAACAAACCCACAGCAAACATCATTCTCAATGGTGAAAAACTGAAAGCATTTCCTCTAAGATCAGGAATAAGTCAAAGATGTCCACTCTCGCCACTATTATTCAACATAGTTTTGGAAGTCCTAGCCACGGCAATCAGAGAAGAAAAAGAAATAAAAGGAATACAAATTGGAAAAGAAGAAGTAAAGCTGTCACTGTTTGCAGATGACATGATACCATGCATAGAGAATCCTAAAGATGCTACCAGAAAACCACTAGTGCTAATCAATGACTTTGGTAAAGTTGCAGGACACAAAATTAATGCACAGAAATCTCTTGCATTCCTATACACTAATGATGAAAAATCTGAAAGAGAAATTAAGGCAACACTCCCATTTACCATTGCAACAAAAAGAATAAAATACCTAGGAATAACCCTACCTAGGGAGAGAAAAGACTTGCATGCAGAAAACTATAAGACACTGATGAAAGAAATTAAAGATGATACAGACAGATGGAGAGATATACCATGTTCTTGGATTGGAAGAATCAATATTGTGAAAATGACTATAATACTGAAAGCAATCTACAGATTCAATGCAATCCCTATCAAATTACCAATGGCATTTTTTACAGAACTAGAACAAAAAGTCTTAAAATTTGTATGGAGACAAAAAAGACCCCGAATAGCCAAAGCAGTCTTGAGGGAAAAAAACGGAGCTAGAGGAATCAGACACTCTGACTTCCGACTATACTACAAAGCTACAATAATGAAGACAATATGGTACTGGCACAAAAACAGAAATATAGATCAATGGAACAGGATAGAAAGCCCAGAGATAAACCCACACACCTATGGTCAACTAATCTATGAGAAAGGAGGCAAGGATTTACAATGGAGAAAAGATAGTCTCTTCAATAAGTGGTGCTGGGAAAACTGGACAGCTACAAGGAAAAGAATGAAATTAGAGCACTTCCTAACACCATACATAAAAATAAACTCAAAATGGATTAGAGACCTAAATGTAAGACTGGACAGTATAAAACTCTTAGAGAAAAACATAGGAAGAACACTCTTTGACATAAATCACAGCAAGATCATTTTTGATCCACCTCCTAGTGTAATGGAAATAAAAAGAAAAATAAACAAATGGGACCTCATAAAACTTAAAAGCTTTTGCAAAGCAAAGGCAACTACAGACAAGCCTAAAAGACAACCCTCAGAATGGGAGAAAATATTTGCAAACGAATCAATGGACAAAGGATTAATTTTTGAAAATATATAAACAGCTCATGCAGCTCAATATTAAAAAAACAAACAACCCAATCAAAACATGGGCAGAAGACCTAAATAGACATTTCTCCAAAGAAGATATACAGATGGCCAAGAAGCACATGAAAAGCTGCCCAACATCACTAATTATTAGAGAAATGCAAATCAAAACTACAGTGAGATATCACCTCACACCAGTTAGAATGGGCATCATCAGAAAATCTACAATCAACAAATGCTGGAGAGGGTGTGGAGAAAAGGGAGCCCTCTTGCACTGTTGGTGGGAATGTAAATTGATACAGCCACTATGGAGAACAGTATGGAGTTTCCTTAAAAAACTAAAGAATAGAAGTACCATATGACCCAGCAATCTCACTACTGGGCATATACCCAAAGAAAACCATAATTCAAAAAGACACATACACCTCAATATTCGTTGCAGCACTATTTACAATAGCCAGGTCACAGAAGCAACCTAAATGCCCATCGACAGGTGAATGGATAAAGAAGATGTGGTACATATATACAATGGAATATTACTCAGCCATAAAAAGGAACAAAATTGGGTCACTTGTAGAGAAGTGGATGGATGTAGAGACTGTTGTGCAGAGAGAAGTAAGTCAGAAAGAGAAAAACAAATATCATATATTAATGCATATATGTGGAACCTAGAAAAATGGTACAGATGAACTGGTTTGCAGGGCAGATGTAGAGACAGAGAAGCAGAGAACATACGTATGGACACCAAGGGAGGAAAGTGGCGGGGAGGGGGAGGTGGTGGTGGGATGAATTGGGAGATTGGGATTGACATGTATACACAGATATGTATAAAATAGATAACTAATAAGAACCTGCTGTATAAATAAATAAATTAAATAAAATTCAAAAATTCAAAAAAAAGAAAAGAATGGATATATGTATAACTGAATCACTTTGCTATACACCTGAAACTCACACAACATTGTAAATCAACTAGACACCCATATAAAATAAAAATTAAATTAAAAAATAAATAAACATTTTTAAAAAAGAAAAGAAGATGGGAAATAATCTAAAACCCCACTGGCCATGCTCTACAATTTCCAACCTTTGTCTGCCTCTCCACATATTTTATTTAGACACAACCATAGGCTATGCCTGACCTTGTAATCATTTATTGTTTACTTAATATTACAACAAATTATAAGTCCTATATTGCCTCATAGTCCTTTCTCTTTTTTAAAAAATATTTATCTATCTATCTATTTATTTGTTTATTTGGCTGTGCCAGCTCTTAGATGCGTCATGCAAACTCTTAGTTATGGCGTGCTGGATCTAGTCCCTGACCAGGGATCAAACCCGGGCCCCCTGCATTAGGATCGTGGAGTCTTAGCCACTGGACCACCAGGGAAGTCCCTCATAGTCATTTCTTAATTCTAATATCATTTACATTCACCTGTGTATACTCCCATATCATTCTGCTTTCATGGGACAATGCCATGCATATTAGGTGTTCTGGAAGCTTACTTTTCCTTTCTTTTTTCCCCTCCTCCTTTTCCTGTCCTTGTCAAACTGCTAACCCAGCAACTAGCCCCAAATTTAGCTTTCTTACCAACGTCATGTGAGTTCTTCCCTGCTTTCCTCCAAGCTCATAAAATATAATCATACACACACATAGTCCTCTGGCTTTGTTTTACAAAAATGGAATATTACTTTGCATCTTCTTTTCCTGCTCAGTACAGCTCTAATTCATTGTTTGTGATGGTTTTCTAAAACTCCATGGAGTGGATGTCTCATAAATTATTGAACAATTTCTCTATTCATAGTTGTATACAATGTTTATGAATTTTTTAACTCTACAAATAACACCTTATATAAACATTTTATACATCTGGCCTTATGATATGTTGATACATTTTTTCCTGTGGAAAATATTTCCATGGGAGGGATTGCAATTTATTTTATTTTTAATAGGTATTGCCACATTGCTTTCCCCAAAAGGCTATAAATATTCACATTTCCACCAGCAAATTAGAGAGCATGCTCTTTTCTTCATGTCTGCAGCAAATGGATTTTGCTTTTTTTTTTAAGGCTCTTCCTTAAACCTGGCATTATGGATGTAAGTCATTTTGTCACTGTTAATTTAATTTGCAATTTTCACACTACTCATGAATTTGAATGTCCTTTCGTTATATATGTCAAATATTTGGAGTTGCTTTCCTGTGAATTGCTTGTTCATACCCTTTGCCCACTTTTCTATTGAGTTGTAGGTCTTTTTCTTGTCAATTTGTAAGAGCTCTTTGTATAGTATAATTTTATTTTGCCATCAGATTTCAAATATAATTTCTATTTACCTATATTGTATCTTCTCCTACATAGAAGTTTTAAAGTTTTATGTAAATATAGCTATTTTTCCTTAACAGCTTCTGAATTTCCTGCTTTGGTTAGGAAGGTACTCTCAATTTTGCATGTGATCTCTTAGATCTATTTTCTCAGAGGAAATGGTTATGTTTACATTTCAGTCTTTGGTCCATCTGGAATTTAGATGTCCATGTGATTTGAGATGGGGGCACAATTTTACTTTCTTTCATACAGGTAGGCAGTTGTGACAGCACATTGACTAAATGAACCATTTTCCCACAGAATTAAAAAATCACATTTGATTATTTTACATTCTTGTATACACTTGGGTGCTTTTCTAGCTTAACTAACTACACTGTTTCACTGATCTATGTTTCTTTCCCCAAACCATTGCCATATTTATTTGATTGGATGCTGTATATAGTTCTGTAGTTCCTTCCCTTCTTTAAAAAGCAAAGCAAAACAAACCAAAAAACCTTTCTACTTTTCTATTGGTATTTATTTTCCCCTTTAAACTTTTATATGATTTTATGTAATAACTTTAAAAAACACTGTTGGGATTTGCATTGCTTAGGATATAGTTTCAGGTGCTGTAATTAAGAGCCAAAGTAACTGTGACTTGAACAAGACAGGAGTTTTGGTTTTGTTTATACTTTTCTTGTCAAAAATGCCAAATATAAGCAGTCTAGGGTGGTGTGTCAGATTTAAGTGTAAGAGACCAAGGTTTTTTCCATCTTCCATTTTACCATCTGCATAGTACAGGATTGTGTGCTACTCACCTACATTCTAGTAGAAAAGGGAAAATGGTCCAGGAGAGGTCAACCCCATCCCCACTTCCTTTTAAGAATGGAAGTTGCACGTACAGCAGTTCCCTGTTATCCAGAGGGGATACGTTCCAAGACCTCCAGTGGATGCCTGAAACTGTGTGTAGTACCAAATCCTAAATATACTATGCTTGTTCCTATACATACATACCTATGATAAATTTAATTCATAAATTAGGCACTGTAAGAGATTAACAACAATAACTAATAATAAAATAGAATTATAACACTATACTATAATAACAGGTATGTGAATGTGGTCTCACAGTATCTTGCTGTACCAACTTAATGCCTTTTCCATTTAACTAAGCACTTATCATTCACCTTGGCTGTAACTTTTGTGGTTTGAGGTGTGACAGCAAAACTAGCCCAAATTTCTCGGGATTTCCTTGGCAGTCCAGTGGTTAAGACTTCGAGCTTCCACTGCAGGGGGGCTCGGGTTCGATCCCTGGTCGGGAAACTAAGATCCTGCATGCCGCAGTGCGGCCAAAAGAAAAAAAAACTAGCACAAATGTCTTCTTCCTTTTTCACAATTTCACGGATCGAAGATTTGTTCTTACTGTAAATCTTAGCAACCTCAGCACATGATTTTTTTCATTCCTTATTAAGTCAAGAACTTGCCCCTTTTCACTTAAAGGAAGCACTTCATAGCTTCTCTTTGGCATATCCAAATTGCCAGCATCATTATGCTTGTGCTTTGGGGCCACTATTAAGTAAAATAAGGGTCTCGAACACAAGCACTGCGATAAGGGTGACCGTTGATCGGATCACCCAGGTGGCTACTAAGAGACTAATGGGCAAGGTACACGGGACAAAGGGATGGTTCACATCCAGGTGGGATAGCTTGAGATTTCATCACACTGCTCAGAATGGTGAGAAATTTAAAACTTATGACTTGTTTATTTCTGGAATTTTCCACTTATTTTCAGACTGTGGTTGACTGTGGGTAACTGAAACCACGGAAGGTGAAACTGCAGATAAGGGAGGACTACTGCTCAACTTCTATCTGCATCTCACTGGCCTAAACTTGATCACATGACTGCACCCCATTGCAAGGGAAGCAAAGGATACTGTGATACTGTGATCTGTAATAAGAAATATACATTTGGTCATTGTCCCCATCCCTGACACAAGGCTTCTAAAACCCTTGTAAATTCCCAAGTGATAAGAGTGCCAGGAGCATCTTCTGTTCTATTGAGGTGACCATGGGTGGGCTCCTGGCGGCTCCTGGCTGGGGGCTGGTCAACAGCAAGACCAAGCCATGATTAGAAGCTTGGAATTTTCAACCCCACCCCCAATTCTCTAGAGAGAGAAGAGGGACTAGAAATGGAGTTAATAATTGCTCATGATTACGTGAGGAAGCCTCCACAAATCCCAACAGTATGGGCTTTGGGGAACTTGCAGGTGGGTGAATGCAGCCGTTTACCAGGAGGGTGATACACTCCAACTCCATGGGGACAGAAGCTCCTGTGCTCTGGATCCTCCCAGATCTCACCCTAGGTATCTCTTTATCTGGCTGTCCTCTGTATCCTTCAGCATATCCTTTAGTAAGTTGGTAAATGTGTTTCTGAGTTCTGTGAGCTGCTCTAGCAGATAATCAAATCCAAGGGGGAGGAAGTCATGGGAACCTCTGATTTGTAGCAGGTTGCACAGAAGTTGTGGGTAACCTGGGGATCTACTACTTGCAGTGACTTCGGAAGTGGGGGGCAGTCTCTCGTGAGACTGAGTCCTTAACCTGTAGGATCTGACGCCATCTCCAGGTAAATAGTGTCAGAATTGACTTAAATTGTAGCACACCCAGCTGGTGTCACGAGAATTGCTTAGTGTGGTAAAACTTCCTACACATTTGGTGACCAGAAGTGTCAGAAGTGAAGTGTTCCATATGAAAGTAAAGGAGAAAGAGGAGGAGAACTGTGGGTTTTTCCAGAACACTGGCAAATACAGTGTTATTACAAATAGCCCCGGGTTCTTACTAAGAAAGGAAGGAGAATGGACCCTGGAGGATGAATCCTTCTCTACCACCAGATTCTAACTGGAATTGCATTAACCATGCAGTATAGTAGTAACATAAAATTATAAAAATATACATTTTATGAAATTAAATTTTTCTAATTCAAAAAGTTTATGCCTTCTCATTATTCAGCATTTGTTTTACCTTCTTCAATATGATTTTATCACTTCCTTTATTTAGACCTCTACCTTTCATTTTACATTTATTCCCAGCTCTCGCTAATTTTTTTGGAAATATTGTAAACAAAATAATCCTTTTTTTCCTATTTTCATTTGCAGGTCTTTATTGCTAATATAAAGAAAAACTGTTGAATTTTGTATTTTTAACATGCGTCCAATTTTCCAATTTTTCTTTTTCATTAAAGCTGCTTTTTAAAGAGAATATTTTGGGGTTTTCTAGGTGTAAAATTACATTGTCAGTGAGTATAGATGCTATTATTGCTTCTTTTCCAATGTTCTTGTGAATTATTTTATTGCCTTGTTACTGCATTTACTAGAACCTCCAACATCATATTGGTTAATAACACAGATAGAAGGAATTCTATGATATTTATGATTTTAACTGAAATGATTTTGTTTCATCATTTGAAATATTTTCTGTTGGTTTTTGATAGGTCAATTTTTCAAATCATCATCAAGTGGTCACCATGTATTATTAATTTATTCATAGTTTTTATTAAGAATGACTATTAGGTTTCCTAAATGCCTTTTTAGGATTTATTGATATGAACACATTTTCCCTTAATTTATTGATGTTATGAATTATGTTGACAGATTTTGTAGTATTGAAACATCCACGCAATGCATGTATAAATCCAAATTGGCCATAGTGTATTAATGTTTGGAAACATGAAAAATATTGAAGTATATTTGCTATATTTTTGTTTATAATTTTGTTTCTATAGTCATACATAATATTGCGTGAAATTATTAAAAGATTAGTTGGTGTATTTCAAAATAATTGTCTTTACCAGAATCTGGTACTAAAATCATACCAGCTTCATAACTTTAGTCATGGGGGCCTTTCCATATTTTCTTGTGGTTTCGAGCTGAGAGTTTAAGGAAGAGTAAAACCATCTGGACATGATGTTACTAAAGGTTAGTAACAATAGCTCTTTAGTAACAATAGCTCTTTAAACACCTTTCCAAGCCTCTGTGTCAGTTACTCTGTGGCTGTTCTCTACTTTATCTTGGGTCAGTTTTGGTAATGTATAGTACGTAGAAAGTATTTCCTCTAGATTTTCAAATTTGTTACCAAGAAGTTGTATGAGGTATTACACGGTTGTTGATTTTTTTAATTTCTTCTCTGTCTGTGGTTGTGTTTTTCCTTATTCCTAATCAAGCATATCTTTTGCCCATTTTTATTTCAACATTTAAAAAATGTTATCATAATTAAATTCATAAGGGTTTGGTATTTTCACAAAACTAGGCTTCGGATTTAGTTATTCTTTAATTATTTAGTTATTCCATTTTTTGTTTATTATTATTATTTTCCCACTTTTATCTTTACTAATAATGTCTTCATATTTTCTTTTGGTTGATTTTATTGTTGTTTTCCTAATTTTCTATAATACAAAGTTTCATTATTAGTAATCTTTCTTTCTTAAATAAAACATTTCAGTTTCTAACGTTTCCTCTGAGTACAACTTATGCTGCCTTTCAGTGTTGATTGCCTCACTGTTCCAGAATTTGTCTAAGGCTGTATTTCTTAATTTCTAGGTACTCATTTTATCATTTTGTATTATTTATTCTAACACTATTGAATAATAAGAAATATGGATTTTCAAATCTTTCTTTGTTCCATCAACTTAGAAAATAATTTTTACTCTCTATATGAGGGTTATGGGTTCATAAGTTTCTTTATGTTTTCAATTTCTGTCTGTTACTTATGACTGATTTTAAAAGGGTTGTGTTAAAATCTCTGATGAATATTACCTTTTTATGTAATTCCTCTTCTATTCCTAATAGGTCTTGCTTCATAGAGTTAGCTGCTATTTTTGTGTGTGTGCACAGAGGTTTATGAGTTACTATAAACTTTGTAATAGTTTGTCTGGGTTATCTGAGAAGCAGACGCCAAGATAGGTTTAAATATGGAAGAATTCTATTAGGGGAAAGCCTGTAGAGAAAATGGAAGGGAGCTGGGAAAGCCTGGAAGGGGCATCAGACCATGCAAGTCTGACCCTGAGTACAGGAGAGACTGAAGGAAGCTTCTAGACTGCCCTCAAGTCTAATGAATTATCAGCTCAGCAAGCCTGCCAGGAAATCCCTGAGCCAAAGTCGTCGGTCAGGGAGTCTTGTGTCTTCCAGTAATGGGCCTACTTTAGACCCCTTTCTCTCGGTCATGGTCATTGCCTGCGAGCAGCCTCAGGGAAAGCTGGCTTCCCCACAAACGTGAGCATGGTTTTGGAAGGTGGCAGCGGGGATTCGTGGTCAGTTATGCTCTCTGTAGTTGGAGGTCAGCTAGGTATATTCTAACAACGCTCGGTTTTAAGAAATACATTCAACTTTTATTAACTGAGTGTTTTATTATTTTCCAAATCTATTTGATCATGGAATCTTTTTGTTTTTTCCTACTGAGCCCATGAAGCACACTGTGGGAAATGTTCTTCTAGTTGCACATCCTTAGGCATTGTCCTTGGTCATGTCTAACACCTTACCAATGATATTTATGAAGACAGAGAAAGCATTTATATCCAAGTTTGCAGCCGATATAGAACAAAATGGAAAACAAATGCAATAGATGCACAGAAGTTCCTCTTCCTATGTGCCAATCCAGTTATAAAAGGCATTTTGCAAAGCCATTTGCTCATAAATTCATGGGGAGGGAGGCCATTTTAAGTTTTAAATCCCTGGATACATTCCCACTGAAATGAGCATGGGGCACGACTTTGAAGCATAATAATTAGGCATCCATTTTTCCTAGCTGATATTTGTTCTGTTGGCACTGGAAGTTTTGGAGGCAGTTAATCCCTATCCCAATCCCTGGGGATCTTTGAAAGTGCTTCTGTTAACTCCTTAGATGCCACACAACCTACGTCTGCCATGTCTGTCATTTCTCACTTTGCTTTTGTGCAGATACAAGTGGCTGGAAACTCACTCAACCATTCACAGCTTGTGGCAGAAGTTTCCTTGGACAGCATCGTTACCTTGTTTTCCCTTTAAGTTTTCTAACTTTAGATGATATAGTCAAATAAACTAAAGCTAAAAAGCCACTTAGCCGACTAATATAGCATCTGATCTTTCGACCACATCAATCTCTTTTCTTCATCTTGCCTGTTACTGCCAGTGATTCAGCTCATCCTTGAGAATAATTCCTACAGTCAAATGACTCTTCTCAGGTGCATGTGCTCCATTTGTCATTTCCTCCCCACTTTCCTTTTTTTTTTTTTTTTTTGCAGTACGCGGGCCTCTCACTGTCGCGGCCTCTCCCATTGCAGAGCACAGGCTCCATGGCTGATGGGCCCAGCCGCTCCACGGCATGTGGGATCCTCCCGGACTGGGGCATTAACCCGCGTCCCCTCTATCGGTAGGCGGACTCCCAACCACTGCGCCACCAGGGAAGCCGGACTTTCCATTTTTGAAAGTCACTTCCTCTGTTTTCCTTGTAATTGTAAGCCTCTGTTATGAACCCTTTTGATATTTTCTCAGCGATGCTTTAAAAATATTATGGGTTTAATGATGTTCTTAAGACAGGTCAGTAAGAAACAGGCTATTGAACTCTGTGGTGTCTGAGTCTAAAATGAGTATGCAGACCACTAATGGCATTTATTGGTGGCAGTGGGACCTGAAACAATTTGCTCTGGATGAAAGCTTTGCTTACGTCTGTAGAAATTTACTGGTTAAAAACTTGTAAAGAGGGCTTCCCTGGTGGCGCTGTGGTTGAGAGTCCGCCTGCCGATACAGGGGACGCGGGTTAATGCCCCGGTCCGGGAGGATCCCACATGCTGCGGAGCGGCTGGGCCCGTCAGCCATGGCTGCTGAGCCTGCGCATCTGGAGCCTGTGCTCTGCAACGGGAGAGGCCGCGACAGTGAGAGGCCCGCGTACCGCAAAAAAAAAAAAAAAAAAACAAACCAACCCCCACCCCCCAAAAAACAAAAAAACAGAACTTGTAAAGAGAGGTGATTCTGTATTCATTCATATAGCTAAAGGGGATATATAGGTAACGTCATATATGGCTATCTGGTCCCTCTGGGAATCAGATCCTTTTCATACAAATAGAGGGAAAATGACAGCTCTGGATTTCAGATAACAAACCAGTTCACCCCTAAAGCCTCTTTTAAACCACCTTTAGTCTGCCAGTCCTGGCTCATTGGTAGCCTGGGTCTTATTCCTAACTTACCTTTAGCCTTTATCTGAAAGGCACCAATTTGCTACTGATAATCAGACTTTGCCACTGATAACCTGACATTGCTACATACAATTTCTGATTTCGTTCTTGTGGACAAATAATAAATCCTAACCTCAACTGAATTGGTGATATCTAGCCTTAGGTTCCAGATCCTCCTTTACTAAGAGGCAAATGTTTCATTAATAGATAATAAACTTAACCTGGGTTCCTGGTTCTTCCAAGACCTGTATTTAGTTGTCTGGTTGTTAGGTGCCTCCTCAAATAGCCAGTGGGACTCTCCCAGGTACTTCTTACCACTTAAATAGTGGTTCAAACCTCTTAGAGAAGAAAGGAAATTAAAACCACTAGTCTTCTATATATGACTCAATAAAAGGCCAGGGGCTTAAAGAACTCTCAGCCCTGGCATCCCTTATTTTACCACTCCTGGGAACATTTGGCCCCATCTATTGGCCTAGGCCTGCCTCAGTCTCTATGACAAATCTTTAGGCAGGAGAACATTAAGTGCCTCCATTCCCAAAACATTCACATACCCTGATGCTCAGCAATCACCCCGTGATACAATTCTTGACCTCGTGTGTCTGCTCTGATAACTGGGCTCCAGTCCTGTTGCCATGACTCCACCTATGCTTTGTACCACTTCTGTAAATAATCCTCTAAAAAGACAATGTAAAATAACGTCAGGAGTACTGATTGCATCATAAGACACAATTAATAGAGTGAAAAGGCAACCTATGGAATGGGAGAAAATATTTGCAAATCATATATCTGTTAAGGGGTTAATATCCAGAGTATATAACCTCACAACAACAAAAAGCAAACAATCAATTAGAAAGTGAACAAAGACTTGGATAAACACTTCTCCAAAGAAGACGGGGAATTCCCTGGTGGTCCAGTGGTTAGGACTCGGTGCTTTCACTTCTGGGCCCCAGGTTCGATCCCTGGCCTGGGAACTAAGATTCTGCAAGCAGTGTAGCATGGCCAAAAAAACAAAACAAGCAAAAAACAAAACCAAAAAGATATGAAAATGGCTGATAAGCACATGAAAAGATGCTTAATATTACTAATCATTAGGGAAATGCAAACCAAAACTAAGTGAAGTACTAACTCACACCCAGTGGGATGGCTACTATCAAAAAATAAGAAGTGTTGACGAGGATGTGGAGAAATTAGAACCCTTGTGCACTGTTGGTGGGAATGTAAAATGGTAACGCTGCTGTGGAAAAAATTATGGGGGCTCTTTGCAAAATCAAAAATAGAATCACCATATGATTCAGGAGTTCCACTTCTGGGTATGTACCCAAAACAATTGAAAGCAGGGACTCAAAGAGATATTTGTATACCCATGTTCATAGCAGCACTATTATTTACAATAGCCAAACAGTGGAAGCAACTCAAGTGTCCATCTACAGATGAATGGATAAACAACATGTGGTATATACATATGATTGTATCAATAATATGTACATATGTATATACATATGATTGTATCAATAATATATACATATGATTGAATATGTACACACCAAATGGGAAACTTTAAAAGGCAAGGAAATTCTGACATGTGTTACAACATAGATGAACCTTGAAGACATTATGCTAAGTGAAATAAGTCAGTCACAAGAAGAAAAATATCGTCTGATTCCACTTTTATGAGATACCTGGAGTAGTCGAATTCATTAAGATGGGAAGTAGAATGGTGGTTGTGAGGGGCTGGGGGACAGAGGGAATGAAGAGTCATTTAATTGGTATAGAGTTTCAGTTTTGTAAGGTGAAAAGAGTTCTGGGGGTAGGTTGCACAACAATGTGAATGTACTTAAGGCAACTGAACTGTACACTTAAAAACAGTTAAAATGATAAATTTTATGTCATGTATATTTTGCCACAACTTAAAAAAGGTACCCAATTGAATCAAAAGACCTAAATAGATGTCATGGCTCTGGTCTTATTGTGCATATCACTAACCTCTTCAGAACTTAGTTGTCTCATTGTTGAATGGGAAACCTAATTTATTCCTACTTATATCCCAGGAACATAGAGAGTTAAATGAGATAGTCCATGGAAAATTATGTTGTGAACAATTTAGGATTATTTTAGCGTAAGATATCAGTTAGTAAAGTGTAAAGAGTTGGGGATGTTTAGGATGTCTCTAAGAAGCCAATGGAATTTGAAAGAAATTTATAGAATTAAAAGAATCCAAGGGACAGGAAGTATGGCAAGGACATGTAACTCAAGTCAGTACATTTCACTGAGGACTTTCCCTACATCAGGCACATCCTAGACACATGACACGAGAACAGCCCCTGTCTTTGCTGAGCATATTGAAATTGAAGATAAAAACCCAAATATTCATAGAACACCATACTGAGGAAGAAACACAGAGGGCCGTGAGAGATTGTGGGCTTCCTGAACAAGGCTGAATTCTCAGGGGAAACAGCTAAACTGAGGTCTGAATGTTGAGTAAAGTTAAACCAGGCCAAGAGGAAGGAAAACACGTTCTAGGAAGAAGAAACAACTTGTGAAAATGTGTGAAGATAAGAGAACACCTGATGTGTTTGAGGAGCTAGAAGAAATTCCTCAAGCAGTTTGGGAGGGAAAAGCTACGAGTCAGCAGAAATCAGAACACCCATGGACTTGCGAGCCATATTAAGTAATTAGCATTCAATCCAAAGGGCAGTAAAATGTCACCAAAGAGTTTTAAGTAGGTAGTGACATCAGCAGATTTTCATTATATGAAGATCACAGGTTATAGGGTAGAAGAGTGTACTAAGGTGGGCCTGGAGGAGAAGACCAGACATAGAAAGAGCATACAATAATCCAGACACGTATGATAGGAAACAACACAGACATTCAAGGTACATTTAGGAAGAAGAATCGACAGGACATGATGTTATATTGGAAGTAGGGGAAGAAGGAAAGAAGAGAGTCCAGGCTGGGCAACTGTGAAGTTGGTGGTACCATGTAGAAGTAGAGATGATATCAGAAGATGAAAAAAGAGGGTATGTGATATGGAAACTACAGAGTGGGAATCAAAACATACATAACCATTCATGATCAATACTACAAAATATGTATTAAAGGGAATGAAGAACAAATAATGGAAATATTGGAAAAAGAAAAGGACATGGTTTCATAAGAAGTTCAGTGCAATTCATTGTTTATATTTTTAGTTGGGAGAAAATGCCATATAGCAAATGTAAAATAGGAAATGAAGGGGAAAAAAAAAAGGTGTAGTCGGGACTTCCCTGGGAGTCCAGTGATTGGGACTTCGCCTTCCAATGTGAGGGGGGGGGGGAGTGGGGGAGGAAGTGGGGGAGTGGGGGAGGAAGTTGGGGAGTGGGTTTGATCCCTGTTCAGGGAGCTGGGATCCCACATGCCTCGAGGCCAAAAGACCAAAGCACAAACAATGGAAGCAGTGGTGTAGCAAATTCCGTAAAGACTTTAAAAATGGCCCCCATCAAAACAAATCTTTAAAAAACAAAAAAAAAGGTATAGCAAATGAAAAAAATGCTAAATAAGGTGACAGGAATATGTTCTAATATAATTAAAATGCTTAGAGTGAATGTAAATGGATTTAAAACACCCATTAAAATTGACCCTGGATTTTTTTAAAAAAAGGAAAAACCCAATATGTTGCTAGCAATGGACAAACTTGAAATAAAAGCAAACGAATATTTGAAACAAAGTTTTATTTTTTTCTATAGCTTCTTACTTCTATAAGCACGTACTATGTGCCAGGCACTGTGCTACACACATTACAAGAATTAAATCATTTAGTCCTCATAATGATATTATTAGGTAGTTACTATTAATATCCTCACCTAATAGATGAGGACATTAAAGCATAGAGGTTAAATCATCGATCCAAGATGAAAGAAGTAGCAAGTGTCACAGCTGGGATTCAAACCCAGTGGTAGAACAAGATCAAGAAAGTTATGCAAATATGGATTGAAAGAAAACAGATGTTAAAATTTTAACATCTGACAAAACAGAATTCAAGACAAATAATAACATACTAACCAAAAAGGGACATCACATACTTGTGAAAAGAAAAACAATTGTATTTGGTGGCTTTTAACAAATCCATTTCAAACTAATAGATCAAACAAAGAAAAATAAACAAATGTATAAAGATATGTTTAAATACCACTTTCTCAGAAAGGTCTTCCTGACCCACCCTTTATGAAGTAACTCTTGCCACGTAGACCCTAATTCTCTATCACCCTTATTCTGCTTTATTTTTCTCCAAAGCTTTTATCACTACTATGTGTGTGCATGTAACATATAATATATTGTTATTGTTTATGTATTTATTATTAGCCCCACTAGAATATAAGCTCCATGAAAGGCAGGGATTTTGTTTTGTTTAGCACTGTATCTCTGATGCTTAGAAGAGTGTCCAGCAAATAATAGGTGTTGAATAAATATTCACTGAAATAATTAACAAATAAATGAATCCAAATAGCACAATTAATAAGATTGAAGTACTGTGTATATAGCTTACTATGTGTACATATCCATACCCAACAGATATAGAATAGAGAGTGAAAATGGAATAGTCACAAAAACCAAGAATGTGTTAAGTCATAATGAAAATTTCAGAGAAATATTTCAAAGAAATAGATGATGTTTTCTAAAAAAAAAAAATCATAAATCAATACAAAAGAATATCTAAAATCTAAGTAAAGTACTAAAAATTACACTAAATAATTACAAAATCTAAATAATTAAAAAACTGAATAAAATAAAAAATAAATTAGTAACCAACTAAGAAGTCATAATTAAACTACACTAACAAACTAAATGAACATTCTAACTACGTGAAAAGGAATTAAATAAATAAAGCTAAATGACTCACCTAATAAGTTAATTAAATTAAATACCTAAATTATACAAACTAAATAAAATACTACCAAAATCTCCTGAGATAAAGATAAATCATTTAAAAAATGCCATAATACTTAGAACTGAATGACTGTAAGGTACTTACTTGTTAAAACTAAGCGGACGTAATAAAAGCATACCTAGAGAGAACTTGAGGAGAATTTTATAGTTTTAATACATTTATCAGAATAAAATAATAAAAGCAAGTGAAGCCAACCTTCAACTCAGAAATTTCATAAAAGAATACCAGTACAAACACAAAGAATGAAAAGGAAAATAATAGTAAAGATAAGAACAGAACAGAATTCAATTCTGCTCCTGCTTAGAGAGAGGCTTAATACTATTTGAAGGTAGACTACAATAAATTAAAGATGTATATTGCAAAACCTAGAGTAACTTATGAAAAGTAAAACAAAAGGCATACTTAATGAGCCAACAGTGGAGTAATCATAATGGAATCACAACATATAATTTATTAATCCACAAGAAGGCCAGAAAGAATTTAAAATATCAAAAAAACAATAGGTGCTTTCTCATCTGATAGTAAAACCTAGCTGTCAACAGACCCGCCCCACACATACAGAGCTTGCTTTTAGCCTTTTAATTCCTTCTTCTTAGCCAAAAAATGTGGCCAGTCTCACTGGGCGTTTGAGAGAAGTCTTTACTGTGAAAGACAAAAATAAACAGAACAGGAAACAAAGAAACTCAAAGAGAAGAAGCCTTTTAAATGTACAAATTTTTAACCCTCAGAGAACACAGAAAAGATACCATAATCATAAAACAAGAAAGGATGTTCTGTTCTAAGAGCAAGACTGGATTTTGAAAAATAAAATTATGTTAATGGTGTTTTTAAAAAAATTAATAGAAAGATTAGAGGGAAAAGTAAAGAATTCTCTCATAAAGTAGAACTAAAAGACAAAAACATGAAAAAAGGAAGAGAAAAAAGATAAGTAAAGCAGAGGCTTTCTTCAGGAGATCTCATATCTAACTAGTAGACATTCCAGAAAGAGAAAACATGGAAACTGGAGGAGAAGGAAGTATCTTAGAAATAACTCAAGTTCTCAAATGGGAGCAATGAGTTTCTAGATGGAAAGCTGATTATACGGGATAATGAGTGGAATTTCAAAGGACTACTCCAGGGCATACCAGCTAGAATTTAGCGATAAAAGAGATCCTAAAATCTTCCAGAACAAAACAAAACATCAAAATCAGGTCATATATAAATTATTGAGAATCAGAATGGCATCATTTCTCAAAAAGAACACAGGAAACTTGAAGACAATTGAGTAATGCCTCCAAAATTCTAAGAGAAAATACCTTCTAATCTATAATTCTGTACCTAGCCAAACCATCAATCAAGTGTTAGGACACAATACAAATATTTTCCAACATTCAAGCTCTCAAGAAAAGTTATCTCCATTTGTTCCTATTATTGCCCAAGAAGCTAAAAATTAGTTCCACCAAACTGAGGGAGTAAACCAAAGAAAGAGGAAGATTTGTGATTTAGGAATCAGGGATCCAACACAGGAGAGGAAGGGGCAAAGGGAATTCATGTGATGGTTGATAAGGAAAGTCCCTGGAGATCAGATGAGCACCAGGCCTAGCACAAGAGCAGGACAGATAGGAACTGAGAGACCGCTCAGGGGGAGATGTAGTCAAACAATAACAGTAATAATCATGAATAAACATATCAGAAGGAGAAAAGGTTATCTGATGGCTTGAATACCTTGAGAGGAAATTTAAATTTGTGGGAAAGTGTGGGGATGATTTAATATAATATAGAAAAATAATCAAAACAAATTAATTTAGTTAATTTTATTCACTTCAAAAAGGAAGTGACATAATAGTTTTACAGGATTCAGCTGTAAATAATAATGATGTAATCAGATGTTAGCCATCTGAATGTAAACCTTCAATCTTGATTTGAACAAAGTAAGAATATAATTGGGTGCAGGGACAGTAAGGTGTGTGTGTATGTGAGTGTGTGTATGTATGTGTGTGTGTGTATGTGTGTGTGTGTGTTTGGGGGGCATGGGAGAGACCCAAATCCCCTTTTTATTATAGAAGGTTAATAGACAATATCTAAATTTGAAAATAAAAGCCTTTTTCTTACAGGATGCTATTTTGAAATAGCGAGGCATAAACCAGAAGAAGCAGCTGAGAGAGTTAAAACTGAGTCCACCTGGGGAGTGGTGACTAGGAAAGAGAAAAGTGTGGTGAGGGGACTGCTCTTTTATGATAAGCCTTATGGTACTGTTTGACTTGCTAAGCTGTTTCTGGGTTACTTTGATAAAAAATTAAAATTTAATTACAATTAGATGAAATCGTGGGATTGCCGATAATGAATCATAGTTATACTCCTGAAAGATCTATCCAAATTGCTTCCAACTTTTAGAATGAAGAAAATAAAATAAGCCTTAGCAGTGAAGTAATATGTGACATATTCCGGGAGAGTGATGAACTAGGTCTTGAAAAAGAACAGCTAGGCAACTCTGCCGTGTTCCACACCCACACAGGGACTAGCCAGTCATTACGCATGTCCTGTTTTCCAAAGAAATATTGGCAGAGGAAACATTGATTTATCACTGTTTTATGAGGCGATAAATTGGCAAAGGCTGTGGAGCAAAGAGTATACAGAATATGGGTTTGAAACTGGAAATTTTCCACCCAGATTTGAAGAGAACTGCTGTAGCTAAAGGGGATAGTTATTCATTCAATAAAAACATAAGGGATAACTAAGTATAAGGCACTGTGCTAGACTTTGGGTGGGGAGGTGCTTATAAAGATGAATGGGTTGCAAGCTCAAGTCACTTAACAATCTGCTGGGGATGATATGAGCACATGGAAATTAAATAAGATGTCACAGTCAGTATATCAAGTCACTTAGGCAGGGTCTTTGGAGCAGCTTAGTTTGACCTGATACTCTCATACATTTTGAAAAAGGATGATATGTACATGGTGATGTTTTTTACATTCCTAATGTGTAGGTCTCAAGGAAAAGAAAATGGGAAAGGATGAAAATACATCCTGTAAAGTCAAATAGAACTGTCTGCATGGAAGGAAGGAGAGAGAAAGCCAACAACTAAACAACAGAAGAAGAAGAGGAATCAAAGAGAGAGAACTTTAAGAGAGGAATAAGAACCCTGGAACCTGAGGTTGGTAAACCAATGGTTACAACTCACAGATCCAGTTTTAGGAAGTAAGTGGATGGAGGGGCTGGATCACCATGTCTGTGGGTGTTGATATTTAATTTCACAAAGCATCACAAAGCAATGTGACGTAAATCAAGTCCTGACACGATGGACAGCTGCCAGGGGTGGTCTATCCATGCCTTGAAATTTTCACGTAGCGACTTTTTGCTTAAGATAAACAGGCTGTAAACGGATGCTTATCCATTATGATGTTACTTTTGTAGTTTGTTGCCGTAGATATTTTATTCTGGATCTTCATTAATAGTTGAGTTATTCTTGGAAAACATCTTTTCACTGCTTTTTACTTAAGTAAAAAGATGAGTTAAATGTGGCTTTCAGCAAAACAGAGAAGACCATTAAAATCGTAACATTTGAAGATAAAAAATGAAAGGTTGATAACTGGTAAATCAAGATGGCAAACTTTAAAAAGGAAAAACAAATGTAACCACATAGCAGGGTGGGAGGAAATAGTGTTGGAAGGCCTTGAGAACTTGGGAAAATACTTGTTTGCCCAAGAGCTGTCCTGGTTTGGGGGTGAGAGAGATTGCCAGGGTAGCCAGATGGCTCAAAGAAGGGTCACAGAATGTGACTCCAGGAAAGTAAAATGTGTTCGAAATACCAGGACATTTGTAATGTAGATTAGAAAAAGGCATCTGACAATTCCTCAGCTAAAGATTTTATTAAGCAACCATAATACAAGCGAGGAACACAGAAACTTCAAGAAAGAAATGCAGATAACTTCAAAAATCTAAATATCATAGTACCCACGTCTCAAGGATAACTAAAACTACAGAGCTTTTGAAAGATATGGCCACAGTGGCCACCAGTTTATCCAAAGGGGACTAGTCAGAAATGAATGAAGAAAAACAATGAGCTTTACAATCAGGACAAATAAAGTAGCAGTGATCTAAGTAAGAAAAAGCGGTACTGGGGAAGTGCTTTGTAATATTGTTTTTGTTTTGTTTTTCTGTTGTAGCACTTTGGCTTTTCTCTGTAGTATAGAGAATCTAGGAACAAAAATATGTCATTGGAGCCAACATAAAATTCATACTCATAGGCACTAAGTCACTATGAAGGGTTGTGTAGGGCTGCTGTTAACCTGGTCTGAACCACCGTTTTAGGACTACGTTTAAAGCCCTGATGGGTTAACAAGGACCTGTTCAGTTTTGTGGGCTCATCGGTTAGAGCAGCTGGGTGAGCACTGGATGTCATGTCAGGCTAGACCAGCAGATTGCATTTTAGCCCCGGAGCCCCAGAAATCAGCCACACAGTTAGACTGGGGGTGCAAAAGCGCCATGAAGAGCCAGAGTACCAATCTCTGATGACCTGAGAATAGGGAGAGGATTGAGAACAGGGGGAGAGAATTGAGAATCATCTCTCAATTTCCCAGACTCCTTGTTCTGTGCCCAGGACAGTCTGCTTGCTTCCTCCCCCAACCCCATCCCCTGATCTGACAGCCCCCATCCTCATGGTGTAGCTGATGCACTAAGGCAGGGTGCAGCTCTTCCTCCCAGGGCCGCCATCACCCCAGGATGCACCTGGTCATAGTTACTCAACGATCTTCCTGGAAGAGGTCCCTAGTGTTTCTCCCACTCCCCCAGCTGTGAATTTGGCCAGGAAGCAGGGAAATGCCCTGTGGAACATTGATCTGAACAGATGAAGCAGATCGCACAGGTCAAGTGATGACTCACGCTTTGGAGCTCATTTCATCCCAAAGGGAAAGTCTATACTCTTTCCCCGAATCCTCTGACATAAATTGCAAAGGTTTAGAAAGTCTAAAAATAAATGCTTCCCCAGTGCAGAGTTGTCACAAGGAGAGAATCCCCAGATTGGTTTTAGTTTCCTGTCTTGTAATGCTTTCTATATATGAAACCCTCTGCCATCTCTTTGAAAGCTGCCATCACAACTTCATTTGTGTTTAATGAAGAAACTGAGTCATAAAAGGTCAAGTGATGTTTCCAAGGTCACACAGACAGTAAGGAAAGGGGCTGGAATTCTAGCACGGGTCTCTCTGCCTCTGCTTCTCCTTCTTTAAGCCACCTTTCCCACTGATTTCCAGCTGCATCATCCCTTGGTCCTCTGAACAGTTATGGCTCACGCTACCCAATTCAGCTCCCAGTGCTCTGCTGTCTCTGCTTTTTCTCTTGTTCGAGTTTGGTTATCGCATCCTTCCCCGGGGCAGAGGGTCAAGGAGAGCAGAGTCTGAGGACATAACCAGAACCTAAGTTAAATGCAGTCGTGTAGTCTGAGGCATTGGCTGGTCCAAGCCTAAAAGTAGGAGCAGGCTGGGGACGAGTGACTGTCTAGCTGAACTCTAATCCCCTCAAGGGCAAGGACCACCCGTCCCCTGCCACTAGACTCTACTTGGGTATACACTGCAGTACCTAGCTCAATACTGAGTGAAAATATGTGCAATTGATGTTTCCATATTTGGATTTTAATTATGCTTCTAATTGCTCTGCTACTCTAAATTTAAGTAAATTCCATTATTACTCTAATTTTGAATAAATTTATTAACGATTTAAAAAATGTTTATCCTAATCAAGATGCGGGTGAGCTTTTTTTTTTTTTTCCAGTATGCGGGCCTCTCGCCGCTGTGGCCTTTCCCGTTGCAGAGCACAGGCTCCGGAAGCACAGGCTCAGCGGCCTTGGCTCACGGGCCCAGCCGCTCCGCGGCACGTGAGATCTTCCCGGACCGGGGCACGAACCCGTGTCCCCTGCATCGGCAGGCGGACTCTCACTGCGCCACCAGGGAAGCCCGTGGGTGGGCTTTTTGAGGAGCTGTATTTCAGAAGGATGACTGCGGTCTCATAGGAGGCACTGGGGTCTGTTTCTTTGCGAGCAGACAAGATGTGAGGATATTGGTGGGGCACGGTGCTGGGTGCATCACCTCCAGCTTCACAACGTTCCCAGGGTACCAGGAGTGAAAGAGCCCCCGAGGAAGCTCTGCCTGCCAGCTGGCCTGGTTAGTAGATACCTCCCTTCACCTATAGGACTCTGGGGGAGAGAATGCCCAGAAAAGAGTAAAGGTTTCCATCGACCTATGAAAACTTCATCCCAAACATTGGCAATATTTCCTTTTAGATGCCAGTGGAACCTTTTCTTTATCATGGTGCTACTAATAATTCTTTCAACAGGACATCATGCCAATGGATCATTGATCCAGCTCACCTTTTCTGCCTCCCACTTGCATCATTCAGAGCAGACGTGTGAGGAATTAGACCGCAACAGACTTTTCATTGCTTTTTTATGCTCTAGAACTGTCAAATCACAGTCTGATTGAAGGCAAGTACCAACAGTGCCAGTTGGCTACAGACTTGTGATCTTCAGTGTCCTAGATCTGTGATGGCCCGAGGTTGCAGTACTTTCCAGCTCCCCTCCCCCCTCCTGGTACCATCAGCAGCCCCTCAGCATAGCTCAGGTTCTTTTATTCTGTTCCACCCCCTGTAGGGGTCATTACACTCTTAGGCAGACATTTTCTTTTGGAAGGACTTGAGGTTACTGTATTAGTTCCTCACCCATAACTGATTCTTTCCTCTTTTCCTGGCTTGTTGGTACCCTTACCTCCGTTTCCAGGAATGTTCTCATTCTCCATGTCTCTTCCTTTTCATATAAACTTTGCTCTTCCAGCAGATGGGGCACCAAATTTTGAATCAGGAAAGTTGGATTTTAAGTGCCAGCTTGCCACTTACCAGCCAGTGTACCTGGCCAAGTCACTTCACGTCTCTGAGTCTTGATTTCCTTATCTATAAAATAACGATCAAAAATATATTCCTGTGAATGCATTAGTCCCAATGATGTAATACATGTGAATACCTTTAAAATTATAAAATGATATACAAATGGAAGGAACCATGTCTTTACAATGTCTTGTCCTCCATAGACTATTAGCAGAATCAGAGTACCTATGAGTGTCTAGGGTGAGACACCGTCGGGGGTGTTAGGGATGAGAAAATGCCTCTGCTTTTCTTGTTTCCTCTTTCACTTGAACTACTTCAACTGTTAATCTTATCTTCTTAGATTATATTCATTTGTGTGAGCTACCACAAATCTTTTGTCAACTGGGGGTAATAAATTATTTAATAAATAAGTAATTAGTAATATAATTAGTTAATGGTATAAGCCACAATCCCTACTCGTAAGTGGTATATATATCATAATGGAAAGACATCTCATGACACCAGGGATGACTTTGAAGCCCTGGATTTGATACACACTTATTGTGAGATGATCACCAAAATAATGTTAGTTAACACCTCCAACCCCTCACATAATTATCATTTTTTTGTGTGTGGTGATTACATTTAAGATCTATTCTCTTAACAACTTTAAAGTATAGGATATATTTAATTATAGTCACTATGCTGCCCATTAAGTCCCCAGAGCTTATTCATCTTCTAGCTGGAAGATGAACCAACCTCTCCCCATTTCCCCCACCTGCCAAGACCCTGACAACCACCATTCTACTCCCTATACCTTACGTTCAGCGTTTTTAGCTTCCACATACAAGTGAGATCATACAGTATTTGTGTTTTTCTGTCTGACTTATCTCACTTAGCCCAACACTCTCAAGACCCCTCCGTGCTGTTGCAAAAAGCAGGAGTGGGTTCTTTGAAGATGGAAGGCTTTACACAATGCATTAGGTCATGAGTTCTCAGCAGGGACCAGAAGGGACAAACTCACAGAGAAAGGCATCATTTTCCTCCAGCAGGTTCAGGGAGGAGGAGGCCTGCCCTGCGACTGGAACAGTGCTGAGTCACTGAGAGGCTGACCCATTAGCAGCCGTGAGCCAGCCCACATCGTCACAAAGTGAGGACAATTGTGCAATCTTCAGGGGAGAGAATTTACAAACCAGGTTGGCAGCCAAACTGACAGACCTAGGACTGTTATTAAACAGACAAGACCTTCTGCCTGCTGACTGTTTTGGAGACGTGAACCCAGCAACATGAGTGTTTATACCCAAGAAGCTGTTGGTCACCACGGGCAGTCAAACAAGACTCCTTTAGATTGATGTTTCTTTCTCTCTCTCCCTGTTTGAGCATCGTGTGAGATTATACAGTTACGTGCGTGTGCTAAGCAGACAGTTGATACTAGTTAGTTCTGATTTCATTTGGCCCCTGAAACAAGAAGCTATTTACGAATGGGGCTATTTTAGTGCATATCGACTCTTTTGAGTGTCATGCCAAGACATAGGTGGCCATGGCAGTTGGTAAATGAGCTGAGCACAAATGGCCTGGTAGGATCAGAACAGGACATCTTTCAGTTAGGGAGAAGAAAAGAGAGTCACAAAGCCAGCCAAGGAAGTACAAATTGTGACCCTGCCTTTTAAAAGCGTGAAGTGCTAACCTGGGATCCCCACTTCATTCTTCTCACTCTGGGGACCAACTTTTACTTGATCTGTACCTTCCCCTGTGGTGGGGCTTCACTGGCAATTAGTCAGTTAGATTTCTGGCCAGTTCTGCCCGTACCTTGGTACCCCCCTCCCCAAATGTCTGGGGGTCTCTGGGTCTCGAAGCTCCAGCCTGTAAGGGACTGAGCACCTGTCTAAACCCCAGGTCCTTACTGATGGGTTCTTCTAACATCCAACTCAGGCTTACATGTTAGTGTTCAGTGCCGGGTACCAGGGTCTCCCAGCTACCGGGCTTCCTGCCCATGAACTCCAGTCCCTCTGTCACTGATTGGCTGCGTATGCATCCTCTCGATCACCTATTATGAGCCTGCCATTGTTCTAGGCATTTTACAGACAAAGCTCACACTTGCATGGAAATGAATTCACATGTTGTCTGGGGGGGAGGGCGGGGGTGAGAGACAGGAAATACACAAGCAAATAAATAAACTTACATGATCATTTTAGATAGTGGTAAGTGCTAAGAAACAAAGAAATGCAGCAGAGGGTGATATGAGAGAGTGACGGGGCTGAAGGTGATGTGATCTAGATGGGGTGTCAGGAAAGGTCCCACTTGGTGGGGGGGGGTGGATAGCATTACCATGAGACAGCGTGGAAAGCAGCCAGCTTTGTGAAGGTCTGGAGGCAAAGGGAAGAGTAAGAACAATTGTCCTTAGGCAGGAAGGAGCCGTCGCCGTGCTCCAGAAACTTGTGGGTGGGGTGTAGGGAACGGGGTGAGACGGGGAGGATGGGTCAGGGTGTGTGACAGCAGGTGGAGTAGAGGCAGGGCCTGCAGTGAGGGGCCTTGGAGGCCCTGTCAAGGAGCCGGGGTCAGTCTACCTGCTGTGATAGACTGAGCCATGGGAAGAATTTTCTGCAGGGAAGTGATGTAATTCAATCTGCTTTTTTCAAAGATCATTCTATCTGCTTTAGAAGGTAGAGGTGATACAAGGACACGAGTACAAAGAGAATAGCTAGGAGACTGTGTATAATCAAGGCAAGAAGTTCTAGTAGCTTGGCTTGGACTAGAACGGTAGCCTGGATGGAGAGAACTTAACACAATGGGGATTCATCTTGGACATAAAGCCACCAGGTTGTGCTGATGGATTGGACGTGAGAGTAGGGGAAGGGAAGGTATTAAGGATAATGCCTGATATTTTTGTTTGAGCATCTGGGTGGATGACGGTACCTGTAACTGAGATGGGGAAGACCGAGTCAGGACTGTGGGGGGAGACCAGTGGGTGGCAGTCAGTGTTTCTAAGGCCATGTTGTTTGGTCACTCTTCTTAGACAGCCAAGTATGACTGTTAGATTGGCAACTGGAGCTACTGTATGTTTGCAGCTCAGTGGAAAAATCAGAAATGGAAATGTCTCAGTACCTAGATTGTTTTGGGCCAAGAGCTGTGCTACACATTTATATAATCATTCATTCATTCATTCATTTGTTCAATGTCCCTGTCTTAGGCACTGGGATTATAGCAGTGAACCAAACAGACAAAAATCCCTGCCCTTGGGCTTTCCTGATGGCGCAGTGGTTGAGAATCCACCTGCCAATGCAGGGGACACGGGATTGAGCCCTGGTCTGGGACGATTCCACATGCCGTGGAACAACTAAGCCCGTGCACCACAACTACTGAGCCTGTGCTCTAGAGCCCACAAGCCACAACTACTGAGCCTGCGTGCCGCAACTACTGAAGCCCATGCTCCTAGAGCCCGTGCTCTAAAACAACAGAAGCCACCGCAATGAGAAGCCCGCGCTCGCCTCATCTAGAGAAAGCCCATGTGCAGCAACGAACACCCAACACAGCCAAAAATAAATAAAATAAATAAATTTATTTAAAAAAAAAATCCCTGCCCTTGTGGACCTGACATTCTAGTGGGGAGAGAAGGACAACAAACAAACACATGGTTAAAATGTATGTCAGGAAAAAACATAGGAATGATAGAGATAGGGGAGGAGGCTGGGGATAGGAGAACAAAAGTGAATCCAGAGGTTAGGAAAGGCATGTTTGAAAAGGCTAGGACCTGAGTGTGGTGAGGGGGTGAGGGCGTATTCCCTGGGGAACGTTTCCAGGAGGAGAAGGCTGTGGAACTCAGGGAACAGGCAATGAAAATCAAAGGAAAAAGCCACAGCCTCAGCTTCCACAAGGCTTGCAGTCCAGCTGGGCTGACAGACAAGAGGACAGACAATTTCCACAGGAAGATAAACCCAGCCTAGTTCCTCTTTATCATCTGAAGTCTTCAGGAATTCCTTGAAAGCTTTTAAATGAGAAGCTATAATAACAGAAAGAAGTTGTACTCATGCTGTGAAAAGAAATAGCAATTTGGGTTTAAATGCTTTCTATCCCTTCCATCACAGCTACAACTTTGGATTTTAACATTGTGACCTCAGATTCACACTTGCATAGTTGTGTCATCGTCACTGTCCTCTTGGGAATTCTGTGAGGATAAAATGAGGAAACGTGTGGGGGGTGTCTGCACACAGGGAAGTGGTGGCTGTCTGAGGAAGGATGGGTATTGGTCAGATGGTGTCCACTCGCTCCTGGGCTGGCTCTGAACTCCAGCCTCAGGGACTTGGGGAGTGCAGGTGGGCGTGAGTTCTCTTAGCCCCAGCCCTCCCAGTGGGACTTGGGTTGCTCACCAAAGCCTTTGCTTTCACCTCTGATATCAGCAGAGGGTCAGGGTGTAGCCCTGGTCCATTGGGTGAGCAACACCCAATGGACCAGTCCAGTGGCTATTGTGCCCCGCACAGACACACTGCCCAGTCAGTGGTGGGCTGCACTGACCTGCTGCTTCCCGACTCCTCCTGCCGGTGTGAAGAGTGAAACCTACAGCCCCCAGGGATGGGCTTGCTCAGAACTCACCTGAGAGCACTGCACGTGTTCACTGATCCTGTGGACGGTAGATTTCCACCAGCAAAGAAGTAAACCAACAACAAAAGAGGGTCCCTCTCTCTTTGGTGTGAGCTTGATCATTTCTCTGAACTTTATATCCGCCCTCCATTCCTGAGGACGCGGCTGAGATGCGTGCCCTGGAAACCAAGCAGGGCTCAGAGGGATGCAGGTCGAATGACCCTTGATTTTGTCACCTGCCTGGCTGAGCCAGGCCACCACGCTAGCCTTGGCTCACCATCCTGGATTCGTGGCTGCTGCTGGCCATTTTCACGGGCATCCTCAACTTTTCGCACTGGGGCTGGGCAAAACAAAGAGCTTGGGAGCCAGCCGACCTGGCTTTGATCCTGACCCGTCTCTTATCAGCCATGTGACCTTGGACCAGCGTCAACCTCTTTAAGGCTCTGTTTCTTCATCTGTCAAATGGCAAGAATAATAACTCCATCAGCGTTCTTGTAAGGGGCAAGTGTGTTACTACGTCTGCAATGAGTGGGCCCATACTTGTCATGCATGACTCAAAATAAAGTGCTCAAAATAAAGTGTTATAATTGTTGGGCCGTCATCCTCTGCCTTTTTATAGCACAGTCTGTTACTGCAAGGCAGTTGTCTGCCCCAGCTGTGTTTAACCAACTTTTTTTTTAATACTAATAATATATTTTATTTAACTGAATATATCCAAAATATTACCAGTTTAACATGATATTTTTATCATGGTAAAATACACATACCATAACATTTACCATTTTAACCACTAAGCATACAATTCAGTGGCATTAAGTACATTCATTGTTGGGCAGCCATCGTCACCATCCGTTCACGAAACTTTATTCATCTTCTCCCCAGAATATGGAACGCTTCACAAGTTTGGGTGTCACTCTTGAGCAGGGGCAAAGCCAATTTTCTCCACATCCTTTTCAATTATCACCCGCTGCCCAAGCCAGTACAGAACCATGGTGTTTTAAAGGGGTTCATTGATGGTCTGAAAGTGACCAACGTGTGTTAAAGCACCTTACAGAGTATCTACACTTTAAACGTAATGCACTTCTTCAGAAACTCAGCACTGTGAAATCTGTGGACACACATTTTAAGAGACAACTGTAGCTTGAACATTTTAATTTTCACTCAGCCACTTGAGGTGGGCTGTCACCAATGTGCTTTCTCACAGATTAGATTCCTGACTAGATGGAGGCACTGGTTAATAAATTCTTCCCAAACAAAATCATGCCATTTGCAGCAACACAGATGGACCTAGAGATGATCATACCAAGTAAGCCAGACAGAGAAAGGCCAATACCACCATATCACTTATATGTGGAATCTAAAAAAATGATACAAATGAACTTATATACAAAGCAGAAACAGACTCACAGGCATAGAAAACAAACTTATGGTCACCAAAGGGGAAAGCGGTGGGTGCGGATTAATTAGGAGTTTGGGATTAACCGATACACACTACTGTATATAAAATAGATAACCAAGAAGGACCTACTGTAGAGCACAGGGAACTCTACTCTAATTTGTAATAACCTAAAAGGGAAAAGAATCTGAAGTTATATATGTTATAACTGAAGTTATAACATTCAGTTATATATGTATAACTGAATCACTGAGTTGTACACCTGAAACTAACATGACATTGTAAATCAACTATACAATAAATAAATAAATAAATTCTTCCCCCAAAAACATATTCTTTCCACAGATTTTAGACCTGTATCCTTTGTAGAGGAAGTTTTAAGTCTGTAGTGTAAATATGGTTGTTCAACTTCAGGTCAGATAAAAAATGGTTATTTAGATGAGGTGCATAAACCCTTGTGTTTGTTTTTTTCTATGCCACATGGCAATTTGGAAGTCAGCTCAGAATAGAAAAGGATGCCTGAGACAGGATTTGGGGATTAAATACCACTCAGGGTGCACTTCTGGGTGCACATCCCTGCCTCTCTTGATGCTGGGCTTGGCCATGTGACTTGCTGTAGGTAAAGGAACATAAGCAGAAATGACCTTGCTGCAGTCAACTCTGAAATCTTGTGTGAAGCTGGTGGTGTCATAGAATGATGGAGCCCCCATCAGCCTGGGTCCCTTAGCAATTCTGAAGAGCAGAGGCCCCTGCTAGCCAGTGGTGACTGTAGTATAAGCAGAAATAAACTCTTGTGGCTTTAAACCCCTGCGATTTGGAGATTATCCATTACAGCAGCACGATCAACCCTATCCTGATTAATACTCATTTTAAGTAACAAATACGAAAAATTCACTAAATCACTGAAGGCTTTCTTCTCTTTCTCCCATATCTCCAAATTCTCCGCTAACCACCACCACAAGCAATTGAAAAAAAATCTGAAAAAAACCCTTTTGGGCATAATTCTAATATTACTAGCTCTTTTATTTGTTTTCCAGCTCAGATTTGGTAACGTAATGAGCCTTTAAAGCAACTATTTTGGTGATTCTCTAAGGTAATATAGTTACTGGCGGGGATGAGTGTCCAAAGGCATCTGTCTTTCAATCGTCTTCATGACATTCCCATGTCGTTCTCACTTGACAGAGATATTTTAGGTCTGAAAAGTTATTTGCTTTATTTTTTTTCAAGTTAGAAAAAATACATTCCTATGTGAGTCAATTCTCCTGATTTGAAACTACAGGCTAGACACCTTCCAAAGTTGAAGATGTGAACACAAGGAGGTCTTGAGGATTCTATCCATTCAGAAAAGAGGGAAGGAGACCCTTTTGAAACCCAGGGAGATTTTCCCCAGCAAATGCACATACAAAAAGTGTGCATTCATCTTCAGGGGCTCACGCACTCCTGAACCCAAGTGTCACATTTCTACCTGCCCTAGAAAGATGTCATATGGCGGAGTGGCTTCATGTAAAGCAAATCACACCCAGTTCAAAAACCTGAGTCCAAGTTCCAGAGCTGCCACTTACTAGCCATGAAATCAGAGCCCCATGTCCTTTTAGAAAGGAGAAATCCCTTCTGAGCATACTGTGTGTCACACAGCGATCAGGATGGAAACAGAGCTTCAAGGATGGTTAAGGCTGGAGTCTGCCCTCGACACCCTCATGGGTTAGTGTACAAATACAGAGGAGAAGACACCTCTCCTCCTCCCTCTCCCCAGTTCTAATCCCAGAGAGCTGGTTTCCAGGACACTGACTGGGTCTCCTTTGCCAGTGGGTGTGGCCACCAGGTTTTAAAAAGTCCTGTTTGGGCCACCCTCTGATGATTCCTGCTCCTGGCTCACTCCACCCTGCTGCTCTGTTGGCTAGAAAGAGAAAGGCAGAGCCTGCCCCGCTGGGACGGAGTCTCTTGCTCTTTTCTCTTCTTCACAAATCAATGGGCTTTTGCTTGGAGTTGAAGGCTGGATTAATGCTTGGGGAGTGGGAGAGGTCCCCCCCATGACCTGGAGGCTCATCCGTGTGCTGTAGCCCCAAAGAAGCCCAGCTAAAAAGAGAGTGGGCCTGGGGTCTCTCATCCCTTATCCCTTATCTGTACATCTCCCTGAGGGGATCAGGAGAGAGGAAGGGATTTGCTTGGTGGATCAAATTTAGGTATTCCTGAGTCCTCTAGCCAAGTATCAACAATGCCCACCATCATTAAAAGTCTGGAAGTAATAAATGCTGGAGAGGGTGTGGAGTAAAGGGAACCCTCCTACACTGCTGATGGGAATGTAAACTGGTACAGCCACTATGGAGAACAGTATGGAGGTTCCTTAATAAAACTAAAAATAGAACTACCATACGATCCTGTGATACCACGCCTGGGCATATATCTGGAGAAAACTCTAATTCTAAAAGATACATTCATCCCGATGTTCAGAGCAGCACTATTTACAATAGCGAAGACATGGAAGCAACCTAAATGTCCATCAACAGGGGAATGGATAAAGAAGAGGTAGTACATGTACACAATGGAATATTAGTCAGTCACAGAAAAGAGTGAAATAATGCCATTTGTAGTGACACAGATGGACCCAGACATTATCATACTAAGCTAAGTCAGTGAGACAAAGAAAGACAAATATCATATATCACTTATATGTGGAATTTTTAAAAAATGATACAAATGAACTTATTTACAAAACAGAAATAGACTCACAGGCATAGAGAACAAGCTTATGGTCACAAAAGGGGGTAGTGCAGGGTGGGGTGGGGCAGAGGGGTAGACAAATTAGGAGTTTGGAATTAACATACGCACTCGTAAAAAAAAAAAAATGCCCCAACACCACGTGAGCTCTTTAGGGAAAGTAGTCAGAACACTATCTGGTCAGTGCTTTGGAGGTAGAGGTGGGGAAACCATTCACTGTGGGGTGATGATGCCTGATTCCGACCTGTCTCACCTCCCTGATGTGTGAGGAGGGCATGGAATGAGCTGTGCACACAAGTGTTTTGCAGATTGTAAAGACACATGTGAGACATCATTGTCATGCTCCCAACGATGGCATCGGTCACCCCAACTTATCCCAAGGAGGATGGGGCTGGCTTGGGTGTGTGCTCTCTTCCCTCCCCAAACCCAAATCTCTCCTGGTTCTACCCTCCCTCCAAGAGGACTCCAAGAGGACTGTTCTTCTGTCCAGGGGAAATGAATACCCGCCCTCCAATATGCTTTCCCGGCCCCCTTGAGATCTTGCTTCTTTCTTTTCTTTTGGGAGTTAAGATTCTAGGTCAGAAAGTCTTCTGAATTTAAAGAATTTACTCGGAGAATGTCTTCTTTCTTTGCTCAGGATAAAAGCAATCCTGAACACCAATGCTGGGTCATGTTTGGAAACTTCCTGGGAGTGGGTGGGAAAGGAGGGTCTGATTTAACTAGAAGTAACTTTTGCTCAAATGATATGCAGTCTCTTCAAGGCAATGTGTTAACTCAACTACAAGCTTTCCTCATCTTTTCTCTTTTCCTCATGTGCTCTCCTACTCAGATTCCCTGGGCTTTCAGATCACAGGACACTGGAAAAAGTCACATCACATCACAAACCTAGACACGCCTTCTCTCCAGCCACCTGCAACCCAGCCAGTGTTCCCTGACTCTCACCACCTGCTTCACAGAGACCAGGACATTTGCACCTTCTCTCATCTCTTTATCTTTGCCAGGTTCCTAGGATCCCCTAACCTCTGATTTCCCAGATCTGGGGGCTCGTCATTTACATGCTTGGCGTTCTACTCTCTAAAGCGTTTGTGTGCCACAGGGAGCAGAAGCCCTGTTTGTTCATGTGCCAGTTTGGAGAGCCAGGACCTAACTGAAAATAATTTAGCACGTGTGCAGGATTCTCAGAAGCCTTTATGTGAGCCTTGAGCCTCCTCAGCTGAGTTTCTAGTAGAGTCTGCAGCCTAGATCACTCTTGATCCCAGCAGAGGAAGCTGGAAGCTCGGGACCCAGGTGGGTGGCACTGAACTCAGCCCAGAGCTGATGGCACAGGGAGAAGGGGAAACAGCTTGGTTTTTTTCATCTCATTCTGCAAAACAGGACTAAGGCTGACCTATCCTTTTGAAATGAGAGAAGATGAGAATTTACATCAGTTTACAAATTAATTGTCCAGAATATAGAAAAAGCCATGCATACTGGGCATTTCTGAGGGTGGGAACAGAAGTTCAGTGACTATGAATGCAACTTAGAAGGGTACGAACTCCCTTGTGTGAAAAATGATTAAGACCAACAGCCATCTTGGCTTAGCTGAGAACCTTATTACAAGCCCAAGACCCTGCCACTACCGTATCAAACATGGTGTCCATTTATTCATTCATTCAATCAAAACTTTAGCACTGAATTACGTGTGCCAAGCTGAGAACACGGGACTGCCAGGAAATTCACTTTCATGGACGATTGAGAAAGGTGGATAGAAAATCACAACACAGCGAGATAAGAACCAAATGATGGGCAATCGACAACAGCACAGCAATTGTGAGACATTGGAAACGACACAACCCATTTTTATAATTTAAAATATTCCGAGGCAAAGAATCCATAGAATGTTTAAAGAATCCATGAAGGTATCTATTTTTCATGGATTCTTACTTATGTATTTATTAAGATATTCATAAAAACAAAGTTTTAAAAGCAGATGCTAGAACACATTTCTGAGGTTCAGAGCTATGCTCTGCTTCTTCCTAGTGACATCATCTCCCATTTGCTCAGCACTCAACAATCCTGCCCCACCCAGGCATCTCCGACCAAGGCTCTGTAACAACAGGCAGGAGGCTTGAGTGGGGATTCGCAGAACTGGAGCCTTAACTGGGGGAGGAAGATGACTGGCCACACACATCCCAACCACTATGTGGTCAATTCTAGAGAATGTTCCACGTGCACTTGAAAAGAAAGCATCTTCTGGTTTTTTGGGATGTAATGCCCTGAAAAGATCAATTAAGTCTAATTGTTCTATTGTATCATTTAGGCTCTCTGTTGCCTTACTGATTTTCTGTCTAGAAGATATGTCCACTGATGTGAGTGGGGTGTTAGATCTCCTACTCTTATTGTATTCCCATCAATTTCTCCCTTTATGTCCATAGGTATTTGTTTTGTATATTTGGGTGCTCCTATATCAGGTGCATATATGTTGATTGACAAGTGTACTATTCTCTTCTCTTATTGATCCTTTTATCATCATATCATGTCCTTCTTTATTTTCTTTATGGTCTTTGTTTTAAAGCCTGCTTTGTCTGATATGAGTACTGTGAGCCCCACTCTCCTGTCATTTCCATTTGCACCCTGAACACTATAGATGGTCATATATTTGAGTCCATGTTTGCCTGTTGGGAATGAGGTGATCGTTGGCCAGGCAGTGCGTTCTCCAAAACACCTGTGTGAGCACCAGAGCCTCATGGGCCTCTGGCCAGGGCAGGGCATCACCCTGCACCCTGCTTTCCCCCGTGTCCACCCCATGGCTCCCTGGCCACTGTTTGATGTAGTCAGTGTCACGTGGTGGATTTTCATATTTTCTCAGCACCTTCTTGGAGCGCTACTGGGATCTGAAAGCTATTCTGGAAGCCTGGCCCTCTCTTGTACTTTTCTCCTTTACTAGGTTGTGATGAGGAGTTCCTGCATCTCTCTTACCATCTCTTTTTACCTACACAATGCTTTGGCCTCACTGCTGTTAGCTCATCCTCAGAGCACCTCCAGGGTCTCTCCATAGCACTCCTATGCACAAAGAAGCAGCCGGCCTTTGGATTTACAGCTTGACTGCAAGCAGATGATTCTGCTCAATGCCAACATGGGGCGCGAGAGAACAAAGGCTAGATTTTTTCCATTCCAGGGCTTCAAATGTAGCTTGAGACAGAAAACATTTACAAATTTTAAAAAGACAAAAATGCAAAACCAATTTCAACTCATAAGGAAGTGAGCCATCTTCTCTGCTGCAATTGCCCTTTTTGCTGCCCTAAGACCATGGTGGCGGTGTTCTTCTTACCCTGAAAGGCTTAGCTCCTTTGTCTTGTCTGAAGATTCTCTCTATGAGATTAGGAACCAGGTCTTTTCAGTTTTACATCCCCAGGGCTCATCATGGTGTCTGTTACAGTGAGGTGTTCTACCGGATGCTAAATTTGTTGAGGGCTAAAGGGGCGGATCCACCTTCTTCACATTGACTGCCATGGGACAGTCAGTCTCACTATTCAGTTACCTAATGATTCAGAAATCTGTTGAGAATCATGTGACACATTTCTCCAAAGAAGACATACGGATGGGCAATAGGCACCTGGAAAGATGTTTAATATCACTAATTATTAAAGAAATGAAAATCAGAACTACAGTCAGGTACCATCTCACTCTAGTCAGAATGGCCATCATTAAATAGTCTACAGGGACTTCCCTGGTGGCGCAGTGGTGAAGAACCCACCTGCCAATGCAGGGAACACAGGTTCGATCCCTGGTCCGGGAGGATCCCACAGGCCACAGACCAACTAAGCCCGTGCATCACAACTACTGAGCCCACAGACCACAACTTCTGAAGCCCACGCACGTAGAGCCCGTGCTCCACAACAAGAGAAGCCACCGCAATGAGAAGCCTACACACCACAACGAAGAGTAGCCCCCGCTCTCCACAGCTAAAGAAAGCTTACGTGCAGCAATGAAGACCCAATGCAGCCAAAAATAATAATAAAATTTTAAAAAAGTCTACAAATAACAAATGCTGGAGAGGGTGTGGAGAAAAGGGAACCCTCCTACATTGTTGGTGGGAATCTAAATTGGTACAGCCACTATGGAGAACAGTATGGAGGTCCCTTAAAAATCTAAAAATAGAACTACCATATGATCCTGTGAGCCCACTCCTGGGCATATAATGGAGAAAACTACAATTCGAGAATATACATGCACCCCAATGTTCATAGCAGCACTATTCACAATAGCCAAGACATGGAAGCAACCTAAGTGTCCATTGACAGATGAATGGATAAAGAAGATGTGGTACATATACACAATGGAATATTACTCAGCCATAAAAAAGAATGAAATAATGCCATTTGCAGCTACATGGATGGACCTAGAAATTGTCATACTGAGTGAAGTAAGTCAGACAGAGAAGGACAAATATCATATGATATCGCTTAACTGTGGAATCTAAAAAAATGGTACAAATGAACCTATTTACAAAATAGAAGTAGAGTCACAGATGTAGAAAACAAACTTATGGTTACCAAAGGGGAAAGGCGGGGGGATAAATTAGGAGTTTGGGATTAACAGATACACACTTCTATATATAAAATAGATAACCAACAAGGACCTGTACTATATAGCACTATATTCAATATCTTGTAATAACCTATAATGGAAAAGAATCTGAAAAAGAATAGTTTTATATATATACATGCGTATATAACTGAATCACTGTGCTGTATACCTGAAACTAACACAATATTGTAAATAGACTATACTTAAATAAAAATTTTTAAAAATTAAAAATAAAACAGAATCATGCAAACATCGTAGTGTTAATGTCAGCCAACATTTCCTCATTCTCCAGGAAGCATCACCTGGTCAGGGCAGTTAAATGACAAGGACAGTTCTACTCATTAACCACGAGGTGGCATATGTATTATTTAGATTTGTGTGTGTGCAGAGATTTATGTGCATATATATATATTCACATATATACACATGTATAATGTGATTTTGAGGAAATACTGAGACAACCTCTAAGAAAAATATATTTTCCTATTACGTCCCCGTAGCCAAGGGGTGGTTCTTACGAGGAAGAGAGGCTGATGTAAAGGGGCAGGAGATGGGTGCCCAGGAGCAGAGACATCGTTCTGGGAAAGAAAAGCAGGAAGGACGGGATTCCGCGTGGAGAAAAAGGCAATAAATCTCGCCCCAGATTCCAGAGACACATGGCGAGGGCTGACACCGATCCTGTGTTTTTAGAGGTTCCTGGAAGAAGAGGGTCAGAGGCCCTCACCCCTGTGGGCAGCTGAGAGGGCTCCTGCAACACCCACCTGCTCCAGCTGCCGGGTGAGAACCGCTGCTACCCAGCCAGGCTGGGCTCCCGGCAGAAAACATGCAGAGTCATGAAAAGCACACGCTCTCAGATTCTGTCAAAGCAGCTCTGCCATCCATCCGTTGGGAGTTAACCACTCCTCAAACTGTTTTCCTCATTTCTAAAATGGAGCAACTATTTGACCTCATGTTGAGAGAATTAAAGACCAGAATGCACTCAGTGTAGTGCCTGCCACATAGAAAGAAAAGTGATGCATGGTCATTCTTACTAGAAGTTATCATTGCAGGGAGAGGCTGGGTTCTCACTGGAAACAGCTGAGATGGGGGTAGGTCTGGGTCAGCCACGAAATTTCAGGAGACGTTTTACACTTCTTCACATTCAAAGACTCCTGGGAAGGATAACATTCTCAGCTTTGTACGTTGGTTGGGAAGAACTTGTCCTGACAGCTGGACTTTTTGTATTTTGGGGTTTTTTTTTAATTGAAGTACAGTTGATTTACAATGTTTTTTTGTTTGTTTGTTTGTTTATTTTTGCAGTACGTGGGCCTCTCACTGCTGTGGCCTCTCCCGTTGCGGAGCACAGGCTCCGGACGTGCAGGCTCAGCGGCCATGGCTCACGGGCCCAGCCGCTCCGCGGCATGTGGGATCTTCCCGGACTGGGGCACGAACCCGTGTCCCCTGCATCAGCAGGCGGATTCTCAATGACTGTGCCACCAGGCTGTACAGCAAAATGACTCAGTTATACATATATATATTCTTTTTTATATTCTTGTCCATTATGGTTTATCCCAGGACATTGAATATAGTTCCCTGTGCTACACAGTAGGGCCTTGTTGTCCATCTGTTCTATAGTTGAGATGTCAAGTGTGAGAGGATACTGGCCATTGGATGGGGTGATATCACAGGAGGAGTGTTAAGGTACAGGATGTAAAGGGTTGTCAGGAGAAAAAGCAAGCTGCAAATAAGCTCCTTCTACTTGACCATTTTGCTGCTAAGAGGCCGGCCGGCCAGTACCACCCCCAGTCCCCAACCCAGCCTAGTCTGCCCGGTAGGCATGACCCAAAGCACGACTTACTCTTTCGAGGCCCGTAACAGAAATTCCTCAAGGGCGTGGTTAAATCCTGCCTCTGTTGTCTCCTTTTGCTGCCCAGATGTGATGCAGAATACCTCAATTCTCCGTAACTCTCCTTTCCCAGGCTGGAATTAGGACTGAATAGATGGGATTCAGCCAACTTGAATCTCTGTCAACTTGGGAGTCAAATCTTATGATATTTTCTTGGAGACTATGGTGAAAAACCCAAAATACTCAAAAGACAGTTATTCTTGGGATCTTTCTGATTTATCTGGAGCCAGAAAATTAAAGACATTTATAAAAGGCAGATTTCTACGGAAAAAAAGATTTTTTTTTTTATCATGCCTTTACCTGAAAGCCAGATTGTGTTTAGAATGTGCAAATTGGAAGCAGATTGGGTAAGTGCTGCTGCTTACGGCTTGGGCCTCTTGAAGTTGAGAAAAAGCCCAAATACGAACCAATCGATTTGTCTGCTCTTAGGAGGCTTATCTGTCATGAGCTATTAGCTTATATTGTAGTAATAAACACGCCTTGCCTACTGAAGAGAGAGGTGTGGAGTTCTGCAAACTTCCAAGAGGATATTCACTAAGGCAACATTTCCCTCAACAGATGTGCTTAAGACGAGCTGGTTCCCTGAGATGAAAGTACATTATCTGTGCTAATCAAGCTTGGAAACACACCAGATTAAACAAACTCAACTCAGTTTCTTTTCCTTGGGAAGTTTCAGTCTTTTATATAAACTTAATATATACATTTAATATTTTTCATTATGATTTTTCAAGGGTGAGAAGTCAATACTTAGCATTTCCTAAATTTATTTGACAGTAGTCTTTTTCTCTGAAAATAATTTTCACATAACACATGTTGGGAAATATTGCACAAAAGTCATTCATCAGTCTACTGACGGTTAATGCATGGTCAGCTCTTTAAAATAATAAATTTGCTAGCTTTCTAGAATCTTTAGCCTTCAACTCTTTGGGAGACAAAAGCTCATCACTAATTCTAACCAAATTAACCACCACTTGCTGGAGCTAAGGGAATATAAAATCAACATAATTTCTGAGTGGAAGAGATATAAAATAAATATATAAACTATATAAGGTATATAAAATAAAATAGAAACAACTTGTTGTTTTGGCCTGTGGATGGGGAGAATGAACCTGGCAGTTATCAACTGAGCAATAATTTTTCTTTGTAGACGATTTCAGCCTGTAGAGACATATGACAGACTTCTTGAAACCCAAAAGGCAGTGATTTCCTTTATACTGATTAACATTCATTTCAATCCAAAAGGAGAAATGCAGGGTAATGTATATCCTGATTGAACAGAGGAGTGTAGAGTCCTATAAGACTCCAAGATGATATTCATTCGAATGACACTGCCCAAAGATATAAATGTTCTCAGATCACCGTTACATAGTGGGAAACAATGAGCAAACACATACACGGGCATGCATGCACATGATTGTGCATGCACACACACACACACACACTCACACACATACTCTACTCCAGGCTGAGAAAAGTAAAACCTAAATATCCTGGCCATTAGAGCAGCAAGAGCTGGGATTTTAAGCGTACTACATCTGATTCTCATTCCACTGAAAGTAGAGTTTTTTCTCTTAGAGATAGACATAATAAAACATGAGAAAACCAGAGTGTGTTTCTCACTTTCCTGCTCAGTGGATTACGCTGCCCCGACTCAGCAGTCAGATCCCATACACAGAAGAAGCCACTGGAGGAAAAGAAGCACGTAAAGTTTGCTCTCAATGAGATCCACACCTCGAGGTAAACTATGCAGAGGCAGGGCTGAGGGATGTCGCAGAAACAAACCACTCCCTGGTCTGGAGGAGGGAGGGACTAGGTCACACATGGACATCGTGTTTCTCTCGGAAGCTGGGTAGGATTTTATGATGTGAAAGAAGAGCATGCTGGCTTGGCAGCCATCCAGAGGGTACAGCGATCAGAAAATGAGTGTGTCCTGCGGTTAGTACCCGGACACCGCTGGTGACTGACCAAACCAGCCTGAGGAGGCAAAGGCGGCTGCCGTGTCCATTCCCAGGTATCTAACGGGGAGTTCAGAGCTAGTGGGGGAGGGAGCACACTTGAAGGCTTGGAAGTGAATCCCAAGTTCCCAAGTTACAAACGGCTTAAGACCCAGGAGGTACAGGAGACAAGCACATGGGGCGCTGGGGTAGCGTTGAAGAGACAAGAGAAGGAGAAGGCAGCCTCTGGCATGATTCTGATGGGTGATCTGGGTTCCTGGCTTGGTCTTGACTTTAAGGAACTGGCCGCTCTTCCCTTTCTCTCTCTAAGGCACCTTCCAGGCACTCCTGGGGAAGTGCCAGGGCGAAGGACTCAAGGAGTAACCTCTTGGGCTGTGTCCTCCTCTGCTCTGGAAAAAACCTGCATGTGCCTCTAAGAGAAGATAGTGAAATTACAGAGCAGACCCAGCCTCTGTTGAGGGAATGACCCTCTCAGCCCTCTCCAGCTCTCAGCCAGACGATGCCAAATCCCTCTCCCAAACGAGCCTGCACCAGAAGCTGCCTTCGCGGGGGGCGGGGGGGGGGGTTGCCCAGAGAATGACCTTCACACCTGGACTCTGAGTCATTTTGGAAAAGTGAATGCTGTTATTCAGGGTAAGAAGGGTGGGTCCTGAGGGAAATTAAGAAGGATCCCTTCCTCCCTCACCCCGCCCCAGGGTGCGAGAGGCCTTGAAGGACCAGCCCAGTCTGTCCCAGGTCTCATCTCTCCAAGTAGAAAAGGCGTGAACAATGTCACAACATAGGAGAGCCTCCTACCGGCATTTGGTCTGGAAAGACAGCAGGAAGAATTCAAAGGATGAATTATAATAAAGGGACTTTAGGCATGTGACTTCGGGGTAGGAGAGATCTGATGGGGTGAGAGCCCTGCCAGCCTCAGGACAGGCCTGCTGCCCCCAGCACTCGGATACAGGCGCCACGTGCCAGGGCCTCTGCCCACAGGCTCGGAGGGCGGGGAGGAAGTGATGATCAGAGTTTAGCTGATGCTGCCTTTGAGCCACTGTGGCCATCGCTGAGCTGAGTCCCAGCCCTGAAGGCGATACCGACCGGGGTTCTTGGCCTTCCGCCCTCCCCCAACAGAAATTGACTAGATGCCAGACAAGAAATTCCGCCAAAGCTTTATTGGCAGCAGGGGGGACCGAGAACAAGTAACAGCTTCCCTTGCTGGCTCTCTGAGGGGGCGTGGCGCAAGCTTGTTCCTTATGGGGGTGAGGGTAGCGGTGCGTCCAAGGGTCGGGCCGGAGGCGTGGCTTAGGTGTTTTGCCCACCCCTTAGGTGGTGTTGCGTGCAGGGGGCGTGCGCAGTACCCTACTTTTGCTCCCAATACCCAGGTTTTGCTGTGGGCTCTTCAGAAGTGGCAGTTGGGTTTTTTTGGTCTCTTTGTATCGTTTGTCCAGAATCTGCCCATGCATGCACGCAGTTATTTTTAGTCCCTTATAGTTTCTTTGTGTTTTGTTGCCGGAGGAGACGTTTGTCCAGGTGCAAGCACTGCGGCAAAGGGTCCCAGGTCCCAGCCTGACTCAAAAGGAGCGTGCAGCCCAGCCCGACTCAAAAGGAGCGTGCAGCTGACGGGGACACGTGGCCCCCAGGGAGGCCTGGAATGTGAGGACCGCAGTTTCTTCTTTGCTCTGAGTTAGTGCGGATGACTTTTACCGAGTGTGTGTTTCAGGGTTCACAGAACAGCCTCGGTCCGCCCAGGTTATGAGATGCTCCCTGGGAAGGGCCACATGGGGCTTCTTGAGAAAGGAAGTCAGGCTTAGAGGAGAACACGGGCCCCCAGACTCAGCACTCCGCCTGCCAGCCGAGAGAACTATGCTGGGTCTCTGGGGTTAGCTTTTCTGAGGGTTCACATCCTACTCAGAAATGTGTTTCAGTCATGTCCTAACCAAGAGACACGATCATCAAAAAGACCTGCAACCAGGCCACATGGACACTTGGTTTCCCCGAAGTTTGTTAATGAAAGAAGGCCAGGAAAGTCAGCATGGGGCAGGGTCATCTGGCTGCCACTCTGGGGTCTTGAAAAAGCCCACTGTGACTAGGTGTCCCCTGCAGTTAGAGTAATGTCTCTCCCAAGAAACAGCTCTCCCTTCTGGAACGTCTCATGTAAAGAGCCATTTTCCAAGTCAGTCAAGTTCTTTCTTATGAATGCTTACCAGGTGTCCTCTTTGGGGGCATAGTGGCCTGGTGTTCCCATGCGGGTGCTTCAGCAGTGCCCTGATGACCTCGTATGGATGAGAAGCTCTTGTATGCACATTCACCTGTTGATGCCAGGTCATGGACCTGACCTTCTAGGCATTACTACCAGTACGTCGGGGAATTCCTTAGAGGGGGCCCTGGAAATCCCATGGAGAGCCAATTCCCTGGAAACGGGTGTGTCCAATTCCTTCATTCATTCACTCAACACACATTTAGCAAGCGCCTACTGTGGGCCAGGCACCGTTCTGGGTTGTAAGAACTCAAAGATAAATAGAACATGGTCTGTCTTGAAACAGCTTACATCTGTATAGTTTAAAAAGGGAGCGGACGTCCTTGGTGGTCCAGTGGTTAAGACTCTGCCCTTCCAACACAGGGGGGTGCAGGTTCAATCCCTGGTCGCGAAATGAGGATCCCACATGCCACACGGCGCTGCCCCCAAAAATAAATAAATAAAATTAAAAGGGACCAAAGCCTTTAAAATGAAGAAGGTGGGTTTCCCTGGTGGCGCAGTGGTTAAGAATATGCCTGCCAGTCCAGGGGACACGGGTTTGATCCCTGGTCTAGGAAGATTCCAACATGCTGTGAAGCAACTAAGCCTGTGCGCCACAACTGCTGAGCCTGCCTCTAGAGCCCACGAGCCACAACTACTGAGCCCACAAGCCACAACTACTGAGCCTGAGCTCTAGAACCTGTGCTCCACAACAAGAGAAGCCACTGCAATGAGAAGCCCGCGCACTGCAACGAAGAGTAGCCCCCGCTCGCCGCAACTAGAGAAAGCCCGCGCGCAGCAACAAAGACCCAATGCAGCCCAAAATAAAAATTTTTTTAAATGAAATAAAATAAAATGAGGAAGGTATTTGATGATACTGACCAGGGCTGGATTTAGAAAGTGAGAAGCATGGTATTATTCACTCTGTGACCAGGATAAACTACAGGTATTAGGACCCAGCTTTTTCCTTTTTCAAAATAAGGGGACTGGGCTAGGTCATCTACTTCAGACCTTCTAATCTCTTGAGACCTACCCGTGCCCCGTGGGGAGTCTACTGCCAACACGGCCTTTTCATTTCCTCTAATGCCAGCCCTCTGGGACGACACTGAAGTTTCCTGTCATCTCAGCTGTCTGGATAGGACCCTGCCCTCTCCCTATATGAAGAGAGACTTGCGGTTTCCCAGCAGGCCTCAGACAGGTGAGGGCCGGCTCCTTAGGAAATGAAGAAGCCCCTTACAGGCTTACTGAGCCCCTTCTATGTGCCAGACTCCTTCTTCGCTTCGCTTATTTATGTGAACACCAAAGTTAAGAACGCTGAGTCCAGAGAGGCTTAGCCGCCTGCACAGAGTCAGGCAGAGCTGTGAAGCCCCAGAGCTTGGGATGGGCTCCACACACCGCGAGTAAGGGAGTCAGTGAAAATACCCTGAGAAAATGAATGAGCAAGCTCTGGGTGACCGAACAGACTGTTTCCTGCTGCTCTGCACCTGCTGCTGGTCCAGTATAGCATCGCACCTGGTTTGGGTTAGGGTAGAGATCACGGGCGTTAAAATATTCAGTTGGAAAAGCAGATGAGGCTAGGCCGAGAGCACCAGGTTGGTTCTGACTTCCTCCAGTGATCGGTGGACGCTGCGGAGGGTTGTGAGTGTAGGGGCAGGGGTGGTGGGTGTCACCGTGCGGCCTAGGAAGGTCACCTGGCAGCACTGGGTCTGAGGGAGGTGGAGAGGCTGGGAGAACTCTTCTGAAGTGGGCAAAGAGGGACCGAGTCGAGGAAAGAGGAGACACAAGGGAAGAAGCAGCCAAAGTCAGATGTATTATGGGGAATTCAGAATTCATACTTCCTGAGTGAGGAGGAAATATAGGGGTGAAAGGGACCAAATCTAGCCTGGTAGTTATTTCTTTCAGTTATGCTCATGAGCGCTTGCAATGAACCAAGTGCTGTGACACCTTACTTACCCCATCTTATCTGGCCTTCCCAAGAGCCCCCTGAGACAGGATCTGTGATTATCCCCATTGTATGGATAAGAACACTGAGGCACACAGAGCTCATATGAAATGTCTAAGTGCTGGTAGACGTCACCATCTGGAGGGCTTGCCCCTCACACTCAACAAGCTAAATTCACCATTGCCCCCACCCCTGCTCTTCCTCTAAGTTTCCCTGTTTGTTTGTTTGTTTCATATTTATTTATTTATTTGGCTGCACCAGGTCTTAGTGCAGCATGCGGGATCTTTGTTGTAGCATGTAAACTCTTAGTTGCGGCATGCATGTGGGATCTGGTTCCCTGACCAGGGATCGAACCCGGGCCCCCTTCATTGGGAGCACGGAGTCTTAACCACTGGACCACCAGGAAAGTCCCTTCCCTGTTTTAATTAACACCGACACCATGCTTTTAGAGACTCAAGGCCAGAGCTCAGAAGAAATGTGTCATGTCTGTCCTTTCATTGTCTGTGTCTCTTATGACTCAAGCACCGCGTTAGGTGCTAGGGTTACAGGTATCAAAGGTGTGCTCCTGGCCCACAAGACAGGATGCTGGGGGCCAGCGGAGGAGTGTGTCAAGTCCAGGGCAGGGAAGAGAGTCAGGGAGGTTTCCAAAGGAGGCCCGGTGCCCCCCGTGCTTCCTCTCTGCACACTGCCCCTTGGTCGCAGTGGTGCCATAGAGATGGGCCTGGCATTTTCCACCTGCCCAACTCCACCTCCAGTTTCAGTTCCTGAAGTGAATACCATTAGAAGTCTCCAAAATAAAGCTATGACTTTTTAAAGTCCTGAGCAATTCAGTTTCCTGCAAGAGCGTTGAAAGAGAGTCACAAGTTTGATAAGTAGGCAGCCTGGGTTCTAACGTCTTCATCACTGTTGTGCCTTTGAGAAGCATTCGTTTGTTTTCCATTGATGCCCTGCCTAACTTCCCAAAATGTTAAAAGCCCAAGTACAGTAAAACTCTTTAAATGATATGTGTAGATTAAGCTCTGAGTAATGGAGTAGGGAGCATGGGAATCCCAGAAATCTAGAACTAAGACAAAACTATTGAGCAGAGACCTTAACTCCAAACTTCCTGGCAGCCAAGAGAAAAATAAGAAAAAGGAGCTTTTTAAAAATTAACTAATTAAAAAAATTTTTATTGTGGTAAGAATGCTTAACATGAGGTCTACCCTCCTAACTAATTTTTTTAATGTATTTTATTGAAGCTGATTTACAATGTTGTGTTAATTTCTGCTGTACAGCAAAGTGAATCAGTTATACATATATATACATTCTGTTTAAAATTCTTTTCCATTATGGTTTATCACAGGATACTGAATAGAGTTCCCTGTGCTCTACAGTGGGCCCTTGTTGTTTATCCATCCTATAGATAATAGTTTGCATCTGCTAATCCCAACCTCCCACTCCATCCCTCTCCCTCTCCCCCTCCCCTTTGGCAACCACAAGTCTGTTCTCTAAGTCTGTGAGTCTGTTTCTGTTTGGTAGATAAGTTCATTTGTGTCATATTTTAGATTCCACATATAAATGATATCATATGGTATTTGTCTTTCTCTTTCTGACTTACTTCACTTAACATGATAATCTCTAGGTCCATCCATGTTGCTGCAAATGGCATTATCTCATTCTTTTTTATGGCTGAGTCATATTCCACCTCCTACCAAATTTTTTAATGCATAGTCCATTATTGTTGACCTCGGGTACTATGTTGTACAGCAGATCTGTAGAGCTTATTCATCTCACTTAACTGAAACTTTATGTCCATTGATTAGTAACTCCACATTTTCCCCTCCTTCCAGCCCCTGGCAATCATCATTCCACTCTTTGATTCCATGATTTTGACTATTTAAATACCTCATACAAGTGGAATCATGCAGTATTTGTCTTTCTAAGACTGGCTTATTTCACTTAGCATAAGGTCCTCAAGGTTCATTCATGCTGCCATGTGTTGCTGAATTTTCTTGTTTTTTAAGCCTGACAGTATTCCATTGTATGTATTTACCACATTTTCTTTATCCATTTATCTGTCAATAGACATTTATGTTGTTTCCACACGTTGGCTGTTGTGAATAGTGCTGCAATGAACATGGAGTAAAGATATCTCTTTGATATCCTGATTGCAATTCTTTTGGATAAATATCCAGAAGTGACATTGCTGGATCATATGGCAGTTCTATTTTTAATATGTTGAAGAACTTCAATACTATTTTCCATAGTGACTGCACAATTTTGCATTCCACCAACAGTGTACAAGGGTTTCAATTTCTTCACATTCTCACCAACATTTACTGTCTTTTCTTTTGTTGATAATATCCATCCTGACAGGTGTGAGGTAATATCTCATTGTGATTTTGATTTGCATTTCCCTGAGGATTAGTGATATTGAACATTGTTTTCATATACCTGTTGGCCATTTGCCTGTCTTCTTTGGAGACATGCCTTTTCAAGTCCTTAGCCCACTTTTAAATTAGCTTATTAGATTTTTACTACTGAATTGTGGGAGCTCCTTATTTTTTTGGATATTAACCCCTACTCAGATACATAATCTGCAAATATTCTATCCCATTCCTTACATTGTCTTTTCACTCTGTTGATCATTTCCTTTGCTGTGCGGAAGCTTTATAGTTCAATGCAGTTCCACTTGTTTATCATTGGTTTTGTTCTCTGCGCTTTTGGCGTCATATTCATAAAATCATTGCCAAGACCAACGTCATGAAGTTTTTTTCCCTGTTTTCATCTAAGAGTTTCATAGTTTCAGGTGTTACGTTTAAGGCTTTAATCCATTTTGAGTTGATATTTGTGTATGATGTAAGATTAGGGTCCAATTTCATTCTTTTGCGGGTAACTATCCAGTTTTCCCAACTGGAAACAAGTCTTAGAATTAGTAGACGCAAACCTTTTTCCCAGCTCCGAATCTCTGAAAGAGATAGGGCACTCTATCTCCTTCACCGGCTTTTACACTGACAAAGATCTATGCGTGTGCCATGCCCTCCCAGACAGGGAGCCCCCCGAGGACAAGGACAGTGTCTCAGTCCCTTTTCTCCTCCAGATATCAGCACATAACAGACATTTGATAAATATTCTTTGATGAATAACTGGACAAATACTTTTTTTGTATGAGGGTCTCTTAACAGCAAAAGACAGAACTTTAGGTAACAAACTTTTAAAAACATGGACGTTATTAATTTGGTCATATCTGATGTGGATTCTCACTGCACAGCTGAGGGATGACATTAACTCCTAGGTCTTTAATCCCTTTTACCAAAGTCACCGAATTTGGTATGCAAAGAGTTATGTGACTAAAGTTTAGTTATATAACTAAAGAGTTACATATGCCCCAGAAGCTACTTTTGCCAATTATTTTAAAGATTTTTGAGTGGCTTTCTCTTCTCGCAGTACAGTGCTTAACTCTTTTTTTTCAAATGAAGAGCCATAATATTTAGTACCATTTCTGTAGCTAACACCAAAAAACATTGAATGAATGAATGAGAAGATGAATGAATAGGTGAACAAACTGCCTTCTCACTTCTCTGGGCTTTAAAAACAAACAAACAAACAAACTATTAAAGCTTCCTAAGTAAAGTTGTATCTCCTTTGAGGCAAGGCCAACCAGACATACACATATGAAACTGTATCCTTTCCCTATATATTTTCATACAGCTTGCAGTTGTCCCAGCCTTCCAATAACCACTTTTTCACAATAAGCCCGGCGCATCCTTTCATTCTGGATTTTTTTTTTTTTTTTTTTTGTGGCCGCATCTCGCAGCATGCGTGATTTTAGTTCCCCAACCAGGGATTGAACTGTGCCCCCTGCAGTGCAAGCTCAGAGTCCTAACAACTGGACCGCCAGAGAAGTCCCCATTCTTCAATAGATATATATTAAACACCTCCTATGTGCCCAGTCCTGTTCTAGACACTTGGAATCTATCAGTGAGAAAAACATGGAGCTTATCTTCTATTCTTTCTGAATATTTCCTATATGCATGACCACATCATCCTGAGTGTTTTCAACCTGATCTGTCCCTAGAAGTTGAGCACATGTTGGTCTGGTCTAGGGTTGCTTGGAGAACTACAAGATGCTCTGGCCACCTGGGGCTTCTGCAGAGCAGGGTGGCCTCGTGGAAGATGCTCTCCACTGACCATCTGCACCCCTGGATTCTGGTCCAGTCTCTGACCCCCTCACCATAACTTTGGGCAATTTACTGACCTCAGCTGGATTAGATAAGACCTTTTTAACTTGGATTCATGTTCAACTTCACCTTTGACAGCAGCCTACTGACCACACTGAGGCTCCATCCCTGGGTGCCTTTGACATTGATGCATGTCCCTAGAACTACAGAAATGATTTTCCTCATGGTATTGAGACAGCCACCTGCTCTGTTTTGGTAAGTTTTTTTTCCCACTACTGAAAGAAAAGGGAAAAAAGCACTTACCCTCCTTGATTTTCTCCCCAACTATTTTTTTCCCATCTTCACGTGCCCAAGAACCTCATTTTTGCTTTGCAAAACCCACTTCCTCAAAGTAAAAGTCATTACCAACATTCAAAGCATTTTCCAAAGGGAAACTTTTTCATAAAAATATCTCTGATGACTTTGGCCAGAATTAATTACCAACTTCCTTCTGTGCCATCTTGGTTTTTTAAACCTTTGATTATAGCACATTTGGGCATTCTGGCACTTACTGCAGTGTCGTAGCTCTTCTTTCTGTAACTCAGGTGTCCCAGGCTAGATAAGCACTAGGGACTGTGTTTACTAGCGACGTTACTTTGCCACTCATTAACCTAGGGTCAGAGTCTAACTCCATTATAAATGGTCAAAAGAAGGTGACATGGATTTTAATGGCCATTCCACATGAGGATTTTCAAATTATGTTTTGAAAAAGGTCAGCATTTTGAGATTAACTGGAGAACTCCTCAAGGTGACTCTTTCGGGAGACCCAGTATTTGTCTGGATATATAAATTTTTGGTGTGTTTGTCTGAAAAGAAAGAAGTCTTCGTACCTAAGGTCCTTATTATTTTTGGACTCTGTCCAACTGCAAGTGAGGGAGGCCCAAACCGTGACTTTCCTGCTGAGGGACCCCAGAGTGCTTTCTCCATGCCAAGGGGAGGGTGTGAGCAGACCATGTGTAGTGAGGTCTCAGAGACCTCCAGCTCTCCAAGGGCTCCACGTCCGTCACCCAGGAGTGAAGCGGCAGACAGCCCTCGCATCTCTGTTTCTGCTTTCTTCTGAGATAGGGATTCTTCTTAAGCAGGGCCAGATGAAAGGGCGGGCCAGCTGGGCAGCTCCCCAGGGGCAAATCGGAAGAGAGAGAGCCCATCACTGAGATAAATTTAAACAACGGTGCTTATTAACTCGGGTTTCTCTGCACAGCTTCTTCTCTAGCTGGTGAAACGGAAGTTGGTCTTTTCTAATTGAAGTCTGACAGAACCTTAGGGAAGAAAAATTTTAAAACAGCTTTTACTGATGCTACCATGACTACTAAGAATTTTGAGATGAACTCAAGACAAATCAGCTTAAGTTCCGCAGTGAGCTGAAACCCTGAAACCAAGTAACATGAGGCATTGGTACTGTCACGGGGAATGACTGTCTATATGTTCAGTCATTCATTGTGTCTCCCCAAAAGTACTCAGATCAAACGAAATCTGGGAAAAGATTTTTCAGAAAAGTGGGAAAAGACTTGACAGCCATTTTGAGATTGCTGATTTGGTTTGGGGCACTCAAAGAGTATTGATTAGTAAACTGACATGTTTCTACATAAATTTTTTTTCTTTTTTCTTTCTTTTTTTTTTTTTTTTTTTGGCCACAGCACGTGGCTTGCAGGATCTTAGTTCCCAGACCAGGGACTGAACCCATGCCCCTTGCAATGCAAGTGTGGAGTCCTAAACACTGGACTGCCAGGGAATTCCCTAAAAATGTTTACTAAGGGAAAATGAGTTTCTTCCTGTTTCCCATTCATGAATGTTGAATGTGACTTTTAAGAATGTCATGCTCCAAACCACATGCCCCGGTTGACATCTCAGCACTGTTCACACCTGCAAGTAGGAAACCCCACCTCTGGCAGAGCTGCAGAGCCCAACTCCATCCTGCCAGCCCATTCCTGCCCCCCACTTAAAGCCCTTGGGCCTGCCCGTCTGACACCCATGTATCTCTGGCCTCCGTCCAGTGTGGCCCTGTGGTGACTTGCTCGTGTCACCTCAGAGAACCTGCAGTTGCCTGCTGTCACATGCTTGTGTCCATGTCCTGCTTTTGCCTATCTCAGCTTTTTGAGCTCAGGGAGCATTCACTCCATTTCTTTATATTCCCAAGAGCTAGCACAATGCCAAAAACATGGTAGACACATGTCTGTTGAATGAGAAAAATAAGTGGATCAATTAATTGTGCAGACTCGACCCTTTGCCTGCTGACACTTGTACCTTCTGCCAAACCCTCCTACATCTTAGTCTTTTCAGGCCCTCCAACTATCTGCCGTGCCCGGCTTCATTGCCGTCTACACCCTGGATAAGCCTAGTCTTCAGCCAAAGGGAGTGGTGGGACTCTAGTCATCCCTTCAAAAGTGGTGAAGATTTGGATGGGATGGGAATGGGGTGAGGAAGAGAAGTGGGGACAACCTTCTGGGGTCCCCGACAGGCCTTTTTGGCATCTACTGTTTCCTCTGTTTCAGATGCATTTTCCATCTCCTCCCATTATCTCTCTGCCCACTTCCCCACCTCAAAAAAAACCCCAGTATTACTGTCCTTCAAAGCTTTTATCAAATGACAGCTCTTTCACGAACCTTCCCTGATGTCCCAGGCAAACTTGTAACTAACCTCCTTCCTTGGCCACCTTAGTATCTTTTCTGAACTTGCCAGCACTTTCCAGTGCTGATCCCAGGGCCTTCGTTGTCTGTGTTCATGTCTCAGCTCCACAGTGAGATCACAGCCTCCCTGCATTGGGTATTTTTTTCATCATTTTACTCCCATAATGGCCAGCACAGTTAGTGTTCAATAAATATTTCTCGGATTCAACTGATATCACCAAAGCCTTCCATAGTGACTGCTTTAAAGGGCAACCATCGACTGAACACTGATTTACTGCATGTTTGTTGAAAACCATGCTGATCTGTTTATACCACGAGCGCTGTTACCCCATTGCTGGCTTATTCATGGACTTTTAGCTTCTAGTCACCCATCTATCAAGTTTCAAAGACTCTTAAGTATTTTAATGACTTTTCATGTTGGATTAGATTTACAAACAAAGTGACTTCCTTTAAAATACCGAAATGGGTGCCTGGCAGAGCCAGGAACCCAGGAACCCTGAGCGAACTTCCAGAGCCCTCCCTGCCACGCCCCCTACAACTGAAGCTGGACAGTAATAATACCGACCTTCCTGTCGGCTTCCCATGGAGTTCTATAAACAGTAATTAACGCAGTTTAGACTTTAGTCTCAACTGCTTACCCTGGCTCTCAATTAATTAGCTAACTGCCAAGCTAGGAAGACGTGGTTTGCATATAATTTTATCAGCGTGCACACGCACGCACACGGGTGACTCAGATTTGCAGATCTGCCCTTTACTGAAGCGTGGAATACACATATGCTATGGCAACAGAAACAATGGGAGAGCCAGCCAAGCCTCTCAGGGCCTCGGGAGGCAGGTGCTGTTTATTAAAACCTCCCCACTTCACAGAGGGCTGAATGAGTCACCCCGAGGCCAAACAGCTTTTCCAAGGTGTGAGGAGACCTCGCTCTAACTTTGTTTGAAAACTGTTGTGTTTGTTCAAACGTGTTTGAAAGTGTTCAGAGGAAAGGGCTTGTCCTCCTAAAACAACCTATGTTAACAGAAAACAAACTGTCCCTTCCGCATCTGGCTGGACAGTGTCCATGGAGCATCCATAAAGCAGGTGGGAGGCTCCCAGCTGAGATGCCTCAGTCTCAGGGGAGCTGAGCCTCCACGGGGTCTGAGGATGTCGGGAGGGAGGGGAGCTCGGAGGAAGCCCTCCTGCTCTGCCCTGGACGGAACGCCAACGGGAGTGCCCAATGGGCTCCAGAACTCAAGACCAGGAGGCAAAGCTCTGCCTGAGGGGTCTTTTTTTTTTTTTGCTGTACGCGGGCCTGTCACTGCTGTGGCCTCTCCCGTTGCGGAGCACAGGCTCCGGACGCCACGGCTCAGCGGCCATGGCTCACGGGCCCAGCCGCTCCGCAGCATGTGGGATCCTCCCGGACCGGGGCACAAACCCACATCCCCTGCATCGGTAGGCGGACTCTCAGCCACTGCGCCACCAGGGAAGCCCCCGAGGGGTCTTTTAAAGCAGGATAGTGCCAAGAGAGTGGGAGAGAGCAGGAGGCTCTGGGCAGGTTCACAGTGGGACTCTGGGGCACTGGAGTGAACATCAGGGGGAAGGGTGGGGTGACTCTGAACCTTAGCCGCGCATCTGTGTTCTTTTAGCATGTATATTCCACTCACAGCACCAAGGACTACAGCAAGCTGATTTTAATGTATTTCACATTGAGCATTTTAATGCTAACCATTATGAGAAACAAATTATAGACATAGCTACAGATATGTAAAATGAGAGGAGGTTCTGAATACTCTATTATCTTGCTAAATTCTTGATTATTGCCTTCAGCGCTTGACAACATTCTGCCTACAGTTCTCATTCCATTTTATTCTGTTTCATTTTTTAACCAAGCAGAGAGAGACCTTCCCAGCTGCTCACTCTTCTGATTTTATTTCTGAATGAATGGGAGGGACGTTGCTATGGTATGGACATGTTTTTTCATAAATGTTGACAAATTGCCTAATAACCAATTGCGCCATTTTCTAGGATATTTTCGTAGCTTGCGCAAGCTTGGCTGTGCTTCAGGGTGAAACCTCACAGACCTGAGTGGGTAGAGACACGGAGGGAGACAGGACCAGGACACAGCCTTGATGGCAGAGTCAATCCAGCCACGGGCCTTGTCCCTGAGCTCAGAGTCAGTCTAATCTCGGTGCCTGAAGCACGGGCATTTGGGCTTGCTTAGACTGGCACCGCGTTTAAGGCGGTTCAAGATAGAGGGACGATCCGGGCAGCAGACGGGGGCAAGGATGGCTCGCCATGTCAGGCGCAGGGAGCACTCTTAGGGCTCTGAGAGAGAAATCTGCTGACAGCAGAACCGCAGCTGGTGGCCCTGGGTTCAGGGAATGGAATTAAGATGCCTGAGCGGGGAGGCTGGCGAGAATTAGGCAAACTATTGAGAGTCTCAACCAAACAGGTTACAGGGCTCAGTGAGATTCATCTGCATCAGAAACCAGGTACACATGTGCCCAAGGCTCACTTTCTGGGTCCTGGAGATGGAGACCAGGTCCCGGACTTAGGGTCACAACCCACTCACTTCTCTTTTTTTTTTGGCAACACTACTGTTTTCATTTGGAAATTGATGTTCTTATGGTGCTCCATATTTTTTTTTATTGAAGTACAGTTGATTTACAATGTTGTGTTAGTTTCATGTGTACAGCAAAGTGATTCAGTTATACACACATATGTATACATATATATATTCTTTGTCAGATTCTTTTCCATTATAGGTTATTACAAAATATTGAGTATAGTTCCCTGTGCTGTACAGTAGGTCCTTGTTGGTTACCTATTTTATATATGGTAGTGTGTATGTGTTAATCCCAAATAACTAATTTACCAAATCCCCCCCCCCCGACTTTTCCCCTTTGGTAACCATAAGTTTGTTTTCTTTTTTTTAAATAAATTTACTTATTTATTTTTGGCTGTGTTGGGTCTTTGTTGCTGCGTGCGGGCTTTCTCTAGCTGCGGCAAGCGGGGGCTACTCTTCGTTTCCGTGTGCGGGCTTCTCATTGCGGTGGCTTCTCTTGTTACGGAGCACAGGCTCTAGGCACGCGGGCGTCAGTAGTTGTGGCACGCAGGCTCAGTAGTTGTGGCTCGTGGGCTTAGTAGTTGTGGCTTGTGGGCTCTAGAGCACAGGCTCCGTAGTTGTGGCGCACGGGCTTAGCTGCTCCGCGGCATGTGGGATCTTCCCGGACGAGGGCCAGACCCCGTGTCCCCTGCATTGGCAGGCAGATTCTTAACCACTGTCCCACCAGGGAAGTCCCCATAAGTTTGTTTTCTATGCCTGTGTTGACACACTAGCTTCTGATGTCATGGTCAGACCTGGTGAGGGCTGGGGAGGGCTGGTGGAAGCAGAGCTGGGCAGCATGGAAGCAGAGGCCAGCAGTGATTCATGTCAAGTCTAAATACTTTGCCCTTTCACAGCCTTGAGAATCCAAACGGTATTTACCTTGCACGAAACTAATTCTCAACTGCATCTTTCTTTAAGTGTTGTTAGTTAAACAAGATAGCAGTTAGTGTTTAACGTGATGTTGTGATCTTAATGAAGGGTTATATCTTTATAGAGAAAGTAATAGTGGTTGAATAGGGGACTGTTATTGCTTATCTCCATGAACCGCACACGAAGAAAACAGGTTTGCTGGACAGATGCATCCATTAACATTCCCCACCGGCTGTTCACCTGGGTGACATTCTTTAGAACTGGAATTCAAAATTAAACCTCTTTAGAGACAACAAGTCTTAGTGTTCAGCATGCCCTTCCTTCTTTCCCCCTCTCTTGATGTTTTCCTTCTCGCCTTTCATTTTTTCCCTCCCTCCCTCCCCCCTCTCCTATCCCTCCCCTCTCCCTCCCCCTCCCCCTTTTCCTTTCATCCTTTCAGTGCCTCCTTCCTGTATGCCAGACTGTCGGGGACCAGGGACAATGACCTGCCTGAAGAGAGCTGATGGAAAGAACCACTAAGTACGATGAGAAAAAGAAAAGGAATGTCTGTCTCAATCTGGAGGATCAGAGAAGACTCCCAGGAGAGTTGAATCCTTCAAGGGCGTAGGAATCGACCAGGTGGAGAGGAGCATTCTGAGTAGAGGGCATCACAGACGTGGAGACCCAGCAGCATGAGAGAGCAGGGCACATTCGAAGATGGTCAGGTGTGGGCCTGGTACAAAACCACAGTGAGAGGGAGCTACACCGGGCATCCAGCTTGTGGTGCAGGTGATTTTAAATCCAGCCCTGGCTGGGGTCTCCTCTCTTCCTCCTAGTCTCTGAGTGCAAGCCTTTATGATAAAAAAAAATCTTTTCTATGTCACATTTATTCATAAAAGACATAATGGAAAAGCTCCCACGATGGAGTATAACTTCTCTCACATCCTGACTTATCCTTATCTAAGCAGGGAGCTCTCTGACAACCTTGGCATGACCTGTTTATTGACTTCATGTATGATCAGGGCAGAGTGAGACGGTGGCTCCTTTCCCATGACCTGCTGGGTAGGGTGCAGGTAACGTGGACACACTCCTTTCACGTTGACGAATGGTTCCTGCATGTTGGGGAAGAGCAGGCATGAACTTGAAGAGCACACTGAGCTCCGAGGTGTCAGGAGTGCCCAGCAGGATCGGCACCTTTAGTTCTGCTGGGTGGTGTTCCTGATCTCCAGATGCCAAGGGCCCACGAGTGGATGATGGGGACCCCAAGGGGAGAGCTGAAATGAATATCGAAGTCCCATCTTTTGCCTCTGTTGACAATGGCCCCCACTCTGTAACTGGGAAAGAGATGTGCTCTTGGCCAGAAGATATGGGTTAAGAGGGAACCGCAGGTACTATTATAATGTGGACAAGGATGCCATCTGTAAAATCTTTGTGAAAGTTTCCTTCTTTCAGGTGGACCTGAGCTGTTGCAGTGTCTGATGTTATCTGGCTCTTAAGATCCTTTCAGTTTCCCTTAAATTATCCCCAAGATGTAACAGAGGTCAGGACCACTGAACAGGAAGGAGATTGGCACAGTTATAGAAGGTTTTGGGAACAAGGGTTAGAGTGGGAACGTCTTAGGAGTTTCATTCACAGACACAGGCAAGGACCAGACCTAGAAGAAGGGCTCCAGAAGGTTTTTTTCCCACTTTCTTTCTTTAGTATCATCACAATTTCAGACTGCATATAACAAGGAAGAGAATTTGGGGTAGGGAGGAAGAGGCTCATTTCTGGGATAACATTCCAAGGACAAAGAGAAAAGAGCAGTTACTGGGATTCATTAATGTATAATCCCCTCAACACTAATGGCCCATTATTTTGGCCTAACATTTCTTCAGATTATTATGCTAACTTGCTTTTCAAAAAAAAAAAAAAAACCTTTAGGTTTGGGTTTATCAGTTCAATATTTTATTTGAGAAACAAGAATTTTTTTAAGATTAACTAGGCCCTATTAGTCACTGTTACATTGTCTATCAATTTTTAGAGAAATGTGAAAAGAACAGCATAAGATAATGCAGTTTTTGACAGCTTTCCATCATCTTTTGGCTCTCATACCAGGAAAGGGGTGTTATTTTTTTACGCTAATACAGATCACAAATTTTACTGCCATTGCAAAAGTAAGGCTTGGCAAGATTAGACTTCTGATACCAGGTAATAATCATCAGTGACAGAAAACAAGGCTAGGTTCCACTCCTTTCTGTTTTACTTCCTTTTTAATGATATGAAATCACCCTCAGATGAATTGAACACACACCCTCTGCCACAGAGAAATGGAAACAATATCCTCCTATCTGCTCATGGAACCACAGAAATGTGTCTCCAGGGGCTCTGAGGAGCTCTGGTTCTCAGCACAGAAAGAATTCAGCGAGAGACAAAATGAGAGCTAAAAAGTGATTTATTAGAATAGGACACTTGTGAGTCTTACAAGTGGGCGGGCAAGAGGGTGACGTGCCCAAGAACTTAGAGGTCTACAGTCTTATAATCAAAGGAAAAGTGGGGAGGGGAAGAAGACCACATCCTTCCTCATTCTTGAGTAGATGTCACTCTTCCATCATCAGCTCCTCTTCCACATCAGGCAGGGGAGCTTTCTGGTCCCTACATGGTAAAGCTGGGACTGTCATGGCCCAACGGAAATGAGCAAAAAGGCGGTAACATATACTAAAAATGGTAAATCATTTCAGGTTTTAGTACAATGTCACCTTTTCCTTATATTTTTGCTTTTAGCGTACCCCCAGGAGCATGTCCTAGGAATCATTAATTTACTAAGCTCACTGGGCAGGATGTAGGTCTCATTCCACTATTGTTTTACTGTTTTCGGTCATGTCTCATGCTTCTGCTGCATGATTTTGTTGCTAAGCAAGCCTGCTTGGTTTTGTGATTAAGCAAACCTGCTTTCTTGAGTGATCATTAACTTACAGGGTCTCCCATACTTTTTTCTCTGCTTACAATCCCCTAGTGGGATTAACTATTTAATCACCTACTTTGTCCCTTTACTCTGATTAACCAAGAGCAGAAGACATGAGATTCTGGTAACTAACTTTTTCATAAAGCTGGCTTGGAACTAACCATTCTTTAAAATGATCATTATTCAGGAGAGGTTTTGAGAATTCTGTTAGTTTTAATCAAATAACTTCCTGCCACTATTGTTGGTTGGGTTACCTGGTAGCACATTTTACAGCTAATCCATGCTTATGGATTCACAACAGACGTTTCACAGAAGCATTTTAAAGATTTTCCCATATCCCTGGAGGGGACCAATGAGTAAAATCCATTTTGAACATCTTCCAAGGCGATGTCATCTGAATCTTGCTCAGCACTGCAGCCCTACAGAGACACAATCAAGCGCTGGGTCATTTGCTGAAACAGACCCAAGACTGCTTCCTGAGGAAAACTGTGGCCTTACCTGCAGAAAGAAAGGGTAAAGGCATTTGGGGCAGAAAACCAGAAGCCTAGAATAGATCGTATATACCAGGGTTGCTAAGAAGTTTAGAGCAGTTAGAGTTTTAAGGTACATTTCTCAGAGAAAGAGGTCAATATTCCATACTAGGTCTAACACCTAGAAAGTTAGTCAGTCACAGGGGGTAATGGAATTCTTGGTGGTAGATGAGAGCACCTGGAGCAAGACAGGCTACATAATCTGTGGGATCCAGTGAAAAATGAAAAGGCAGAGGCCCTTGTTAAAAAATTAGGAATTTCAAGATGGCGAGTGCAGAGCATCCATCTAAGGGTGGGGCTCTTCTGAGCACAGGTAACTGCACAGGTTGAATGCCTATCAAGTGCCTGCAGGGAGGAGATTGAGTGAAAACAAGCCTTAATGATGGAATTCTAGGGAAAACCAACTGTTAAAGGGAAGGTAAAAGAGAAGCCAGCAGACCCTGAGATGGGGAGGTCAAGGAGATAGAAAAAGAGCCAAAGACAAATAGACTGTCAGAAGCCAAGAGAAGTCATACATTTAAACACAAACCACATGAAACTTCTTACTTGTTCTTGTACTTGCAGCATGCTGGCAGAGAATATGCAGCCAACTGATGCATGATGTAATCACCGGTCTAATGTTCTAAAGGCCATCTCATAAAAGGACTCAAAAGCATCCTTGGCATTTTGCATCTAAGAGGTCATCATTGATCTCTGTATTGAGTAATAAAAGAGGAACAGCCAGATGCTAGATTGTGCTAATGATGGACAGGAAGGTGAGATAGTGGAGACAGCTCCAAGGACCTGTCTGATGAGCAGGAGGAGAAGGACTGAAAAGAGGGCAGTACCAAAAGGGAGATGTTGAGCTGAGACAGAGGTGGTGGTGATAGTGGTGGTGGTGGTGGTGATGGTGGTGATGGTGATGGTGGTGATGGTGATGATGTTGGTGGTGATGGTTGTGGTGGTGATGGTGGTGGTGGTGGTGGTGGTGATGGTGGTGATGGTGGTGATGGTGGTGGTGGTGGTGGTGGTGGTGGTGATGGTGGTGGTGGTGGTGGTGGTGATGGTGGTGATGGTGGTGATGGTGGTGATGGTGGTGGTGGTGGTGGTGGTGGTGGTGGTGATGGTGATAGTGGTGATGGTGGTGATGGTGATGATGGTGGTGATGGTGGTGATGGTGATGATGGTGGTGATGGTGGTGATGGTGGTGGTGGTGGTGATGATGGTGGTGATGGTGGTGATGGTGGTGATGGTGGTGGTGGTGGTGGTGGTGATGGTGGTGATGGTGATGATGGTGGTGATGGTGGTGATGGTGGTGGTGGTGGTGGTGGTGGTGGTGGTGATGGTGGTGATGGTGGTGATGGTGGTGATGGTGGTGGTGGTGGTGGTGGTGATGGTGGTGATGGTGATGATGGTGGTGATGGTGGTGATAGTGGTGGTGGTGGTGGTGATGGTGGTGATGGTGATGGTGGTGATGGTGATGATGTTGTTGGTGATGGTTGTGGTGGTGATGGTGGTGGTGGTGGTGGTGGTGATGGTGGTGATGGTGGTGATGGTGGTGGTGGTGATGGTGGTGGTGGTGGTGGTGGTGATGGTGGTGGTGGTGGTGGTGGTGGTGGTGGTGGTGGTGATGGTGGTGGTGGTGGTGGTGGTGATGGTGGTGATGGTGGTGATGGTGGTGGTGGTGGTGATGGTGGTGATGGTGATGGTGGTGATGGTGATGATGTTGGTGGTGATGGTTGTGGTGGTGATGGTGGTGGTGGTGATGGTGGTGATAGTGGTGATGGTGGTGATGGTGATGATGGTGGTGATGGTGGTGATGGTGATGATGGTGGTGATGGTGGTGATGGTGGTGATGGTGATGGTGATGGTGGTGGTGGTGGTGATGATGGTGGTGATGGTGGTGATGGTGGTGATGGTGGTGGTGGTGGTGGTGGTGATGGTGGTGATGGTGATGATGGTGGTGATGGTGGTGATGGTGGTGGTGGTGGTGGTGGTGGTGGTGATGGTGGTGATGGTGGTGATGGTGGTGATGGTGGTGGTGGTGGTGGTGATGGTGGTTGTGGTGTTGGTGTTAGTGGTGATGGTGATGGTGGTGGTGGTGGTGGTGGTGGTGGTGGTGATGGTGGTGATGGTGGTGATGGTGGTGATGGTGGTGGTGGTGGTGGTGGTGGTGGTGGTGATGGTGGTGGTGGTGGTGGTGGTGGTGGTGATGGTGATGGTGGTGATGGTGGTGATGGTGGTGGTGGTGGTGGTGGTGGTGGTGGTGGTGATGGTGGTGATGGTGGTGGTGGTGATGGTGGTGGTGGTGGTGGTGGTGATGGTGGTGATGGTGGTGATGGTGGTGGTGGTGGTGGTGGTGGTGGTGGTGGTGGTGGTGGTGGTGGTGGTAGTGATGATGGTATGTTTTGTGTCTGTTTTGAAGATGGGAAAGACATACATATTTGCATACAGAAGAAAAGGAGGCAGTGGTACTAAATGAAAAGGAGGAAGAGGGGAGAAAGGAAAAGCAGAGAAGAAAGGGAAAGACCAAAGCCTGGAGGAGAACATTCCTATGGGTTTGAATGGCATAGGATTCAGAGCTCTGAGGAAGCTGTTCACTTTGGGGAAAAAGGAAGATATATTGAGGAAAAGAAAGTAAGAATGGGGGTGAGTGTGTAGATACATTTTCAGGAATATGCTTACATTTGGGGGCAAGAGACTTGGAGATCGGAACGGAACATGCTTTTGTGCTTCTTTTACCTTCTGTATGAGGTAGGAGACCAGGTCAGTAGCTGAGGTTAAATACTGAAATTCTTGCCCAGTAATAAAAAGCTGACTTTGATTTCTATAGTTCCTTCCCTGCAGACACTTCAAAGTCCTTTAGTAACTGCTACTCTCAAGGATCCTCTTCTGGTATTTTGATAGAACTTTTCATTGTGGTATTAATTTCTTTTCCAACTAATTATTCCTTTATATCAAAGAAAAACTTAGAAACTTGAAATATTTCTCCCAAGACTTATCCAATATCAAAAAGAGATCTCCTTTCTATAGCATTTTATAGGGCAATCATTTCAGAACACATAGAACTTAGAATCAGAACACAATGTCTGGAAATTTAAGACTATTGGAGAAGACCCCTTGCAATGCTAGTTTCCCTGAAAAAGAATATTCTGTTTGAACTAGAGCTCTGGTGGGGGAAATATTCTGTTAATTTTTCTCCCATAATACAGTGGCTTCAGTTTCTTTCTTGCAGAGGACTATAGCTTAGTCCAAATGGCAGCTCATCCACAATGGTTTAATATGCACAACAACTAAGTAAAAATCACAGCCTGAGAGGGCTACCCTGCCAGTATTTCATACTGAGTCTTTATTGCTCTTGTTACTATTATCTGATCGACGTAATATCTTTCCTTGGCTCAGAAATATTTACAAGTTACCAACATAATTAATTTTCATTCATCAGCACTCCCAATTGCTTAACTGTGTTATTTTATAGACTTAACCACCTTTTAATTTATATATAGATTAAGGTCTGTGTCCTCAACACCTAGAAGGATTTCTGGCTATAATAGGTACTCAGTGAATATTTGTTGAATGAATAAATAAAAATACATGCGTAATATTTTCTATTTCAGTGTATCACATTAACTTGCATATAGATGATACACGGGATAATTTTCCATTCTGATCCCGTTTTTTTTGCGGAAATCTATGTCAGTCAGCCTTTTAAAAAACTTTGTCTGGGTTAAGAGGTAGTTACTGCAACTGCTTTGCCCCTTCCAAATCACAAACAGTAGAGGGAAGTTCAACTTGGAAAGGGACTCTTATGTTTGTTAAGTCCATTATTGTTTCTCCCAATAACTTTATGAGCTAATTATTATTTCCATCTTATTGGAGGTAGTAACTGAAACCCTAAGAGGTTAAGTTGCCCAAAGTTAGAAAGTGAAAAAGCAAAAACCTGATTTTGAGCACAAACTTATTCCCAAACCAGAGCTCTTCCCAAAACTGTTTTGAAAATTATTCGATGACTCATGTTGTGTTCAGAAAGAGAGAACAAACAAGACGTATTTCACCTTTAAAAAAGAAAAGGAGGTGGGGGGGGGGAGAAAGTAATGCCTGCAGTTTTCATCAGTAATTCCAACTCAGAAAACAAATCTATTTCCAATTTGGGAAAGCAACCAGCTCTCTTAGAGAACTGATATTTTGGCTGGGATCTGAGAAGCTGTAGAAATACAGTTTAAAAATTATGAGCAATTGAGAAATCATTTCTAGATACAAAGAAGTCTGAGGCAAACGTCCATTTTTCCTCAGTACAACAAAGGTCACTCCTCTTTGTTCAGGGCTAAGTTCCAAAATTTCTGATCCCTTTAATTTCACCTCCTCATAATGATTCACACAGATTCATCCCCTGCAGGCTCTGAGGAGGTGGAGGATGTGGGTGGGTAGCTACATCTTAAGTCCCTGCCCACTCTCTGATCCTTTTTTTCTTTTTCTTGTTTTCTATTTGGCTTTTATTTATAAACCACCAAAACATCTGGCCAATTCACTTAATATCCAGATGTTTTGGTCTAATTTACATCATTATTTTTTTTTGTTTTTTTTTTTACTGAATGTATTGACTTTTTGGGTAAATATAGCCTGAGTGAAAGTGCATGAAGTTGCCAGATGATGGAAAATGGGACTAGCTGGTAATCAACAATCAACATCTGCTCCTCATTTCTCTATTTCTTCCTGGCTCAATCAAAAATAATGTGCCTAATCTTTGAAGAAATTTCTAGAGAAGAGAAAAAAAATCATTTGACAATATTTACCTTACCAGTATCACAACCATAAAGAAGCTAGACATGGCCAGAGGCAAAAACAGGATCCCTATCTGGGAAATGGCCTGAGTAGATGCACACATTGCACCATGGGGATAAAATTAAGATAAGGATTCAGATCCCAAATCCTCAGAAGCATTTGTCACACCATCCCCACCATTCATGTTTCCTTTCCGACTTATCCCAGCATGTTCATGTTAAATTTCTTTTTTTTAATATATAAATTTAGTTATTTTATTTATGGCTGTGTTGGGTCTTCGTTGCTGTGTGCAGGCTTTCTCTAGTTGCGGCGAGCGGAAGCTAATCTTCGTTGCAGTGCGCGGGCTTCTCACTGTGGTGGCCTTTCTCGTTGTGGAGCATGGGCTTAGTTGCTCCACGGCATGTGGGATCTTCCCAGACCAGGCTCGAACTCATATCCCCTGCATTGACAGGCAGATTCTTAACCACTGCGCCACCAGGGAAGTCCTAGGTTTCTTTAAGTATCTTGGTAAAATGCTGTCCTGGAGGAACCATAGACAAATGCCTCTCCCTCCTCTTGCACTGAGAATTGAAGCATCACTTCATCCTTCTGGTGCCATGTTTTAATGAAAGTCCAGTCCTGTGCTATACAGTGGTGTTAGTCTTTGACCCCAGAGCCCAGCCCAGACAGACAATATGGCAGCTGGTTGGAGTACTGAGGTCTAAACTAAATCGTATTTCATGCCCTTCCACACAATTTAAAGGTGGCACTTAGATTGATATAGGTGTGGCCATTCCTATTGCCCTCAAGGTAATTGATTTCTGGTTGATAGGTCACCAGAAGAAAAAAGTCAAAATTCTTTTCCAATACATACAGTGTTATCATTGTAGTTCTCTTCCTAGAATCATGTTTGATGTCACAGAGACACCAAGCTGGACCACAAAAAGTCAAAAAGAGAAAATGCACATACATGATTTTAGAACTATTTATTAATAGTATAAAACAAAGGACTTTGTTTTATCTATTTACTCTTTGTGAACTTTGCATGTAAGTACAACATACAAGCAGAAAAATGCAAAAATTGTACATTAGTCGCTTGAATTATCATAATTTAATACACCTGGGTCACTACCACCCAGGTCAAGAAGTAGAATGTCACCAGCACCTCAAAAGACCCCTCCCCATTGTCCACATGGTCTATTCCTCCATTTGTTCACTTCTATTTCATTTCTCTCAGTAATGCTTTATAGTTTATAGTAATGTTTTTATAGTTTTTAAAGGCCTTGCATCTCTTTCTTTTTATTTATTACTAAGCATTTGGTAGTTTTTAATGATAACCTAAACAGTACCATTTTATATGTTTCATTTTTCTCCTTATTGTTGGTATAAGAAAAGCAATTTTTATATTGAATTTAAGATCTTTGATAAATTCATTTATTAATTCCAATACTTTGTCTGTAGATCCTTTGGCTTTTCTTCATAACAGTCTTGTCACTGATGAATAACAAGTTGTCTTTTTTTTTTTCCCTGCCAGTTCTTATGTCTCTTCTCTTCCTTGTCCTACTTCTCTGGCTAGCTAGAACCTTCAGGGAAAGTTTGAATAGAAGTGGCAATAGTGGGCATCTTTGTGTCTGGAGGAAAGTTTTCAACATTTAACTGCTGAGTAACATGTTTGCTCTGGGACTTTTTAATATACTCTTAGTATCATGGTTAGCCTAGTCTCATTAAAAGACATGGAAAATTTCCCTCTTTCTTCTTGGGGAGGATTTGTATGTAATAGGCATTACTGTTTCTGTTTATGTCTGGAAGAAATCACCAGTGAAGTCATCTGGGCGAGCAGTTTTTGTTTTGAGAAGGTTTTTAACTATGAATTTATTTATTTATTTATTTATTTATTTATATTTTTTTGCGGTACACGGGCCTCTCGTTGTTGCGGCCTCTCCCGTTGCGGAGCACAGGCTCCGGACGCGCAGGCTCAGCGGCCATGGCTCACGGGCCTAGCCGCTCCACGGCATGTGGGATCCTCCCGGACCGGGGCACGAACCCGTGTGCCCTGCATCGGCAGGTGGACTCCCAACCACTGCGCCACCAGGGAAGCCCTGAATTTATTTTTTGTGTGTGTCAATTTTGAGAGGTTGGGCTTCCCTGGTGGCGCAGTGGTTGAGAGTCCGCCTGCCGATGCAGGGGACGCGAGTTCGTGCCCCGGTCCGGGAGGATCCCACATGCCGTGGAGCGGCTAGGCCCGTGAGCCATGGTCGCTGAGCCTGCGCGTCCGGAGCCTGTGCTCCGCAACGGGAGAGGCCGCAACAACGAGAGGCCCGCGTAAAGAGAAAAAAAAAAAAAAATAGGTGAAAAAAATTTTGAGAGGTTGTATTTTTCTAAGAATGTGTCCAATTCAACTAAATTGCCAAATACACTAGCATTCCATTGTTCATTATATCTTCTTATGATTATTTTAGTATCTGTATTATAGGTAGTTTTGCCCTGATATGGTTTAGTTGTGTTTTCTTTATTCTGTTATCTATCTTTTGCCTGGGATTTATTGAATTTTGTTATCCTTTCCAAAAAATCCCACTTTGGCTTGCTGATTCTTTGTATTGTGTGTTTATTTTCTTTTTAAATTCTACCCTTATATTTATTATTTCCTCCCTTAAACTTTCTTTGTCTTTTTCTAACTTCTCGAGATAGATGACAAATTGTTCGTTTTTAGTCTTTCTTCTTTAATAATTTTAAACCATGAGTTTTCCTTGAAACGTGGCTCAAGTTCCATCTTACATGTTTTGTCAAGTAGTAATTTTTTAATCATTCGGTTCAAAATAGTAGGGACTTCCCTGCTGGTCCAGTGGTTAAGACTTCACCTTCCAATGCAGGGAGTGTGGGTTCGATCTCTGGTCAGGGAGCTAAGATCCCACATGCCACGTGGCTGAAAAAACCAAAACATGAAACAGAAGCAATATTGTAACAAATTCAATAAAGACTTTAAAAATGGTCCACATAAGAAAAAAATCTTTAAAAAAGTATTATCTAATTTCCAGTGTGATTCCTTATTCTACTAATGTGCTATTTAGGCATTAATGCTTAATTTTCATACATGTGGAGATTTTCTAATTTATTCTACAGAAATCAGAGGACAAAATCTGTAGGACAGTCCATTATAATTTGTTGAGATCGCTTTATGTCTAAACATATAGTTGATTTTGGTATGTGCTCCATGTAAACTTGAAAAGGAAGTATATTTTTCAGTTGTTGAGATCAGTGTTCTATATATGTTACAAGGCCAAGTCTGTTAATCACATTGTTCAGATTTTCTATATCCTTACAGATTTCTGTATGTGCATTCTATCAGTTACTGAGAAGTGTTAAAATCTTTTAAAATCTTCCACTATGATTTCAAATTTTCCATTTCTATTTTTTGTTCTGTCAATTTTTGCTTTATAGATTGAGTCTTGTTATTAGGTAGATATGACTGTAAAACTTTTATAACTTCCACATCATCTCTTTCCCTTTAATAATACTTCTTGCCTTAAAGCCTGTTATGTCTGATAATAAAATAGTTATTGCACCTTTCCTTTCCTTGGAGTTTGCATAGTTTACTTTTCTCCATCCTTTTACTTTCATCCTCCCGTGTCTTTATATTTAAGATGTGTCTCTTGTAAGCAGAATATAATTGTTTTTATCCAGCCTGAGTTCTTTTGTTTTTCAATTGAAGCATAAGGTCTGTTTACATTTATTGTAATTACTATTTGTTTCTATTTGTCCCAACATTTTTCTGTTCTCATTTCCTTCTTTCTTACCTATTTTTGGATTAAGTACTTTTATTATATCTATCCCCCATCATCTCATTGTTTTACTACTATCATGGTAATTATCTACAGATTAGAACATCCCTCCTTGGCTTATTAAATCTAAATATAAACCAGTACTTTTCCCACTTCCTGGACAATATAAAGGCCTTAGTATCCTTTTTTTTTTTTTTTTTTTTTGCAGTACGCGGGCCTCTCACTGTTGTGGCCTCTCCCGTTGCAGCAGAGCAAGGCTCTGGACACGCAGGCTCAGCAGCCATGGCTCACGGGCCCAGCCGCTCCGTGGCATGTGGGATCCTCCCGGACGAACCCGTGTCCCCTGCATCGGCAGGCGAACTCTCAACCACTGTGCCACCAGGGAAGCCCGGCCTTGGTATTCTGTAACGTCTTTTACCCCATCCCATCTTATATACTATTGTTTTCAAATTCTCCATATATTTTAAACCATATGACATTATTATTGTTGATTTTTATAGCCAATGTTCATTTAGATTTACCCATTTGTTTACCATTTATATTGTTCTGCATTACTCCCTGAATCTCTAAGCTATCACATAAAATCATTTTCCTCATCCCAGAATTGCTTCCTTTAATGTTTACTTTATTATGGACCAACTGGTGTTGAATTCTCTCAAGTTTTTGTTTATCTGAAAATATGTTATTAGATTAATTTTTGAAGACATTTTAACTGGATGTTTTCTTCCAGCACTTTGAAAATACAATTATTTTCTTGAGCAAACAAATGATTGAATGAATAAATACTGAATGAATAAATAAATGAAAACAATGAAAGGATGGGATTATATACATGACAATGAGTAATCCCATTTGGCTGGAGTATAAGGAATTCAGAAGAGGAAAAGGAGACCAAAAGCATGTGGAGATGTACACAGACACAGGCACACACACACACACACACACACACACACATGCAAGAAGGTCTCATATCTAATGCATTCATCAATAAATGTTCATTAATTTATTAAATAATTCATATTTGTAATTAGAGTCTTACTATAATAGAGTCTAGCAATACAAAATGCATAAAATGTTCCTTTAATTGTTCTGGGGGGGTGGTAATAATCTAGTAGAGAAGTATATATTTGCTTATTTAAAAGGTAACTTTATGCTACTTTGAATCTTTCTTAAGGACCTGCCACACTTTAATAACTTTAAGAAAAAACTTAAATAACTTTAAGAAAAGTTTTCTTAAAACTTTAAGAAAAAGTAAAAAATTTACTATATAGACCCATATAGTAAATCTACAGACTAAACCAGTATAAATATTCACTTAATTGTGGAAGGAAAAAAGGAAGTAATTCAGTATTTAGCTTGTATGAGACAGTCTGATACTTGGAAAAACAATAATACCTTATAAAAGCATGAAGGAACTAAGACAATATGAATGAAATTAAATATGTTTTAGAAATGAAAAATATAATGTGCTTATTTAGTTTTTAATTTTACCATGCATTTATTTATAACAATAGTTTTTACAAATACTTATCTTTGGATAAAGATAAGACGATATGGAAAAAGCTAGAGTATTTCTAAGAATATGTGCATTCAGTAGCTAACTCATACTTGCTCAGATAAACTTTGAATTGGGCAAAAATGTGGGGATACATACCTGATATAGTATACTTGTTGAGGAGACAAAGAATGAATATTCAGACAGAATGGAAGAGAGCTAATGAGAAAAGCCCTCGTAGAGGGAGTACATCCAGAGCAGGTCTTTCTGGGAGAGAGGCATGCTACAGGCCTAGTGGAAGATAAGAGTCTTCCAAATAAAGTGTTTCCATCCTGTTTCCTTTCCACGGGTGACTGGCTGCAAGGGCAGTAATCAGCTGTCTCAAGCATCACACAATGGTCCCTCCATTCTCACTTGCTTAAGGCATGAGTCCTTGTCTTGGTTCTCAGTGTATCTCCAACATTTGACTCCATGCTCTAGCTTTTCCAAACCAACACAGGCCCTTGCTTGTTTGTTTCTCATTTGGGGCGCTGCTCTAGCACTGACTGTTGGTATTGTCTCTTGGACACGATTTGGTGTTTGTTCCCTGGCTCCATGTACTGTGGCTGCAGCTAAAGAAACACTCCTGCTTTCCCTCCTACCCACATATGCTTCATGGGGAGATGGGTTGGAGAGTGGGAATATGTGTTTACAAAAGACTTTTCCTAACTCAATAGCTTGGATATGGGAAAATTAACACTAATTTTATCTTTTGCTTATTTTTTCAGGTCTGTGAAATTAATATCCTTTTTCTGGACATTGCTATCAAAAAGAATATATGTTAGACTCTTGTAGTCCCACTGTCAAAGATATGAAAACAATTGAATACAAAAAGTCTAGTTAAAAAAAAAAAGGCTTTAGTGACGGAGTTGTATTTTCTTTATAAGTAAAAATTCATGTCAAGAAGACAGAGCAGGGCTTCCCTGGTGGCGCAGTGGTTGGGAGTCCGCCTGCTGATGCAGGGGACACGGGTTCGTGCCCCGATCCCGGAGGATCCCACATGCCGCGGAGCGGCTGGGCCCGCGAGCCATGGCCGCGGAGCCTGTGTGTCCGGAGCCTGTGCTCCGCAACGGGAGAGGCCACAGCAGTGAGAGGCCCGCGTACAGAAAAAAAAAAAAAAGAAGACAGAGCAGTCTTTAAACTGATCATCTTCTTTTTCTACCCTATATTTAGGTTTTAGTGAGCTCTTTCAAAAATAAAGGATAAAGACCTACAAGCCCTACCTCACATTGTTTTTTTTTTCTTTCTTTTTTTCTCACATTGTTTTAATAGCCTGGATTCTTCTGTTTCCTCTTCTCCATGGTTTTATGGCTCTCTCTAGGCCCATAAATTACATGGTAGTAATAGGCCCTTCCAGAAGAAAGTGACAGTATGAGATAATTGACATCTCCCCCAATCTTACAGCACTTGGGTTCAATTATTCTCTTCTTTAATGGACCTTTCCCCCAGTCTCCCTTCCCCTCACATAAATCATATGCTATATGCATTTCCCATTAGCTATAGGGCAGTCAGCTTCTGGATCGAAATGAGACAGCAACAGGAGAGCTGATTCCTAGATTGCCATTCAGAGCAGAACTGTAACAGTTATCTAATAACCTGCTCTGTGCCCACCAGCCTCATGTCAGATGTACTTTCTGTTTGGTGCATGTGTTGAGAAGATTCCCCCCGCACCCTGGGCAAATAGCATGGCACCTTTGATATTGGTTCTTGATTATCTTGCCAAACGCTAGTGCAATGGCACCCAGATGTAAAGGACTATTCATCACAGGGAACTCCAGTCAGTTGTGTTGGATACTGCAGCCCAATGATAACCATTTTTCAAGTGGCTTGCTAAGTTCTACATAGACTAGTTCAAAGCTCAGGTTTCTCCCCTGAGTATCTTATACTATGGTGGGGGAAATCCACTCTTCTGTCATTATTAATGTAATGGGACATGGCTTGTACCTGAGTTTAGGAAGGTAAATATCCCTAACTTGAGGTCATTCATATATTAGGTGGTTCTGTCTATTATAATGAACTGTAGCTGTTGGCCAAGCAGCAGTTAGGTTATTTAAAATATTCTTCAAGTCAATAGTTGCTGTACCACAGAAACCCCTTAGGATACTTGAGGGCAGGCTGAGTCAGGTAGACAATTCCTTTACAGTCAATTATTAATAAGCTCATGTCAATGCAATGGTCCAGGGGATAATGGTTTACAGCCTGCAACAGCACTGGTTGCTAAACCACCTACATCGACCATCTGAGACCTCAGTCTAACATACGTCACCATAAAATACTGGAACTGCCCAAAGCAGAGGTCTCAAAGTCACAAAATGGCAGTTAATACTTAAAAATGATAAGATTTCACATAAAAGTGTTCACTTATAGCTTGTTTTTAAAAAATGAGGAGTTCTGGGGGACTTCCCTGGTGGTCCAGTGGTTAAGACTCTGCTCTTCCAGTGAAGGGGGGATGGGTTCAATCCCTGGTCAGGGAACTAAGATCCCACATGCAGCATGGCGCGGACAAAAAAACCCAAAAAACAAACAAAAAAAATGAGTTCTGGTAGCATTAGGCAGCAAAATCTCCACCAACTGAAGGAAAGAAGACACCACCTCCTCCAGACAGGCATGGGCTCTAGGACCCATGTCTGGCTTCCCTTGACACTTGAGGCTGTGATTCCCATAACTCCCTTCCTGAAGCCCAGGTACTAAGTTTGAACTTGACTGCATAGAATTGGGGTTCCTGATAGTGTATAGGAATGGACAGACATACATCAAATCTTGAACTGTGTCTCAAGCTCTACTCACAGGATCTGGCTGTTGTGACCAGTTCCTCTCATGGAATTACAGAATCACAGAGTTTTTTGTTTTTTGTTTTTTTTTTGTGGTACGTGGGCCTCTCACTGCTGTGGCCTCTCCTGTTGCGGAGCACAGACTCCGGACGCGCAAGCTCAGCGGCCACGGCTCACGGGCCCAGCCGCTCCGTGGCATGTGGGGTCCTCCCGGACCGGGCACGAACCCGCATCCCCTGCATTGGCAGATGGACTCCCAACCACTGCGCCACCAGGGAAGCCCTCACAGAGATCATTTAAATCTCCCCATCCCTCCACCGCATGGGGCGTCTAACCTCACTCTCCTTCGCTGCCATAGGATTGGATTCTGTGACACCGCTTTCCTCTCCTTATTATTCATGCATGCTGGCTTTGCCATTTTCAACATAAACACAAGATCACGAGGTAAGAGACTGTATCAGAGAGTTTCTTTGTAATTCCCATATTACTTTGTACATTTTAAATGTCCACTAGTTATTGAATGTGTTGATTTAAGACAAGTGACTTCACTTTTCAATGCCTCAATTTATTTGCTCACAAAAGAGAGTGTTCATTTTCAGCCTCCTGAATATCATTTAAATCACTGAACTTGAGGGACACAGTGAGAGATTATTTTATAGAAATTGCTTCTTTACAGAGAGCTGCTTCATACATGCAATGCATTGAATTAAAAATAAAATCCGATATTTCAGTAAGAGTCTCTGTTCTAAATGCGGTAGAAAGCTCTGGTGGTTAAAATGAATCTTAAATATGGGAGGAAATGTGATTTTTGTGTTCATTTTGAAAAAGAGTCAGTTGTCCTGGAGGAAATAAATTGAAATAATGGGGAAACGTGCCTCCCTAGGTATGTTGATGATTTTAAGTGTGGGTTGTAAGAAGCTTCTTGGAGGGAAAGGAATAAATGAGTGGGGTACAAGATTTGCCAAAATTTGGTGGACAGGGGTTTTGTATGCCTCCTTTTTCCAAGTCTCAGTTCTTTCTGGGTCTAGCTTGGATGATGACTACAAATGTCAGCATGGAGATTTAAATTCCTCTTATGTTTTTCAAAGTATGAGGTCAAAAACTTAGACCTGAGTGGGAAATCTCACGTCATTCAGTAGTTCTCCCTAAATATACTGGACTGTTACCTCCGCTATTATTGTCAAGTTGATTCGAAACCCTGTAAAAAGCATCAGTTACCACCAAGGAATGCTGACTCACTGAGCCAGGAGCTGCTCTGAAACGTTTCCCCCATGTTAAGTAAAGCCATTTTTCTTCTTTTCATTCAAAGCATGTGGCTTTCACTGAATTAATAAATCAAAGTTTATTTCATCTGTTAACAAGATGGTAGTGGTTAGAGGTTGGGGACAGAATGGAGAAAGGATACATTTCCCCCGCTCTCATAAGAATGGACTATGGTTATCAGCCTATTGCTTGACTGCTCCCAGTTCTAGGGAGATACCTCTTTCTGCCTAAGTCACTCTCCTTTCTCTCTGAAAGTGAGCAAAGGGTCAACTCAAAGCAAAAGAGTGGGAAGGGATAAATGAGGAGTTTGGAATTCACATAGACACATTACTATATAAAAAAATAGATAACCAACAGGGACCTACTGTAGAGCACAGGGAACTATACTCAATATTTTGCAATAACCTATAAGGGAAAAGAATCTGGAAAAAGTATATCTGAATAACTTTGTTGTGCACCTTAAACTAACACAAATTGTAAATCAACTATACTTCAATTAAAAAAAAAATCAGTGTTGAATCTGTTCTGCTCAATACATATTACTATGTGACTTATATCCCAGAAAAGCTCCCTTTGAAATTGTCTTGAAGAAGACAAAAGTTCTAGTTTTATGAAGCACAAACTTGGTCAGGCTAATCAAGTCCTTATCTCTGAAAATAATCAGCCAGATAGAGAACCAGGGAAAACCACAAGTATTTAGCCTCACAGAGACTTTTACTCTGGACTGTGTACTATACTAAAATAGTAGGACTACTTGAGCTAAGTTACATAGTTATTATGTGTAGGATCCTACCCATGATAAGAAATTTATATACAAAAGCGATATTTTCAAAATAGCAATGCTAGGGCTTCCCTGGTGGCGCAGTGGTTGAGAGTCCATCTGCCGATGCAGGGGACGCAGGTTTGTGCCCCGGTCTGGGAGGATCCCACATGCCACGGAGCGGCTGGGCCCGTGAGCCATGGCCGCTGAGCCTGCGCGTCCGGAGCCTGTGCTCCGCAGCGGGAGAGGCCACAGCAGTGAGAGGTCCGTGTACCAAAAAAAAAAAAAAAAGCAATGCTAACTTAAAATCGCATGACAACTGTTGTTCCAGTGTGTTGGTTCTAGACTCAGTACCACATAACCCCTGGATGCTGGGATGAGACCACCCTTTATTAGTTTTGCACTTAACACTGAGACAGCTGGGACAGAGGCCTTAGAATACAGGAATTCAATGTGTGCTTGGTAAATTTGAACTGAGAAAAGTGCAGCAAGGACAAAGGAAAATGCGTAAGTACAAGACAAAACAATTATGTGCATTAAAGGCGGGACAATATTGAGAGGTTACAATAGATACGGAGCTGACACTTTGTCAGTAGTGTAAGGCGGCTGAGAGGATCACAACTGGGAAAAAGGAAGTGCTGCAGCAGAATGAGAACTGAATTCACACTTACAGAATCCTGGGACCAGGAGAAAATGAGCTAGAGAGACTGGAGGGAGCATGACACATACCTACAAGCATGATTTTAAGAAACAGAGTTTTGGCAGGATTCTGTCTCTAAAAGAGTGACCCTACAGGCTTCATGAAAACAAAGGCCATTAATCACATAGTAACTTTTTCATCTTAGGTGAGAAGAAAGAAATGGAGACAAGCCATGATGTGAAGGATTTGGATAGCACATATTTGGAATGTTGCCAAAAACCTTCCATGCTGCAACCTTCTCAACTTGTTTAATTCAGTCCATGAAAACTGAGCTATGATTCTGCTGAGAGCTAGAGGGGTGGCTAAGATGATTTTCCATGGTCCTTTTCAGAGAAATATTTGCATATTATTTTCAGAGGCTTTGGGACGTTTAATCCTCAAAACATCTCCATTATGGAGGGATTGTTAGTCCCTGGGTATAAATGTGGATACCAAGTCTCAGAGAGATTAAGTTCCTTATTTGGCCTTGAACCCAAGTTTACTGAGTGCAATTCTCATGCATTTTCAACTGTGTCATGTTGCCTACAATTATGTGAAAATATATGTGTCTGTTTCTCTTTTTATAAGTTCTTGCAAAGAAGCAATAAACTGTGATGTATTTCAAGGGAGAAACTGCCCCCATTGGTTTCTCTCTCTGTAAGGCAGGGATTGAGATAGAATGAGCAAATGGACAACCCTCTGGTTTAGCAGAAGTGCTGGTGGAATGTGGGCTTTAGGGAATAGCCTATTTCATTTCTGTTTGTTCGTTCTCCAGCACAGTCTTCTCCTGGATCAATCATATTTTTTACTCTTGGAGGACATTCAGGGGCTGAGATATATTGTGCCTATACCTTCCTGAGGATTGTCTTCACCTTCTCAGTTTGTACTGCTGGTTTTTGTTTTTTTTTTAAAATATTGACTTAAACATCCAGCTTATTTATTTATTTAGATGTTGGGGGTAGGAGTTTATTAATTAATTTATTTATTTTTGCTGTGTTGGGTCTTCGTTTCTGTGTGAGGGCTTTCTCTAGTTGTGGCAAGCGGGGGCCACTCTTCATTGCGGTGCGCGGGCCTCTCACTATCGCGGCCTCTCTTGTTGCGGAGCACAGGCTCCAGACGCGCAGGCTCAGTAGTTGTGGCTCACGGGCCTAGTTGCTCCGCGGCATGTGGGATCCTCCCAGACCAGGGCTCGAACCCGTGTCCCCTGCATTAGCAGGCAGACTCTCAACCACTGCACCACCAGGGAAGCCCCTGGTTTTTGTTTTTTAAATATTTTCCTTTACGTCTAAAATTTAGTGATCCAGATTCTGTCTAAACTATGTCTAAGTCATGCCCTGCATGTCACATGGCTGTGCAAATATCGCCATGTCCTATTTGTTTACTTGGAGTTGATCAGAAGATATTCAAACGGTTTTTAAAATTATCTCCACAATTATTTTATGTAGACTTCAAAGTTTTCTATTATCTATTTTGGGGAAAAATCAGTTGAAAAACAGGCTTTCATTTTTGGCAGAGAGAGCAATACAACTTGAAATGCAGTCTCATTACATTTACGGAAAGATTATATGATGGCCATTTCCCAATCTGCAATATGTAGGGGAATTTATTTTCCATCCACAGCCTTCCTTTCTAATACATATACTGCAAATATTCTAAACTGACAATAGGCTCCTCTCTTACAATTATACCTTGCATTTTTCCTACTGATATAGAACCTGTCTGAATGCTTATATTTAGCTGCTAGCCTGGCTATCTACTGCCCCTCATTTGTGCCTGAAAAGTAGCGACTGTGAACGATAATACAGTCGGCCCTCCCTCTCCCCGGGTTCTGCATCCAGGGGTTCTGCATCTGCGAATTCAACCAACCATGGATGGAAAATGCTAGGGAAAAAAAAATCCAGGAAGTTCCAAAAAGCAAAACTTAAATTTGCCCAAACCTTGAATTTGCTGCTGTGCACTGGCAACAATTTACATAGCATTTACATTGTATTAGGTATTATAAGTAATCTGGAGATGATTTAAAGTGTATGGGAGGATGTGCATGGATTATATGCAAATACTATGCCATTTTGTATTAGGGACTTGAGCATCCTCGGATTTTGGTATTCCCCGGGGGCTGGGAGGTGGTGTGGGGCTTGGAACCACTCCTTCTCAGATACTGAGGGACAGCTGTGCTTCAGAATACTGGCAGTCATGGAGAATGAATGTCCAGAGAAGTGAGCTCTGGCTCGTAAATTCACAGCAGCTTCTTTGCACTAAGTATTTTCTCCCAGGACCAACCTCTACTCTGGATCTGTGCTTGGCCTCTAGCAAGTACATAGTTGTCTATGAATTTTAAATTGGTGATTGACTCATCCAAGTATGATACATTGTGGCTGGAAGTTTATGGGGGGAAGAAAGCCAACCAATGATGAATATGCCTTTTCAGATGTTTTCCAATTCTGAGAATATTTGATGCTTCACAGAATTTGTTAGTAACCAAAAGTAGCAATAAATTGAATCACTTCCTCTGATCTTCCTCAGTTTGGGGTCAGATAAGAAACTGTCTTCTTATTTTATCTTTAGGATTTTGTTCCATAATAACATGCATACCTCTTGAGTGATGCCATAGTTTATTTGCTTGGAGGGAGCTGGCTCAATACCACCATTACATATTTATGTGGTTTTGTGGGGAAGTCAAGATCAATAGAGGCCTTTCCAGCCATGTGACCACAATGATGGATTTTTCCTGCTTTATTTATTATTTATTAAATACCTCTTTGTGAGCAAAATTGTCCTCATTCTTGAATATGATTGAATGAGGGGACTCTGTACAGGCTTAACCCAGAGTAGCGTTATTGTTGTGAAACTTTGGATTTTATTGAAATGTGCTTAAAATTATAGAAGCTATGCCCATTAAAAAACATTTTATCAGTCACTACCATGTTTCAAGATAATGTTGAGACACTAATTCAATGCAGTACATCTCTATCTATTCTTTGGAAAGTTTCCAAATTTAGTTTGAAACGTTCAAGCTTTTTCTAAAGTCATGAAATTCTGACTGGCATGAGGTGGTACCTCATTGTAGTTTTGATTTGCATTTCTCTAACAATTAGTGATGTTGAGTATCTTTTCACATGTCTCCTGGCCATCTGTATGTCTTCTTTGAAGAAGTGTCTATTAAGGTCTTCGGCCCATTTTTCGATTGGGTTGTAATTCAGCAATCCTACTCTTGGGCCTATACCCGGACAAAACCATAATTCAAAAAGATACATGCACCCATATGTCCATAGCAACACTATTCACAATAGCGAAGACATGGAAACAACCTAGATGTCCATTGACAGCTGAAAGGATAAAGAAGATGTGGTACGTATATACAATGGAATATTACTCAGCTATAAAAAAAAGAATGAAATAATGCCATTTGCAGCAACATAGATGCAATTAGAGATTATCATACTAAGTGAAGTAAGTCAGAAAGAGAAAGACAAATACCATATGATATCACTTATATGTGGAATCTAAAATATGGCACAAAGGAACCTATCTACAAAACAAACAGACACACAGTCATAGAGAACAGTCTTATGGTTGCCAAGGGGGAGAGGGGGAGAGAAAGGGATGGACTGGGAGTTTGGGGTTAGTAGGTGCAAACTATTATCTATAGGATGGATAAACAACAAGGTCCTACTATATAGCACAGGGAACTGCATTCTATATCCTATGATACACCATAATAGAAAAGAATACAAAAAAGATTGTATATATGTGTATAACTGAGTCGCTTGGCTGTACAGCAGAAATTAGCACACTGTAAATCAACTATACTTCAATTAAAAAAACAAATAAAAATTTTAAAAAGAAAAAGCACAGGCAGAGAAATAGTAAATGACCAAGATTGAGCTGAAGTGTGTCTCACGTCATTGGGCCAAGCTTCTCATCAACAGTGTACACTGGATTCATTCAGTGTAGGTTTTTCTCCAACAGGCATAAGGGAGAGAGCTGCATTTTCACTGAGCGTTGAGGAAGGAAGGGCATGGTGATGGTCCTGACATGTGAAGGTGGGGAAGCCTAGATATACAAACATCACCAGCACAAGCACCGAGACCCGGTGTGAATCACTCACTGGGTCTGTCAGTGTTGGAGAACTAGACAGAGAAATTCAGGAACTGGTGAGTTTCCTGAAATGGCTCCGTCCTTTCCCCAAAGTAAATGGAAGTGTTCAGCATAGGAAAAGAGCCACGTGCAAAATTAGTGTGAGGGAGGGTTTTCACCAGGTGTTGTGGGATCTCTTAAAGCCAATCTGGCTTCTCAGGGGTTGGTGCACCCCTGGGTGCAGCCTCACACCTGCGGTCGCCCTTTCACTTGCTCTTCGAGGGCAAGGAGGGAGCTTCTGATTTCATCCTTGTCGAGGTAATGAAGCCATTCATCATTGGTGGCCTGAGTCATTTCCTCTCCGGGGCTATGTGTGTAGAAGTCTCCTGAAGGGCTGGACTTAACAAAACATGACATATGATGAGATCTCCAAGTCAGGGGCAACTTGTTTGGCTTTATTTACACATTGTATTGGTGCTGCTGGGGGAGAAGGAAAGGAAGGGAGGGGAAGACAGTTTTACAAAGATGCTCTCATCAGTCTTTGATGGCCGAAGTGGAGGCGAGTCCTGCTGATTCTGAGTTTATTCTCTCCTGGTGACAGGGACATGTCCAGCTTGTCCGCACGTCCCCATGGAGGTGATGCAGCCTCCCTGTGGTGCTATTCGCTTGTCCCTGTGACTGTCTCCTGCAGGTCTTCCCAGGTGCCTTTGTTGCCATGGTTGTTCCCGAGCAAACACAAGATGCTAAAAATAAATGCCAAGTGAAACTTTCCAGCTGCCTGGAGAAAGAGAGTTTTCTGCTCTCTCTGTATTTACATCCAATTGGTTCACAGTTGATGTGCTCTGAGAAGCCGGATCGAATACAGATGCCATGCCCAGAGTCAGCAGATGGGCTGGGGGTGGAGAGAAACTTTATGGGGTAAAGACTGCCAGGGAAGTCAAGAGCCTGGGCTCCCCGACCTTGCCTGACAGTGTGCCTCTGGACAAATCGTGTAATTTCTCCAGGTCTCAGTTTCTTTAACTGGAAAAGGCGAAGAGCATCAAAGGAGCATTCTCATTTTAAGAGGGTGCTTATGCTTTTTGATTTTGGGTTTAAAACATTTCCATGTACCAGACCTACCTCCTACATCGACTGTGTGAGCTTTGACAGCTCATCATCATTACCTTGAATTATAAATAGAACTTAAAAAGTATGCTTCATGTGACCTGATGTTAGAATTCATATGACCAAAATTACACACAAACACATAGACTCTGGTCTTTGTTTTTCCGTTGTTGTTATCGTTGTTTCTCTTTTCATTCATTCACTCCTTTCTTCATTCAACAAATCATGACTGAGTTCTCACTGGGCATCAGGCTTTAAAACAGCCAGGATGGAGCTCACTGCTGTTAAGAAAAGGAAGTGCTGGAGACTCCCCTGGTGGTGCAGTGGTTAAGACTCCGTGATCCCAATGCAGGAGGCTCAGGTTTGATCCCTGGTCAGGGAACTAGATCCCACATGTGTGCCGCACCTAAGAGTTCTCATGCCGCAACTAAGGAGTCCGCCTGCTGCAACTAAGACCTGGTGCAACCAAATAAATAAATAAATATTAGGAAAAAAAGGAAGTGCTGGAGAGCCTTAGGTATCAAATAAAAAGAACAAAGAATTAGGAATGAGATGAAATTAACATAATAAACATAAAATGCAAACATAAAATATTTCAATGTTTTCTGATTATAAAGGATGTCTGTGTCAACTCTTAACTGGAAAATATTCAATATTATTCGATTTTCTGCTGGTAGTAGTTCTGACATTATGTCGTTTAACTTCTGAGTTATAGCAATTATATTAGCCTGAGCTTAAGAAGAAAGGTAAAAAGCACAAAACAAAACAAAGTATAATGAGAAATACGTTCATGAATGAAATAGAAGTATTACAGAGGCCATGTTATGTAACTGATTAGAACCAATAATACTTAATACACACGAAACGGGAAGGATTCAACGATACAACTAAAATCAACCTTGTAATCTTTAGCAGTGCCTTTCAGGGCAGCGGCTACTAGAATTCTCTAGTTACAGAAAAGAAACAGAGGCAGAAAAAGGATAAGTATGTTTCTACCATTATCTGGTATTGTTTCCGGAAAGGTTTATGCTGTCTTTTGGTTTTATATGCTCTGTATCCTTATGTGGAGAGATGAACGCCATCTTTTTAAAGAGAGTGCAAGGGATGGTCTTCTGTTATTGGCTGTATGTAAAGTAATTTTAACCTGGTGAGCTGGCAAGCTTTGTGTTCCAAAATTAACTCCTCTGGGCTTGGAAGCCCTTCCTAAATTATGAGGACTGAAGACAGTGTAAGAATCTTCATGGGAGACAGTGTGAAGACACAGACCTAGGGGAGGCTAGAGCTTGGGGACCTCGTGGATTTGCAAGCAAATTTAGAAATAGAGAATTTCTTAATAACTTTGAAAAATATTCCAATGGAAGGTCATGCTTTGAAACAGAGGGAAGCTGGAGTCTTCTGCTAGCTGCTGATATAAGGCAGAAAAAGTGCAGAGAATGAAGGTTGGCATCTCCTAAATCTCAAACCACATTCCAGTTTTCCTAGTTGAAAACCAGAGTGGAATAAGCTGAATTAATTTGGGGGTTGTATCCACTTTAGGAACTGGCTAGTGAATCTGCTTCAGTCATGGAACAAGTCAGGGCCAAGGCTGGAACTCAGAGGAGCCCAGTGTACAGGGTCCTGCATGCAGTAGACCATCTGGACATGTAGATACCTCCCCTCCAAGGTTCCTCAGAACTTGACTTCTGATGTGGTATTAGAGCAAGTCCTAGAAGAGGTGCCAGATGTACCATCTGAGTATGCAGATGTATGTAGTAGTGGGGAAATGTATACCACATGAATGAGTGGTGATACATCTTGTAATGTATAGAAATATCAAATCACTATATTGTGCACCTGGAATTAACAGTGTTGTAGGTCAATTACATTTCAATTAAAAACTAGCATATGAATGACCCATGTTTGGTTGGTCAGTAGTTTATGTCAGTGCAAGCACTGTAAATTGTAATGCAGGACAAATGCCTGTACACAAAGTGGCAGATGGCGGCATTGCTGACTACAGAGGACAATTTATTAACCAGGTCATGACTACAAGCATCTTATAAGTTAGAACCTGTCTGTTTGGGAAATAGCTGATAGATGAAGGAGGTTACATTCTTTTTTTTTCAACAAATATTCACTGAGTACCAAATTTATATAAGAATGATGATAAAACTCCTATTATAAAGATGAAGAAGTGGTTTTATTCCCTTATAAATTACTTAGATAAATGAACATGCCTTCTATGACATCACACATCTTTTGAATTGGATCTTGTTGAGGAAAGAACATGGTTGAAACAGAAGAAGCAGCTTGTGAGAACCACTGACACACTGCCCTGGAGGTTCGAGGACAGCTGGATGGCAGAGAAGGATGGGCGTGGAGGGGCAGACCTTAGCCCATCATGGAGGGGAAGCAGAGACAGGAGAAGGAGGCACCCTTAAAGGTTTGTGAGCAGAGAGGGGCCAAGACCAGAGCCATACTCAAACTTAATCTGGGAATGTTGTCTATCAAGCTGCATTGTTCCAGTTCGTTCAAGTTGATAAATCTGGAGGGAAGAGGGGTAAATATGGTTCCACGTGTTCCCAGGCTGAAGTAGACATAAGTGTTTTTGGACCTTTCAGCTGGCAAATGCACATCTGAACAAGATGCCCCCACTAACATGACAGAAGATGATAAAGTCAGACATTCCATTTTTCATGTGAAAGATCATGCTATCTGTATGTATTAGCCATGATCAAGTTCCCTTTCTTAGGCCCTTGGAAGTTGGGAAGGTATTTCAGTAGTAAGATTTACTGTCTCTCTGCATCCATGTTTTCGAGGTATTAAAGCTGAACCCACTGCTACATGCTTAGGATCTGGCCCGAGACCCCTTGATGAGTAAATGATGTGTTTATTTACAAAAGGGCAGATAATATGGCTGGACAAGCCACTCATATAGACCACATTATCTTCCTTGGAAATTACAAAACTATATCAAACCATATAGAAGTCAACCCTAATGTCCCAGCTGAGTATAGGATGCATTAGAAAGAAGGAGAGAGAACAGGGATGAAAAAGCCAGTGGGTTTATTGCACTAGTTCTAGAGAAAGTTAGCAGGAGCCTAAGCTAAGTTAGTGGCAGAGAGGATGGGGAAGCAGAGTTCTCTCATAAAGTTACAAGAAAGGGAAACTGAGGGGGAGAGGCTAACAGATGGCTGAAGTTTCGCATTAATAGGGGAGACCGATGAGGAAGGCTTCAGTGGGCAGAGAGGTCAGTTAGATGCGCTGGTTCGGAAGTGGTGAGAGGCCATCTGACTTGAGACTGGGGCAAATAGGGGAACTTGAATTCAGGAAGAGGCTGGGCGGCCGACAGAAATTAGGGATAGATCTGCAAAGAGAAATTTGAAGACCTGGAGGAAAATGCCGATTACATATGGATATGGAGTTTTACCAATTTTTGAAAATATTAAATATTTAACAACAAAACCTAAATTATATTTTTCCTTGAGTGGTAAAACTGACCTGGTTTCCCATTTATTTTAGTTTTTGTTTCTGGAGTCTCCTCATCTCATGCTGGAACCCCTTGCAAAGTCTTGGGGCAAACACTTTGTTTGGTGCTCCAGAGACCAACTCAACTCAACTCCCTTCTGCTTTGTCAGCCTCCCTGTACTGAGCAGGAACTCCTTATTCCTGCGTCTATTCCAGCTGGAGCTGCACCAAAATGATACAAATGAACTTATTTACAAGCAGAAATAGCCTCACAGACATAGAAAACAAACTGTGGTTACCAAGGGGGAAGGGGGGGGATAAATTAGGAGTTTGGGACTAACATAGACACACTACTGTATATAAAATAAGTAAGCAACAAGGAACTCCTGTATAGCACAGGGAACTATATTCAATACTTGTAATATTGGAAGATATACAGGATATTCTATAATGGAAAAGAATCGAACAAAAGAATATATATATAAAATGGAATCATTTTGCTGTACACCAAAACTAACACAACATTGTAAATCAACTATATATTTCAATAAAAGTTTTTTTTAAATTAGAAGAAAAAAAAAAGACCCATAGGCTGAAAGAGCTTGAGGAGAAGCTTAAAGTTGCAAATGGGCTGACTTGGCCTCTTTCCCTTTTGCTTCATCCTACCTTGAATACGGACACTGCACCGGAGCCAGGACTGCAGTCCTGTTACAATGAGGCAGGAGGCATGAGGGAAAGGATGGGGGAATTTCAGAGGCAATCACCCTGATGGAGCTGAGCCTCTAAACTCATGCCAGCAGCCTTCTACTCCAGTTTTCCCGCTATGTGAGCAAAGAAAATCCCTGTCTGTGTAAGCCAGCCTAAGTCAGCATTGCTATTCCTTCTAGCCAAGTCCATTCCTAATTGATGTATTCTACCTTGGCTTTGGGGGGATTCCCCAAAGGGTGTGCTTGGGTTTCCTACCGCTGTGTAAGAAGCCACCTCATAAGCCTAGAGGCTTAAACAGCAACAACACTGTTTATTTTGCTCACAAATCTGTAATTTGTACAAGGCTCAGTGGGGATGGTTTGTTTCTGTTCCAAGTGGCGTCAGGTGGAGAGGCTCAATGGGAGACTGGAGAATGCATTTCAAGATGGTTCACTCATGTAACTATTGGTTGGTCTTGGTCTTGGCTGCTGTTTGGGCAAACATTGGGTTTGGAACCAGAGGTCGCTGTTCCCCCTCCCTGTGAACCTCTCTGCAGCTGCCTGGGCTTCCTTACAACATGGTGGCCGGATTCCAAGAGTGAGTGTAGCAAGAGAACAAGGTGCACGTGTGTGGGATTTTTATGATCTAGCCTTAGATGTCATGTAGTATCACTTCCACCGCACTCTATTGGTTGAGGCGGTCACACACACTGGTCCAGTTTCAAGGGGAGTAGACATAAATACCATCTCTTAATGGGGGTGTAGCAAGAGCTTAGAACATGAGAGACAAGAGATATTGCTGCAGCCATCTTTGGAAAATGCAATCTGCTGGAAGGTGTCTTACAACATCAGAGGGCCATTGCTTATTGTTACTTTTATAGTCACAGTCTAGAGGTTAATCTTTGGCTATTTATATTATAGAAAAGAGAAATAAGTCAATATCAGAGTATTGATTTATTGCAAAAATCCTGCCAAAGTTTTTGAATAAGAGAAGTCACAATGGCCTCACAGACTGCCCGCCTTTTCTGTGAGGTATTTTTTTTAAATTGAAGTATACTTGATGTCTAATATTACATAAGTTACAGGTGTACAATATAGTGACTCACAATTTTTAAGGTTATACTCCTTTTATAGTTTTTATAAAATGTTGGCTATACTCCCAGTTTTGTACAATATATCCTTGTAGCTTATTTTATACCTAATAGTTTTTATCTCTTAATCCCCTCCCGCATCATGCCCCTCGTGCCTTCCCTCTCCCTACCAGTAACCACTAGTTTGTCCTCTGCGTCTGTGAGTCTGCTTTTTTTTTTTTTTTTTTTTTTTTTTTTGCAGTACGCGGGCCTCTCACTGTTGTGGCCTCTCCCATTGCGGAGCACAGGCTCCGGGTGCGCAGGCTCAGCGGCCATGGCTCACAGGCTTAGCCGCTCCGCGGCATGTGGGATCTTCCCGGACCGGGGCACGAACCCATGTCCCCTGCATCAGCAGGTGGACTCTCAACCACTGCGCCACCAGGGAAGCCCAAGTCTGCTTTTTTGTTGTTGTATAGTTTTAGATTCCACATATAAGTGATGTCATACTTATATGTGTATGTGTCTTTGTCTGACTTATTTCACTTAACATAATGCCCTCCAGGTTCATCCATGTCCATCCATGTTGCTACAAATGGCATAATTTCATTCTTTTTTATAGCTGAGTAGTATTCCATTGTGTGTACATATATATATATATACCACATCTTCTTTAGTCATTCCTCTGTTTCTGTGAAAGTATTAACTGGGTATCCCAAGACTCGTCTTGGTGATGAAATGCAGTCTATAGAGTCAGAGCTGGATCATATTCAGTTAAAGGTTATAACTAGCCTAGAGCTGTGCAGGAGGCAGGTATGTCCTACCTGCCCCCAGCTAGGTAAAGAAACTCCACTGAGAGGGCGAGAATTGAGGGGGTGTGTTCGTGCATGCGTATGTGTGTGTGGGTGCGTGTGTGTATGTGTGTGTGCGTATGTATATGTGTGTGTGTGTGCGTACGTGTGTGTGTGTTGGGGGTTCTTTGGTGAGAAGGAAGGTTGGAATATAGCACGGGGCCATCTCACAGGAGAGTAAAAGTAATACCCATTGGTCCCAGAAAGAGCCACAATTACCATTAAATAGTTCTCTTTAAGATAAAAATCCCCTTGTGCTGTTTGTCCAGTTACATCAGAAAATATAAAAGGATACTATGCAGGTCAGTAACCAGTCTGATCTGAGACCCACCCCTGCCCTTGCCCTGCTCTGCTGTACATAGAACTGCATTTCCACGGAACTGCATTTCCAAGACTCTCCTGCCCGTTGGGGGCCTGTAAGAGATGAGAAGGTGAGAGAAAGGAAGAGCTAGGATAGTTCTCCACCCCGCTCTGCTTCTTCTGCTGTCTTCTGCAGGGTCTGTGTCTCCCTGCGTGGTAGGCACCTTCTGCCATGGCCCCTGAGGACCCCACCCTCCTCGTATTCATGCTCCTGTATGATCCCTTCCCCTTGAGTGTGAGCTGGACATTTCTAAGGAACAGAGCATGGCAAGAATGACAGGATGTCACGTCCAAGATTAGGTGAAAATAAAAGACTGACTTCTGTCTTGTTCACACACGTTTGCTCTGATGAAGCCAGCTGCCACATTGTGAGTTGTCCTGTGTGGCAAGAAACTGAGGGAAACCTGTGAGCAACAGCGCAGGAAGAGCTGAGTCCTGCCCACAGTCACTTACATCAGGTCTTCAGATGCTGGTAGCCCTGGCCAATACCTAGGTGATAGCCTCAAGGGAGCCACAGCCTGGGGACCCCACTATGGCCATGCCTGGATTCCTCATCCACGGGAACTGTGAGATAATACATGTAGTTTTAAGCCATAATGTTTGGGGTGATTTGTTACGTAGCCACGGGTAACTAATACGTGTGTTTCAAGTTCCCACCAGCAGCTTCTTCCTCTGTTATCGGCAGATCGGACAGGGCCTGGGCTCTGGTGGCTTTACCCATTGTCACTCCTGCCCTGGGGACAGAATTGGTGTCTGCTCTTGCTTATTGCTATGTTGTCTCCCTGTCCTCTGTTTAGGTTTCCAGATCCCTTATCTCCTGTATAATGTCCCACCCTGAATAGTTTTTGTTTTTCTAGGTGAGTCCTGACTGAAAACGTTACAGCTCACAAATGTGGTGAAATGCCTCTCTTTTGCATCCATAAGGCTTTTTCTATTTCCATAAAAGTCAGAGGCTTGAAGGTGCTTGGCCAGGGTTTGTATCCCAGTAGGAGTGAGTCCCATGGTATACAGCACCCAAAGCAGGTAGGTAGTGGCAGAGAAGGGAGTACACTTCATACCTAATTTTTTTTTTTTTTTTTTTTTTTTGGTACGCAGGCCTCTCACTGTTGTGGCCTCCCCCGTTGCGGAGCACAGTCTCCGGACGCGCAGGCTCAGCGGCCATGGCTCACAGGCCCAGCCGCTCCGCGGCATGTGGGATCTTCCCGGACCGGGGCACGAACCCGCGTCCCTTGCATCGGCAGGTGGACTCTCAACCACTGCGCCACCAGGGAAGCCCATACCTAATTTTGTAATATTTTTCTTAAAGGGAGCACCCACATTTATTTAAGCTTCATTTCCTATAAACCTGTGTCTGCCCTCCTGATTCAAACACATTGGATACCCAAACCGTTGAAGGCCTAAAAAATCTATTTAATCCAATTAAAACAGCACTTTAATTAGAAAAAAAATCTAGAATGAATATTTTACTGCCTCTTGCCAAAAGCTTTGGCTCTTTTTTACTTTCCTCTTTTCACCATTTGAGTTGGTCTTGAAAACAAGCACATCACAACATAAAGATCAATAGGATTAACTTTTGTTGCAGGGGATAAACTCATAAAGTTAGGCATTTTCTTTGGATGACCAAACTTATAGCCTTTTGCTCAGAGAAGCAGGTCCATAAATCTTTTCTTACTTGTCATAAAGCAGGTCTGATTCCTAGTTAAAATCTTTGACCTTTAGGAAGAGGTTGGTAACTAATGAAAGAAGAATGAGTGAGAGTCAGTACTGCTCCCTGGGGAAAAGTAGAAGTCATTCTAGAAGAAACTTCCATGTGACAATCACTTTATTAGTGACAGACAAGGCTGGGAGATACTATCTTGAGTCCAATACTTTGAAAGAGAAGATTCCTGCTCAGGCACAGGTGAGTGAGAGATTGACACTGATCAATACTGATGAAAAAAAAATAATGAAAAGACACACAACTACTACATCAAAATTCTTTAAGAAAAAATAATATTTTAAAGACCTTTTAAAAACGACAACAATAAAATAACGACAGTAAAGGTTCTTGTTGTCTTGGATTGATTCCTAGAGAGACCAGGAAACCTTTGTAGTTTTCTTTTAGACTTTCAGATTCAGTGAGCTGACTCCACTGCTCAGAAATAATTTCCACTCCACTTAGTGGATCTTTAAAATGAAATAAAAATGATTACATATTCTAGCTGCAACTGCCTTAATTTGTAGAAAATAGCAAGTCTAAAGGAGGCCAACCCAACTCTTTTGAATCATTGGTTTTTAGAAACGTCCTGCCTTGAATATGCTTTTAGCAGAACAAATGCAGAAACACAACCGATTGTATTTAGAAAGTGGCATTGTGTTGAAGAATCAGAAATATTCCTCTTCCGTCCCTGAGCAGAAACCTCTCAGAGTAGAGTAGCTTCTGCTAAGCTTGAAGGATTGCATACGCCCCATCCCTTCCTTACATATTCTTACAAGGTAAGAGCCAGGAGGAATCTTAGACATTATTAATTCCCACTCCATCACTGGCAGCCAAACAAACTGAGGTGCTCAGTGATGGAGTGAAACCCCTAAATCTCATAGTTAGTCTGTGGCAGAGCCAGGCTAGACCTCAGACCTCCTGGCTCCAAGTTCAATGGGAGAAGAAATACCATTGCCTGCAAATATGGCACTTATAGGCAAGGTTGGCTCAGTGCCTGTAACTTCCCTTAGAGGCAAATTCAGGACTGTACATAGGAGTTTCAGTTGTCACAAATGGGTAGTAAGACCTGTCTTACTTGAATGAAAGAAGTTCTGTCACAAAGACAATAATCATGGGAGTGAAAATGGTCACAGGTGAATCACTGGGTTGCAACAAAGATGAATAATACTGTCATATTCTCTGAACAATTCCCAAGCTGGAAGCCAGATTGCAGTCTCTTTCCTTGATGTGCTTTATTGCCCTTTTAATTAGCCTTATCTATTTTCCTACTTATAAATGGGATAAACTTTAAGAGCAGCTACAAAAAGGAAAACGGTATCATGTTCTCTGTCTTGTTTCCTTTAGAAAGAGCCAAAAAGGGTTAGTTAGCCAAGTTTTATGTACTGAAGGATGATGGAAAAGCAGGTTAAAGTTCAGTTAAGTACACAATAGTTGAACCTACACATGGCAATAGAGATAAAATCTATATTCTCTCAAACTAAAATGGAATATCCCTATAAAGTTCAATATCTCTGTTAGTACAAATCCTGACTGAAAATTTCAAGAACAAGAGGTTATGCTAAGGTTGTTATTTTTTATTAAAAACAAGTACTCATTCAGATTGAAATCACTGAATGGATCATATGGTATTTAAGAATTTAAGGAGTATTGAAAATTATGGCCATGCCCCATGGATGGGTTTATACAGGACTCAGAGACTTAGACTTTTACATTTCCTCATATCTGTCAATTAAATTGGATTTTTTTTGCTTACCTTCCCAGCCAGAATGTAAAAATGGATGAAATGATAAAACAAAAAGATGTAACCTTAGCAAAGCAATAATTTCAGATAAAAAGACCAGCTTAAAATCTTTAGGGAGTAAATGTCAATTCAGATCCAGGAGATTTCATCTTAAAGAGTAAAAGAATTCTTTTCACATTATCTCTAAACTGGAAAATATTTCCCTGGATTTTGTTCAAAAATAACCTTGATATATTATAACCTTGAGTAGAAGCCAGTAACAAAGTTAAAATACAGGGAACTATTGCCTTGACCAGAGTTAAGGAGTGAATAGGTGAAAATCAGAGAAAAGTGACAGCTAAAAAGGAACTGGGAAAGGCATCTTAATCCAAAACAGGCTTCTTCCCCACCTGGTTAAGTAGTTGGCATTTGGGGGGCTGACTTTCACATCGTATCCCTTCCTGACTGCTGGAGTGCATTCAAATCCTAGAAACTATCCTACTTTTTAATAAATTTCTCATCTACTTCTTTTCTCTTCCACTAGGGACTGAACTGTAGCTAATTTATCTTTGGAACCACAGTGCCTAGCACAATGCTTGACATACAACAGCACACAAAGACTGTTTGATGGATGTTGAGGTGGGTGGATGAATGGCAAAAAAATAAATGAATAGGCATTTATTCTAGGGTGGTTTTTTTTATATCCTTGTCATGTGCCCTATCCTCTTCTGGGGTTTTACAGCCCGAAACTAGATATGAAGCAGTTTCACCTATGAGATGGACCTGTGGTGTGACACCGCTACCCCCAGGAGGGTGCTCAGCATACAGTAAGAGCTCAATACATACTGACTTGATAAGTGACCACGCTAAAGGGAGATTCTCTGACCTCCAAATAGCAAGTAAGAAACCAAGAGCACTGATATTTCTTTCCAGGAAAGAGGGAAAACAGACTGTTTGGAATGAATGATCTCAGTGCTTTAACTATATGTTTACAATCGATACAGATGCACTTTCCTCTTTGGTGTCTTCCACTGGTACACAGTGACACACCCCCTCACCGGATCCGCTCTTTATAACCATGAATTGGACATAAAGTGACAGCAAATTTGATTTTATTGTTCCACATGAATACCGGTCAATTTTCCAAGTGGTAATACTAAAAATGATAATTGTATGTTGTCTAATCTTGTCGGGTTGGGTCCCCTCGAGTGGTTTCCCACTGGTAAACCACTGAAAGCATGAAAGGATCAGAACAAGAGCAAATGAAATGTAATGTGGTCTATTCTTTGAGCTAATGTGAGCCTCCTGTTTGAAGGGTATCACTAATGTGTGTACAGACACATGGAAAGGAATAGACAGAGGTATAATTTTTTTCCTCTAGGGCAGGCTTTACTCAGGAAGTATACTGAGTAATAGCCAATGGAATGCATGATAATAAATGATCAGACTGCACATTTGGAGCACTTGACTAACTATCTTGACTGTCAGATGTTGTATGATGCCCTCGCTGGTGCTGCAAGTCTTGAGGAGTCCCTTCTGTTCCCTTCCTGGGGAACACAGCCTACCAGAGCTGGTCCTTGGTGGGTAATTACCAGGCAATCAGAAACCGTCTTGAACAACACATTAACGTAAAAAAGTCTTGTCTGAGACTTTGTTGCTTTGTGCTTTATCTCATATAACTTGTCTTTTGGGAGGAAGCAATCATAGTCTATTATTGATGACTTGTGTTATTGCATGGAGAAGAAAAGTGAATAATGAACCTAATAGGAACCCTAACGCAATTGCTTTTTGTTCGAATAGAGTTGGAGAGAGCACTTTATCATAATTATTCGCCCACATATACCTTCTACACTCACTCTTGACACGCTTCTCCTCTAATTTCCTATGGGAAGCAGCTGGGTAGATAATGGAGAGAGAAGATATAATGAAGAAATGACCATGTTTAAAACATAAGAAGATAGTGAAAAAATTGGCATTCTGGCCCTATGTACTTAAGAGACAAAAGCCCATTTTCAGACATACCTTGTTTTATCACGCTTCGCTTTATTGTACGTCTCAAATATTGTGTTTTTTACAAATTGAAGGTTTGTGGCAGCTCTGCATCTAGCAATTCTATCAGCACGATTTTTCCAACAGCATTTGCTCACTTTGTGGTTCTGTGTCACATTTTGGTAATTATTGCACTATTTCAAACTTTTTTATTATTATTCTACTTGTTATAGTGACCTGTGATCTTTGATGTTGCTACTATGATTTGCTGAAGGCTCAGATGATGGTTAGCATTTTTTAGCAACAAAGTATTTTTAATTAAGGTATGTACCTTTGTTGTTTTTAGACATAATGCTACTGCACACTTTATAACAGAGTACTGTAGAGTATAAATGTGATTTTTATATAAGGTAACTGGGAAACCAAAAAAGTCATGTGACTTGCTTTATTGGGATATTTGCCTTATTGCCATGGTCTGGAATGGAACCCACAGTGCCTCCGAGGTAGGCCTGTACATTTTCCAGGTTTTACACCTTACCTCTGTATTATATTCTCGAAATAATACCATACACTCATAGCATTCCTCAAAGCTCCTTGAACAGTGGCCAAGTTACAAGACAGATTTATCTCCATCCCTTATCAAATGCGGTTAGAGAGACAAGACATAGATTGTCCCTATTACAATAATAACAAGGAGTTCGAGATAATATCTATAAAACCCAGTGACACATACACTCAATTTGGACGTGACCGAAGATTCCCTAGTCTGGGTTCAGGTATGGAAGGGACCATATTCAGTGTAATCATTGGTCTTTTTGCTAATACAGAATACCACCTTTGTACAAAATCATGGGCTGGCTCACATATTTCTGGGCATCTTCAGGGCTGAGTCTCAAGTATACATGACTGATTCTTTCCTGTATCTTCCACCAGGTGTATTGTGACTTCTGGGTCACTGCAGCTGGTAAGAGCTGCAGCTTCCTTTACTGGGTAAAGCCACACAGCCAGACACCACCACCTCCATGGGCTTTTTTTGTCCTCTCCCTCCTGGCCCCAGTCCCTGACGCCCTGCTGCTGCTTCTGCAGGGCATTGCTTCAGATGTGCCAGTGCTGTTTGGAGGTCAGGGCTGAATCTAGGCACAATCTCACTGTGTAGGGTCACACTGTAATAGAAGAAGACAAATGCAACTTGCTTGTGCCCTAGTGCCACGCTGGATTTCAAACGATAATTTTAAAGTGTAACCCTATTCCTCCCTAGAATATGGCTATGGGTATATGGAGGCAGGTTCCAAGATAAATTGATATGAGTGATAGACATCATTTTGCCCTAAGAATCACACCTCCCCTTCAACTCTGAGATTCTGTAAGTGGCCAAATACGTCCTTTTCCCTTGGATGAATTGGTTCCCAGTAGGCACGTTCGAACCCCTGCCGAGGCGACAAATCACCTCTGGGCCCATTTTCCCCAGATGCACCAGCAGAGGGCTGTCTGGGGTCCAGGTTGGGATCTTTGGCAACAGCGACTGGGAATTCAGATGTAGATCAGGCTGTGACAGACTATTTCATAGAGGAGATGATCAAGGCCCTAGAAACTTCCTGCACTCACAGAGTTTCCATTCTAGTGGGGAAGACAAGGGCCACACACACAAGGATGCAGGGGAGGTTTATGATGGGCCAGCTCGGGATGCCACGAGAAGACAGGGGTGACATAACTTAGTGCAGGGTCGAGGAGGGTCCCCCCGAGGCAGTGCTTTTTGAGACCCTAAGGATGGATAGGATTTAGCCAGACAAAGGTGGGGAGAGAGGGGAGCTGGTGGCAGAGAGAAAAGTCTGCTGGGGGCTCCGAGGTCAGGTGTGAGAAGCAGAATGAACTGAAAGGTGCTTGGTAGAGAGCAAGGCGGGAGGTTGCAGGGGGCAGGGGGCCAGATCAAGGAGTTAAGGTTTTATTTTATTTTTTAAATTAAAAAAAATATTGGAATATAGTTGATGAACAACGTTATGTTAGTTTCAGCTGTACAGCAAAGTGATTGAGTTTTACATATATATATGTATATTGTCTTTAAAATTTTTTTACTTGAGAGGAGTTAAGGTTTTATCTGGAGGGCAATAGGAAGACTCTGAAGCTTTTTTTTTTTAATTTTTATTTTATACTGGGGCATAGTTGATGAACAATGTTGCGTTAGTTTCAGGTGCACAGCAAAGTGATTCACTTATACATATACATGTATCTGTTCTTTTTCAACTTCTTTTCCCACGTAGATTATTACAGAATGTTGAGCAGAGTTCCCTGGGCTCTACAGTAGGTCCTTGTTGGTTATCTATGTGAAATTCAGCAGTGCGTATGAAGCAGGGAGGGGAGTGATTTGATTCGTGTGGGTGAAAGACTGCTGTGGGGCAGATGGATGGGAGATAACGAGACGGGAGACAGGAAGACAGATGGCTTACGAGGTTGTTGCTATTGTCTTGGCAAGATATGATGGTGTGTTAGGACAGGAGAGACACATATATGCAGGAGAGACCGGGGTCGGGGGGCGAGGGGGACTTGAAGGCCGGGTCATTGACTAGATGAGTGGACGAGAGTGGAGGATTTTGGGAGAAGCCCCAGGTTTCTGACATGAGAAATACATGGCTAGAGATGGCATTACTGAAATAGAGATCACAGGAAAAGAAGGGGTTGGGGAGGTCATAGGATGGTCAAATTTGGAGGTATATTTTGTTTGAGGCATATTGAGTTGGAGCTACCTTTGAGGCATATAGGTAGATGTAGACTCAGCCCTGAGGTTCAGGGTGAAGAGCATGAGGATGGTGACTGTAAACACTGGAAGGATGGGATTTCCTAGGGAAAGAGGAAGAGTAGGCGGTAACCCCATGGAGCACCAAGTGTGAAGAGGTAGAGGAGAATAGGAGCTTCAGAGGGTGTGAGGGGTGGGCAGAGAGGGAACAGGGGTTCCAGGAGAAGGCAGCGTGTGGGGCAAAGGGAAGTGGGTGAGCAAACATTACCAAGAGGTCCAGGAAGCTTGTGTGGGGGCCAGACTGTGGAAGGTCTGAATGTTAGGAAGGTGAGGGGAATTTGGACAGTATCCAGTAGGCCCCAGGTAACTCAGGAAGGACTTTGAACCGGAACCTGTACACGTAAAGTACTGTATATCCGGTGATTTGGAAGTTGAGGGGCAGAAAACAAAGAGCTCATTTAGGAGAGTTGTCTATACTTGGGGAGAAAAGCATCTGGGGGAGGGGGTTACACTGGGGGTGGGGGTGACAAAGGAGACTGGTATGAGAGACCTTTGGGGAAACCAGAGTACTTCCATGTTGCATCATGGAGGGCAGAGAAAGAGAGACCCTGCTGTGTCTGCTGTTTAGCAGAGTGACAGCACTGTGGTCACAGACGTCAAGGTTGACAAGAGGAGCCAGTCTTTGGGGAAACTGATAGATTTGGCTTTAGGTGTGTGGAGATGTAGTCAGTATTGCAAAATACTGATGGAGGTTTTTTGAAGGCAACTGAAAATGGCGTTGCTACAGGCTCTCGGCTCCATCACGTCTCTGCCTTTCCAGAAAGAAGGGAGTAAAATTTCACGGTAGTCAAAGTTCATTTTTGCAACCTCTGAGCCTGAATTTACAATTTCTGGAAACACTGGATTTAGGAATACTATGGTGTTTTGATTTTGTTTTATCTTCCTTTTTGCCTTACTTTTCAATCTTAAAATGTGGGCTTATTCTCTCCGTATCAAAAACTGAATGTTCTGAATTCGTGGAAAGAATTTACATGGTTTATTCTTGGCCACTCTTCTCATATTTCTCTCTCGTTGTCTCCTCACCCATTGTTCCTTTACGTTCCTGTCTCTCTCCCTTTATTCTCTCTTTGCTTAGGTCTCCCCCAAGAATGCTCAAGTGCAACTATTCTCGGCCTAAATGCCACAGACAACCAAATATCAGAACGAGGAAGCACAGCCTTGCTAATCCCCCCAGGAACTGGAAAGCAGAAGCTCTCTGGTCTCGATCAGACATTTGGAATCCACCTCTATTTCTCCCTTGTAACTCCTAACAGTTTCTAAGAAACACCTGTCCTCTTATATGATTTAAATGTCATCTTATAAATATCTGTTTCTTAATATTTGGATAGTTTTTCTTTATGGGAGAGCAAGCACATCCTCAAAAGTGACTCTTATTTACCACTATAACCCTGGTACAGTTCTGGAGCCTGGTCCCCCAGCTGTTGAATGAATAAAGGGATGATGAAGTCTGGCAGAAGAGTCCGTCTGCCTTTTTATTTTCTCCCTAGGCTTTCAGCTTTTTCTAACTTTTTCTTTTAACCAGGGGTAAGTTTTCCATCAACACAATAGAAAGATTTGGAGAGTCATCACCAGGTACTATGAAATGTCTTGCACATTGAGGGTGCTTAGAGTTTAACAACTAAAAATGTTACAGGAGACTAGAAAGCAAGGGTTTGTCAAACTGTTGGCAGCTCTAAATTCATAACCAATATGGAAAAGAAACCATATGTCAAAGGTAAATATATATGCATATATGTGTGAGTATATATGCCTTTTCTGTATTCATTTCTTTAGAATTATTTCCTATCAGAGTATGCGTGGTGTTTTGGGTGTTATTATTGGTAGATGCCATCTAGTGGTGTAGAATAGCATCTGTTCTTAGAGCCATTCAACTTCTAAATTCTTATAATTATTATTATTACTTTGTTATTTCTTAAAAGTAGAACCAAAAACACTGTTTAAAGAATACTGTAAGTCCCAAGTAGGAATAAAATTTGGAGGATTAAGATATAAACTTTAGGGGGCTTCCCTGGTGGTGCAGTGGTTAAGAATCTGCCTGCCAATGCAGGGGACACGGGTTCAAGCTCTGGTCTGGGAAGATCCCACATGCCCCGGAGCAACTAAGCCCGTGCGCCACAACTACTGAGCCCACGTGTCTAGAGCCCGTGCTCCGCAACAAGAGAAGCCACCGCAATGAGAAGCCCACGCACTGCAATGAAGAGTAGCCCCCGCTCGCCGCAACTAGAGAAAGCCCATGCAGCAATGAAGACCCAATGCAGCCAAAAATAAATATGAACAAATAAATTTATATTTAAAAAAAGATATAAACTTTAAATCTCCTATGGCAGAAAAACAAATACAGGACTTTATCTCTCAGTGTAATCCATCCACCCGCTCTTTTAGTCATTCATCAGATATTTATCAAGCCCCTACCCTGTGCTAGATTTGGTGTGAGGGACTTGAAATAAAATCCCAGTGCCTACCTTGAATGGTAAGAGGAAATGGTAAACGTTGGTGGCCCACTGTGTTTTCGGCACTCACGCCACGCCAGGCTCTGTGCCACACACTTCATACCTCAACCTAAATCATCTGGAATCATCACCACAGCCCTCTGAGGTATGATCGTCCTGTTTTTCAGATGAGGAAAATGGAACTTTGAGATATAACTTGTCTATAGTCCTGTATCTAAGAAGCATGCAAACCAATTCAGAGCCAGGGTCTGACATCAAAGTGTGTGAGCTCCTAAAAATCCACTCTTTGGGCTACAAAAGCAAGGGCAAAGGTGGCAGATGCTTTTGAATTACATACAGTTTTGGCCTTTTTTTTTGAAGTGAGATGAAGCGAGAGGGCAGAAGACAATTTTAAGGGTGGTAAAGTTTGTACAGGTCATTTAGCTGTGGGTCTGGACTGGAGAAGGTAAGGGGTAGAAATATGAATAGGTATGGCCATAAGTTTGGATCATCAGAAAAGGAATAATCCATCTGTCTTGGACGATTCTTGGAGATACATTGGATTGGGAACATTAGAGCAAAGACCAACATATAGGAAGCATGTTGGTCACTGATCTTTGATCACTCCATCCAATATTGCCTTTCCAGATCTCTATAGCACATGTCTATACAACATGACATTTTTAATGTGTTGCCTTTGCACTGTACTTCAAATTATTTCCTATGTAAAAATCCCAGCTCAGCTCTCTTGTACTTCCTTGAGGATGGTCTCATTATTTCTAGGTAATAATCTTCTTCTGTATCCTCCAGGGCAGAACACAGTAGGCCTCCCAATATACTTGCAGAATTGAAGTTTTTTTTTTTTTTTTTTTGCGGCACGCGGGCCTCTCACTGTTGTGTGGCCTCTCCCGTTGCGGAACACAGCCTCCAGATGCGCAGGCTCAGCGGCCATGGCTCACGGGCCCAGCCGCTCTGCAGCATGTGGGATCCTCCCGGACCGGGGCACGAACCTGTGTCCCCTGCATCGGCAGGCGGACTCTCAACTACTGCACCACCAGGGAAGCCCAGAATTGACGGTTTTTAAAAAATTATTAGATGGGCTTCTTCCTAGCTCCTGTGGATAGTATGTGACATTTAGCACACTCTTCAATAACTGACATTTTTCTACTGGGTTCCACTTGAAGAGGAACACGTGCTTTATTTTTATCAGGAATATTTGCATATTGATATGTCATATCACATCAATATTGTCATACTGATGACAAGGACCAGGAACCCAGCTTTCTGAACTGCAGCTTCACCATTTTCCCTTTAATTGTAGCAGAACTTGGCACTTCTTATTTTGCTGCACAAGGCCATACCCTACCAAGTTTCTGTTTCCATTTTGAGAGAAAGGTGAAGCAGTGCCCAGTGATCTTCCACATGGGAGTATTTCTCCTCCAAGTAAACAGGACCTGGCATGGACAAGGCACCATATAACTGTTTTTTACATAAGTGAATAAGCCCGTGCTTGACTAAAGGGCACAGCTGTTTCCCAAACATGCGTCACAGTGTCAGTTCTTGTGGGTTTGCCCACTGTGCTTCCTCTTGCTTGGAGTGCTCCTTCTCTCCTCCTGGCTCGGCCAGTCTGATGCCCTTGGTGAAGCCTTTACCACATGGCCCAAGCTTTTTGCCTGCAGACAGCTGGCTCTCCTACTCTCCCTGTGGGCACCACTCATTGATGGTCCTGGAGCACCTTCTCATGAAATTCCCAAATGCTCTGGTGTACAGCCCTTTGGGTCCTTTGAGTCTAACATAATGCCCTGAATGTAGCACACAATCAATACATATTTGTGGCAGATTATGAATATTCATTTGACTTAAAAGAACTACTTTCAAAAAGTGAGTTGATAGTAGAGAAGGGAAAGAAGAAATGAGGGTGGGAATCTAAACACTTAACTTGCTCTTCAGGTTTATTATAATAGATGCATGTCGTCTGTGAGTAGAAGCTTTCTGGAGTGTGTCAAGGAAATCAAACTCCCATTCTGCTCAGTTCAAAGGTAAATAGATACAAGTACCAGCCAAGGTCAGCCGACAAGCTCAGAATCTTGGAATGGGGTAGACAGCTGGTATGTCTTTGAACTTTACACCTTTTAGAGGAAGATAGGTAAGATTGATGTTGGAATTATTTCAGAGGGAGTTGATGTGATGATTCAGAAGTGTAAAGAGCATTACTCCCTTGAGTTTGTTGCTTTAGGAGCTCTTAGAGCATGATGAAATTCATAGGAGGAAAAAAAGACTCGAGAGACAGAAAGTGAGATTTAGAGAACAAGGGAGTCTTTTTTTTTCTGAGTCTTATTTTATTTATTTTTTTATACAGCAGGTGCTTATTAGTTCTCTATTTTATACATATTACTGTATATATGTCAATCCCAATCTCCCAATTCATCCCACCACCACCCCCGCTTTCCCCTCTTGGTGTCCATACGTTTGTTCGTTCTCTAGAGACACATCTGTGTCTCTATTTCTGCCTGAGAACAAGAGAGTCTTGACCTGAGGGAAGGTGAAGGTGATGAAACACAAGATCGTTCACCCTGGCTTTTAGGCAAATACATTTTCACACTTCAGAGTGATATTCTTCTTTAAGACTTTAGAGAAGTTTATAGCTTTAATAGAAAAAAGAATTTTTTTTCAGTAAGATATTCTAAGGCCAAAATGATGAACTGATATCTTAACAGATGCTGCAGTTCCACAGGTTCCGGCCTAAGTTTCCTTTCCCTGAAAGAGCAAGAAACAAGAGGGCTGCAGGAAAGAAGACCAGCGAGGGAGGACACATGCATTACATCTAATAGGATTTCCAGAATACGTTATTTGATGAAGAAGATCCCAAATCACCCCTCGGCTTGGCCTCCTGAAGATCTCACAGTCTGCCAGAAGGCGGACACTTTGTAGGTCTGGCCCTGGGTCGGATCACCACCATCCAGAATTGGCCAGGCCCGGCCAAGAGGCCTGGTCATGTTTGCTGAGGCCTAGAACGTTCTGGAGGGCTGCATGTGACCTGTGGTTCTGGGAATGCCAGAAACTCTCAAGGACTTCCATAAATGCACACAACTGTTTACTGTCAACTACAAGCATTTAAAAAAATACAGCCTCAGCACCTTGGTGACAACTCATGGACTCACATAGTCACTGCTTTCGAGTCCAAACTCTAAGGGGGAAGTGGCTCTTTTCTTCATGGCCCTTACAGAATAGTGGAAAAGATAATGACATGTGCAGTTACATGAAGAGTGAGAAGTACTGTGATAAAGTGCTGTGAAGGGGGCGTCTATCCTCTGTTGGCTTCTGCAGGAAGTGTCCCTCCAAGGCTGCTCTTGTGTCCATACCTCTCGTAGAGCATCTGCCAGATATGGGGATGGGCACAGGTGAGATGGAGCGATGATGAAAAGCAGGGCCCATGTCCTCTGCAGGTTTATATCCCCAGCACCTGGCACCTCTGGATCATCACAGGGTCTCCATACATGTTTGTTGAATGAATAAATGACAATCTTGGTAAATGCTGTTAATGAGGTGACAGTGGGGAGAATTCACGAGTTTGGTCATGTCAAAACGTTGCTCTCTGATGCATTTTATTATACGCATTCCCATATTGTATGCCCCTATTTTACAGAGATAGAAATTATTCATAGGCTTTAGATCACAAAGAAATATAACATGGGAGGGACCACCTCTAACTTTTAAGAGGGTTATGTTTTAGGGCGTGTTTTTGGGATAGGGAGGTACAGACAACATTATCTCTCCAGGAAGAATTCTGCTTCCAGAAAAGGAGGAACTGAAAACTCTGAAGCCAGTCTCAGGAAACACAGCCCTAGCAGCTCTCCCACAGTAAAGCCGGCTCAGGAAATCCTACGGTGGGACTGAAAGGTAAGGTAGAGTCTGTTCCTGCTACTGATCCCTTTAGGCAGAGTCAACTCCTGTAGAGCTTTAAAAAAGCCCTCTGAGATCCTTTAATGTTTCAGCAACCAATTCAAGTGTCAAGCAATTTACATGAACAGTTTCAGGTAAAGCTTCCTCCTGGGTGATCAAGATCTCCTAGCAAAGTAGAAAAGGAGGGTAACAAAAGTTCATTTTCTTTCTCCTCATCAAGATCAAGATCCAAGAGCATTTCTCCCTTGGGTGGAGGGCTGCCTGGAGGCGGGGTGGGCGGGCCCAGGGGCTGGGCCGGGGGCGCCAGGACTGCACGCCTCTCCCAGCCTCCTTCCAGGCTCCGCAGCATTCCGGCGCGCTGGCACCACCTGACTTCTTGCGCGATGCTCCGGGCATCCTCCCACCACAGCTCCTGGGGTCAGGGGACCGCCTGGGCGATCCGGGGCGCCCTCGGGGGTCGGCACACAGTAGGGCTTGCCCCTCCCCGCTGTCTTCCTGTGAACACAGCGATGCGGCGATCCTGCGGCGTCCTGTGGCAGGTGCCTGCGCAGCGCCCGGCAGCTGTGGCGACGTTCAGGCTCTTTGGGGTGGGATGGGGGGAGGAGCGGGGACCAAGCCCCGGCGGGCGCGATTCTCTCCACTCCAGAGAGTGGAGGCTGAACAGGGACACTGGCAGGGGGGCGGCGCGGAGCCAGATTCGAGGGCGTGTGTGTGTGTGTGTGTGTGTGTGTGTTTCTCACTGCCTCTTTGATCAGGTCTTTATTCAAAGTGAGCTGTCCAAAATGATTTGACCTTCAAGGGATACACACATCTAAGTTTATGCGTCAGGATTCTTCTCCTCTGTGGTGGGTTTTCTTTTCTGCGGGCTCCCCAGTGGCCGGTTTCATGGTAGCTGCGGCCTCCTCCCCCAGCCCCCCACCGAAGGCTTCTTCTGCTTCTTTATGCCAACAGCCTTCTTTCCTTTCTTCCCTACAAAAGCCTTCTTGCCTGGAATCCCTCCCCATCGGATCCGGCTTCTACCGCCGCCGCTGCCCTATCCACCTGGAGTTTGTGATTCTTAGCCTGGCGAAGAATGATGCCTAGCTGCACGGTCTTTGCACGTGGGTTTAGTCAGATTCAACACGACTCTCAGGTTTTTCAGCGGATTCTTCTTCAGGACGCTGCGATGACTCTTCTTGCGCGGTGCTCTGGGGTTTTCCAGGGTTCTGCCGAGGTCTGTGTTGAGCGTCTTGTGCCTGGGAAGGTGGTAGTTACTCTTGAAGGGCTCAAGTGCCCTACAGATCATCTGACTTGCTGAAAGCAAATCAGAAACGGTGTCCAGCAGGAGCAAGTTCCCAAACGTGCAGTTTTGCTTTTACATTAAGCAGAATCATTCCTTTTAAAGGGAGAGGAGAATTAGGGAGCCAGGGATGTTCCTCAAGGCCTCGATACCATAGTCCCCGTGATAGATGATGCAGGGTCCCCTGCCGTGCACACCCCGCGGTGTCGCACTTTGCCCTTTGCCAGCGCGCTTTTGCTCAGAGGCACAGACCTTCTTGATATTATTCCAGGCCTTCAGTTTCTTAAGAAGCGCAACAGCCCTCTTGTTCGTCTCGTAGCCTCCAACGTTATCTTCAACCACCAAAGGAAGTTCAGGACTTCCTCAGTACAGTGACCTTTAGCCACGACCAGCGCCGGTAAGGCCGAGGCAGCCAGGGCAGAGCAGATGGCACGTCACTGCGGGGCCAACGTGCCAGGTTTGGTTGGCTCAACGTGCGAACCCAAGACACATCTATTTCCCCAGTTAAGAATCACATTTCTCAAACTGTAGGAATTAAAAAAAGATTATGTCTTGCTCAGTAAGAATTTTCGGCAACTGTGACTGAGAACGCAGGAAGACACCAATTACGACATCCCTGAAACAGATTCGGGGTTTTTAACTTATCGGTGCCAGAGGGAGGGGTGAAAACGAGTCCCGAGGAGGACGGCGACGGCTCCCCCGGACTGCGGGTCCAGGTAGGCTGAGCCCCCGCGCACCACCCTCCGCAGGAAGACCGCCGAGACCCTCCCGGCCGCCCCGCTCCAGCGCGCCTCGGGGCCTGGGAACCGCGCACCGGCTGCGCCCCGAGCCCCGCGGGGCGGCGGGACGGACGGCGCCCGCGCCCAATCGCGGGGCGGGGCCGAGGGGGCCGGCAGGCGGCTGCCAATGGGAGGCCGCGGGGCGGGCGGGGGGCGGTGCCGCCGGGTGGGCGGGCGGAGGTGTCGGGAGCCGGCGCGGCAGAGCGGGAGTCCGGGAGGAGCCGGCGGAGCGGGAGGAGGACTGAGGAGGAGGAGGAGGAGGAGCAGCGCCGCGCCCCCGCCCCGGCCGCCCGGCCGCCCGCCCGCCCGAGCGCAGGCCGACCGCTCCAGCCGCAGCCGGCGGGTTCCCGGCCGCCTCCCGCCGGAGCCCGGCGCCGGCAGGGTCCGGGCCGATGGGCAGCCCCGGGCAGCGGCGGGCGGCGAGGCGGCGACCCCGGTACGCGCCGCCGCGCGCTCGCGGGCTGTAGCAGGTCCCGGCGGACTGCGTCTCCGAGGTGCGTTCGGGGCGAGGGGGGTTCCGCTCGGGAGCCTCCGGGTCGTGTCCGGGGACCGTCCCGAGGTGAAGGGGCCGCCCTCGGGGGCGCCTCGGGGGTTGACGGGGGGCCGGAGCGCGGGGCGAGGGTCCGGCCGGCAGATGCGCCCGCGCTCCCGAGCCGGGGGTGGGAGAGGAGCCGCCGTGCTCAAACTTATCGATCGGCTGAAAGGTTATTCCCGTCTCGTAGACGCGAGCACTAAGGAGGACTCTCCGGGCGCGCAGCGAATCCTCCGTGACTAACCCGAGAGGAGAGAAGAAGGTTGCCCGGCGCGGTTCCCCGGCGCGCCGGGCGGGGTCCCTTGCTGAACTTGCTGCGGGGTTTATTCCCCGGTAAGGCGGGTGCCCGGGGCGCGAGCCCTCGCGGCGCCCTCCCCTCTTTGTAAGGTCCCAGCGGCCGGCGAGCGCCCTTCCTCGGGGCCCGACGGCTCCCCGGCTTCCCCGGCTCCGCGTCTCGCTCCATCCTCGGCTCGCGGTCCTGCTGGGGCCCCCGTTTCGTGGAAGCTTGTTTGGCCAGGTCCCGGGAGTATCCCCACGAGCACCTACGGATTAATTTTCAACCGCGCCACAAACCCAAAGAATCAGTCTCGGTTCATCGTCTGCCAGCGAGAGCCGATGCCTCTCGGGAAGAGAAAACAAGTTGGCATGACCCCTCTGGGAGATATTTGTCATCATTAACCTGCTTCGGTTAAATTAATTCAGCCCAGGATGACTCCAGCGTGAGTATTGGAAACATCAAGTGCATTGGTCACGGAATGGTGGTCACCAAAACCTGATTTTGGTAAAAATTGCAATTATACAGTCTTGGGATTTTGTTTAGATTTAGACACGGTTTTTAATAAGGATGGACTTCTTTTTTTTTTTGTAAACAAAGAATCTTGCGGATTCTCATAGATTTGCTCAGTAAGTTCAAAATAGTCACTTAGATGTTTCTTTTCTTTGCCTCTTTTGTCTGCAGTTTTCATTTCTAAATGTTAACACTAGATGGCTTTCTTATGACAGGCATTTAGTAAACTGCGCTTTTGAGTTGCCTGTCTGCAATCCAGGTTGTAATTTTTCCAGTTTTCCAGTTAGTAATGAGAGGAAAAAAAAATCTCCAAAACTGTTGCTTTCCTTGAAATACATTACTTCCCTATAAAACCAATATTTATGCAGACATCAAAAGGTGGCCTATTATTTCTGGCATTCCTAAAGATGGATTTCAAGGGACAACTTGGTTACTGTTTTTAGTCACAAATTTAAGGATGTCTGTTTTGACTTGAGGAATTCAAAGTGCTACAGTGAGATTTGTAATTCTATTTATATAACATTTCTGCTAAGGATGTTTTCTGCTTAATTTAGTAGTTCATTGCTTGATTCAGAGAAGTATAAAAGAACATTTATTCATGAGAAAGTGCAGTCTTTCTTGAGTTTTCGGTACACATAACATTGATTCTTCCTAAAGCCTCTGTTGAGATGGAGTTGAAGTATACATGCATGAGTCATACCAAGGATTGTGTTGGGGCCATCTTTATTCTCCCCAGTTGATATCGCGTGTTTCATTTCTAAAGTGCAATGGCCTGTAGTTGGCCATTTTGGTAGCATCAGGTTCTCAATTATGTGTTTTCAGTACTTTTTCTCTAAAGCAAGATCATGGCAGCCTGTCCAAATCTTGCCAATGTAGGCAAACTTATTTATAAGCTGGTGAAATATTTCGACATTCCTTATAGCTGTTATTTATTGTGTGTCGTGCCCAGCCTAAAATATGATATGTTAAATTTGTTGGTTCTAAATTAGAGCATATTCGCAAATAGCTGAAGGGGAGAAAAAAAAAAACCCACAACCTCTCTCGCAAACATCTGGGAAGTTGGGAATGAAATGAAATCAGAAACAGCTTTTATCAGTACCCATATGCCACCTATAGATGGGGTGAAATGAACTTGGATAAGAAGCAGTGTAAGCATTTGGTCTGGAAAATAAAGCAAGAGATAAATGGAAGTGGAGCTTCTGGCTTTAGAGTATGGGCTGCAGATTTTCCCTAGTTGATTTAAGTGTATATTTTCCATCACATGCTTTTGATGTTTTGAAATCTTAGTCTTTCCAAAGAGCTTTAATTTTCTGGAATGTAAGAGGGGAATTATCAGTATCAGGATTTGACTATTATGACACTTACTGTAGTTAAAGCTGTGTAATAGGGTTTGTACGTTTTGTTTTATTTCGTTTCTCTTGAGACTGGAATGGTATTTAGAAGGGTTCCCTGATACCTGAGCTTGGTAAACACCTGTGCACCTTGGGGGATCTCTTTACCTGAGGCAAAAGGGTTATTGGGTTATTCATTTTGAAAATCTGTCTCTTCTTCAAAGTGAGGAAATAATAGTGAGCTACCTTGAAAGGGCAATTGTCTGGTAATTGAAACTGGTTTGAAAGTGCTGTGTTTGGTCATCAAAACTAGTTTAAAAGGGGTTGAATTTACTTCATACTTTGTGAAGAACTGTGTTTATGTTGATACAGCCCCCAAACCCCAGTCATGATTGGTAGATGCAAAGGTGTTTTGTTTGGTTGTTTGTTTGTTTTTGTGAGATTGAGGAAGGCAGTGAGCCTTTGAACTTATGATCTACTTAAGTTGACGGTTTAGGATTACAAATCCCTTCAAAGACATGCTGAATTTGAAGAAAATTCAGACTGTTATTGTTAGCTGAAAAGCAAAGGTTTTTTTTTTTTTAAATCTGTTTTGAACTTGCACGAAATATGAAGTACAGGCCTAAAGAATATAGGGAACCGTGTTCCAGATTTTCTCCTTCTATTAATGTACTTAGTTCCCTTGCAGGGTGATGGGATAGAAAGGGCATTAGGCAAGAAAGACAGGAACCTCTAGCTTCCTGCCTCTAGTGCCTGGCACAAATGAGTTTGGATAAAGTTTTTTCATGATCCCTTTCAGCACCAAAATTTTAGGTTTCTTTAATGTTTCAAATAAATGTATGGATTGATGAAAATGACTGATTGGGATAGTTTATATTTTTCACCACTGTGTCTTTTCTTACTTTGGTTTATGATAAGTTTGTATGTGAACATTCATGAGAGTTATAGCTTACTTAGTTTACCTGGAAATCAGTGACTCAGAAATTGCTTTTCTGTTGCAATCACATCTAGCTGTGACCCCTTTTAAAGGAAGGATAACAGTGTGATAGGAATTTAAATGCTTCAGAACTTCAGAGGTAAATTATTTTGATCCTTTCTGAGCTTGATTCATGAACTTTGGTTCCAAAAAGTGGTCCAGGGGAGCCGGATATTACCCAGAGTAGAGGTTCTGTTTCTTGGGAGATTTCACATTTAGCATAACCTAATTCCTTGAGATATGTGTATATGTACACACACATACACACACAGACACACACATATATATATATATAGATAGATAGATAGATAGATATAGATATAGATAGATTTTTTTTTCTCCCTGTACAACATTGTATAGCCAACTTGGGTGATAGCAAAGAAGAAGAGATGCAGTAATTTTAGTCTAGTTGTCATAGCCTCTCTGTACCACAAAGGTCCATAAGGTCCCTTTATGTCGTTCCTTTACTTTTTGTTTTTATCTACCTGTAAATTAAAAATCGGAAACAAAAATCAAATTTTAGGGATTGTCAGATTTGTCACTATGTTGTAGTATAGATGTATTGAAGATTTACAACAGCGGTTACTGTCTACTATCAATGCATTTCACACTGATACAACAAAAAGAAAAGAAAAAAAAAAGGGGAAGAGTATGCATGCTGACTTAAGGAAAGTTCTTCCCATCCAGAGAGGGCATTGGTTAAAATTACCCCCATGTGCATATATACTCACCGATACACAGACACTTTTCCTTTTGCACAGACCAGTGAAAACTTTGCTAAGAACCAGGGTTTGGAAATCAATGACCAGCTCAACTAACCCTTCTTTGATGCTTGGATCCCTTTATATACTCTGCACGTGATCTGGTAAGGGGTGGAGAGTTCCACCTTTCTCATGTTTTGACCACTAGGAGGTGTTTAACTCTACAGGTAAAACTGTAGAGTTGAAATCTAATTCTACCTATTTATTTGAATTCCCCACGCCCCCGCCCCGTTGATGGCCTGCAGAACTAATCCTTCTGTAGAGATGTTCCAGTTGCTCACAGGACAATACCTGTCCAAGTGGGGCTCAGAGCCAGAGTCTTCCCACTCACCTTGACCTGCGCAGAGTAGAATAGGGGTGCACTTCCTTCAGCTTGCATGTCCTGCCTGCACTGATACAGTCCAAGTTCACATTCACTTTTCTACTCAGACTCAGTGAGTTTCCTGTTCACTCAGACCTCTGGGTCCTAATCACATGCTGTCTTGAAGCCACGTCTTCCTGTCCTGTCCTAATGTCACTGCAAGACCTAACATTTATTGGACTTTGTCTAACTTTATTTTAGCTTGTCCTTACCGGGATGCTTTTGGGAGTTGGATACTACTATTTAGCACCTTTGCCTGCTCTCTCAAACAAATGCTGTCTGCACATTAGATCAGATTGTTTTTTTATATTTTACCTAAGTTGCTGATAGAATTGTTAAACTGGCTGAACTACGGATGGTGTTTCCGGAAGTTTCCTTCTAGGTTTGGTTATAGTTAAGTACTGATGCTCTTAATTTCTCATAACTGGCCCATTACTGAATGCCTCTTCCACACAGATATCCCGAAAGAGCACGTCAGGCCATCTTTGCTGGTCCTACTGACCAAGGTATTCTAAGACCTGAGTTCATTTTCAGTGTGTCCCTAGTAACTTGAACTGTGCTCTACGTTGTGGGAGATTAAGAAATAGACGTTCAGTGACTGACTGAGTGACTGAGAAGCTAGGGCCATACTGTGAACTGTGACCTCTGGAGGCTTCGGGCACTAAAAAATGGTGGGAAGAAGCAGGATGTTGCGGGCTTCCCTAAACTCCCTCTTGCAGTTTGGTATTGTCTTCTTTTGAATTTCTTTCAGATAGCTGGGGACAAGAACTACCTTTTCCCAATTTCCCAGTGTTTTAATTAGTTGGTACTCTTTTTTTTTTTTTTTTTTTTTTTTTTTTTTTTGCGGTACTTGGGCCCCTCACTGTTGTGGCCTCTCCCATTGCGGAGCACAGGCTCCGGACGCGCAGGCCCAGCGGCCATGGCTCACGGGCCCAGCTGTTCCGCGGCATGTGGGATCTTCCCGGACCGGGGCACGAACCCGTATCCCCTGCATCGGCAGGCGGACTCTCAACCACTGCGCCACCAGGGAAGCCCAGTTGGTACTCTTTTTTTCCTATTTCACAAATAAGCATTCAGCCATAAGGGGTGTCTTGAGTGCTACCGATTGGATTACTCCCTATTTTTCACTGTTGCGTAGTTGCTACATCCGCCAGAAGAAGCTCCCAGTTAGTTGAGCTGTTTAGGAAATCAGAGTAGTCCAAAGCAGGCTGTTTAGTGGTGTATTCAATTACACTGAAGTAAAAAAAAAAAAAAAAAAAAAAAAAATCTAGGTAAAGAGCTAGTGTTAAAAATGGTTACTGTGGAAAGTAAGAACTCTTGGGTGAACACAAAATTATGTATGCTGAGACAAACTATTGTGTAGACGTTAAAAAAAAATCTCTGACTGTAATGTTTAGGGCACAGTAGCGGGTGCAGTCTGCATAATGATTGCTTTCACTGTCTTCAGGGGGGTTTTGATAATCGTTCGGTTCCCTGTGGAACAGTGGATATTCACATGGTTCATACAGTCCTCTTCGTGTTGAAGCTTCTAATAAGAAATTTTAGGAATCACACTTTGGATTCTTCATACAGGACACATGCTGTTGTTTGGAGTGTTTAATGCCCTAATCCAAAGAACAATTATTTCTTTGTAGTAGGGTCTCTAAACTTTTTCCAGTGTGCATCGCATCTACACAGAATTTCCTGTGTTTAGTGTCCACATGTGCACATACACACGTCTGTCTATATGTTTGTGCATGTGTGTATAGGTACAGTATAGTGTGTGTGTGTATATATATATATACGTATACATGTAAAACTTTACCATGCTAAGATATGGACACTATAAAATATAATAATATAAATTTTAAGAAGGCTTATAATAAACAAAAATGAATGTTGGAGTATTTTCTTTTGCATCTTAAAGGCTTGCTTGTTACCCTTTGAAATGTGTGGGCCAGGTCCTGAGACCACTGCTCTCCCACCCTCTCTGGTTAGAGTTCACAGCTGTTTGGAAACAATTTCTAGGGGGCCTGCAGGGTCTTGTGAGGGAAGCTTAAGACAGATTCTACCCTTCATGGACCCTCTATTTACTGTATTTATTCTTTTTCCTGAGGACAGTTTTTACTTTGGCCAGTTTTCTTCCAGAATTGGTTGTGGGTTGCTTAGCTTGAGGTTTAAATTTTTTGGGGGGGGGCGGGGAGAATGATAGTGTGATGGAGGATACCATCTTCCTTGCAATGTTTCTGGTTGAACTCAACTGTTTGGGAAGCATTGTACTATCGACACACAGCTGACACCAGACCCAGAATCAGGATAGAAGGACATAACTCATCATTGGCTCATCCAGAAACTTCTAAAGAGTAAGAACAACTTTTTTTTTTTTTTTTCCCGGTACGCAGGCCTCTCACTGTTGCGGCCTCTCCCGTTGCGGAGCACAGGCTCCGGACGCGCAGGCTCAGCGGCCATGGCTCACGGGCCCAGCCACTCCATGGCATGTGGGATCCTCCCAGACCGGGGCACAAACCCGTGTCCCCTGCCTCGGCAGGTGGACTCTCAACCACTGCGCCACCAGGGAAGCCCAGGAGTAAGAACAACTTTGAAAGTGCAGATTAATGTTGGCTAGAACGGTAGCACACGGTCACCCCTCGTGCAAGGGAGGCCAGTGTCCCAGCCTCTGGAGGGCATGTGGGCTGGAAGGGATGATGGGAGGGCAGGGCATCCGCACGCCACCCAGCCTCCCTGTGTGCTGAGCGATTTTAATCTATAGCATTTATCATTGCCTGACATGATATTGTATATTGATTTTTCTATGTTTGTCTTCTGCCTCACCTCAGTAGAATATAAGTGCCATATGGACAGGGACATTTCTGGTCATTACTGCTGTATTCCCTGTACTGCCCTGGTTTCTGCCACATAATAGGCACTTAGCAAATGTTTGATAAAGGCAGGATTGAAAGCCCGGGGTTTAAACATGAAAGAGCTGTGTGTCTTGGCTTTTGTTGAACTAAGTAAGTGTTGCCTTAAGGTTCTCATTATTTCTATTGTAAATGATCTACCGAAACAGCCTTTTATGCCTCACTTTATCTCTTTTCTGGGTCACTAGAAATGACCTGTAATTGAACTCTGATATCAAACTGGTAAAAATGGAGAAGTAGTTTCTGAGGAGGGTAACAGCAGAGTTCCGTCTGTTATATCAGGACCTTTATTGCCCGGTTCTGAGGGGTGTGGTTTGGGGAGGGTGGGCCCCCTGGGGTGAGAGGGTGTGCTTTACACCTTTCCCAGGTTTCAAAGTCTGATCCCAGCTGATAAGCACACTGCCTTGGCCTTATTGGAATCAGATGAAGCTGCAGTTCACTTACAAGCCTGGTTTGGACTCCTTAATAAAGAAAACTGGAAAGAGAGAATTTCTGAATTGTACAGCGTTCTCTTTTCTCTCTCAATCCATGATAATTTCTACAGGAAATAACGATTTTTTACAACCGATCAGTAGTATGTTGTACACCTTCTGTTAATTTAGTCCTTTTAACTTGAGGATTGCAGAGTATGTTGGAATATTACTTACGCCTTACGTATAGTAGGTGCTCCGTAAGCATAGCTTTGATTTTACAGGTAGAAGTCTTTTATCTTAATATCCTGACCTACTACTAATTTCTGTATGGCATGAATTCAGGGGGATGTCATTCTAACTCCTGCTTGTTTAAATGTGTGTATTAAGGTATGCTATGATGAGAGCTGCGGGTGAGGCTGAGAGATTGGCCTAAATAATACAAAAATCACCGAATTTACCAGCCATTTTGTTGATTTGAGGGTCATCGTAAGTCATTTGCTGGGAATAATGGATCTGTTTTCCTATTTAAAAAGTCTTAAATGATGAGAGGAATGAAAGAGAGAGGCTAATGTTTTTGACTTAGGAACAGGATAAAGAACTGGGGAGAGAGATTCCTCAAGGTAGACTTCAAAACAGCAGTTGTGCTTGAACTTTCATTTATGGTGTCTTGCAGACTGAACGAGAACCTTGCAAGGCTGATGGGATTATCCCCCTGTACAGATGTGAAAACTAAGATTTAAGGCGGGAACACACATGGCTTTATGAATCTTAGTTCTTAGAGTTTAAACCCATCTCTCTGCCCACTGTGGCAGCCTAGATGCTTTGTGAGGCCCTGTTGATCTCAATAAATCATAGAAGAAATGGGGGGGGGTGGTAAAGAAAGTGCACGCAGAGGAAAATTATCCCACTACTGTCCCTGCAAGCGGGAAGTGGTGACGGGGCTGGGGGGGGGGGCAGGCTACTGAGCTATTGTTCTAGCCTCCGAATGCCCTGTTCTGTCAGCCAGTGGATCCTGTGTTATTCGTGAGAACTTTTGTAGTTTGTGGTGAGGTAGCAGTTCTGATGCTTGAGCCGGGTTCTCTCGTCTCTGCTGGGAAGTGAGAGGGCGCTGCTGTGATCCTGCAGAGAACATCTCTTTAGCTCCCGAGTCTTTGCCAGGATGAAAAGGAGGAGCAGAGGAAACCAATTTTCGTTTTGCCTTTATACTTCGCTAGATTTGCATCATCTGTGTTTAAGTCAGTTGAATGTGAAGCCCTGAATAAATTTCAGGCATTTAAATATTTAAAAGGATTCCTCCACCATACTTTACTCACCCAAAGAATAAGGGTTTGTAACAAAACAGTCCCCTTGCAGATGCAGCCCAGACAGGCTCTGCTCACCTTGTCACTGAATTATCAGACATTAATAGTGAATCGAGAATGGGAACAGCCACCGAAATGCTTGGCTGGCTCTGTTCCAAAATATTGTTTCCCTGGTAGAGAAAGCAGGACAATTTGTTGAAAACTGGCAGTCAGCCAGTCAGAAGAGCTCTGACGCCATCCGTGCAGTAACTCCTCTGCTCCGACTGCTAATTTTAGGCCGGTTAAATCTGGGTGATGTCTGATGGCTGCTGTTGCTGTGCGTCTGGCTATGTGGAGCTTTCTAAATCCATCCTCCCAGCCTGGCATCACAACTCACAGTTCTTTCCCAGACGAACTGAAGCACAGAGGGGATGTGGAGTCGGCCTAGGATACGTGGAAGGAGTGAGGAACAGGCCCTGGGAGGGTTTTAGGAGGCGCTGCCTTTCATCTTCCTATTTTCTTTGCCACTAGGTCCACAAACACTTACCCCGCTGTACCTCCTGCCGTGGGAGGGCCTGGAGGAGGACGCAGACAGGCTCAGCCTCCAGGGAGCAGCCTCGTGACAGCATTCACTCCTTTTCCATCCATCCCTGCAAGCTTTCACCTGTTCAGTACTGACCTTCCTGGGCTTCCCTGGTGGTGCAGTGGTTGAGAATCTGCCTGCCGACGCAGGGGACACGGGTTCGAGCCTCGGTCCGGGAAGATCCCACATGCCGCGGAGCAACTAAGCCCGCGTGCCACAACTACTGAGCTTGAGCCCTAGAGCCCGCGAGCCACAACTGCTGAGCCTGCGTGCTGCAACTACTGAAGCCCGTGTGCCTAGAGCCCGTGCTCCGCAACAAGAGAAGCCACCGCACTGCAATGAAGAGTTGCCCTGCTCGCTGCAACTAGAGAAAGCCCGTGCGCAGCAACGAAGACCCAACACAGCCAAAAATAAATAAAATAAATTTAAAAACTGACCTTCCTGGGGAATTCCCTGGCGGTCCAGGGAATTCACTGCCGAGGGCCCCGACTTCGATCCCTGATCGGGGAAGTAAGAGTGCACAAACTACATGGCGTGGCCAAAAACAAACAGACAACCCCAAACTGAACTTTCTGGGAAGGTAAAACTAAGGAGAAAGATGAGAATTTTTAAAAAAGCATTTGGAACATCCCATGGAAGAGCAAAGTAGCATTTCTTTGCTGTTGCAGAAGACGGAGGTGGGGTGAGGGCTTGGGGGGGTGCTTCAGTGTCCATGTCTAACTTACTTTGCTTCCAGGGCAGTGAGTAGGAGCCAGTTTTCAAATGGGGACTCAGGACCGCACAGTCTTGAGGTCTCTTTAAACTTTGGCGTTCTAAGATTTCCAGGTTAACAAAGGGTGCCCTTACTTAGGGTGTGAGACCTTGGGGGCAGGGACCTGCTCACTGTGTCCCAGTCCTCTGGCCCAGGGAAGTGTCTGGCACAGTCAGCAAATGAACCACCTCAGTGTTTCAGGCCTCAGGGGAACCTTAGGGTGATCCTGGAATCAGTCTTCCTCATGGTGCTGATTCATTAATACGAGAACGTAAGAGAATGGTTTACCACCTAGGTCTGCTGATTTTGGTAGAGTGGCTTGCCCTGGTAGTTGATGAACTGTAAGTGTCCTGGCCTGGCTGATGGCCACGCATGATGTATGTTAGAAGATTCCTGTGTAAGATGGGCACTACAGCTTCTTTCAGAGGAAAGAACCTGTGGGTGGTAGAGGGCCTGGTGGGTGGGTGCAGTCAGGAGAGCATTCAAGGAAAAGGGAGGACCCGAGTTAGGCTTTGGAAAATGGTCAGGGTTTTAATTTTTGTTGAAGGGCTCTTGTATGCAAGGCCACTCCTGGCTCTGCAGGGGACCAGCAAATACAAATCAAGCTCTCTGTCTCTTAGCCCTTTGTCTGATCATAGTACTGTCTCCATGAACTTACTCTGCCTAAAACCAAACTCAGATCCTAGCCTGGTTTGGGTTTTGCAACCCCCAAACTGAACTTTATTAACAAAAGCAACTTCAAGAGAAGTGATGGACATTATTTTTGGAGTGGTGATTAAATTGTCTATCACGTAAGGTAGTCAGTTTGATTTTTTCCCCATTGTAATTTGCTAAAGGTTATAGAATGTGTCTGTAAACCTAAAGGGGAAAATATTTTGGACTCATCAGAGATAGAAAGTGAACATTTTTTTAATTTGAGATGTAATTGACATATAACATTATGTTGGTTTCGCGCCTACAACATAATGATTCTGTACTTGTATATATTGTCAAATGATCATCACGATAAGTCTAGCTAACAGAGTCTAGTTAACATTGCCACACATAGTTACAAAGTTTTGTCTTTCTCTTGTGATGAGAACTTTTTAAGATCTACTGTCTTACCAGCTTTCTTTTTATAAAATTAATTAATTAATTAATTATTTTTGGCTACATTGGGTCTTTGTTGCTGTGCGCGGCTTTCTCTAGTTGCGGCGAGTGGGCTTCTCATTGTGGTGGCTTCTCGTTGCGGAGCATGGGCTCTGGGAGCGCGGGCTTCAGTAGTTGTGGCACGCAGGCTCAGTAGTTGTGGCTCGAGGGCTTCAGAGCACAGGCTCAAAGGTTGTCGCGCACGGGCCCAGTTGCTCTGCGGCATGTGGGATCTTCCTGGACCAGGGCTCGAACCTGTGTCCCCTGCACCGGCAGGCGGATTCTCAACCACTGCACCACCAGGGAAGCCCAGCAACTTTCAAATATACCTTACGCTGTTATTAATTATGGGCATCATGCCGTACATTACACCCCCAGGACTTGTTCATCTAATTAACTGGAAGTTTGTACCTTTTGACCACAATGTTTTGGTATAAAATCACTGAATCTGCATCAGTTATTTGTCCAGAGAATACCATACATAGTGTTATATTTGGGATTCAAGGTCACATTGTTTTGTTTTAAGACTTTATATTTAGGAATTTATAACTTTTGATAATTGATGTACCGAAGTGATTTACTTTAAAATTATTTTGAATAATCAAAGTTTTAAACTGAGGCAGCCTTAGGAAGCATGGCTGTGGACAGTGAGGGCTTAGGTAGGCCGAGCACCTTGTCCACCACCCTGGCCTCCCTGGGACATGTGTTCATTTGCTGTCCACGTGCTCTTTTTATGTCGCAGGAAGTAGTAGTAAATGCTGGGTAAGATTCGCAGTCTTCTTTAGATTCTAAAACAAGACATCTCAGCATATTAGCGTATACTTGCCCTCAGCTTTTTATCATGCAAAATTTCACACATACAGGTAAGTTGAAAGAATTACTTAGTGTAGTGGACACCCATATACCCACTGCCTAGATTCCACAGTGTTAGCATTTTACTGTGTTTGCTTTATACAGATCTATCCACCTCTATCTACCCATCAGTCCCCCTTTTTTTTTTTTTTTTGGAAGCATTTCAAAATAAGTACACACATCAGTACACTTCACCGTTAAGCACTTCAGCATACATACCATAAATGAGTTTAAAACTCACATTCTGTTTTGAGGCAAAGTTTATAGAGTGAAATGTATATGTTTTAAGTGTATCATTCTATGAGCTTAGACAAATGTATATACCTATGTAACCCAACCCATACTTCTATTAAGATATACCTACCACCCCAGAAAGTTCTCTCAGGCCCCTTTCCAGTCTGCCACGCCAGTCTCCGTCCCAGGCAACCACTGTTCCTCCCCCGCCAACCCCAATGGTAAGTTCTGCCAGTTCTTGAACTTCATATAAATGGAATCCTGCAGTGTGTACTCTTTGTGTAAGGCTTCTTTCACTCAGCATAGTGATTTCTGCTTTGCCATATACTTTTAAATATATTACGCCAGGCTGGCTTACCTCCACCTTGGTCACAAGCTCTTTTCAAAGATCATATTGTCAAGTGATATTAGAAACAATTTTGTTTTAGGTATTTGTGTATTTTTCTTAAGTCTCATCTTCCCCTTTCCCAACAGAGGTGTGATTTTCATATTTGATTGGGTCATTTTCTGCCTGGGTTTCTGCTATGTATTCTGAAAACCAGGTGCTTCTTTTTGGGGGGGGGGCCTCGCCGTGTGGCATGTGGGATCTTAGTTCCCCGATCAGAGATAGAACCTGTGCCCGCTGCATTGGGAGTGCAGAGTCTTAACCACTGGACCACCAGGGAAGTCCCACTAGGTGCTTCTTTTGTTAGTTTGCTAACACGTGCTGCAGGGCCAGCTCGGGGCATTCAGCTGAGTTCTCTTGCTCCTGAAGAGATGGATCCTGACACATTATTCACTTATTGTGTCTGCTACTTGGAAAACTTCAGGTAATAGAATATATATCTATTTTTGCAAAGCTTATTCTTAGCTTTGTGATTAACTTCTTAAACAAGTTTTTTTTTGTTTGTTTGTTTTTAATAAGGCATCTCTGAGGAATACAGTTGATCTTCTGTATCCACAGGGATTGTTTCCAGGACCCCCCTCAAGATACCAAAAGCCAGGGACACTCATAAAATGGTGTAGTGCTTGCATATAGTCTACACACATCCTCCCATATACTTTAAGTCATCTCTAGATTACTTATACTTCCTAATACAATGTAAATAGTTGCTGGTCCGTGGCAAACTCAAGTGTTGCTTTTTGAAACTTTTGGAGTTTTTAAAAAATATATTTTCAATCTACGGTTGGTTGAATCTGCAGATGTAAAACCTGAGGATGTACAGGGCTGACTGTAATTTCTAGTTCAAATGCAACAATTTGGAAGACTAAAATTTCCTGACTTTTGTTTTATGACACTATATGGAGACTAACAAAATAAACCTGAAATATTAGGAGATTTTTAAGTCACCTGTGTTGAGATATTGGCTGGTAAAATAAAGTCCTCGTTGACTTAAAAAATAAAATTCTAAGGACCACCCTGGCAGTCCAGTGGTTAAGACTCCGTGCTCCCAATGCAGGAGGCCCAGGTTTGATCCATGGTCGGGGAACTAGATCCCGCATGCCGCAACTAAGAGTCCACATGCTGCAACTAAGAGTCCAGATGCCACCACTAAGAAGTCTGCATACTAAAAAGAACTAAAAAGAAAAAAAAAAAGATCCCTTGTGCCACAACTAAGACCCGGTGCGGCCTAAATAAATACATATTTAAAAATAAAAATTAAAAAAATCTAATTCTAGACTTAATTAACTGCCCCCTTTGCTATACCCACTATTACTGGAGTTCTGAGTTGCTAAACCTCTCCATCCATGATATACATCCATGATCAAAACCATCCATGATCAAAACCAGGAAAAATGTTCTCATCAGTAATAGTTTAATGTTTATATATAAGGTGTACACACACAGAGTGTGCGAAGACTTTGCCTTAGGGCCATATTGGTTAGGGTAGTTCTCCCTGCTCTAAAAGAGACTCCAGAATACAGTGTCCAGACAAGAGACAGGCTGACTCCTTTCTTGTGTGACAGCCTGAGATCTGGGCAGGTGGGCTGCTGTCCTCCACCTGACACTCAGGGACCCAGGTTCCTTCCATCTTGTTTCTCCACCACCAGGCCTGGGCCTCACTGCTTGGAGGGAGCCCACTGGGCATGTCTGTGCTCTGGCTGGCTGGAAAGGGAGGGGGCACCCAGGAGGTGGTCACCCGAAGACCCCAGAAGGGGTCTGCATCACTTGTGCTCTCATCCTCTGGAGAACTCAATGACCTGACCACAGCTGACTTCAAGGGGTCAGTGTCATGGAGCCGACCCTCCATGTGCTTCTGTGCTTATGCTGTGGAATTGGCCTTGCCTGTGGCCATGTGGGTGCTCCGATGGAGTAGCTCGCTTGTCAAATGCTTCCTGCCTGCTCTGTCCTGCCAGGTGCCATCTTAGGGAGGGACTCAGGTTACGAGGGTCGGTAGGCAGAAAGGGGTGTTGCTCTTACGGCACTTTCATTCTGGAAATAGAGTCGATCTCCTAATAATATTTTCTCTTAGTGGATTTTTTTTTTTTTAAATGGAGGCAGTGCTGTCTTCTTAAAGTGCAGCTTAGTTCTGGGTGGTGGAAGCGAGAGTAAAGTCTAATAATAATGAGGTTGCAGACAGACTCTGTAACTTTGAAAAAAATGTTCCTGGGGACGTGGATTAGGGAATGTAATAAAGGACCTCGTCCCCTGTTTAAAATTCAGACTCATGATAGAAGGCTTAAGAGACACTTGATGAATGGGATCCCAGCAATCATTTATTCGGGAGCCTGAGGGTTTCTGGGGAGCAGAAACCTCCCCAAAGATGGCTGGGGCTCTAGAGGCTTGCGTGTCATTCAGAAGGAAGTTCCCTTGGGTCCTGGGGTCTCTCCCACTCAGAGAGGAGCTGTCACAGGGTCACGGGCGAAGCCTAAGGAAGCGGTTGTGCATATGATTCCCCCTCCTCTAATGAGCTAACATTACACTGCCTTCCCCCACAAGTAACTCTGAATAGGCTATTTGCCAGCCGCTTGAAAGGCTCTTGAAGTGATAGTCTGATCCATGGGATTGGATGCCTGGGGGACCCAGGGGAGCAGATGTGAGCCTGTCCAGGCTTGAGGGGCCAAGGTCAGTGCCCCCTGGATCCCGAGGGTGATGCGGTGCGGGGCAGTGGCCACCGTGCGTGGGCTCTGAGGTCTGTGTTCTCTAGTCACCCCGTGGGCTTCCAAGGATGTGCAGAGTGAACCTCCTGGAACCAGACGTAGATGTTCCTTCCAGATGGTCAAACTAAGTGAGAGCGTTGCCTGTGTCATTCCCCACTAACCAGTGAAAAGGGGGGAAGAAAAACTCCTGGTTGAAATAAATGACGCTTGACCTTTTTTTACGGACAGAGAGGCCGAGTGGTTTTTATTTCAGCAGGAGCGTCACGGCCTCTTGATAATCTGGAAGTTGCCTTGGTTTCCTCTTGCTGGCTGCTGTCTGCTCAGGAGACTGTGCAGATGGGTTGTGTGGAGTTTGCTAATTTTTTTTTTTTTTTTTTTTTTTGCCGTACGCGGTCCTCTCACTGTTACGGCCTCTCCCGTTGCGGAGCACAGGCTCCGGACGCGCAGGCTCAGCGGCCATGGCTCACGGGCCCAGCCGCTCCGCGGCATGTGGGATCCTCCCGGACTGGGGCACGAACTTGTGTCCCCTGCATCGGCAGGCGGACCCTCAACCACTGCGCCACCAGGGAAGCCCCAAGTTTGCTAATTTTTGCCAATAACTTAAGCGCGGAAGGATTCAGGGAACCTCCCGAGCGATGAAAACACAGACACCAAGGCTAACTTGGAGCAAAGAGGGGCGCTCCTTGAGCCTTTCCGTTGATTTGGGGGCAGTAGCCACGGCTGAGCAGCTGCAAGTGGTGTGTTTGCAGTTCACACTGTGGGGAGTTTGGGAGTGTTTTACATCGTTTTGTTTGTAGTGAACAAAAGAGCCGTGTGGAGCCTAATCAGCTGATCACGTGTATATCAATTCCGAGGACTGTGTCTGTCTCTCAACTGAAATGTTAAACTTATCTGTAAGGGAGGAAAACTGGCCTGGGGATTGATTGGTGTCTGACTACACCCTGCATTACACACGTCGAAGGTGTGTGCGCTTGGACTTTCCATTAATGGGTCAACATTCGCATTGGCCTTTGCCCTTATAACTCACTATTCCAGCCGCCCAAACCCTTTATCTTTTTCTGCCTGCGCTGTTGCACGAAGTATTTGGCAGCCTCTGCAGGGAGCGTGGGCCTGTATTTCGTACATTAAGTTAGTTTGATTTGTTGGTGGAATGGTTTGAGAAGGGAATGCTTCTGGAGGGGGGACGGTTTCTCAGGGGTCATGTCTTCATGGGGAGAGGAGGAGGAGATGCCAAAGAAATTGCAAATATCCTAATCTCACAGGAGTGGTTTTCACCCAGCATCTCCCACTCAGTGTCTCTGTTATTATTGGACTCAGAATAAAGACCTGCTGGGCCCTGCTTTGAACCCCGGGGGTGATTCTTACGTTGTCGTGTCCAAAACCATTCCGGCGTCCTGTTGTTCAGATGCTGTGGATTGAAAAGGCACACAGCACCCGAAAGATCCTATCCTGCACTCCCTCAATCGAGATGAACTAGTTTGGTCCACATCAAGAATTTTTTCGCCATTATATCTTTTCTGTTCTTGAAATACAACTTCATTGGAGGTTTCCAGATCCCTTCTATTTTTGTCTCTAAAGTAGTATCTCTATTTTGTTCACAGTTTTTAATCCTTGTTGCGTTCTTCTGAATGTTTAGATTGCAGGTAATTTCCAGAATTTTGGGGAGACAGTTGCACGTTTGACGCCTTTGGAGAATACGTAGAACCTTGTTGATACCTGGAGATAATCCCCTTGACGGCATAATAGGAGTGCATGATTGTTAGAGACCATCTATAACTTTGCTTTTTAATTCTGGTCTGGGACTTCTGCAGCTTGACCATCAGCATACCTTTGAAAAAAAATCTAGTCTGAAGGGTCTTATAAAAATACCAATATTTTCGGGCTTCCCTGGTGGCGCAGTGGTTGAGAGTCCACCTGCCGATGCAGGGGACGCGGGTCGTGTCCCGGTCCGAGACGATCCCACATGCCGCGGAGCAGCTGGACCTGTGAGCCATGGCCGCTGAGCCTGCGCGTCTGGAGCCTGTGCTCCGCAACAGGAGAGGCCACCACAGTGAGAGGCCCGTGTACCGCAATAAACCCAAAAAAACCGCAAAAAAAAAAACCAAACCAATATTTTCAATAATACCTTTTGGAATAGAAACATGGTTAAGTTCACTGAAAAAGTCTTGCTTAGTGTCCTGCTCATTCTGGGTGAGGAGCTGAAGTTTTAGCTGAAGGTCAGAGAGCATCTGCGGCTCTGTGTTTTGGGCCTTCTTGTTAGCACATACAGATCTTTTTTAAACTCATTTTAGAAACATAAATCAAAGTTACTGCCTGGACATAGGTGCTTTCCCCTATTGTAGTGCCTTTATTTGTTTCATTCTGTGTATTCACTTTATTCTACTTTTGTCAGACACCTGCCCTGGTGTTCTGCCAAGTTCAAGCTCATGGAGACTGGTGTTGAAGTTCCTCCCCTCCCCACCGCATGCTGAGGGGGCCTGAGCCCTGAGCCAGTCCTGGGACCTGGGTTCCCCTCCATTTGCCAGGGTTGGTCCTTGTCAGTGTTGCATGTGGAGTTGTGTTTGTAAGACTTGAAGGCAGATACTGGAGAGCTTACAGATATTTTATTTATCAAGATCTCGTGGTAGAATTTCTTATATATTTCATTAAAAAGAAAAGACTACAGAAATAAGCAAGGCTGTTTCCTTCCTGTTGTTTTCAGCAGTCCGTAGACAACCCAGAAGATGACACTCCTATGAATGTAATCACAGTACACATAGGAAGAAAGAAAGGCATTTAAAGAATTGTGCAGTTTATTCACTAAGACTGTGCATTGAGGAGATTAATGAGTCACAATTATACACATAACGTTTTCTTGTTCTGCGACTATGACCAAACAGAAGTAATGCAAAAAGGAGCTGTTTCCCATGTTAAGTGCTATTAATTCTGAACAAATACCATGTGTATCAGTATTTAAAGGCTGAAATGTAATGCTTCTTAATTTATCTAATCAGGGTCAGATTGATGACATGCTATTTGCAGGGGATAATATATAGCTAAATAATTTCTGCATTTTGTTTTAATAACACTGGTTGTAGAGAGGCCCTCTCATGGAGGACATAAATTGATAGAAATGAAGAAGAGATTTTAAAGCACTTTCAGTAAGTTCAGTATATTCACTTTAAACTTGTTATGTAAAAAGTAAGCAAATAATGTGTTTCACAGTTTATCTTTTATCTTTGGTGGCCAGTTTATTCTGTAAAGTATAGTTCGTTTGTCTTTTGGTGAACAAAAGGCATTCTAGATTTTGTGTACTTTTGTGTCACAGTTGACAAGTAACTATAAGATATCACAGCCATAACACTCCTAATGGTCATGACTAGTCATGTGATTCACCATACCGGTCTAACAGCTTGCAAACTGCTCTGCCGGTAGTGTGATGCGGGTGATTATCTTGAGTTGGCGTTCGGAAAAATGAGGTTAAAATTGTGGAATACAAACCATTAGAAAAGAGGTCACTTTTTAAAATCAGCTTCCTCTTCTTTAAAATGGGAGAGGGCTTCCCTGGTGGCGCAGTGGTTGAGAGTCCGCCTGCCGATGCAGGGGACACGGGTTCGTGCCCCGGTCTGGGAGGATCCCACATGCCGCCGAGCGGCTGGGCCCGTGAGCCATGGCCGCTGAGCCTGCGCATCCGGAGCCTGGGCTCTGCAACGGGAGAGGCCACAACAGTGAGAGGCCCACATACCGAAAAAAAAATAAAATAAAAAAATAAAATGGGAGATACAGAGTAGCATCAGGTAATGTCTAACTTTATGAAGACTGGCCTATAGTGAGGAAGTAGCTAGGGGATGGGGAAGTCTTTGGAAGAGTTCTTTCATGCTGGGAATTGAAGATGGGGTAGAGGAAGGTCATATGGCCCCTCTGGCCAGGTTGGTCTGCCTGGTATTTCTGGCCCGCGTGTCTGTCTTACCTGGAGTGCTGGTCAACCCCCAACTGCACACAGGCCACCTCGTGTTTGTGATATGTGCAGGGAGATATGGGTGTGCGGCAGATACAGAAAACCTTTATTAACGTGAGTCACCTGACAATACCAAAGTGCAAAGATAATTTTCCCAGTGAGAGGAGGACCATATAATTGGCTGAGGTGTGGTGTTAAGAGGGTAGAAGAAGAGACAATATTGAAAGCAGGGCACATGCCTGTGGATTCCAACACATTTATTTGTTTTCTATTATTTCAGAGTCTTTTGTACCTGTTGCAGGTGGTCTGTCCTCTGCCCCAGTCTCTTGCTGGACATTTGCCCCCTTGTGTGAAGCTGTACCTAAGATTCTCTGTCCATTCCCCTCCAAAGGTGAAAGGTGGGGACAGGTGACCCTATACCTGTGCTTGAAGATGTCAAACAAAGCTGCTCTTCCAGGGCACTGGGTCAAAGGTTAATAGGCAGGAGGAAAGAAGGGACGGTGTAGGTTTCCTTGATGCCCTGTGCTCTGGCCACTCCAGTCTGCTAGGCCAAGCTCTGTGCAGTTTTTAGTGAAGTAGAAGGTTAATAACTGTGTAGGGATTTGGGCTGAGGAATTTACCCCATGACCTAATCACAGTCCAAAAGATTTTTATATAAAGATGCTCATGCAGTGTTAGTTATACTGTGAGAAACTGGAAAAATATTGGCAGTAAGACATTAAATTATGGTTCTCCATATGATCAAGTAACTTAAATCAATTAAATAGCTTGTTTTATAAGGTCTCTTAATGACATGGGAAAATGTGCACAGAATATTAAATGAAAACATTTTCTTGCTAGGCAATATGTATAACAGATCCCCATTTTACAGGAAAATTAAACATGCATATGCATTAACAGAATAGGATACATTAAAAAATTTACGGTGGTTATTACTTGTGGTTGCGTTATGTCTAATGATCATATTCTCTTCTTTTTGCGTTTGTTTTCCAGTTTTTTCTAAAATGAACATGTTAATTTTGTAACAGGAAAAAACATGATATTAAAATATTTGAGTCAGAAAGAGAAAAGCAGATACTGTATGCTAACACGTATATATGGAATCTAAAAAAAAAAAAAAAAAATTGGTACTGATGAACCTAGTGGCAGGGCAGGAATAAAGAAGTAGACATAGAGAATGGACTTGAGGACCCGGGGATGGGGGGAAGCTGAGGTAAAGTGAGAGTAGCATCGACATATATATACTTACGAATGTGAAATAGATAGCTAGTGGGAAGCAGCCGCATAGCACAGGGAGATGAGCTCGGTGCTTTGTGACCACCTAGAGGGGTGGGATAGGGAGGGTGGGAGGGAGGCTCAAGAGGGAAGGGATATGGGGATATATGTGTATGTATAGCTGATTCACTTTGTTATAAAACAGAAACTAACACAGTATTGTGAGGCAATTATACTGCAACAAAGATCTATTTAAAAAAAATTTGAGTTATATGACGGGCATATGTATCCTTTAAAACTATTTGTCTGTTTCAATATAATTTCTTGCCTCAATATGTAAATTTGTTGTATTTTATTATATAATCTTGCTTGATTTGTATTTTTGAGTTATAAAACAAGTTTTCAAGGCAAGTAATTAGCAAGCATTTATTAGGCACCTATTATGTCTAATAAATATATTTTTGGTACATGTTCTTTACCATAAAAGTATTTATAATTTAAGTTTAATATCATGTAGGTAGATATCCTTTGAAAATTATTTGCTGATCTTGTATGTAAGAGTTTAAGCATTATTTTTTTTTAACCTTTTGATTACCTTCTTTCATTTAAACTTGTTGCACAGGAAAAACACATACATATATGTATACTTTTAAGGCATTAAATTTATGTTAGGGAATTTACTTTTTACTATTAATAATGTAGTTTATTGGTAACGCACTGAATGACTTGCGTTTGAATATATTATTTTATTTAATTCTCACAGCTGTCTTTCCCTAACAGTGGGAACGTCTTTCTCAATTGGTATTGAGAGTTAAGTTAGAGACTTTGGCATTTACTTTAAAAATATCATTAATACTCTTTGCTTATTTGTGAGAGCAGTGATACCTTGACTCAGATAATACCCGTGTCGTCTTAGCATTATAATTGCTGGCCCTTTGATACTATGCTTTTTGACATTTACATTACAAATAAAAATTAGTTAATTTGTAAGTTATAAGGTCTCAAAAAAAATAGTTCATTCTTCTTTCACGCCTGTTAGTGCTTCTATTAAAATTCTGAAATGGCTTATTAAATTAAGTGCAGTGTCAAAGGCTAATTGTCTCTCTGTGAATTAGTCTGTGTGACTTATGAAAGCATGATTTAAGAATTATGTTTGAATAGCAACTCCGAAGTCAGCTTTTAGTATCTATCAAATTGTAATGATCATAGATGAAGAGTATTAATAGATTATGAAGTCCATTCTCCTGCTGTTACAAAAGATGCCTCTAAAATACGTGCAGTGTTAGCGCCCTTGAACTTACTTCACTTGCGAGCCTCCCACGTCTGAGGCACAGATGTATATGGTCTGAATGCGCTGTGTCCCGAGCAGACCTGCCCGATGGTCAGAAAGCTGTGAGGACAGCCAGTGCGTGTGTGTGATGTGTGTAGGAAGGGGTGGTGGATTGGTGGAGAATCAGAAATCCCATATTTTAAAAAACTTTTTTTAGTTTCTGAAATTATATTCACAAGTCAGCATAATTTTAGTGGAATGAATGAGAGGTTTGGAGCCACCTTTAATCAGCCTGTCTCTTGAGCACCTACTGTGGTGGTTTGGACACTTGGGCAACCCCGGGTTTGAATCAGAGCTCACTACCACGTTGGTGAGTTGCAACTCGGTTTACCCATCTCTAAGTGGGATGGGACGTGATGCCTGTTGTGAAAGCTGGTTGTGATATCTCTGAGGATGCTTGTGGAAGGGCTTTGCTCGGCACCTGGCACACAGTGGGTACCCAGTGGCCCCAAGTTACTATTCCTCATTGGCCTTACTGAGCATTTAGTGTGAGCTGCGGGGCTCATATGCTGACACCCCAGAGCACAGGAGAGGATGTGCTGGTGAGGAAATAAATACCACTGCCTGACAGTTAAAGCCAAAACACAAAGGAAACCAAGGTTCTCTTCGAGGATCACTGTTCCTCTCATGAGTGATCGTGAAAGTCAGACACCAAGGTGATTGGAAGAGGGCTTCCCTGGTGGCACAGTGGTTGAGAGTCCGCCTGCCAATGCAGGGGATGTGGGTTCGTGCCCCGGTCCGGGAAGATCCCACGTGCCGCGGAGCGGCTGGGCCCGTGAGCCATGGCCGCTGAGCCTGCGCTTCCGGAGCCTGTGCTCCGCAACGGGAGAGGCCGCAGCAGTGAGAGGCCTGCGTACTGAGAAAAAAAAAAAAAATGGTGATTGGAAGAAACTTGGCTGGATTCTTGCAGGGGAGTTTCCCTCAAGCTTACCAGCCTGCTGGAATCCTCTGAAGAGTCTTAACCTGGGGTGAGGAAGAGAGAGCCTGCGTGCCTTGTGTTCTTCTGCTGGCTGTGATTAATCCCCATGCGGAATCAAGTCAGTCTGCTTGAAGAGTACCATTCATCAGGTGTTAAAGAGTGAGTATGTAGGTGACAGACGGGTGTAGGATGACAAGAGACTTTTTGTGGATTGAGTATCATGTCCATTCCTGTTAAGCTTCCTGTTCAGTTAATTTCCTGGATGTCAAAGGATGTCTTTTTGCCAGATACCCTTTTACTTAGGCAAAAATAGGTAAACTACCTACCTTTCTGATAGTTTCTCTTGGGACCTAGAAAAAGAAATTATCTTGGTAAGAGTGGCGACGTAGTCTTGTAGCTGGCGTTAGAGCGGGGCCTGAGGGCCCCAGGTGCATCTCAATGTCACTGTGACCTCCCCTGTCACCACATGAGCGGTCAGTGCCCAGGACCTGCCTGCTCGCAGCATCCACCAGTGCTCCCACCCCTCTGGTACCTCCTGTCCCACACTCACTTCTTGCCTCCTGCCCTTCGCCTGTCCTTCCGCCCACACTGTGCAGCTCCTAGTCTCGAGAGAATCCCCGGCTCGCCCTCAGGCCCGCCCTTCGTGCTTCCACTGCCTTGACCCCAATGAACACCCCACCCATTTCAACACCCCCATCTCCCTCCCCTTGGCTTCCTTGGCAGCCCTCTCTTCGCCTGGTTCTCTGGGTACCTCTGGTCATTTCCTCTCTGCTGTCGCTGGACTCTCCTGCCCTCAATACCTTTGAAATGTTGGAGTTCCTTTGGTCTTCTCCCTCAGGGTGACCCTACCCCCCTAGTGGCCTCTCTCGCTACCTCTGTGATGGTGACCTCCACATCATTACCTGTCCGACCTTCTTCTAGCCGCCTTCTTGCCGTCTTCCTTGGATAGTCTTGACCCATTTCAAAGTAAATGCGTCCATTCTGGAGCTTTTATCTTGCCCACAAATCCCTGGTACACTCTCTTCTTCCTAGTACTATAATGTCAGGAGCCACCTAGCCTGCCGGTTAGACCAAGCTTGCTGTCCTCCTTAACTCAATCCTCACAGCAGTGTGTCCAGTTGGTCGCCATCTTCTTCCAGTTCTGCTTCAGAAATGCTTCTTGAGTATCTTTCATCTCCACCGCCCCTGCCTCATTTCAGGAGAAATGGTGCCTCTTTAGAAGTTGGAAATAGCTCTTTAGCCCCTGTGTCTGATATGGTACACACAGCCACATGTGGCCATTTACATTGAGCTGAATTAAACCTGAAAATGAGCCACACGTGGCTGGTGGCTGCCGTATTGGAGAGCACGATGGGGCGCTCCCATCCCCACAGATGGTTCTGCTCTGCTGGACATCGCTGTCCAGCTTATCTCCCTGCTGCCAGTTTCTCACCCTCTCCATCTCATCCTTCGTATGGCCTCCAGCATTTTCTTCGCAGAAGCAGCGACCCAGTTATGCCACGCCCCTGCTTAAAAACTTCTGTTGGGGCTTCCCTGGTGGCGCAGTGGTTTAGAGCTGCTGATGCAGGGGACGCGGGTTCGTGCCCCGGTCCGGGGGGATCCCACATGCCACAGAGCAGCTGGGCCCGTGAGCCATGGCCGCTGAGCCTGAGCGTCCGGAGCCTGTGCTCCGCAACAGGAGAGGCCACAACAGTGAGAGGCCCGCGTACCGCAAAAAAAAAAAAAAAAGAAACTTCTGTTGGATGCTCTCATATGTTCTGTGCCCCTCAGCATGGCACACAGGTCCTTCACTGCCCATTCCGCCTGCCCTCCAAGCTCAGAGACCCCTGCCCCTCTAAGCCATGCCTCTCCCCTTTGGCACCATTCCTCTCTGCTTGCAGTGCCCCCTCCTCGTCTTCTTCACAGGAAGCTCATCATCCGTCTCTGGTAGTGACGCGTCCCCACTGCCTTGCAACCTGTGTTTGCTGCCCTGACCTCCCCATCTGAGGGGTGTCTCTAGGGCATTGTCTTCCAATGTTTTTGTCTCTGTACCTTCTGAAATAATCTTTTATAAACTATGTACTCTCTCCCATGGGAGTACATATATGTCTCTTACATTTTATGTAATGTAATGTCAACTTACATTTTAAGTTGACATCCGACCTTTTTCTTTTTTGTAAATCACAAGTTCAAATGATTTATTTTTGGGAAAAAGAAGTAGAAAATATTAAACATCTTATAAGATGAAAATAATAGGATTGACTTAGTTGGAATGAATCTTTGACAGTATGATTTGAAAGAATTTTCACATTTTGATTTTAACCATGTAGTTGAGAAATGTACTTGTAAATAGTTCAAGTATATTTGTTATCTGTGGTGTATCTCTAGCTTGGCTTGAACATTTTGGCATCTTGGGGAAAAATTCCAGGTATATTTAAGAGAATTCATATCATTAACTTACGTTTCTTCTTCTTCTTTCTTTTCCCCCTGAATCCAGGACATCCCCAAATGGGCCAACTTTTACCCCTAACAGAAATATGTTTAAGACACATAAAATGAGGAATCTCTCTGAGTTCAAGGGGCCATGATTAATCATTAAAGGATACTTCCCTGATAATCATCATTTTGAATTACCCACTTTGTTTGGGGTCCCACAGCTTTCTGAACTTTGAAACAATGCACCCAGATAAGCTTTCAGTGATAGGGGAGCTGCTGGGAAGATAGGAGTGTCCTTTCATTTTCAGGAAGAGTGCAAGGGCAAGGTGGGGATCCGGAAATTGATTCCTTAAGTTACCCTTCAAACGACTCCTTGAACTTTTGCACATGGGCTCTCGGGAGTGTTTGGGGCCCTCGGGGCTGCCTGCCTTGGTCGGAGGCTGCAGCTGTGGGACGCGTTGGTCCCCATCATGCCTGGCCTGGTGTTCAGATGTGGCGGAATGAATGAGTAGGTCTGTCTCCTGTTGTAACTGGCTACAGCCTCCCCTGGGGCTCACTGCTTTCCTTAGAGGGGCGGCGGGGACCACTGCTTCAGCCTTCTCTCTCCCTGTGGATTTGTCTCGGCCACCGCCTGCCACAGGAAGCAGGTTCCTTGCCTTATGCTTGGGGAGGAGTGGAAGTATTTTTGTCATGAAAAACAACTGTGTTTATAGAGGCCTGCGTGATTTTGTGGAACATTACATAACCAGTGTGAGCGGCCGGGAAAGATGATCGCTTTCCCTCGTGATGCCTGCAGGGCTGCAGTGTGTCCTGAGGCTTCCGTTCCCTCCTGGAGTGGCTGCATTCCTCCTGCTCTGGAACCAGGAGCCCTGGATCAACCTCTGCTTGCTGCTCGGCCTGCTCAGAGGTGGACCGGGCCGTGCCTTCCAGCAGACACTCTCTTTAACATAGATTGTCATCTCTTTTAGGAGATGATATAAACAGACATCCCCAGTCAAAAAAAAAAAAGAAAGAAAAAGAAAAAGCCAGTTTCAGTTTCCGTCATCCTAGCATCTCATCCTATCATGCCTTCACACTCAGCTCCAGCTTCACAGGGGGTCAGGAGTGTGCCCCGGTGAGGCCATCTTGCCCTTACAAGCTTGAAGTAACCAGAATAAGTTAGAAATGCTTGACTGGAAGTAAAAGGGCGTGTTGATTTTGGCCCTGACTTATTAGGGAGGGTAAAGTTGATTTTATGCTTTTTGTTTTCAGAACCTGTTTTCTAGTTCTGCTTAATACAGCACAGCCCAGATAGGCAAAGAAATATTGGCTTTGTTTTGGGAGGGGAGGGATAACTGTCACCAACAGTGTCCCTTCATTTGAAAACTCAAAGTGTCTGTCGTGCTTATACCTCCTTCCAGAGCTGAGCTTAAAGGTCTCAAGCATCCCTGGCAAGCACCCAGCAAAGGCCAAGTCTTGCTTTCAGAGCCTGTTCAGGCCAAGGGAAGGCGATAAACTCTGACCTGGATTATTGCTCATGGTTCTGGCAAGAGCCCTGCACATATGCAAGCAAAGCCCAAGTGTTTGCTTTCTAATCACTAGTACAGTTCGTTGCTAAATTTTTTTATCCGGTAAGTCTAACACACCTTCAGGAAGGTGCTTCTTAATCTTGGACAGGAGATGCCAAGGTAGAGACGGGATTAATGCATGGTTTGGGGAGTACTTTTGTTCTTTGTTTTTTTCATTGTTTGTTTTTGGTTTTGGCCACGCAGCGTGTGGGATCTCAGTTCCCCGACCAGGGAGTGAACCCGTGCCCCCTGCAGTGGAAGGGCAGAGTCTTAACCACTCGACCACCAGGGAAGTCCCTGGGGAGTACCTTGGAGCAATGCATTTCTGCAGAGCCTGCTAAGATTGTGTTGTGGCTTCCCTCTAGCCTTGCAGTGTGTGGTGACAGTCATTTTCGTGGGAGGCTCAGGCCTTGCACCAGGCTATTTACTTGGCTCTGCTGGGTGCTCCAGCAGGGAGTCCAGGAGGGGGACTGTCTCAGAGCCCAAAGGGGGCAGTGCAGCCACCCTCGCTAAACTCTCAGAAGCCATCACGGCTGCGCCCTGCCAGCGAGTCACTCAGGGTGGGCACCCAAGGGCGCACACCATGGATTGTGGGTTTCCCCAGAATTGGTAACACATTGTGAACTGGTAATGTACAGAAGGTGATGCAATTTCCTGCAACGGGTACAAATTTGCCCTTGGCTAAAATTCTTCCTGGCAGGGCTTCGCTGAAAAGCTGCCTGCCATTCTCTTGTCCTGAATCCTCCTGCCCAGTGGTGCAGTTACTAGGAGAAACAAGATGTCGGGAGACAGCCATTGGATGAGGTCCACCGGGAAACTCGGTGCTTACTGGCTTGGGCCGAGTGGGTAGCTTCGCAGCAGCTGCTGTGTTCCAGGTGACCAGCAGCAGCTCCGTGGTTTATTTAAAAAAAGAATGGATATGTAATCCACATCTGGGACTCCCACCCCCATTCTGTCGTGGTCCAGGTATTAAAGCCTGTGACCCAGTTCTGTTTGCCCAGTGGGTACCCCTTAGTTGCTCAGGGAAGGAATGTTACTGGATCTAATGGATTTCAGGTCATTCAGGAAATTGCTCAGTCAGCAACCGATGAATTAAGTGTAAATGAACAGGCCAAAAATCTCAAGGTTTGGAGGCATTTTACTTGGGGCAGGGGGTATCACATAATTCAGGGACCAGCTTCGAGCCAGAGAATAAGCTTGTATCACAGAAGGCGTCTCAGTGACTGCCTTCATCCTATGAGGCCAGGGACGGTTTCAGAGTTGAGATGCTTCTGAGGCCTGATTGTCTTGGTTCATCTCTGAGTCTGGCTCACCAGTCTCTAATGCCTTCTGGATGAATCAAAGGACAACAGGTGTCTTTGAGTTGGGCACCAGCTGTCTTTTAAAGGAACAGTGACCAAACAGAGCAAGTTTGTCTTGGAGAGCCAGGTAAGAACAATTAAGAGCTCAGGGTGGGACTTCCCTGGTGGTGCAGTGGTTAAGAGGCCGTGCTTCTAATTATGCAGGGGGCGCGGGTTTGATCCCTGGTGGGGGAACTAAGATCCCACGTGCGGCACGGCCAAAAGATTTAAAATAAATACATAAATAAATAAAAGAGCTCAGGGCCAGGCTGAGGATAAAGACACAGTGATCAGCAAGCCCTGTCAGTTTCAGGACCGGCTGCATTGCCCATGCCGCTGTGTCTGGCTTTCAGAAAATGGAGGTGTGAAGATCTTACTGCAGAGAACAGATTTTAAAATGAGGTGTTTATTTGCATCTCAGAAGTGTTCTCTCAGATGCCTCAGACTCATCCTGTCCAAAAGGAATTCAGTTTGGCTGTACTCTGAAATTTCTAAAGTCTTCACTGTTAACTACAAGGCCAAGAGCTGCCTCTCTTGCCTGGATCATTTACAGCAGTGGCCTGAGTGCTTCTTCCGACTCCCAGATCAAATCTTGAAGTCCAGACCCCTAAGTGCCACCACAGAGGCTGTTGTCGCCTGGCTTCTGCTGGGTTCACCATCTGTACCTGCACCTTCCCACCCAGACCCTTGGTCCTGTAGCGCTTCTTCCTGGAGACGCCACCTCTGCCCCGAGCCCTCCTCCCAGCCCTTTCCACTCCGTGCTTGATTGGGCAGCTCTGCTCATCCTTCAGTCCTCCACTGAGACACCAGTGAAATGAATTCCAAACTTACACCGCCACTGCTGCATAGTTTGCTAAAAGCGTTCTCACTGCTGAGAGCACTTTCCTGACCCGCTTGCTGGTTTTGGACTCAGCTCTGCCCTCCCCGAGCATCCTCATCTTCTCCACCTGGCACATAACTACAACTCACTGTGTCTGCCTGGGGCTCACCTCTCTTCCCAGGCGGTCCACACGCTCTGGGGCCAGAGACCAAGGGACCGCCTTCCTGACCACTAGAGCCTCGGTTTCCAGCACAGTTCCGAGACATAACAGGCAGTCAGCAAAGTTTTGTGGAATGAATGAAGGTATAAGGCTTATCTTTTAAATTGTAAGCATTTCGAGTGTATTTTGATAGCTACCTTTCAGATAAACCAACCGTGATGCAAATTCAGGTATCCTGATTGGGGGCGGTGTGTGTGTTTAGAGATACCACACTTTAATTTTAGCTGCGTTCAAAAACTCAAGAATATTAGATGGCACTGTCCTTTCGGGAAATGAAATTGATGCTGACACCCATTCAAAGATGTCGGGGTCTCAGGCAGGCCCAATCAGTAGTGCCCTCTTTTCCTGCCCAGGCTTTGACAGAGTTGGAAACTATATAAACAAAGTAAAAGTAGAGGCCAAAATACTCATCTGTTATTGGTAGAGGTTACGTTGGAGGGCTCAGCTTGGGGTGAAGACCAAATGCTGACAGAGTCTCAGGGTTAGGCCGTGTCTCCACCCAGACTCGGGCAGCACGGGGCCCACCTGGGGGCCTGGGTCTTGGGGAGCCGCTGTCCCATCAGGCCAGCCCCTCCACCTTGGGAGTGAAAGAGTTCCAGAGTTAACTAATCAAGCCCCAGCCAGGAAGACGTGGGAAGAAGCCCTCCTTCCCTCTAGTGATTGTTTTAATATCCCAAATTGTTCAGCTTCTGTTTCTCCAAATAGGTAAACCGTGGGGCAGGTTTCCTGGAGCCTCGTGAATGTTGGAAAACTCTTCCCATGAATGCTGTCTAGGTTTGGTGCTATCTGATGAGGGAAGATGGGTGAGAGAGAGAGGAGAGATTGAGAGAGAGAGAAGTGAACTCGGAATGTTACGCTGTGTTCCAGCGTTGCCTGAATTGAATTGAACATGAGTAGCTCTACTTCCAGACTCGCCCCTTGACTTGCTGGAGTCTGGTTTTCTACCCCACCTTCCTCTGTGTCCAGCCACCATCCTCATCCCCATGCCCAGCTTAACTTTTCTTTATAAAGGTAGTATTCTGAAAGCATCATTAGGGAATCAGAGCAGTTTTGAAAACAGCGAGGGAGATCACTCAACTTCTTTCCTAACCAGTGGGACTTGCAGGTGATGGAACTTGCCAGCCCCGATGGGGGGCAGTGTTAATATTTACACTGACTTAGTCAACGTTTAGGATTTGTGGATCCATTCCTAATGAAACTAGGATTTTTCCTTTGAAATTTTTAAAAGAATAAAACTCAAATTTCAAATGTCTCTGAAAGTCAGATGTTCCTTTTTTTTTTTTTGAGAGCATATTAATTGGGGGGAAAAAAAAGGTCATTGCTGCACAGACTCTAATCCTAAGGATGGAAATATATACGAACATAGTCCCTCCCCCCGCCCCCTATTGAAAAGTTACTTTCGACCGTTTGTATGAAGGTCAGGATTCTGAAAACCCTTATTGCGGGGGAAGCACAATAGATGTTTCTGCAGCCCTCAAGCCCAGTTTGAGCTGGAGAGAATGAGATTAGTTAGCTTGCAGGGAGCGAGTGTCCAGGCCACTGGCCCTCTCTCCTTTGTGAGGAAGGTGACAGCTGAAAAGAGCCAGGATCCGCCCAGTGACAGCACTGACAGTTGAGCACAAAGAGTGGTGTGCACCCAATGACCTCTGCCTGTCCTTGGTCCCTGCTCCTGCATTGACGAGTGGGGAAGGATGGAGTGGAGGGCGGTTGTTTCGGGTTGAAACTTTTCGCTAGATCTTCAGTTGTGCTTGGGGACCCAGACTTCGACGTTTTCCTCTTAGATGCGTTAATGTTCTTAGCCAGTTGATTAGAGTAAGGCCTTCACTGCCCCAAGGATGTGCTCTCTGGAAATTAAATGCGATGGGGTAGTATCCTTTGTATGAATGAAAGGGAGCGCTGCCAGGAATGACCCTGAGACCTGGCTCGACCCCTCCCTAGCCGGTCAACCAATGATTCCCACCAGCAGGTGGATTTATATGAAGTGAGAGGCAGCTGAAAGGTGATCACTGAGATGATGCAGCAAAGGGCAGTGTAAGTGCCCAGCAGGAACCAGCTGTTCTCAGGTCAGAATCAGGGCTTTGCTCGTGTTTCTGTAGTCTGATCGAACTTGGCTGCACACTGGAATCACGGGTGGGATGCTCGGGCCCCAACCCAGAGATTCTGATTGAATTGGATGGGCCGCATGCCTCATCAGGATCGCAGTCCTTCCGCTGTGAGCCTTTCGTCTCATGACGACTCTTCCTGACTTCTGGACTTGATGTTTTTCAAAAGTTAAATGGTTTTAGGTAATTTCAGGAGAGATTCTGACTAGATCTAAGAGAGAGCTTATTAAACTGAGGAGACTCGGGCCATTTAGGGTTGTCGGTCTGGGAGAAACTTTGGTGAGAACATTGGAGCTACTGATGTTCCTGAAAGCTCCAAGGGGATACAGCGGGCTGAGTGTCCACGGGTTCTGTGGATATGGAGGACCAGCTGTGAAGTCCTTGAGCATCCGTGGATTTAGGTATCCTTGCAGGGGGGGCTCGGTCCTGGAACCGGTACCCCAATGACTAGTTAGAACAAGGCTGGGGACGGGAGAATTGAACTCCACTCCCTTTGGCACTGGTCCGTGACGGTTCTCCCAGGAGGAGAATGAGGATGGAACTTTTGGGAAAAACAGTTAGCTATATCACACAGTCTCTCCAGACAGAGCTGTTGGGATGTGTGGCCAGGAGCACAGAATGGAGTTATGGTACGGATCCCTGCCCTGGTCCTCGGGTTGTTGGCCGTGTCTCCCCTGATGTTTGATCTTGGACACCAGACCCCCGGACTCAACTTCTTTGTTTTCATCCTCTTCCCAGCACCAACTACTCATTTTTATTCATTCACTTTCCCCTCCCCATAGCCTGCTTCGTGGGCTTTCGCCACTTTGGGACTCTAGCTACGTTTTCCTTTTCCCTTTCTTCTGGTTCATGTTTTATACCCACTATTTGTGTAGTTATGTGGACGTCGTGGGAGGGGATGATGGAATGAGGTGGTGAAGACCAGAGGGGAGCGGGCCTTGAGAAGTAATGGGACTGGGGCCAGCCCCGCGGTTGATGGGAGGTAGGGGCTAGAGGGTCAGAGGTCCCACCCTTGAGCAGGAGGTCAGGGCAGCAGCTGAGCGGGGCTGACAGAGGGTCCTGAGCTTGCCCGTGTGGGCTGGCACTGACCATTCACACGAGCTGGACGTGCCTGTCCAGGCAGGGTCTCTGCCCTTGATGTGTCCACAGAGAAGAGACACCCCTTAGGTCAGGTGGTCCAGATATTTGCTTGCTAAAGGTCAGCTTTTCTAAAGCTCATCATTCTAGCTCTGCGAATATTGCTTATTTCACAAGAGGATATTTTTTTTAAAAAAATGTAATATCTTTATGTTGTTCTCTGTTTGGCTGAGAATTTCTATCTTTTCCTTTTCTTTAGACAACTTGTTGGAAAACTCTTACCACTCTGCTAACTTTCAAGATGCCTAGCAACATTTATAGATAGTTTGGAATGTTTCTCTCTGATCAGTTTAGTGAAACCATAATAAATCGTTTTATGAAAAGCACCCTAGAGACAGTAAATCTTTCCAAAGAGTTATTTCAGAATTCCTTAGTTTACAGAGCTACTTTAAAAAAAAATGTAATGTAGTCTGTGGGTCAGGCCTTAGAAAGAACACCCCTAGTTAATGTCCCGCTGATGCTCAGAATATCTGGAAAGGTGAGCTGATGTTTTAGCCACAGGCTGAATGCACGCAGCCTGGCCCAGGCCACAGCAAGGACCCCATGAACATGCCCCATCATTAGTGCTCCTTTTAAGCAAATGGATATTTCTTGACCGTCAAGAGGGGAGTTTGACCAGATGACTCAGTGTAACATTTTAAAGACGTCTTTGTGAGAGAGTAGAATGTTGGACTTTGAACTTTTTAGAAAACCATCTCCTTATTTTTCTTAAACGCGTTGTTTTTATGGTTGTTATAAGCGTGTGAGATGGAATGTGATAGTTTATGCAGACCCAGAGAAGACACGTCTTCAGAGTCATTTTGGAGCTGGCATTTGAGTTTCCTAAGTCATTTGGATTTATTTACTTGCGTTAAGTTCATCTCTGGGGTTTGCCCTCTTAAAACAGAGACTCTTGAGATTAAGAATTACAAGGAACTGGTTTTCTCCATTACTTGCAACTAACTTTGTCTCCTCTTTTTCTAAGTTGTACAACAGAAAAGTCTGAAATACAGGATTTAAGGAGAGAACGGCATTTTCACTTCAGTTTTTTTTTTCTTTTTCTCTGAACACATGGAAAGGATAAACTGAGGTCTGAAATATTAGTGCTCATTTTTATTTTATATAAGAAATTAGTCCTGTTGCTAGTTTCCCAAGGGAATGGTTGGAAAGGTTCTGAAAAAGAACTTTTTTTTTCTAAATTCTAGAAGGCTTATCAGTTGACCAAGCTTTTGGTCAACAATAAACATTCCTTTCTTTGATGATTCACAAAGTTTTTCTTAGTCTTCTGATGCCTTAGGGCCAGGAGTGTACAGACAGCATGATAAATCTGCTTTTGTTTTATTTTCATATATGAACCAGAGGCTATTTTGATTTAAGACCAGCAGTCTTAATTTATAATAGACTATGACTTTTTTTTTTAGATGTGGGCATTTTAGGTGGCCACAATTGTTTTGGAAAACAAGTGGCAGGTGGTCCCATTCAGCTTTACCAGTTTAGATGTGTTTACCTCCCGAGATGGAGTGTAAGTAATTGTATCTGGCAGAGAGCAGAGTCAAATTGTCTTCACTGCTAATTATTCACTGACTTCCATCTATGCAGCTTCCCATTTTAATTCAGACAGTAAGTGTCTGAAAATGTCTGTGCTAAATATTCTCTTGCTATCAGACAGCCTCTAAGAGCGTGTGTGCGCGTCTGTGTCTGAGAATTGATAATTTCACTTCTTTCCCTTCTCTTTTCTCTGGTGGTTTATTTTCGGTAGTTAAGTTAGTGGAAATGGATAATTCCATCATCTTTCCCCCCTGATTCTGGTGACCCTTTTCCAGCACTAATTAGTGGGAAAGGGCTCAGTGCACTGAATCAGGAGGATAGTCCCTCTAGAATCACCCAGGGGAGTGACCCTTCCTGGCAGGCGGGGCTTAGAGGCCTTGGCTGTTACCATTGCAACTGTGTTTATTTTCTTAAAGAAGAGTTTTACTTAGCATATTCTAGTAAATTAAATTCTCACATGATTTTGGAGTAAGGATCAGTTGGTTTTGTAGCCAGAGCCCATCAATCGTTTAAGGAGAAATAACCTCCATTCACTGACTGCCTGCTAAGCTTGGAGTTTTTTGTCACAAGGGCCCTGAAACATTTGCCTCTCTTATGTCTATCAGGGACCGTATCTTTTTGACTTTCTTAGACTCTGTCCTGTCGTGGCCTCACTGGGGAGACTAGAGGGCTGAGAGAAAGCCATGCTAGTGGATAAATTGCACTGAGAGGACTTAATGCCCAAAGGCAGAGGTGTTAGACAGCCAAGCAGGGCCAGATTAGAGGTTAAGCCCGTGTCTGCCTGAAGACCCAGCTGGAGGTGGCCACATCCCTGCGCCCCGATGAGGGGTAGCTGGTCTGGGAAGGCCTTTGTGGCGGGTCCCCGCGTTCCCTGCTGTCCTGTCTGGTCCAGGGGGAACACCTGGCCCCTCTCCAGCACCTCCCTAGCCCGCCTGGCCCCCTGCACCCGGGCACACCTGGGGTAGAGGAGGAGGTGACAGGCAGCACAGGACCTTCTGGTCCCCGTGCTCAAGACTGATTCCAACCCCCTGCCGACCAACGTGGAAATTTTCAATACTCTTTTTTTTTTTTTTAAACCACATCCCTGAAATTGTAAACAGTTGAATTATTTTCCAGTTTGGTCAGGGAAGTAGAGAATCACATGTGAAATATTTTGGTAATAGGCAGAGTTACTCATTTTTGTTTTACTAAGCCTTTCCATTCAAATACCCTTGGCTGTTTTCTCATCCTTCCCATTTGGGATGAAACCTTCACACAGGGCGCCGGAGGGTCCAGCAGGGCCGAGAGGGTGGACGAGCGCTCTGTCCTCGTCCCCAGAAAACAACCCACTCCTCTAAGTGAACCTGATTTACCAGCTTTGCCTTTAAGTAGCCCTTTGGCTTGATCAAGGGTTAGTGCTTCTTGTTTGTGCTAAACTGTATTGAGGAAACCCTTACAAAGCACAGCCGTTCCTGTTTGTATTACTGTGTTTTCAATGGATGGATTTCAGTTCTCTCTTTCAGGGGTTACTTCTCACTCCAGTTTGCTTCCTCTAGTGCCTGGTAATGAATTTACTGTTTGAAACTGTGACTTTGGCCTGCTGTTAGTTGCAAGAGCTCAGCCTCTTCCACTGGAGGACCATTTTATCTTTTTTATGGTGGGGCACATATAGGAGAAAGGCAGCAGTGACCTTGTGTGTGACCACTTCTGTGGCCTGGGCCCGATGCTGCCAGCGCCATGGAGCCAGGCTCCTTTTCAGGAAGTAGGTAGGGCTGGGGTCTGAATTAGCCTCCGACGTCAAGTTCTTTGTGCTTTTTCTCTATACCTTCCTCTTTCCAGAAAAGAATGTGTATGAACTCAAAATGTCCCTCTTCCTCTAGCAACTGTGTTAATGTTGATGCTTTTACTGAGTTACATTTCTTTCTTTTCTTCTTCTCTTTCTCCTTCTTCAGTTTTTAAACTTTGGCTTAAATCGGTTACTTTCTCCACCCTCCAGTTGTGCACAAAAATAAATGGAGCCTTATGGAATCTCACTGCTCACACTGGTGACAGCCACATTTTAGAGAAATCCAGAAGAGTCATGGGACTTCCCTGGTGGCGCAGTGGTTAAGAATCCACCTGCCAATGCAGGGGACATGGGTTTGAGCCCTGGTCCGGGAAGATCTCACGTGCCACGGAGCAACTGAGCCTGCGAGCCACAACTACTGAGCCCACGTGCCACAACTACTGAAGCCCTCCCGCCTAGATCCTGTGCTCCGCGACAGCAGAAGCCACCGCAATGAGAAGCCCGTGCACTGCAACAAAGAGTGACCCCCGCTCGCCGCAACTAGAGAAAGCCTGCGTGCAGCAACAAAGACCCAGTGCAGCCGGGGCCCCCCCCCGCCAAAAAAAAAGTCATGATGGGCATTCTTAAGATAAATTCTTCAGGCTCTGAATAGCTGTCCTGATAGAACCCCCGAGGTAGGGATGGGAGAGTGTGGGAATGGGGACACGAGGACGGCGTCCTGACCCATTGTGTGGTCCCGTAATGTGTCCGGGGATCTTCTTTCCCGGGGGGATGAACAGACGATGTTCCAGGCCTGCACGGGTCTTGCGTCCCTGGACTGTGGGTACTTTCAGGTGGGCTGTAGAGGCCTGCAGAGGAAGCCATTGCTTGTGCAGAGATGAACTTCCTCTTTTGCTTGGGGGTCCCAATCCTAGAGTAGGTGAGTTTTGAGCTGCTGCAAGAGTGTCCACTTAGCTGCGCAAGTATTGTTTCAGGAATTAGAAACTCTTTTTCGTTCTCTGAGACTCATGCTTTCCTAAGATAATGAATTTTCTGTCTTACTATTCTTGTACCTCAAGCATTCCACTTTTATGAGTGAGAGTATATGAGCATTCTTACCAGTCTGGGCTGGGTTCAGTAAAACTGATTTATTCTAAGATCACCTAGTGAAGTTGTGGAATGGTCAGAGAACAGAGGGAAGATGTAAGTGAAAAACAGCAAAGTCTGGAATCCAGTGGAAAATGGGTCTTTGCCCAATTAAGTATCTGACAACTGGGTTATTTGTTAGTTATGCCAAGGGTATTTTTAGAATTCAGTATCTATCTCATCCTTAGGTTTCCAATTATTTTGATTCCCCAACAGACGCTAAAGGATACAAGAGAAATGAGACTGGAAAAAAATAAGTTCTACAGAGATCAGCCCAACTGAATCTTACTATGGTAATTAATTGGCAGAAAATCAATAATTCAGTGAGAAGTCTCAGCCAATGGTGGCAAAAGAATGCAGTGAATGTTGGTGAATTTGGGAGAATGTACAAGTATCAGTGAGCTAATTGCGTGAATTTACATACAGTGTGACTGTATTGTCACACAAGACTAGTCATTTGGGAAATTTATAAGAGATTAACGGAGACCCAAATGTTTAAATTCTTTACCCATTTTTCTGTCCCTAAAGAGAAACCTCAATAAATGTGTATTTGGCTAATGAGTTAAAATGGAACTGCTTTTTTTTTTTGTGGTACGCGGGCCTCTCACTGTTGTGGCCTCTCCTGTTGTGGAGCACAGGCTCCGGACGCGCAGGCCCAGCGGCCATGGCTCATGGGCCCAGCCACTCCGTGGCATGTGGGGTCTTCCTGGACCGGGGCATGAACCCGCGTCCCCTGCATTGGCAGGCGGACTCCCAACCACTGTGCCACCAGGGAAGCCTGGAACTGCTTTTTTTACATTACATTACCAGCTGATGACTAAGAAATGTTAGTTTACCTGCTTTCTTTGTTTCTCAAGTTTGTTTCCTTCTGGGAGTTGCCATCTAAAAGTTCCTTTTAAAATGTTTTACTGTCAGAACCTTTTTATACTCTTGAAAATTATTGAGGACTCCAAAGAGCTTTTATTTATGTAACTTATATCTATTGATATTTAGCCCATTAGAAATAAACCCCAAGAGATTTAAAAAATCATTATTGAATTAAAAAAAAATAAACCTTCCTCATGTTAATATAAATACCATTTTTATGAAAAGTATCCATTTTCCAAAACGAAAGAAACCTTATTGAGAAGTATGTTTTATAATTTTTTGCAAATATTGCTAATATCTGGCTTAGTAGAAGACAGCTGGTGTCTCATCTGGCTTCTGCATTCATTCTGATATCACATTGTTTTGGTTCCCATGTATGAAGAAAGTACAGCCTCACACAGATAATGTAGATGAAAAGAGGGAGTGTTTTAATTTCTTTTTAGATAAATGTGGATTCTTCTTTGATACTATGCTAAACAAGTGGTAGTTACTTAAAGGTTGGTTGAGATGTAGATTCCGAAACCCTAGCTATGAACTTTTAAAACTCTGTTCATGATTTTGAATATCATGCATTGGTCATTTGGAAAATCTTGCAAATGTTGATACATTTCATTTTGCAATATAAAAAAAATTACATCACCAATGAGAAAAGTCTAAAGACAATATAGGGAAGTTGTCAGCTTCACAGTGGATGTGGACACACCAGTTTTCCAAAAGCCCAGTTTTTGCATGAAAATCTTGACTCTTATTTTGTCAGTGTTTTCCTTGAAAACAGGCCCGTTTTGTTTCTTTTCTATAAAATGTCTTCCAAAGAGCCATATCTGAATAATCCCAGTTTGTATATCGTGCTTTCAAGTAAAAGGTGGTGTTTCTTGAAAAAGTGGCTCATTCACCCCACAGCTTGGTCTCACAGGTGCTTTCCCTGGAAACCCCAGCTGCATGCAGCGTGGGGCTTTTGCTTTACGCTCCCCTTTCATCACACAGAATGTTGACAAGCACGTGCTCCAGGACCGTGCTTTGATAAAATTATTTTACTTCTTCATCAAGGACATTGAGCAAGACCCTCCGTTCATCTGTTGGTTCATTTTAACGGCAGTTATGCGATATGGTTACTAGTACAGTTTGGTGCCACTGCCTTGCTTGTGCTAAGGTGCCAGCAGTTTTACATGTTGTTACTTCTGTGCCATGGATGCAAACAGGCAGATAGTGTCTTAGAGTTATCATGAAAGTTTTTTTTTTAATGGATTTTTATTGGAGTATAATCGCTTCACAATACCGTGTTAGTTTCTGTTGCACAACAAAGCAGATCAGCCATATGCATACACATGTCCCCATATCCCCTCCCTCTTGAGCCTCCCTCCCACCTTCCCTACCCCACCCCTCTAGGAAGTCGCAAAGCACCAAGCCGATCTCCCTGTGCTATGCGACTGCTTCCCACCAGTCAACTATTTTACTTCAAGTCCCATTGAAGAGCCTCCAGGATGCCAGCAGGGCCATAGTTTACACTTTTGAGAAGCGTTGCTTTATGACCTTTGGGAAAGGTGCTAAATGCAGCAGGAGCTAGACCTGATTTGTCCTAATTGAGGAGTCCAGAAATGAGATGGATCATAGATGTCGTGCTGGGCAGTGTGCGGGCAGGCGAGGCGTTCAAGTTGCTGGAGAGTGGAGCTTTCACTGGGGATGTCAGCTCATGCATCCTGAACATCTAAGTCAGCGCCTGGTACATTACTCGAGAAATACAGGTAGTACTTGGAATAATTAGACGGACAGTAATGGGTTTATAAATTCAGTGGAGTTTTAAAAGATCAAATTCATCAAAGTCTATTTTTTTCTTGTATTATAAAGGTAACAAAAAAGTTGAGAAATATTAGTCGCATAGCCCCTACCGTCCCAGGCTCTTCTGTGATACCATAGCCTTCCTTGGTCCCCTGGCCTTTGTAGGTCTGTTTCCCGTTCCATCGAGGTCCCTGTCCCAGCTGTGCAGAGCCACTCCGGCAGTAGTAATTGCAACATTTGTCAATTTTAGCTTCAAAAGCCGACAAGTGTTTTTCCTGATGGGGAGATGCGCCCCAGCGTAAAGGACAGCGTCAAGTTGGTAATGAGATGAATTCTGCTGTGTGTGACAGTGTCATTCACTCCCGTGTTCCCAGTGTTTTTGCTTTGCGGTTAGTGGTTAGGCAGTTTACTCTGCTTTCTGTGTGTGAGGTTTCAGAAGTGTGTTGTTCTTGGGTGTTTCCAGAAGAGGAAGGTTTCTCTGCCTAGAAGAATACCTTGTCGTGTTGGTCAATCCTTTTCTTTGTTCTACCTTAAAAGAAGTTTATCTTGGTAATAATGAGGACTAATTTATACTTTTATGGGTTAGAATTACTGCCTTTGGATGTGTGTGTGTCTATACGCACACACACACACCCATGCACGATATATATATATGTATATGTATATGTAAATAAATAAATTTAAGTCATTCAGGATGGCTGGTTACTTGTGAGTTTGTATTTCGCTCCATTTTATTTTTCTCTTCAGTTCTCTGATTTTGTGTGATGACTTAGGGTGCTTTTCCTGTGAACTGGGAAGACTCAGATTGGAGTAAGTCTTTTAGAGCCTGCTGAGATGAGGACTGGTTTCCTTCCCCTGCTCGTCCCATTGGGGATACCCAGTCGTAGAGGCATCATGAAGATAAAATGATAATGTCTACATAAAATGAAAATGTCTGATGAAATAGTAATAAATACCTTATTGGACGTCTGCTCCTGAAGATGTGGATGAGAGAAACCTGGACATTCTGTTTTACAACTGTCTTTTTAGTTGATTTCGCGGTGATAAAGACAGGACCCACATGATCGAGCAAATAGCAGAGGATGGTGTGGGCAAAACTGTAGCCCCTGTCCCAGCCCCATCACTGTTCTGAGCAAACAGACAAGGTTTTGAGGAGGAACCGAGTCTTGCGTTTTGCTCTCATGTGGGATTTTTCTGGATTAGCTGATGAAGCCAAGCTCAATAAATATTATCTTTGTTTCCTGTTGGCCTTTTGTTTTGAAATATCATTCCAGTTCTATTCCCTACATAGTTTTCTTTTTATTACTATTATTATTTTTACAGAATAGAGGTACCACCTTTTCCAATCTTGCTCACTACGTTTTTCTTACTTTGAGCCTACCAAGCCCGCATCTTTGCTTTCTGCCATTTCTACAAACCCTGTGATTTGCATGGTCTGTACCAGCATCCTCTCCTCTCTGCTTTTTTCCCTCGTCAGGTTATTGAGATGAAGGGAACCTTGTGATGGAGAAAGAGTCTCCCAGGACGGGTTTTCTGCCTTTGTTCTCTTTGTGTTGTTTCACTGTTGTACTTATTTACTCTTTTATTTGTGAGCAGGGCCTCAGGTGTCAAGCTGTTGGCCCCTTTGGAGCGGAAAGACATTTTGGAGGTGACAGAAATAGTACGGAAGAGGGAGGAGGAGAAAGGGATATGAAAGAAAAAGATTATTCCTCTCGCATCACTTTCCATTTATGCAAAATTCTCAACCTTTGATCTGTCTCCCACCCACCCCCTCCAACCGGCGCCCCACTTTACTTAGACAGAAACTATACCTCTTCACGTGTGCTTGTATAATACGGCCTGTATTGTTCTGTGGCACTATGATGACCACTTCCATAGATAAGTTTGTAAAATACCATTTCTTATTGGGGAAAGTACAGAGACTTAGCTAGAAAATAAGCATCAGCCTCTAGAAAAGTATACTTTGCTGACTGTATTTATAAGAACTGTCATCTAAAGATCTGATATATTGGACTGAGAAGATTGATACAAGTTCTGTTTTCTTGAATACAGGGGATAACCTAAATGGATGGGTAGAGGGTATTCCCTTTTATTACATTTCAAATGGCTTCATTGTATTTTTTCTCCAAATTGTGTATCAGTTACAGGAGTTAGCTTTGTATTTTCTGTTTTTATCTATATAAAATAAAGCACTACATCTCCGTTGAGTAGATAAAGAATTGTTTAAAATGTGAACAATTTGAAGTAATGGGGCTTAAATGAAATACATCCTTACCACTTAGTAAATATTTGATACATATCAGCCGTCATACTTTCCTTTCCCCCCCAGACATGACAACATAGTTGTTATGTGGCTTTGCACTCGCTGTCAGATTTATTTCTTTTGTTCTAGATGTGGTCAAGCCTATAATAGACAAATCTATACCAATTTATTTTCCCTCCCTCGTTTTCTGTCTGGTTTGCCCAGCTCATCATCGATTTCCATCTTGTATATTGTGTTAGTAATAATTTAAGTATGATTCAAGAAATTCATCTGTTACTGGGTTCTAGCCCTTTCAGTGTAGGGAAACAGAGACAGCACTACTATCTAAGTTATCACTTGGGGCACTTTTACCTTGTGTGGACACCAGTAGTCTTTTGTTTGAACTTAGACTTTTTTTTTTTCGGTCGTGCCACGTGGCTTGCGGGATCTTAGTTCCCCGACCAGGGATTGAACCCAGGCCCTCGGCAGTGAAAGCGAGGGGTCCTGGACCTCCAGGCAATTCCCATAGACTTTCTTAGCTTATTATGATTGCTAATTGTACTTGTTTTCAAAATAGAGAAGGTACTTGAATTTCACAAATTTGTTTTATTCTTTCCTTTCTTCATTGATTTAATAACTACTATTTCATAATAGAGGATCCCCCAGTCTTTTATTTATTTATTTATTTATTTATTTATTTATTTATTTATGGCTGTGTTGGGTCTCCGTTTTTGTGCGAGGGCTTTCTCTAGTTGTGGCAAGTGGGGGCCACTCTTCATCGCGGTGCGCAGGCCTCTCACTATCATGGCCTCTCTTGTTGCGGAGCACAGGCTCCAGACGCGCAGGCTCAGTAATTGTGGCTCACAGGGCTAATTGTTCCGCGGCATGTGGGCTCTTCCCAGGCCAGGGCTCGAACCCGTGTCCCCTGCATTGGCAGGCAGATTCTCAACCACTGCGCCACCAGGGAAGCCCCTCCCCCAGTCTTAAAATGACATCATAATATCATTACATTAGAACTGTGTTCAACCTGTAGAGAGTGTAGGAAACCACAGGACTGTGCATGGGCTCCATTTGGTCATGGGTGCTCCCAAGTTTGGATCAATGTTCAGCTCTTAGGATAACGAACATAATTCATAGCAGCACTATTTACAATAGCCAAGACATGGAAACAACCTAAATGTCCATCAACAGAGTAATGGATAAAGAAGATGTGGTACATATATACACAATGGAATATTACTCAGCCATAAAAAAGAATGAGATAATGCCATTTGCAGCAACATGGATGGACCTGAGATGATTATACTGAGCGAAGTAAGTCAGGAAGAGAAAGACAAATACCATATAATGTCATTTATATGTGGAATCTAAAATGTGACACAAATGAACCTTATCTATGAAACAGAAACAGAATCACAGACATAGAGAACAGACTTGTGGTTGCCGAGGGGGAGGGGGAGGGGGAGGGGGAGGGATGGACTGAGAGTTTGGGGTTAGCAGATGGAAACTATTATATATAGAATGGATAAACAACAAGGTCCTACTGTACAGCACAGGGAACTATATTCAATATCCTGTGATAAACCATAATGGAAAAGAGTATGTACATATATGTATAAATGAATCACTTTGCTCTACAGCAGAAATAACACAACATTGTAAATCAACTATACTTCAATAAAGTAAATTTAAAAAAAGATAATGGACATAAATCACCACTTAAGGAATGACATTTTCTTATTTGTAATGTCTTCCTTGTCTACATGCAGATGATAAAGCAAACTAGCCAGTGATTATGGAAGAACCCGTGCAGGTGTGCACGCCAAGTTCCACGTCCTATTTATTTATTTTTTTCCTGGATAGGTATGCTTGTGGGGATGCACATGCATTCATCACGTACGTCTTTCTGCTAGTAAAATTGTTCCTGGCTCCCACATTAAAATTATATTATTATTCGTTATGTTTTACACACTGGGTCAAGGAGAGGGCTGTGCACCAAACAATGGCAGTACTTTTTGCTGGTCCACCATCTCCCTAAGCAATCTGAAAAACTACTCTCTGGGTCTGTGAGCAGGGGCGGCAGGACAGGGACCTGGAAGGATGGCTGGAGAGATCGCCGGTGGCTTGGTTGCCATGGCTGAGAGTTTGGACTTTGTGGTGTTTGTGGGGCAGGTCGAGCTTTTTAGCTTTAATTAGCACGGGTATATTGGCTCCCAAGAGCCTTCCTTTTTTATCTTCTTTGTGGAAAATACTGAAAGAGCCCAGAGTACTTCCTCCACCACATCAAGGCCATCCCAATAGTCATGGTAATTTAGTTATTTCCTCTTCAAAGTTCAGAGAAAAATTAATGTAATACATTTATGGGGAAGGGATACAGACTTCTAATTAATTGTACCATCATCGTCAGCAAATGTAAGCTCTCCTGCTTGTGATTATTCGTTTTCACCAACTCTTCATTGATTACCTGTTATGCCTAAGGCTTCTGCTCATTAAAAACTCACAAGTGAATTATTTGTAAAGAAATCGCATATGAGGCGGACTGAAAAATGTTAGTTTAGAGCAAAAGCAAAAGGTATAAGTAATGGTCTTTGGGAGGCATAGAGAGGAAGACACTGTCTGGGAAGTTTTTCTCGAAAACGTTTTCCCCCTGGAAATGTCGTAGAAAGCTTTGTGACAATGAAGGCTGCTGGGTGTATTGGGTGATGGGAACATCTTGATAAAAGCGACCAAACCAGGAGACCTTGGTGGGGGGAGAGGTATATTTATTTGGGAAAGGTCATTTACTGCATGCTGTGCTTGTCAGGTCAGAGGTGCTTGTCTCCACCTTATGGACTTATTTGAAGGCTATTTCAAGATTGAAGTTATGCACGGTGCAGTTTTGAATAGGTGTATTCATCCGGGCCGTTGGTTATGTGAGACAGAAACCCAACTTAAACCTTCTTAGGCAGAAAAAGAAAGGTCCAGTAACTGGGATGTCTAGGAGTAGCATGCTTTAGACACTGTTGGATCCAGAGGCTCCAGCATTGGCCCGGAGACCCTTTCTGTCTTGTATCTTGACTCCCTTTCTCTGCTTTGCTGAGTTCTTCAGCCCTTCCCATGGGATCAGCTGGATGGCGGCCAGCAGCTTACATCCTCCTGGCCTAGCATCCTCAGCGGCAACCGACTTGCATCTCCCGAGATCCCTGCATTATCCTAGAAAAGATGTAGACGGCTCGCTTTGGTCCCTGACCTAGCCACTGATGCGGTGGCAGGGAGGTGCCCTGAGCGGCCCAGGGGCAGGGGGTTCCGCCCAGAGCCAGAAGAGGTGGTGCTGGGCAGGCAGACCCTGCGGCTCCATGGCTCAGGTGGCACAAGAGGGCACGTGAGGGAGGACGGGGCTGGTACCCAGGTTGGGAGCAGGGGTGGATGGGGTGGATTGCGGGAAGGATGTGACCTCTCTTCTGTACGTTGAGTGAGAGGTGCTGGCGGGTCATTCATGTGGCCGTTGGCTGATGGGGCACAGAGAGATGGGTAAGGCTGACCTTGTCCCCAAACAAGCCATGGATGATAGAGGTGGGCATGGAATAGGCCAGCCCACGGAGGAGGAGATGGATATTAGGTTGAATCACGAGCTGCTTTTTCAGGTCAGCGATGCAGGGTACTGGTGATTTCCTGCGGCTCAGCCTGTGCCATGGGAATTCCGTTTGGAAACGCCCAGTGTTCCTTCTTTAGGCACACACCTACCCCCGTTCTTGCTCTCAGCGGCTCTCAAGTCTCTGCGGACGGCTTTTTCCTTTCTTTTTCCTTGCCTAACTTTTCCCTTCTTTCCCCTCCCACTACCCCTCCCTTCTTTCTTCTCTTTTTGGGAAATATTCATCATGTGCTTTTAAAGCGCAAAGCACAGTGCTTAGTACTGGCTATGCAGTCATGAACCAGACCTGGTCCCTGCCCTCCTGGAGTCTAGAGTCTAGACACAAAAGCACCGTGTTTAGCGCCTGATGGAATTCTCTCTGAGGAGCGGTGTTACAGGGCTGGTGGAGTTCTCTGTGAGGTGTGGGGAGGCATCCAATCCTAGATTCCTCCTGACTCCCCCTTGGGCTGCGATGGAGGAGAGGAAGGCCTGCCTGAAAGTTGGATAGGTTTGTACCTTCCTGACAGACTTGAGGGGTGAAGGGACAGAGCTCGCCCTGCCCGCTGACCCTCCGCACCTTGGCTGTGGTCCAGCCGCTCCAGTGTTAACTGCTCTACCCTTTTCTTCCCCGTTTCTCTCCTCCCAGGTACAGTGTGGCCTCCTCCTTGGACCCCTCACAGTATCTACTAGAGACGTCTTCCGTGATATTCTTTGGACACTTGGTCCCCATCTTCCGTGGAGAGGTTGGCTCCCTCTGTTAGGCAGAAAGCTCCAGGTGGCAGCAACTCCTACAGGGACAGCACTTAGGGAAGGGTTGGGCGCCGGAGGTGCTAAGTAAATATTGCTAAATGTTAAAGTACCTTCGAAGGGGCTCTGTTTCCAGTTTCTTTCTCCCTTCTTACCTCTACCCAACTTAAAAAAACCACCAGAGTACACATACAGTGGAATATTATTCAGCCTTAAAAAAGTAGGGCATCCTGTCCCGTGTGACAGCGTGGGTGAACTTGGAGGATATTATGCTCAGTGAAATAAGCCAGACACAGGAGGACACGTACTGCGTGATTCCGCTTAAAATCATCAAACTCAGAGCAGAGAGTAGGATGGTGGTTACCACGGGCTGGGCAGGTGGGGAACTGGGGGGCGGGGGTCACTGTCCAATGGGTATAAAGTTTCAGTTATGTACAAGGAATAAGTTCTAAAGCCTGCTTTACAGCATCCTGCCTGTAGTTCACAGTACTGTATTGTGCTCTTCAACATTTGTTGAGACGGTAGATCTCATGTTAAGCGTTCCTAGCACAATTAAAAAATATATATATATATGCAACAGCCACCAAAGAAAAAAACAACCAGTACTTGAGTAACAGCAGTGCTTTATGTTGGGCCAAACTGAAATCACAGGGGGATTATCCCCCTGAGAGGCAGTCCCACCCATGTGGAGAGTCTCATGGCGCTGACCCGATTCCCAGTGAAAACAGACCCCTCCTAGTGGGCAGACACCAAGGTTTGTAACATAGTTTAAAGCTGAGCTGACATCTTGTCCACGATTTAGACAGCCGCGTAGGAAGTAGACCTTCCGATAGATTGGACACTGCTTTCAGAGACTGCTGGGGCTCCGTGGTGTGTGTGTGTGTGTGTGTGTGTGTGTGCGTGTGCGCGCGCGTACGCGCGCGCGCATCGCTCTGTCTGAATACAACTATTTGAAGCAGTCAAGCCCGGTTACTGGCGCTGGTGAGTGGTCGCTGGTGTTGAACGTTGGGCATTAACAGGTGAGCTGGTCTCCAGAATGCATTTCCTGGAGCAAATGGCATCATCTGCAGAATCCCCCGTGATTCAGAAATTCTCTCCTGATACGATAAGCTACTTGAATCTGGCCCTGGGCGCATATCCGCGTGGACTGTGCTTCTGGAGTGGGTGAGGTCTGGGTTCCGGTTCCTGGCCTAATGCTGATGGGGAGGTGTGACTTTGCCTCATGGATTTGGGGGAGGGGCTCCTTCCTGCTGGCCCGGATGCGGGGGGAGATGGTACCCCTTGTGCACGTCGCCAAAGGTCACAGGTCCACGGACAGAAATCAGCGCCGACCACTTTGGCCCCTCGGAGACATCTCATCATTTTGAAAGGAATTTTTATTTTTAGGACAAAAAACGAGACTAAAACTTGGCCTTTCTTGCCTGCCCTGAGTTCTAGCAGGCCTGTCCTAAGAGTCGACGGAGAAACGGTGATTTTTTTGAGCTGGAGGGAATATTTGTATTCTCAGTGGAAAGAAAATATTTGCCTTCACTTTCTCAGAACCTGGATTCACTGGGGAAACAGCTGAAGAACCTGCTGGTCGGGACAGAGGGCCAGGCCTCTGTGTGTCTGCAGATCTGGTTTTCTGGCAGAGCTTCCTGTTGAGGTGTGAGGTGCCTCTCTGAGCAGCGGGGCGGAGGCGGAGGCTGGTGGAGGAGGATGGTCCCTCTTCCTTAACACTCTGCAACGGCCCACGTCTGCTGCTTGGGAAGCCTGCTCTGCAGAAAATGCACTCTTTTTTTCCTCCAAAGCCAAAACAATAGCTAGTTGCCTCATATAAACCACCTGCTTGGTAGGAAATGAAGCAAAACTCTGGAGTCCCCAATGCCACTCGGAGGATTTGTGGTTTCCCTTCCTGTCGATAAACAAAAGCAGTTGGTTAAAGGAGCAGGGCATTAATTGTTTCCAGGATGTTTGCTGTAACAAAGGAAGGAAAAGTGCCTTTTACAGAGTTGCATTCATTGTGTGAGGGGTATTACCACAAGATTTAAAGCCTCTCTGCTGGAGAAGAGAAATTAACTACACGATATTTAGTCATGAAACACAGACTGTTTAATCAGTAGGATTAAAATTTTTTTTTTAATTTAATTTATTTTTTTATACAGCAGGTTCTTCTTAGTTATTGATTTTATACATATTGGTGTATATATGTCAATCCCAATCTCCCAATTCATCCCACCCCCCCACGCCCAATCAGTAGGATTTGTAAAGACTTATTTCATAAACTAAAGTTGAGGGTTTTATAGTAGATCAGCATAAAAAAAAAAACCCGTAGAAAACAGAGAGCCTCTTTAGAGAAGAAAAGATGATGCCTAAAACTTTGAAAAATAGTGATGCTTAGAGGACTTGAATTTTTTAATTGTACAAGCGCATGCTTTGTTAGCAAGAAACATTTATCATTTGTAGTGCGGGGTTGCATCTGCCATGTAGGCTGCCCCAGGGTGCTTTTTGGTGTATAGAGTACTATGCCTGGGTGCCCTGGTGGGTGTGCTCCAAGGTAGAGACTTGACTGTCTCCTTCACTAGCTCCTAACACAGGAGCTAATGACCAGGACGCAGTCGGTGGACATTTGCTGCGTGGACGAATGCTTGGGTGGATTTAATACATTTAGTGAAGGTTGAAACCGTAACATAAGATACCCATTAATATATTCTTTTCTGATTGCTTGATGTTAGGAAACCTTTTTGATGAATGCTATTTTTGAATTGTGGTAAGATATATATAACATACATTTTACCATTTTAACCATTTTAAGTGTACAGTTCAGTGGCATTAAGTTACATTCACGTTGTTGTGCAGCCGTCACCACCATCTATCTCGAGCATTTTCCTCTTCCCAAATAGAAACTTGGTACTCATTAAACAATGACTCCCCATCCCCCCTCCCCAACTTCTGGCAACCACCATTCTACTTTCTGTCTCTATGAATTTGACTCCTCTGGGGACCTCATGTAAGTGCAATCTTACAGTATTTGTCCTTTTGTGACTGGCTTATTTTACTTAGCATAATGTCCTCAGGGTTCACCCATGTTTTAGTGTGTGTCCCAACTCCCTTCCTTTAAAAGGCTTAATGATACTCTGTTGTATGGATAAACCATAATCTGATGGACACTTGGGTTGTTTTTACCTTTACTTTGCAGCAAATAGTGCTGCAATGAACAAGGGGGTACAAATACCTGTTTCAGTCCCTGCTTGCAATTCTTTTGGGTATATGTCCAGAAGCAGAATTGCTGGATCATATGGTAATTCTAGGTTTACTTTTTTTTTTTTTTTTTTTTTTTTGAGGAACCCACCATACCGTGCTTTAGAGTTTCCAGCTCAGAATGGCTTGTATTGGCTGCACAAGTTTTGTCAGTGAGAATTTCTTTCCACTCCCTCCCCCCTGCACATAATCTTAAATTCAGCTACAGTTGAAGGACTAATAATAGTACATCTTCACCCACTGTTTCAGTGTTTCATAAAAATTGAAACAGATTGCAAAAGGGGGACTTTCTAAAGCCAAGGCCAATTATAGCCTTCTTGATAGGTCACCCTATGATGTATCAGGGACACCGGTAATACTGTGAGGGGGACAAGAGATGTAAACTGGACTTGGAGGGTTGTGTCTTTTGCAGGCAGCAGAGAAGCCCAGTCAGTGACGTTTCATCCAGACTGTGCACTTGGCATTGTTGCATCCTGAGTCTGTCCAGTGTCACGTGGGAGAGTGGGCCCAACCACTTTGCTCCAGTTTAGTTTGCAGAAGTTCTCATGATTCCTATTTTAAAAAAGGGGGCTTCCCTGGTGGCGCAGTGGTTGGGAGTCCGCCTGCCGATGCAGGGGACACGGGTTCGTGCCTCGGTCGGGAGGATCCCACATGCCGCGGAGCAGCTGGGCCCGTGAGCCATGGCCTCTGAGCCTGCACGTCCGGAGCCTGTGCTCCGCAATGGGAGAGGCCACAGCAGTGAGAGGCCCCAGTACCGCAAAAAAAAAAAAAAAAAGGATATAGTGAAAGATCATGATCTTAGGAGGCAGGCCGACTTGAGTTCATGCCCCGCTCTTTGTGACGTGCTGACTTTGGGCAGGTAACCAGTCCTTAGAGCGCCAGTCTCCACTCCAGGGGGACAGAAAGGCTGGATTTTTTTTCTTTCCTCTTTTTTTTTTAAATTGAAGTATGGTTGATTTACAGTGTTGTGTTAATTTCTGCTGTACAGCCGCGTGACTCAGTTGTACATATATATTCATTCTTTTTTTAATGTTCTTTTCCATTATGGCTTATCACAGGATGGTGAATATAGTTCTCTTGGATTTTTTTTTAAAAGATGATTGTGAGTTTGGAAATGACGTACGTAAAGTATTTAGTAGGCCGCCTGGCACATAATGATGTGTACCTAATACTGGCCACTTCTGTTCTTCCAAGCAGATGCTGTTTAATAGAAGTTAGTACCGAAATAGCCGCCTGGAGCAGCAGTTCTCAACATTTTGGTCTTGGGCCCCTTGACACTTAAAAATTACTCAGGATCCCAAGGAGCTTTTGATTATGTAGCTTATCTCTACTGATACTTACGATATTAGAACTAAAATTGAGACGTTTTAAAATATTTCTTAATTCATTTAAAATGGCAATAAACCATGTACATCTTATTATAAATAAATACCTTATGAAAATCACTGTTTCCAAAACCAAAGGAATCAATGAATAGAATGGCCTCATTTTCCATTTTTGCAAATCTCTTAAATATCTGGTGTCAGAGTATAAGCTAGATCCCTCTCTCTCTTTACACCATGATGTGTCAGCCTCTGGGAGACTCTGCTGCACTTGGTGTCCTGGTGAAGATGGCTTTGACCTGTGGACCCCCGGAAGGGTCTTGGGAACCCCCCGGGGCCTCAGATCATGCTCTGAAAGCCGCTGAGCAGGAGTTTTCCTGTGGGTCTGAGCTAGGTCTCTTTCCTCTCTTGCAGAATCTTGCTCTTGGCCATGTGTGCAGGACCTTACTGCCGCCGCTGAGATAAACCAGCCAGGAAGGCCGGACCTGCAGAGCCATCCTTACCCCAACGCTGCCTCCAGCTTGAAAATGGGCTTATGTGTCCCATGCATGGGCTTTTCAAAAAAGATTGTTTCTGTTCCCCTCGGCTTGCGAATTGAATGGTCTTTTTTTTTTTTTTTTAAGATTCTATAATTTATTTTTTATTTATTTATTTTTGGCTGCATTGGGTCTTCATTGCTGTGCACAGGCTTTCTCTAGTTGCGGCGAGCAGAGGCTAGTCTTCGTTGCGGTGCACAGGCTTCTCATTGCAGTGGCTTCTCTTGTCGCGGAGCACGGGCTCTAGGCATGCGGGCTTCAGTAGTTGTGGCACGTGGGCTCAGTAGTTGTGGCTCGCGGGCTCTAGAGCACAGGCTCAGTAGTTGTGGTGCACGGGCTTAGTTGCTCCGCGGCATGTGGGATCTTCCCGGACCAGGGCTCCAACCCGTGTCCCCTGCATTGGCAGGCGGATTCTTAATCACTGCGCCACCAGGGAAGCCCACAGATTGAATGTTCTGATTTGTTCCTCCTCAGCGGACAGGGGTGAGCATTGCTTTAGAAAGCCTGTTTGGCTTGGAGTTGCCTAAATGTTCCTGTGAGTGTCCCTTGATGTGTGTAAGAGGATATGATTTTAGAAATTGCGTTGTGCATCTCTACACGGAGTGTCCCTGAGATCAAAGGGATAGTGTGAGCTTAATGGTGGGTAGAGGGCTGCTCTCCTGGTGGAGCTGTGTGGCTTGGTGAGGGGAAGGGAGACCTGCATGGAGAAGACGGTGATGGAGGGAGGATCCAGGAGGCGATGGAGGGAGAGGTGAAGAGGACCAGGGCTTCCTGCCTGAGTTCCAGCTGTCTCTGCCTGGGGTCACCTAGATGTGTCCTCAGACACAGAAATAAAGGCAGAGCCAGGGCTCCCTTCCTGTGTGTGCGTGTTCACAAATACTGTGTTTTCTTAACAGCAGGAGATAAGGTGGGTTTGTGAAAGAGCTGTCAGAAGTAACCATCCCCTGGCACATTTGGTCTCTGGCCCTGGATTACCAAAAGTGGATTACCATTCTTCTCTCTCTGTCTACACATGCGTGTACACACACACACACACACACACACACACACACACACAGAGTTTTCTTCTGCACTGTTTAAGAATGAGTTACATCCATCATGGCCCTTTACCCTCCAAGTACTTGTGTGTATTTCCTAGAAGTAGAGAGATTCACTTAGTTAATAGTTAAGTGATCCACTTTGGATCATTTAATATTGATTCCTTATTTACACCTAATCTATAATTTGTGTTCCAGGGTTGTCATCTGACGCCAAGTGTCCTGCATGGTGCTCGCCCTCCACACGGGTCCAGTCTAGGGTCAGGTCCTACATTTAGTTGTCACATCTCTTGATCATCTTTATTTCTGCAGCCTCTGTCGTTTATGTGTGTTGGTGCATTTTGAAGTCTGTGGTCTGAGAGCCTGCATTTAAAAATGTTTTTCAGTGGATAAGTGGACAAGCACTTAAATGGTGGCAAGGTGTTATTGGAGGAGAGAGTAGGTATCCATCACATGCTTCCTTATCACAAATTATACATACGTAATATATATGTGTATATGTATGTCGAATGGTGAGATTGTGAAAGCACTGGTAGGAGAGAGAAGAGGAGGAATCAGGGAACCGATAGTAGAGCCTCTTAGCCTGAAAAGGCTGTTCCCTCTTAAATGTGGCTTCGGTGACTTGGCTGAGTGCTAATGAACGCTTTGGAGCCAGAGTAAATCCTGAGGGGGGACAACGATAGAGGGAGATAACTTACATTTCAGCACAGGAAGTGTTACCTCGGTTTGTTTTAAGGAAAGACCCTCCCTTTGTTCAGCTGGACTTGTCCCTGCTGGTTCCTTGGTCCCTGCGGAAGACGGTGATGAGTTCATTCTGACACCAGCCTCCCGCCAGCCAGGGGCACCTCCTGCTGCCTGGACACGGCTCTGACTCCCCTCTGTCCTTTACTGCGCTTTGCAGTACCTCGGGGCGATGGCTGCTGCCTGGAACGAATGGTTTTCTCTAGTCGGTGTGTACAGCAGCTAACCTAGAGGGTGTGGTCTCCGGATTAGTTTCTTTACAGTTAATTCTGATGAGCGATGGTGTGTGTTTATTATAGAATATGCGACCGTATAAACGTTTGTGACACATGCTCATGATATAATTTTAAGCATACTTCATTTTGTCAAAAATTATATGCTTTAGTTTTTAGATTTATAGATGTATTCAGTTCAAACAACACAGAAATCCCCCCCCCCCCGTAATCTCACTCGCCAAAGGCAATCTCTATTGATAGACCTTTGAAATCTCCATGCACACTTTTTAAAAAACAGAAACAAAAAAACAAAAGTGGGATTAGTCAATACGTACTGTTTTTCTGGTTATTTTTGGCCACTTACTAATATTTTGTAGACATCTTTTCATTGTCAACATTTAGGTAGTTCCTGCCTATTCTTTTTAATAGTGAATTGTTTTTCATTGTGTAGATAAGACTATAATTTATTTGACTAATCCCTGTTGGAGAACACTGAGGTGCTTGTTAGTTATTCCTAACAAAATGTTTGTATATAGACTTGTACAACTATTTCTTTAGGATAAATTCCCGGATGAAAGAGTACACACACTTAAAACGTCAACGGTGTTGCCAGATTGCCCTCCAGAGTGTTTGTGCTCACGTACGATTCCATCACTGACCTATGAGTGAGCCTCTAGCCTTCACCAACAGTGAGCATCTCAATGTTTTGTTTCTGATTTTAATGTAAACACTATTTCACTGTCTTAATATTTATGCTCTTTTTTTTTAAATGAATGCTGAAGTTAGACACCTTTACATGTTTATTGGCCACTTGTGTTTCATTGGCCCACTTTTGAATTATTACATGTACTGATTTTTTTTCAAACTTCTTTATTCAGATATTAGCCCTTTGTCACATAAATCAAACAACTATTTTTGCCAATTCTTAGTTTTCTTCCTCTCCTCTCCTCTCCTCTCCTTGCCTCCCCTCCCCTCCCCTCCTCCCCCCTTCTTCTTTCTTTTTCTTTCAACTGCTTTAGTTGTTTATGATGCGGATCCCATTAGAATATCCTGAGTTGAAAATCCTTTTAGGGCTATTTTAACATGGGTTATAATTATACCCCAGTTAAAGGTGATATCACAAATCTGTACAACATATGTGTTGTTAAAAAATATATATAAGTGGAGTTCATTTGCTTTGGTTCTTTTATTTTCCCTTTTGCAAGGCCCTTTATTCTCGCACAAATTTATACGTAATGAGAGCACTGTAATTTGTAAATTCTGTCATAGCATCAGAATGGAGGAGATGCTGTACTCCTTGCCTAATCCTGTATAGATGCTTTTATCATTCCATGTCCTCATTTCTCATTGATGAAGTTAGGACTTATTTAACCTTCATACAGGCTTAGAAGCTTGTTTATCAGAGGATTAGAAGACTAGTTCTGTGGGATAAGTCAATTATTATCATTAGGGGATTATGCAGAAAAATTGGAGCTGAGCTCCAAACTCTTATTCTTCCAAAGATGAATAAAATTTTCCAAGACAGCCGGTACCATAGTGTGATAGTGGTGTGCATTTCATTCATCTTTCAGATTTCTGGTAAGAGTTTTTAACTCCTTCGGCATCAGAAAGCTGCTGTTTTGATGCCGGGACTATCTTGTTCCTCCCCTCTCTGCTCTCAGCTTCACCTTCAACCTTCTACCTTTCTGGAATGAAAATAAATATAGGCAGGGTGGTGCTAGGCTTCCTTGTGATCCTGTCCTTTTTCCTTCTTGGCCAATTTTGTTATGGCCAGTAGAATCCTAGGACTCTATGGACCTCTGGAGGGGCCGTTGTTTATCTCCATTTACTTAAAATGTTCTCAGACTGGTAGGTTCCTCATTGTCCTGCCCAAGTTTCTGAAGAAGCATCCTAGTTTCTGTGTTAGATCTCTCTAGTAGGGGAACAGCGCTGGGGGGAGGTCATTTGCTTGCTGACAGCAGCATTGCCATATGATGTGTCAGGACCAGGACGTCAAGAGCGAGTTGGAACTCTGAAGTGGCTTGGACATCGAGAAATGCATTAGCCTGTACAGAAAACGTTCAGGTGATCTCACATCTCTTCCTCGAGTTTGTCTTTTTTTTTTTCTTTTTTTTTTTTTTTTGCGGTACGCGGGCCTCTCACTGTTGTGGCCTCTCCCGTTGCGGAGCACAGGCTCCGGACGCACAGGCTCAGCAGCCATGGCTCACGGGCCCAGCCGTTCCGCGGCATGTGGGATCTTCCCGGACCGGGGCATGAACCCGTGTCCCCTGCATCGGCAGGCAGACTCTCAACCACTGTGCCACCAGGGAAGCCCAAGTTTGTCTTTTTTGCTGCTTCTTCATAGCATTTAACGGTGGGTTAATATTTTCCAGGTTATGTTTAAAAACATTTCATTCCACATCTAAATCTAGCAGCCAGATTTAGAAAGGTTTAGCCACCTCAGGCAGGCAGTCTTAAAATCTGAAGACCTCAGGGGAGAGGGACTGTGAGTTCCCCTGTCCCATGTGTCCTGGAGGGTGATTTGGTTCAGTAAATGTTTATTGGGTAATTTCTGTACGTGGAGCCCTCTATTACGTGCCAAGGAAAACAAGATGATTAAAATGCAGCCCTTCCCCTTCAGGAGTTTGTAATCTAATGGGAGAGGAAAAAAGTACATACAAGTAGCTCTAATACAAGGTTCATTTACTATAATACTAGTGAGCTGAGATGACTGTGGAACTCTGCTCCCTCCAGGATGCCTGGCCCATTCTAGGCACTTAGTACACGCATTTCAGTGGATAAATGAATGCATTTAGACATGTACATTTTGGTGTACTTTATTCATAGCAAAAAAAGATGTGTAGAAAGAGATGGTTTGTGGGATTTTATATGGCCCCAGAGGGTATGAGAATTTGTTGAGGTCACGAAGGGCTTAGGGCAGGTGGGGCAAATTCCATCACATAAACCACCCTTTCTCCTTGTGTCCCAGAGGCAGTCCTACTGGTTCCTCGGCCTCCTCCTCCCAAGCCTGGGAGAACTCTTAGTTTTCTGGTCCCCCTGAATCCATCACTTGAACCAAGTAGGATTTGGCCCTTAATTTGATGGGTCCAGCACCTTGGTTTCTTGTGGACTGATTCATGCTAGTCAGATTTAAAACACAAAACCAAACCTGCTTTGTACTTGGAATTATTTTTCTTGATGGACAAAGTGAGATATGTGTTTCTTAATAACTAGGGAATTCTTTCTTTTAATTCTCTTTTTCCAATTCCTTGTGCTTCCTGTTAGTTTCTATCTGGTTGGATACATGACAGTGTGCTTTATGCCCATTGTATTACAAGTAATTTTTTTCCCAAAATGTAACCCTGACCAGTCTGATCACACACGAGAGGGACCTTATGATCGAATGTGCAGACGCTTTTAGTCGCATTCACAATATATTTGCAGGCCGTTTCCTCTTCCTCCTAATAATTACGATTGTACAGTATTGCAGGTTTATTTGCCTACTCTTTACTATGTGGTAGGTACTATTTAGTACTTCACCTATCTCATTTTATCTCCCAACAGTACTTTGAAGTAGGTATTATCATCCCCCTTTTAGAAATGAGGGGACTGGGACTTCCCTGGTGGCACAGTGGTTGAGAATCCGCCTGCCAGGACAGGGGACATGGGTTTGATCCCTGGTCTGGGAAGATCCCACATGCCACGGAGCAACTAAGCCCATGCGCCACAACTACTGAGCCTGAGCTCTAGAGCCCGCGAGCCACAACTACTGAGCCCGCGTGCCACAACTATTGAGTCCACGCGCCTAGAGCCTGTGCTGCACAGCAAGAGAAGCCACCGCAATGAGAAGCCCATGCACTGCAACGAAGAGTAGCCCCCGCTTGCCGCAACTAGAGAAAGCCTGTGCGCAGCAAGGAAGACCCAACGCAGCCAAAAATAGATAAATTTATTTTTTAAAAAAAGAAAAAGATAAACATACTGATATCCTGTAAAACCAGATGGAATCCCAGCAGTGCTTTAAGGATGTGTGCTGGGATAATATGGAACAACTACTGTTGGTTCTGATAGAATAGTATGAACGACCCACCCACGGCCTGAAGACCCACTTGAGGTATCAAGCCTCTCAAAACACACTTGTCCCTAAGGGTTATGAACGCCAGATCTTTGACAGCTTTGTTGACTCTTCAGGGGCTTCTTAGTTTACATGATAATTCTGCGTGATTTCTGAAGGGTGAATATGACCAATGAGAAAGTCAGTGTATTAGGAGTTATCACTACGAAACGTTTAAAATGCCCTGTCAAACACTGTGTACGCCTTCTATAGTGTTATTATTTGGAAAACACCCACAGTTTTGTGCTGTAAAGACAGATCCTGTGTATTTCCTTAGTGACGAGCTGCTCACGCCTGTCTTCGTTCAGGAACCTGAGAGCCAGCGTGGCTTTTTCAGAGAACACATTGTAGTTTTGTAAGTTTTCTTCCCTTTGTTTGTTTGTCTTTATTAAACATTTCTCTTTGGAGGAAAGATCAGTGGAAGATTTCACAAAGGAAGAGTTCAGTGAGGAACAATGGATGGGGTTAAGATGTTGATTCTGAAGTAAAATCATTGTTTTTCCTTGATAAAAGCAACTTGTCTTGGTAATTAGCAGAGTGCTGCATAGAAGCTGAGAAGAAAAGGGACTGTATCCTCTGAGAGTCCTTCCAGACTCCAGAGTCCTTCTGCCCCAGGTTTCTGTGATCTGGGAGGCTGTAGTCTCAGGGTCCTTTGGTCCCCTTCACACCTTGAGGCACAATAGGAGTCGGGGTGGCAGCCTTCCCTTCTAGAAGGTTGTTTGTCTAGAGAGAGGAATAGAGTCTAGCTGTTTGGTGAAGTGAACCAACTTTTTAAATTTAATAACCTGCTAACAAATGTGAACATATTTCTAAGGTCAGATTCTTTGATTCTCTCTTCCCCTCAACGTAGTGGTGACACCAGCTGGTAGTTACGAGCACTTTCTGTTCCAAGCTGTGCTTTCCTTTGGCGGGAACAGCTCCTGGGCTGTCTTCCCACCCTGCAGATGAAGGCACTTTGAAGACAGAGCTGCTCCAGAGACTTCGGAAGGAGAGTTTAGCTCTTAGCTGCCTGTGCTGGCGTCGCATGTATTTGCAGAGACAAACATCTAGCAAATGGGCTTGGTGGAAATAGTATGATTTAGTGACAAGAACGTGAAAGGACTTTCATTTTAAGGTTGGACAACAACAGGGTGTGCTATCCACGTTGTCAGATTATTAACTTAATGTCACCTTGGGCAATTTACTTAATCTTTTATGTGTCCCAGTTTGGATATTGACAAAATAGAGATGATAACTTATGGTAAGATTTTTATATGCCTTCAGTGAGGTAATGCTTATTACAACTGATCTAGCTATTTTATTCGTTGGCTTTCGGTTTTATCTGATAAATGTACTAAAGTCCATTTGTAAAACACAATTATTTTCCCGTCCCAGCTTTATTGTTCCCACAGTAAAAATCCATGGTAGAATCCCTTTTTTATAAATATATTGAGAAAAAGGAAGGAAAAAGCAAAGGCTAAATTAAAATCGGGAATTAAGGAGTATTAAAATGTGAGTTTTCGTTTTTCACTTTCTTATGATCTTATCTCACTTTTTTTGGTAGCCGCCTGTTGTGACTTGATTTTTATTCTGTCCAGCGGTGGTTTCTAGAAGAGTAGCACTCGTGACCTCTGGGTGGCCCAGCCTTTGCAGGCTTTGTCCCTGGTGCTTATGTAAGCAGACAGGTTGTGTGGGGGAGGGGTCCCTGGAGAAAGAGAGCCAGGAATGGCTTTCTCTAAGTAAGAACCCATCTTGGTCTAAGCCATTTTGTGATCTAAGCCCGGGCAGAGCGCTCGCTATTGAACAGGTCTCAGTAATTAATGATCTTAAGGAAGGGGATGCAGAAACAAGGGAGGAGCAGTCAAGAAACAATAGTGCAGCCTTGGGACAGGGTCCTGGTTCCTAAAGGGATACGTGTAATAATATACCTTTGAGTTCTGCAGAAACTAAGCCCCCACCCCCGCAGGTGGAGGACGGAATGATGACGTTGACCCTCCCGACTTCAGTCAATTAAAGCTTGGACTCTGTTGACCTTTGCCCCAATTCTGTGCTGAATTCTCCTCTGCTCAAGTCCTCTCATGAACATGCATGCACCCTTAGCTTAAAACTTCTCCAGTTTTGCTGTTGGGGGAGACAAGGCTTTGGGAAAAACCCGCCCAGTTCTCCTTACTTGCTGCAAGTACTTATAAATCCTTCCTTCGCCTGTGCTTTGGCTTGGTTGTGTCTATTGGTTCGACACCCACCGAGAGGTGAACCCAGTTTTCTGGTAACACTTACCCCCGCCCTCCAGGTTTTTCTTGGCTGCCCCTCGGCTTGGACAGTGGACCTGACTTGACCTAAAAGCTTTGTTATCTTAAGCAGTGGTGCTCAGCCCTAGCCATCCATACGAATCGCCTGAGAAGCTTTTAAAAAGTACCAATGCCGATATTTAAAATTGATACTTAAAAACTGACTTGGAAACTACATTTCTGACATCTGTATCTTTAAAAAAAACTTCCCCAGGTGATCCTGGTACACAGTGAAGGCTGAGAACTCCGTTCTGGTGTAAGGGAGCCCAGCATAGTCAATAACCACTAAGATGTAGTCATCACTTTCATGTCTATTTCAGTGGGGAGGAAAAAGTCTCCTAAAGGTGGTAGTGAATGCTAGAGAAATGTGGCGCTCAGTCCCTGCATCCCCACCCTCATTTTCCTGTATAGACTGTTGGGCTACACTGGTTTGCTGTGTGTTCAGACAAGGTGAGGAATCCAGGCGGGGAGATGACCGCAGGGGCTTGCATGCTGCCCGTGAATACATTTTGGTGTTCTTTCCATCCCTTTGTCTATTGTTGGGAAGCTGAGTGTGTAGGGGTGATTCCTCAGTGTGATCTGCCTGCGGATCTGTACTATTTTTAGGCACTAACCCACACAATAGGTTTATTAAAAGGCTATGGAACCTTTTGAGGCTGGTGGATTTTGTCTGACAAGGGCTGAGTTACAAGTAGGCTCTCCCACCTCCCAGTTCAGGCACATAGGATTTTTCTGTTTCTTCTTTAGAAAGCGTCTGAATAACTTCAAAATACAGTGGTTTGGCAGCCTGACAGGTGATGCCAGATGTCCGCGTAGCTCTCCTCTGTATCCCGGCTCTCCAGACACAGAGCTTTGCAGGTGTATGTTGGGTTGCTAATTTTTGTTTCTTCTCCTTTCCCTTTTTTCACATTTTAAATTATTTATTTATTTATTTTTGGCTGTGTTGGGTCTTCGTTGCTGCGCGTGGGCTTTCTCTAGTTGCAGCAAGCGGGGGCTACTCTTTGTTGTGGTGCATGGGCTTCTCATTGCGGTGGCTTCTCTTGTTGCGGAGCACGGGCTCTAGGCGCGCGTGGGCTTCAGTAGTTGTGGCTCACGGGCTCTAGAGCTGTAGGCTCAGTGGGTGTGGCGCACGGGCTTAGTTGCTCCGCGGCATGTGGGATCTTCCCGGACCAGGGCTCGAACTCGTGTCTCCTGCATTGGCAGGCGGATTCTTAACCACTGCGCCACTAGGGAAGCCCTCCTTTCCCTTCTGAAATGTGCTAAAATATGCATAGTTCATAGTGCTGGGGGAAAAAAGTGAACACATGAAGCATTTTCTTGGTCTTGAATCTCTGCCCTCTGTCTAAAAAGATGTGTTTTCCTCCATTGAGGGGATCCCCTTGTCTGGGTCTGCTTAGCAAGTAGATTAAACAGATAAAGCCAGTACTGATGTTATTTTAAATTCGTTTTTAAAATGGCAGTCAGACCTTACTGGGTTCTAATCCATTCTCAGGAATATGCATCCATCCATTAGGAGGCAGAAACATGAGTTAGCAGTAGTCGCAATGGAAAAACAATTGCTCATTGTGAAATAATGTGATGCCCTTAACGTGTCCACAGAATAGACTGGATGTTATTTCTGATTCTTTTCTTTCTTTACTATATCTCCCTCCATTAAAATGCTATAATAGGCAGTGTGTATTAGAGTTACTGCTAGATAGCTTTGACTTTTTAAAGTACGAATCTTCATAAAGATCACTCCCAAACTAATTTTCAACCAGGTAGTTAGCCAAGTGAAGATTCCCTCCCCCGGTGCTTGGTGAGGAGTAGACTCCAGCTTACCTGTGACAGCCTGCGTGGTTAATAGGGACGGTGTTAACCCCTCTGTGTTGCTGTTACAAATTTGTGATTCTCCTTGGCATTTGAACTGCGCTAGCAGGATCTGTGTCACTCCATAAGGACAGGCCTGGCCTGTCTTGTTAAGGGGAACATTTTGGTTTTCCCAGCTACATGTGGGCCATTTCCCCCATTTCTTCTCATCAGTATTTCTCTGGGGTCTGATACCCTCCAAGCCTTCTTGGGGAGTTAGTTGTTGCTGATTCGGGCAGCTCATCCCTGTTATTGCCCTGGTCATTCTGTCAGAGCCTCTGGGAGAACCTGGAGCAGTGGAAGCTCTGCAGTGGTTGGCTTTCCGGCCCCCCTTCACCTCCATCCCTGAAGGAGCCTCGTCATTTCCAAACCCGCTTATCAAGAATCCCCTGAGGTCCTTTTTGAACTAGCTGTTTTTTGAACTGCCCTACGTCCCCGTCCCCTTCTCTCCTGCCCCCGGGATTTTGATTCAGAAGGTGAAGATGGAGGCTAGTAACCAGGATTTCCATCAAGATCCGTTCTCCTGCAGTTGTCTGTGTGGACCTTTGAATGTTTGGGAACTGCCCCGTCGTTCAGAGCTCCATTGTATAGAGGCATTCCAAGCCCTGCAGTGATAAGGAACTTAGGCAGGGTCCCACCTAAGAGCTGCCAGTCAAAGGTGGAAGTCTGTATCCTCCTTTTGTATCATGTCTGTAGATGAGGCAGAAACAACCAGCAGATTCCCTGGGCTGTTTCTCCTGGACGCAGGCAGATTGCTGTTCTGCTCATTTGTTTTCCATCTCCTTGTCCTGGAGACTGTGTGTGTGTGTCCCTGTGACAGAGAGGGACATGGACTGAGCATGTGATCTCTGCAGTCTCCCAAGCCAGGACCAAACTCAAAGGTAACTAGTATGAGATCCGGTTTGAATTCTTATTTATTTATTTATTTATTTATGTATTTTTGGCTGCGTTGGGTCTTGGTTGCTGCGCGCAAGCTTTCTCTAGTTGTGGTGAGTGGGGGCTGCTCTTCGTTGCGGTGCGTGGGCTTCTCATTGCAGTGGCTTCTCTTGTTACAGAGCACGGGCTCTAGGTGCATGGGCTTCAGTAGTTGTGGCTCACGGGCTCTAGAGCGCAGGCTCAGTAGTTGTGGCACAGGGGCTTAGTTGCTCCGTGGCATGTGGGATCTTCCCGGACCAGGGATCGAACCTGTGTCCCCTGCATTGGCAGGCAGATTCTTAACCACTGCACCACCAGGGAAGCCCCTGGTTTGAATGACTTATGTTGAAAGACTTATTGTTAAGTGTATAACCTTTGCCATTGTCGTGGTCTCATGTTTGTGTCGAGTGGGGCTCTGGTTAGCTTTGCACGCTGATGGATTCATCAGCAAATTTCAGTCGACAAAGCAGCTTCATAACAGGGGCCCCTTGGAGTCTGGCAAGTCAAGGCCTAAAATGTAGTCCTTCTTCTGATTACTTAGTGACAGACCAGACATGTATTTGCAAATCCCTTTAAAATAAGCGAAGCTGACTTCTTGAAATTAATGTGAAACCTCCCTTTCCTTTAGACTGACAGAAAATGATGTGGAGTTGGGAAGAGAATGTAGGAGAATGAGGTGGTCGTTTATGTAACGGATCAGAAAGGTCCAGGAATTCATATTGTTTGCCTGACTTGACCTTGATGACGTGGAGATCGTGGTCTAGCTCGTAGGGACCTGGTCCATGTAGGGAATGTCTGTATCCGCTGACTCATATGTGTGAACAGATGGGTAAGAGTCATTATGTACTTGTCTGACACATGGTAGGTGCTTAATAAATACTCAATGAATGCGAGCTTAATGCTTTAAAAAAGGTTCCTTTGACATCTATTACAATTCTAGCTCAGGATAAAGCAGTGTTTTATTTACTTTTTTTCTCATAAATTTCTGGGCTCTAAAATCCGTTATCTTTAGTGGGATAATTTACATTTCTTATTATCCAAACTTTCTATTTTTGGTATTTTTCCTGTAATGGTACCTCTCATGATTCTGTTCCCTGTCAGGAATTATATCCACTTAGAATCTTACATTCCGGCTCATTGGTAGAACTTAGCACCAACCCAAACCAGGGCCTGGGTCTGCTGTGGGAGAGGCTTTGCACAAGGGTTCCTGGCCTGATCCGCAGTCTCCCGAAGGCTGGAGGCCTCGCCCTGCCCCGAGGCTGGGCCTGCCTACTCCTCGGTGCCCTCCTGCCCACACCTGCCAGGTGCCCAGGCGGCTGAGAGTTGGAGGCCCGTCCTGCTGACCGAGTTAACCAAAAAGCAGTCACTTTGTTTCCATGAGGACTAAGCAATCATTGGAAAACCTTCCTGTATATGAGGAATTACAACTTTATAAAGGGATCTGTGAGTACTAATTAACCCGATAGACAGATGATCTGAAAAACAGTACTGAACTGAATTTTATATTCCCAAAGATTTTATTAAAGACCAGCGGGCACGTGATTGCCAGGGAACAGCAGCTTCTTTCAAATGTTATGATTTGGGTAAATAAATTACTGATGACCAGATTACTGATTACCTATTGACTGCTTGATTTGGGATGTGGTTTGGCTTAGGAGGTGTTTAAGTGGTTCTACCTAATAGTCTGATGGGCAGGAAATTGCTGGTTTCTCTGCTGCTCCATCATCACAGGGAGAACTTTTTCTTTTTTTAAAAAAAACTCAAACTAGGGACTTCCTGGTGGCGCAGTGGTTAAGAATCCGCCTGCCAATGCAGGGGACATGGGTTCGATCCCTGGTCTGGGAAGATCCCACGTGCCGCAGAGCAACTAAGCCCACGTGCCACAACTACTGAGCCTGCGCTCTAGAGCCCGCGAGCCAAGCCACAACTACTGAGCCTGCGTGCTGCAACTACTGAAGCCCACACACCTAGAGCCCGTGCTCCGCAACAAGAGAAGCCACCGCAATGAGAAGCCCGCGCACTGCAACGAAGAGTAACCCCCGCTCGCCGCAACTAGAGAAACCCGCGTGCAGCAGCGAAGACCCAACGCAGCCAAAAATAAAAATAAATAAATAAGTAAATAAATTTATAAGAATAAATAAATAAATAAAAACTCAAACTAAGTTTCTTTGCTGGCAATCCAGGACTGACCAAGGGATAATTCTGTACTGAGCTAATTCTTTTGTGGGCCCTCAAAGTCCAACAGTTCTTTGTGTGGTAGAGATAACAGGGATAAAAAGTCAAGAAATGAATCAGGGGGAACCAACAGGAGGACATTTTCTTCCAGAATGACTTGCCAACATGTAGGTTTTACTCTCTCTGAATCACAGGACTTTTATGCCCCTGATGAACAGATGCAGTCAACTTATATCTGCATCAAATTAGCCTTTGGTAGAAACACTGTCACTCACTCTGATAGAGCAATTTCCTGATTTAAGGTAGTATATACAGGTGTTGCTGATAAATCAAAAGGTATTTATATTTGTATCAAAAGGCTTCCTTGCTTCACAGGCCTCTCCCCATTAAAAGTATGTGTACTCCATATGCAATGTTTGGGTAGAAAGAAGAAAATTAAATCACTCCAAGTGCCAAAACCCAACTATAAAGACTGATGACATTTTTGGAGAATTTTCTTCATCCTGTTTTTCAATGAATAGGTGTGTCCATGTGTGGTTGAGTTATAGTGTTGTGAACATACTGTATATATATTTCGGGGTGCTTTTATTAATGCATTCTAACACTGCACAGCTCATTATTTCATGGTCTTTATAAACAGTATCTTTAAGCTGAGACATCTAATGTATTTATTTTACAGAACCTGGCACAGTTCCCTCAAGGACACAGACCTGGGCAGAGAGGGGTTGCACTTCTTTATTTAAAAAATTTTTTTTGGCCACGCCACTTGGCATGCAGGATCTTAGTTCCCCAACCGGGGATCGAACCCGTGCCTCTTGCAGTGGAAGCGCAGAGTCCTAACCACTGGACCACCAGGGAAGTCCCATAGGTTGCACTTCTTACCAGCCTTGTGCCTTTGGCTGTGGAAGCAAAGCACTCTGTGCCCGTTGGATCCAGCTGAGCTGATTGAATTTATCTTATTATTTGCCCATATCCACAGCATCTCTTCTGTATGAAGATGTGGAAGAAAAGTTTATCAGATGAGATGCTGGTGCCCAGTGATTGTGCTCTGCACAGTTGAAATACTTTCCTCATCCAGGCTGATTTCCAGTGTCATCCTTCTTTCCTGTGGGCTGGCTGGGGCGGGGGTGGGAAGCTGGGCTCTGGCTCCCTGAGGGGCTTGGAAGGCTGATGTCCAGACACTTCCCTACTTTACATACCTGGAGATCACCCCCCTACTGGTGGATTGAGGACTTCATGTGTGAAATTAACACATGAAGGGAATTTATACCATGGTAGCCTTGGGCTGGTTTTTGAAAATTAAGTTTGGCAGAAATGAGCCTCAGCCCTGCCCAGGCAGTATTAATTTTGTACTGGTGTAGCCAAGGTGTGTTTCCATGACGTTTCTACCCTGAGAGGTTATGAGTCTGGTTTACATTAGGACAGTGAGTCTTGCTGAGTAAATTATTGTCTCTTTAGTAAAAACTGCTGTTGACCAAGAGCGATTACCTTCAGTAAAACTCGATTCACGCAGTGTAGCAGTTTGAGGAGAACATGTGTGAATATGAAGGATGATGTGTCAGCCAGCAGAAGCGCCAGCCAACTCTTTCAGAAGACTTTTGCAGGTAATAGTCATTATTTTGGCATTCAGGAACAAAAACTTTGTTTTTCCCAGCGCACTCTCAGACCCATTTTTTTCAGCATCTCTCAGACTAACCATGCTCCCTAAGCTGAGTATGTATCAAGGATGCCCAATTAGTAATTTACAAAAATAAATATAACCATCAAGGGGCCCTGAATGGCGGCCTCTTCTCGGCCCCTGCAGGTGGGCAGAGGTCGGAAGGTTGCTGGCATCTCTGCAGTGGAACAAGGGAGATTGGTGAATTGAACGATTGCTAGATCTTGGTACAGACAACAAGAGTGGAGGGGCTTCCCTGGTGGCGCAGTGGTTGAGAGTCCGCCTGCCGATGCAGGGGACATGGGTTCGTGCCCCAGTCCGGGAAGATCCCACATGCCGCGGAGCGGCTGGGCCCATGAGCCATGGCCGCTGAGCCTGCGCATCCGGAGCCTGTGCTCCGCAACGGGAGAGGCCACAACAGTGAGAGGCCCGCGTACCGCAAAAAAGGAAAAACAAACAAACAAACAGTGGAGATGCCCCTTCTAGTGGCTGAGGATCCTTCTGCTCTGGACGTCAGCATTTGCTACGGGATTCTTCTTTCTCCACATCCCCACATTCCCTGACCAAAACTCTTTCTTTAATTATGTTTTGTCATGAATTAGGCCTTTAACAGTCAGATTTTACAGGCCTCTAGGCTTCTTGCTCTTTAGAATTTGAATCTCAAGGGGGTGTCCGTTCCCCTTGCTTCTAAGCTCTCTGGGGAAGGTTCACTGTTCAAGACGAAGGCCTATGACGGCCAGTTTCCAGGTAGGGTTCTGTTTAAATGATGCTGTTACGACTTGTCGCTTTTTCCAGGAGGGCTGTGTCTTTGTTTTGGTTTACTCTCCATACCAACATTGCTTTGTTGGTGTGGATATAACGATTTATATAAAAACATTCTGCCTAAATGTTTTAAACACGGGATTTATCTGTCATCTGGTCACATAGCAGTTCATGTCATGATGGTACAGGATGTTTGGCTTGGTGACACTCTCCAGCTCTGGGCTGCCTGGCAATGTTTCATTTAGCTGACATTTTTTGTTTGTTGGTTGGTTTTTGTTTTTGTTTTGCATTTTCACTGTGCCAGGTACCTTGTTAGGCAGAGTGAGAGAATATGAAATGGAATAGCTTTCTCTGCTTTCTAGATCCTTAGTCTAGTGGGACAGAGAAACATGTAAATAAATACGTCATGATGCTATTGAGTAATGTTTGTCAGAATACAGAAGGAGGTGAGAGCCACAGCTCCCAAAGGTGGTGAGAACACATGGAGGACTCGTTGGCTGGAAAGAAAATGTTCTTGGGGAATTTCAGGAAGTCCATAGCACCTAGGGTTTGGTTTAACCAGGGTTCAGTGGTAGGGAATGGAAATTCTGGTGGAGGTCATCGTCTGGTGGGGCCTCTCATCCTGTGGGGTTGGGAGAGTCAATAGTATGCATATTGAAGAAACACACAAGAACATTTTTCTAAACCTGTGACTAAAATTGAAACACCTACCCCTGGAGTATGTGGCTTCCTCGGTTGAAGAGCTAACTAAACGCTTTGAGCCCCGTATCTCACATTTAATAAGGATGCTGATGATGACGTCATTGGACATCTTACCTAAAATAGAATGCCTTCAGTGGAGCCTGGACCAAAGCTGGCATTCAACGCGTTATGTCCTCCTGTCCGTCCTATACACCTCCTGCTTCTGTTCAGCAGACGCTTGCACCAGCACCTCCGGTGGGTTGGACGGGCACTGAGCACATGGGCCCCTCACCTCCTTCTGTCCCTTTTCTGTACTGAGCTGTCCTCTTTAGTATCTGTTCCATCTTCTGCTGATGGAGCACAGGTGAAAATTTACCTTTGTTGGGTGTAGGATTTTCTCTCCCTTCTTGACCATGGTCCCAGAACTGTCACAAGTGCTGGCTTGTGTCTCTCTTGGCCATCCTGATTTTCTCTATTCGGTACTCATTGAGATTTGGGTAATCTGGGTCTAAAAAAATGGAAATGAAATGAACTTTCTGAAAGAAGTGTACTTTAACTTTTTCTGGGTAAATCATCTTATCTCTTGTTTTGCAGGCCTAAGCCTGACCCCAGGGTGCATTAACTTGGAGCCCTTCAGTCTTCTTCTTTTTTAAACTTTGTAGAAGAGGGGGTAAGATGCCTAGTTTTACAAAGCTGAAGTTCAGAGGTTCTCAAGTGCGACTGAAAATAGCTCCTGATGACACATCATTTCTTTGGACTTTATCTTGCTTCTGTCTTTGGACTACAGACTTACCTATCTGGTTTCTCCATATCTGAAGTTTATGTTCCATTAATAACTGCCTCCTGAGTGACAGGGGTCGTATTCCTAGCAGGGTCTGCAGCAGTTAAAGCACATTTACAGAATGAATTTTCACCTGGTGTGTTAAAACTGGACCGTGGCCCTACCTGCCACTTGAAGGGAGGGAAGAGAAGTTTTGGATTTCGGTCTTTCTTTTAAAATGTAAATGGCGATCACCAGTTGGGTATCTCTGCTTGAGCAACACTGGCAGCCCTACCGCCAACCAAAAGCCTGGAGCCCCAGTAGATGAAATCGATGTGGGGAAATTGGAGGGTCTTGGCTGCCAGCCCAACCCTTGATGACAGAGGCTCGGTTTAGGTGAGTTTATTCCTCTGTTAGTTTCTAGAACAGGCAGAGGTATCCTGATGCAGCTGTAGTCACAGTCTACACATTAAACATCTTTGAACAGCTCAGTGGACCCTGAATTCTTGAGGCCGATATTTCAGACTGAGCACTTGTGCTATCTTTGGCTGGAATGTCATGTCTAAGGAATTCTGCGTTAGCTCTTCGGGGGCTATCACCAAGTGTCGGTGATTCTTGAACTGTTGACAGTCCTCCGGGTTAACTTTGGCTTGTCTTTACTGTTCAAAATGCTGTTCAAGGACATTGTTGCCAGAGAAGCGGCTTTTTAGTTAATGCTCTTGTGAGTTAATACCCTTGTGATGGGTCATTCCGCCCCCCCCCGCCCCCCCCGCCCCGCAACCCGTACTTTTCTATAATGGAGAATTCACCGAATGGCTTGGTTTAGAAATGTGTTTTTCTTGTGTGTGCTTGCTAGGACTGAGAGTGCAGTCCACTCTCTCCTGCTGTTCTGTCCTTCTCATCCTTTCATTTATTTGGAATTTCCAAAGACCAAGTGTGCTGGTGGGTTCTGTTTTGAATCTGCTGATTTGCTGTGAAGCTGATGTCATGGTCTTGACCTTTACCCTTACATATGCTAATTATTAGATTACATTGGCAGTTGGGGGCTTTGTCAGTGGGCGTTGAAAAAGGTGGATTGTGTATTGGCTGTCTGCTTTGTCTGGGACTTGGCGATGATATTTTGGTGAGAGCCTGTTCATGGCAGAGCAGATTTAGGATCTGTGTCCTGTGGCACGTGGTTAGAGCCTGTCTTCAGGACTTGGGAGAAGTGGGTGTGTCCACGCTCACCCTCGTAGGGGTGTTAAGTTTAGAGGGGTTGTATGGCTTCTGTGGCCCCAGGTGAGTGTCAGGCAGTGACTGGAGTGTGTCACCGTGGGTTGGTTTACCTCCAGACTTGCCTTCATGAATACCTGCTTTCCCGCTCTGGCCTAAGTACCCTGGAGGTGAGTCAGTTGAGTCTGAAACACTTTCCCTTTTAAGTTTGGGTTGGGGGTAACACGACTGCAAGACAACACGTTTCTCCGGGTGATTTCATCTGTTCAGGGCAAGTGTCGCCTGTTTCCTTAGTGTTGCTGCGCACATGCTCTGCCATTTAGAGCCTCGAGTATTCGAGTATGGGTTGTATCTGAGTTTGAAGTAAAAGCCTCGGCCAGAATTGACTAATGAATGTACATCCATTTGTAAATGCAGTTTCTGGTTTAACTTATTTGCTTTTCTTCCACAGGCACTTATTATAAGGACGCAAGTCCAATACTTAATAGGGAGAGAAAAGGGGACATTTGGTTTTGTTAATTACAGACTAGGCGTATGGTGCACAGATCACTCACTTAGACGTTCATTGTTGGAAATTATTTTTCTGTTGTTAGTTTAATAAAAATAATTGAACCTCTTTTAGCCTGTTAGATAAAATTAAACTGACAAACTCTGTGGCATGCCTGGGAACAGTGTCCAGCTTGCCTCGACAGCTGCAGGGCCAGGGTGTACCCCAAACACGGCTGGCTGCGGATCCCATTTCTAGAAAGAAAACATCCCTGCGTGTGCCATAGTGTCAAGATCCATCTGCGTTACATAAATAGTGCGCGCTAGTTAAAATAAGTAATTGTTTCATTCTTCGTTACACCAGGGTTCTTGCAAAAGCAAACTGAAGAGGAATCTAAGTGGTATCCTGAGAAAGAATAAAGGAAACTGATTTGATGGAGTCATTGTTGGAAAGGTTTTTCCTGTTGAAGGCTTCATTACTTGAGAGGTTGGATTAAAGTAAATTCGTGAAAAACAGAACTTTGCATATAAATATTCTATTTCATACTCCCCTCTTTTAGCATAGCCCCTTCCTGTATCTTCTCCTGTGTGAGCCACTCTTACTGGAACATCTTTGTCCTGTTACTGAAGTTCCAGACAGTCTTGCCACTAACTTAGAGGTCTCTCCTCCTTTCCCTTCTTTTGACTTTCTCTGATAACTGCATTTAAATAATTTTACCACTTGTTAACATCTATCGCTTGGAGTCACGGACAGGAGATCGAGGTAGAAATTTAAAATAGAGGATTGACATATACACGCTACTATATATAAAATAGATAACTAATAAGGACCTACTGTATAGCACAGGGAACTCTACTCAATACTCTGTAATGGCCTATATGGGAAAAGAATCTAAAAAAGAGTGGATATATGTATATGTATAACTGATTCACTTTGTGGTACACCTGAAACTAACACAACGTTGTAAATCAACTATACTCCAATAAAACTTAAAAAACAAACAAATGAAAAAACCCCAAACAAACAAAAACAGAATGTATCCATTTTGGTCCTCAATAGTTGTTCTGTTGGAAAAAATACCATATTCTCTTAGAGAAGAAGTTGAAAGCAGTGTTGTGGGAAGATTTCATTTGTTCATCTTGTCTCCTTGGGTATATTATAAGCTTCCTTAAGTCAGAGCTCTTGCCTTCAGTATCTTTCACCACTTGCCATGGCCCATTAGTAAATACTTAATGAACGCCCGAATGCAGGAATGAAGACGGCTTAGCAGAAGTTTGATTTTTGTTGATGCCTTATCTGTTCTTAATCAGAAAATTTTTATTGGTCACTCATCGATGGCTCCAGCTCCATAGTCAATGGAAATGTTATTTGTACTCTAGGAATTTAGAGTCTGACAGCAGAGAGAGGAAATATTCACAAACTACAGAAAAGGTCAAATTTTAAAATGGGTTTTATAGTAGAAGAGGATTTAGACCTATATATTTGTAAGGGGAGTGAAACATTCCATAGATGCCGGAGTGGGGAAGAGTGTAAACATGGTAGCAGGTGGGACACCGCCTCTGTCTGGGTCCAGGGCAGGCTCCTTGCCCTGGGCACTGTGGCCACCTCCCATCTGTAGCCGGGCCAGGGGCGAGGACTTGCACTGTAGTGTCAGCTTGAGTGTGTTAATTACAGGAATCCGCTTTTCATTCCATTGGTCCTGCCTCTCTCTTCCCCTTTTCCTTCTCCCGTTTTCTTCCCAACACTGTATTTCCTGGGGTAATCCATTCACTTGTGCATTCTTTTATTCAGCAAATACTTATTGGTTACCTGCTCTGTGTCAGATACCAATTCCATAAGTCAGCGAGAGCCACAAATCTCATGGTTTCAACTTTATACCTCAGAGTCCGGAAAAACATGTCCCATGTATAAGCATGTTGTTGTTATTGATACTGATGAAAGCTGTCTTCTAATCACTGATTTCTCTTTTTGAGGCAAGGAACTAAATACTGTCTCTAAATTAAACCCTTCTCTGACTTGAAAACCTGGGGCTTTCAAGATAAAGTTAAAATTCCTTGGCCTGGCTTTTCACGCACAGCACTTACGCTAAATAACTAGTCTTTCCAGCTGTAGCTTTTACTGTTCACTTAAACATGAATCATTTGCTCCAGCCATACCTGTTCATCCATCATCCTCCGTGAGGCTTTGCACAGCCTGGAGTGCGCTGCCCTTTTTCTCTCTTTGAAGATAGAGTGGAACCGTTCTTTGAGGCACCCCCCCACACCCCCGTCCCCCAGGCCCTTTTTCTCCTTCCTCTACATTCCCACAGCTCATGCTGTGAGGACCGCCTGTCTGTCCGCTCTGGCACAGGGCCTCTGTTTCCACGGACTGCTCAGATGCTTGCCGCTCAGCGCCTTCAGTTTGTGGTCCGCCCCCAGTGTCGCGTGGAGCAGTAAACGTGCTGTTTGGTACCCTCACCCAGCGTCCTTCCAGTCTTTGGATGTTAAAGGTATAAGAATCCTTCAGTTGTGTAGTGTTTCAGATCTAACCTTTTCATCTTTGTAGATGGAGAAAAACTTAGTTCTGGGTCACTTAAAAAACAGAACAGGGCTTCCCTGGTGGCGCAGTGGTTGAGAGTCTGCCTGCCGATGCAGGGGACACGGGTTTGTGCCCCGGTCTGGGAAGATCCCACATGCCGCGGAGCGGCTGGGCCCGTGAGCCATGGCCGCTGAGCCTGCGCGTCCGGAGCCTGTGCTCCGCAATGGGAGAGGCCACAAAGTGAGAGGCCCGCGTACTGCAAAAGAAAAAAAAAAAAAAAACCGAAGAAAAACAAAAAAACAGAACATATTCAAGGGAAAATGAGAGAAGGCATCAACTTCATGTTTTTTTTTTGGAGGGCCAAACACAAGCATCATATTATCTCATGTAATCTTCTTGCCGGTCCTACCACATACTTTATGATCTCTTTTGGGATGGGAAGCCAGCTCAAAGGTGCAGGGCCACCCAGCTAATAGGTGGAGGGAGCAGGGTTCCCCTTTTTCTCAGGCTCTTGTTCTCTGAAGTCCTTGCTGTTTCCACGTGTCTTCGCCTGTCTCTCAGTTTGCTGCTTTTGTTTAGCTGTTCCTCATCTGCACTTGCTATTAACTTCAAGCTGGTACCTGGTGAATTGATTTAGCAATATCCCTTCATGTTACCTATTTCCCCCTATTTTCCCTTTCCTTCCTCTTTCCATATTCTTGAATATTTTAAAGAACATTTTGAAAACAGGTGTTTGGTGTTTTTTTTTTAGCGTTTGTGTGTTTTAACCCATACACCTCTTGAGTTTTCCTGCTGTATCACTTCCCCCAGTGGCAGAGAGTTTGCCCAGCCGAGGGTTCTATTGTCTGCATTACGAAGATGGCAGGGGTGTTGGATGCCTTGAAATGGGACCGGCGGAGCTGTGGCGACAAGTGATTTTGCTCGTAGCAGCAGCAACAATGGCCACAGTCATTAATGCTCAGAAAGGCAGAATCAGCGGTTTTTCAAATGTTTTCTCTGCTTTGTGTAATACTGTTTAACTGCTTTTCTGGTTGAAAATTCTGCTGCTGTCAGGATTATTTCTTGTCTACAAGAAGGTGCTGCACAGACTCCTGTGATTGGCCATCCTGTTTGCTTAAGTTAAAGCTCTCCTTGTCATTTCTAAACTGGTTTGAAAATATAGAAGATAAAAATAGCAAAAAAGAAAGGAAAGGCATAGTAATTAAGGCTGACTTGTGGTAGATGGCTGGATAGGAACGTTCATATTTAAAATACTGAGAAATGTAAATATTTGACTTGATATAATGTGACCATACATTCTTCACTAGATTGTGATTATTTAAACCTTCTGTTGAGCTCTTAGACAGATGGTCTTTTGAGTAATGAACACTCCTTTGAATACAGCAAGATGCCATTTGGTAAACGGATGAAGTGGCATTATTAATAAATATTTTATGCTTCAAAAAATCCAATGTGAGAGTGGGCAGCTGCAGACTAGAAAAATCCTAAACTCCATCTTATCGATAGCTAGGAATTTGCAAGCATTTCAACAGCTATTCTCTGCTTCTGCGCAGGAATGAAGAAAGAGAATCACTGTCACAGATATTGTCATCAAACTGTGTTTAGTAAGAGTCTCTTGGCCTGTGTGTGGCTGGGCTTCACAATCACCAAGAGTCTTCCTTCCTCCCAGCTGGGTATTATAATAAGGCAACAGGATGTAGTGAGTTAGGGACATAGAGAAAACAAAATTAAAATGATCAAGAAGAAAAATAATAGTGACCATTGTTTTTGTATATTTAACCTTAAAATGTAAGCTTGATTTTCAGTTAAAAAAAAAAAGCTTAGTTTTACTCCCCATATTTGTGCCGGAGCCCCTTCCCTTAATCCCCCAGTTTTAGGCACATGCAGGACCTCAGTGATTTGTAATCATTAGGGAAAAGTGCCCCACTTAAGTGAGTTTCCCAGATAACAGAAGCTCTCATCAAATACCACGCCCATCCTAATCACTTAGCGTAGTTTTTAAATGTATATCATCATCTTCATTATAATTCATGAATACATTAGAAACTGACATGCAGCTCTTTAACCAGACATCTCGGTTCTCAAGGGCATCTGCTTTCCATTGTCGTGTAGTTAGAAAATCCACCGCTTACTTGAGAAGGGTTAAAAAAGGCCAAGTCATATCTTAGTATCATTGTGACAAGTTTGCACCTCAGTGGAAACCTGGAAGGGTCTCTGGGCCGCCCGGGTCAAGAGACTATACCATGTTCACAGACCTGCCCACACTCAAGTGCCTTCTGGAATTCCTTATAAATTTCAGTGGGCAGCTGGCTAGCAGAACATCCTGTTAACTCTGCTGGTTTTTAAGGTGCAGTTCCAGGCTTAAACACTGTGCCAAAACTTAACATTTTCAAACTGTCCAGGCTTATCTTCCAAAAATAGTGTGTTACTCCCTTAACCAACTCTCCCTGCCAAATAGAGGACCCAAAGCACTAAGTGTTAACTGGAAAGAAGTTAGATGAGGCTACTCCTCTCTCCCCATGTCACCTTATTTGCAGTCCTCAGCAAATGCTGCAAAACAAGGCAGGTAAGAGCTCCATCCAGTAGGACAGCAGAACTGATTAAAGTACATTTTCCTTCACTTTGGACCAACCTCGATCCAGATAGGTTGCCCTAGAGATTTTTTTAAAAGATTTTTTACTTTTTTTATTAATTAATTAATTAATTTTCTATTTGGCCGTGTTGGGTCTTTGCTGCTGCGCGCGGGCTTTCTCTAGTTGCGGCGAGCAGGGGCTACTCTTTGTGGTGGTGCGCGGGCTTCTCATCGCGGTGGCTTCTCTTGTTGCGGAGCACGGGCCGTAGGCACGCGGGCTTCAGTAGTTGCGGCCCGTGGGCTCAGTAGCTGTGGCTCACGGGCTCTAGAGCGCAGGCTCAGTAGTTGTGGCGCACGGGCTTAGTTGCTCCGCGGCATGTGGGATCTTCCCAGACCAGGGATCGAACCCACATCCCCTGCATTGGCAGGTGGATTGTTAACCACTGCGCCACCAGGGAGGTCCCTGCCCTAGAGATTTTTAACTGTTTCCAAGACCAGCCATGCTTCTTCAGTCGTTCTCAGTAACCCCCTCACCGACTGCTTGTCCTCTGATGGGGTCGGCTTTAATTCACACTTTTCCACAACCTTGAGGATTTTGCTTCCAAATCTCTCCTTTCGGGAATAATTAGAAAAAGACATTGGGAAGAGGGAAAGTGAGTTAGAGAGGAGGGAAGTTTGAGACTAGAAATATTTGCAGTGGAGCTTTAATAAGAGAAAGAAAGGGAGTGGTGGGGGTTCCCCTGGGTCACCGGAGTGGGGGAGGTGGGACGTGAGTCAGGCAGGCTAGAATTGGGGGCGGCAGCTGCTCTTGTCCCCTGTGATTGGGGGACGTGCGGAGTGGCTGCATCCGTCCTTGGGGGTTCGTGTGGCATGAAGGGTGCTGGCAGTGCAGGCCCAGCCGTGTTAGGCCCTTTGTTCTGTCTAGTGTGCAGATCCCGGCCAGTGAGAGAAAACTTCTGTTTCCTGTATTCTTTCTTGAAGAACCCACTTTGGTCAGTTCTGTTCAAGCATCTGCATTCTCTGCTCTTTATCACTCTGACCCCTTGGTATCTCCAGAGGCTTGTGCTTGTTGATATGATGGATGCATCTCCTCCTCCCCTTCATCTGCCACGTTTTTTTCCTCAACCCTTGCGTGGACCAGGCTCTTCTTTCCTGCCTTTGCACGCACTGCTGCTTCTGCCTGCAGCCGGTGCCCTTGCTTCGCACCTGGCCCCGGTGACGTGAGTGCCCTCACCAGGACCTGGCTGGGGTGCCATCCAGACCTCTTCTGGGAGCTGGGATCCTGTGGGACAGTGTGCGTTCCCATCATCACTGGACGGGGAGGCCTGTCTGCGTCCCTCTCCTCACTGCCCCTGCAGTGCTGAGCTACAACCTGCCTTACACTAGATGCAGAGTGAGCGTTTGTATAAATAATAAATGAATGCAGTGTATTGATTGAGCTCATCACTGTTGGGGGTTATAAAGCAAATGTTTTGTCTTCTATGAGTCTTGCTACTGTGGAAAGGCAATCACCCCATAATACAGATATTCTGGGTTCCATGCTGGTTATGAATTGAGGAAAGGGTACATGGGGTAGGAAGCAAATTGAAGTGGTGGGTAACGTTGTTTGTGGCGTCTCTGAGAATATTCCCTGGGGAGGCGGGTGGCTCTTCAGCTGTTTGCTTGTTATACCAAACCCCAACCTTGCGAGCCTGCTAGCAAGGCAGCTGCAGAAGGAAAACCATCCAGTTCTCCAATCTGTGGTTTATAGACGCTGTGAGAACCCTTGTGATTTGGGCTCTGCCTTCAGTGTGTGCATGATTACTAATAGCAATATTCATGCTAATAATTTTTTTTTTTTTTTTTTTTTTGCGGTACGCGGGCCTCTCACTGTTGTGGCCTCTCCCGTTGCGGAGCACAGGCTCCAGATGCACAGACTCAGCGGCCATGGCTCACGGGCCCAGCCGCTCCGCGGCATGTGGGGTCTTCCTGGACTGGGGCACGAACCCGTGTCCCCTGCATCGGCAGGCAGACTCTCAACAACTGCGCCACCAGGCAAGCCCATGCTAATATTTATTTTCCTTTTGCTCGAGTAATTGTCCTGCAGAAAAGCTTGTCTGTAAAAAGTAGGTTATGTGATGACTTCTCTAGAAAACTGGCTTCTTACTGACTCTTAGGAGGGTTTGAGAAGAATGGAAATCGTATTTGGGGACCACCAGTCGTGTGTCAGGCCCTAGCCTGGGCCGTTCTGTGTGTCCTTTGCACGGCACAGATGTTAACCCAGCCACAGGAGCAGAATGCCTTGTACTTTTGGCTGATTCGCAGTCAGCCAGGGCCCCTGCAGGGGAGAGATCGCTCCCAGATCTGTAGTGTTTTGGAGAAAACTGCCTGAAGACTGAGGAATTTGAAAATAAAATGTGTACTGTAGCTTCATCACTTGTCAACAGGAATTGCTTCAGTAAACCCTGTAGAAGGCCTCCAGAATCACGTGACTCGGATGATGGCGTTGCTGGTGTTCTTTCCTAGATTGGTCGTTTTCAAGGTTTTTATTTTTCATTGCTCTGCTGTGCCCACGCCTCATCAAAGGGATCCTCACACGTGACTAGAGTGAGACCTGTGGTTCTGTCCCCAGCAATGACCGATTGTCACACAGTGACCCCGCATCCAGAAAGGGCTTGCATTTCATTGGGGCCGTTACTGTATCCCGGGCTCACCTGGACGTGACTCAGAGAAGCTGGCCTCTTGCTTACCTGTGGATACTAACCTCCTGCTGTTATTTATTCCAGCGGTGGGTCCTGCATATAAAAATCCGTCTTCTTTTGGGGCAGGCAAGATTTGGGGCAAGAGTTTATTTATTACTTATTTATTTAACATTTTATTTATTTGGAGAACGGTATTCCCGTGGTCCCAAAGCATGTTTGGTGAGAAGTTTTTCTCTCACCCTCTGCCCTGCCATCCACTTCCCCTGCTCACAGCATCTTGTGCATCCTTCCAGAGATGTGTTAGGCATATTCATGCAGATACCCATATTCTTTTGTTTTTTTTTTTCATTATGCGGGCCTCTCACTGTTGTGGCCTCTCCCGTTGCGGAGCACAGGCTCCGGATGTGCAGGCTCAGCAGCCATGGCTCACGGGCCCAGCCGCTCCGCGGCATGTGGGATCTTCCCGGACCGGGGCACAAACCCGTTTCCCCTGCATCGGCAGGCAGACTCTCAACCACTGCGCCACCAGGGAAGCCCCGAGTCCCATATTCTTTATGCCTGGTCCTAAAATGGTAGCCCATGTACACAGATACCTTGCATCTTTAAGTATACTGTGTGAATGTTTCTTAAATTCATTAGCTTTACGTGGAAAGTAAGTTGATTTGGAATAAGGCATTTGTTGAACTTCTGCTGACATAATTCTGGAAGGAAGGCCAGATGAGTCCAGGGTAGCTGCTTGCCTGGCAGAATACCCGGAACTCCTCAGGGTTTGAGACAATCTTGGAACCTGATGTGACATCAAGTGCAGGAAACCTTTTCTTTTTTTAAAAAAAAAAATTTTATTTATTTATTTATTTAGGCTGCGTTGGGTCTTCGTGGCTGCGTGCAGGCTTTCTCTAGTTGTGGCGAGCGGGGGCTACTCTTCGTTGTGGTGTGTGGGCTTCTCATTGTAGTGGCTTCTCTCATCGTGGAGCACAGGCTCTAGGAGTGTGGGCTTCAGGAGTTGTGGCACGTGGTCCTCAGTAGTTGTGGCTCGTGGGCTCTAGGCACGTGGGCTCAGTAGTTGTGGCACGTGGGCTCAGTAGTTGTGGTGTGTGGGCTCAGTAGTTGTGGCTCGCGGGCTCTAGGCACACGGGCTCAGTAGTTGTGGCATGTGGGCTCAGTAGTTGTGGCTCAAGGGCTCTAGGCACGTGGGCTCAGTAGTTGTGGCATATGGGCTCAGTAGTTGTGGCTCACGGGCTTAGTTGCTCCACGGCATGTGGGATCTTCCTGGACCAGGGATCAAACCCATGTCCCCTGCATTGGCAGGCGGATTCTTAACTCCTGTGCCACCAGGGAAGCCCCCAGGAAACCTTCTTGACTAAGCAAAATTCTTGTTCTCTTTCTGTCCATTTCCTCAGGCGTTGTATGATTCACTGGCAAACTGACAGAAAGTTCCAGACTATTTTTTCTGTTGCCATTACCCCTCGGGGTGCCAGAGAGCACCCTCCACTCAGTGTGTCCTTGCACCTGCCGACTGCTCACTCATCCTGTGACCACGCCGACCTTACGCAGTCTGTTGGCCCAGACTTAGCATCTAACTTTGTATGGTCCTGTATTGTCACCTGACTCATCAGAACTAGACTGTGAGCTTACAGATCGAAACCCTGGCTTACACATTTTAGTGTCGGGTGATGTTAGGGTGAGTGGTAGTTCATCAGTAAACCTGTATTGGAATCTAGTCTCCTGTCTCTAACTCCCTACGGATGACTCTTCCTGAATATTCCTCGGGTACCCACGTGAAGGCTCCAGCCCCCGCCTTCCGTGACCCCTTCTAACCCCTAGTGCACACTTCCCTCTCCTGAGGGGCCCGGGCGGCTTCCTCTTCCCGGTCCCTTGTCTCTGGCCTCTCCTGTCTCCTTCTGTGCTTTACTCAGACACACGTTCATTCGTTCGTTCAGCAGACCTTGCGATGGTCAGTTTTCTGTGTCGCCCTGGCTAGGCTGTGATGCCTGGTTTTCCAGTCAAGGGTACTGGTCCAGTGCTGCTGAGTAGGTATTCTGTAGCTGTGACTGACTTCTACAGTCTTAAGTCAAGGAGGTGATCTGGGTGGGCCTCATCCCATCAGTTCAAAGGCTTTCAGAGCAAAACTGTGGCTTCCCGGAGCAAGAATACATTCTGTCTGTGGACTACAGCCTTGGCTCTGGTCTCCAGTTTCAGCCAGTCCCAGGGATTTCATGCTCACCAGCCGCCACAGTGGCGTAAAGCAGCTCCCTTCCCCTCGCTGTGTGTGTACACCCAGGCACTGCTGGTTCTCCTTCCCTGGTGGAGCCCTGACTGATACACTGCCACAGACCTCCTTTGAGGAAATATCCAATCCCACCGTGTTCCTAACAGACTGTCTCCATTGACTCCCCACCGCCTGTGCAAGCAGAGCGCCAACATGAGGTGGAGCCCTTTCCGTCCTCATTTGATCCTCTCTCCTGAGAACCCTGCTCTTCTCGGTCGCAGCCATCCCGCAGCCCTGGCCATTTCCCTGCTGCTCTGTCCGGCCTCGGGGCTGTCAGCCGCTCCCGCCACCCGGAAGGCCCTTCCTTTTCCTCTCCGGTCACACCTCCCTCTGGTTTGTCCTTTCGGATGTGGATGAGGTTTCATTGCTCCTGAGCAGCTTTTCTGACCAGCCCCACATCTGTTTTCTGGTGTCAGTTTTCTTCCTGATGCTGCCCTAGCGCCATTCAGCTCGCTCTCCTAATACCTACAGCAACGTGTTAAACTATTTGCATGTCTCTTCCTTTATTAGACTGCATACTGATTTGGGGAACTGAGGTTTTTTTTTTTTTTTTTTTTTGAGGTACGCGGGCCTCCCACTGTTGCGGCCTCTCCCGTTGCGGAGCACAGGCTCCGGACGCGCAGGCTCAGCGGCCATGGCTCATGGGCCCAGCCGCTCCGCGCCATGTGGGATCCTCCCGGACCGGGGCGCGAACCCGTGTCACCTGCCTCGGCAGGTGGACTCTCAACCACTGGCCACCAGGGAAGCCCAAGAGCTGAGATAGTTTTTGAAGTGAAAGGGGCATCTTTACATGCAAAAGTGGGGTTATCTTGTGCATTGGCTGACGGCCGGGAGCCTGGGAGAGGCAGCCTGCGCTTTTCTGGTCCTCAGATGGTCTTCTACATGCTGTGTGTCCAGTTCCCTCCAGCTTCCGTCAGCCTCAGGATTCAGACAGGGCTCTGGGTCTGCTGGAAGCTGAAAAGGGCTTTTTCATTTTTGTGATCTGAGTGTTTCTGACAGAGCTACAGTTTGCAGTATAATGACGAGAAGGTTGCTGATTTTGCCTCTGTCAGTGACACCACCAGAAGGAAGGAAGAATGGAACTTCTGCTCGGTCTGTAAATAATTTACATTCTGAAACGTTATCTGGCAATTTGGCCTCATAACTTTAGCTCTTAAAGGAAGCCAACAATGACTTATTAAAAGGAGTAATATAGATATTTATTGACATGGAAAGAAGTCATTGATTCACTAATTGACTGTACTCAGTGCTCCGTGATGATTAAATGGGAAGGAAGTCCAACAAAGAAGGGATATATGTATATGTATACGTATAGCTGATTCACCTTGCTGTACAGCAGAAACTAACGCAACATCGTAAAACAACTATTCCCCAATTAAGAAAAAAAAAGAGAACAATATTGTATCCATGTGCCTATATAATATTGAATCTATACTGTGGTGTAATTCCACGACTTTTACATTGTAAGTGCGTAAATAATTATATGTAAATTAGAAAACTAGAAGGATATCTTAATAATAGTTAAGGAAAGTTTTTCTTTTTTCTGGACCATTTAAAATTTTTTAGAAATAATTATCACACTTTATCAGAATGAAAAGGCATTAATGGCTTTTCGATTTTTTTTTGGTAGGGAAGACGAGGTTAGAAGAAACTGGACAAAAATACACCTTTACAGCTTCTGTAAAGGTGGTGATCTTATGTATGGTTATTTATTTTTCTGTCTTTTCCCATATTTTTTTAAGGTAAGCAGATTATTCATAATTAAACCAAAGCCCACTATGGTTCTCCTATGGCACTTAGCTCCCACACAGAGGCTGTTAGATATTTGAGTCAAGTGCTTTAATTTAAAAATTTACATCACATACCAAAATCAAGCAAGAAATGTGTATGAGAAGTTGGAAATCAGTTTGTGGTCCCACATTTAAGTCCCTGTGAAAGATGCTGCTCAGTGTTCCCCCGCAGGGAGCTTTGTAACAGTTCATGCTTTCGGATTTGCTGAGTTGTCTGATCAGAACCATTGGGCTTAAAAATTGCTGCAGGCTTCTTGTGATTTTAACACATTCTTGCAAGTGTTTTTATAAGCAGTTGGCTGCTTTGGTGCTCCTGTAACCATCTTCTTAAGTTGGGGAAATTTTTCTCTGGAAGGAAAGGGTATGAAAAGGAGCAGACAGTCTTGTGGCTGGGCCTGGCCTGTTTACAAATGTGTAAATCCTGGTAATTCCTTTAAAAAGAATGTCAGTGCTCCACACCCACATACAGGGAGTGTGTACACAACAGCCTGAGAGAAAGGGGGTGTGTTTTAGGAGCTTTTTTGATTGAGATAAGAGCATAATGAGAATATTCCAGGCACTTGGGTGCTTATATCTCTCTTCCTTTAAGCACCTTTATATTTAGAAAGTCTTTACAACCATTAAATCATGTAAAACATTCCCTGTATCCCAGGATATCCCAGAACGTGGAAGCAGTTCAATGCCTCTTCCATGTAGAAGAGGATAAAAATTTAATTTTTATATCAGAAAAAAGGAAGGTTTGTGATGGGGGCTGGTTTTACATAAATGCATGCATATGTTTTTCTGTATCGCTATACGTGTATGGCCACGTGTAAAACATTTGTTATGAAAATATTAACGGCAAAGTTAGAAGTTCCAATCTTTTGAAATGTTGATTCTTTTATATCATGGTGAAAAAAATATCTTTCAGTAAATCATTCAAGTTCTGTTCGTATAGGGTACATTTTGCTCTTGTTGATTAGATAGACCTCAGGTGAAAACAGAGGTTGGCTATTGTGGCTTTGCCCTGTTCTCTACATTCTACTCACCCAGCAGCTGAACGCAGGCTCTCCTCTGGACGACAGTGGCGGTGGGCTGGTGCTGGACAGAGATCCTGCACAGGGTTGCCGGGAGTGCATTTAGCTTCCTGGAGGAGCATACATTTATGAAATGTACTTAAAATAGCTTCTTGCAGATTCTTGGAAAATGTAGCTGTTTTGCTGTCGCCCAGGGAATTAGTAGGTGGCAAAGCCTGATTTTTGTCGTGTGCAAATGCCAGTGTGTACAAACAAGCCTGTTCTGTTCTCAGCCCCAGGCTGTTTGCATACACTTAGGGAGGACTGCTTGTGAGCACAAGAAAGGGGCAGTTCGTGGGGGGCTCAGCGACTTCCTGGAGATGACGTGGGTGTACCCAGACTGCTGGACACCGGCTTGATCATTTCCTAGTCATGTGATCTTAGCTGTTTGTTCGGGGTGGTGATAGGCTGTTTCTTCCTTTGTACAAGTGATGTTAATTCTTTTTGCATTCGATTGCTGTGAGAATTAAATGAGATAATGTAAATGCAGACACCTTGATAGGACCTAAGCCTGCCACAGACATGAGGTAACTGTGTTTTGGGGTTTTTTTTTTTTGAGACAATTTTTAATTTTTTTTATTGAAGTAGAGTTGATTTACAATGTTGTGTTTATTTCTGCTGTACAGCAAAGTGATTCAGTTATACATATATATACATTCTTTCTCATATTCTTTTCCAGGATACTGAATCTAGTTCCCTGTGCTCTACAGTAGGACCTGTTGTTTATCCATCCTATATATGCTAGTTTTTATCTGCTAACCCCAAACTCTTAAGCTGCCCTCTCCCACCCACTTCCCCCTTGGCAACCACAAGTCTGTTGTCTATGGGGTGGAACAATTATTTTTTTTAATTTAATTGTTTATTGTTTTTAAACATCTTTATTGGAGTATAATTGCTTTACAATGCTGTTTTTTCCCCATCCCTCTGGGGGGGGTTGGCCTAAGCTCCTTTGACTGAGACTCTGGCTTCTTGGACAGTGAGGAATGAGGTAGGGTCGGGTTGTAAAGGGGAGGGACGGCTGGAGAGCCAGGCTGAGAAATTTGCATTGAATCTGTGACAGAGGGAAACAACTGAAGGTTTTTTTATTTTTATTTTTTGCGGTATGTGGGCCTCCCACTGTGTGGCCTCTCCCGTTGCGGAGCACAGGCTCCAGACGCGCAGGCTCAGTGGCTATGGCTCACGGGCCCAGCCGCTCCGCGGCATGTGGGATCTTCCCGGACCGGGGCACGAACCCGCGTCCCCTGCATCAGCAGGCGGACTCTGAACCACTGCGCCACCAGGGAAGCCCCAACCGAAGGTTTTAAAAGGTTCTGAGGGACTGGATGTGATCAGGCACGTGCTTCATGAAGGTTATTCTGGTCCTGTGTTTAGGATTACAGGTGGATGCATTTTAGAATTTTATGACAAAATAATTATGCACCATACATACGAGAAGCTCTTTAAAGGTGCACTTTCCTTCCAAAGACTCATCGTATGATTGGACCTACTAGAAATGAATAATTCCTGATGGATGAAATGCCCACATTTGCAAGCATGACCTAGATACACCCCTGCCTGTAGGCAGGAGGTTGAATTGATAACTGCAGTATCTCTGTTTACATTGGGTATCTTTGAAATGGTTTTATTGCGGATTAACTAATTATAAAATGAAACTTGCCCTTTTCAGACAGTAGAGAGATTACTAAATAGCCCAGAGAGACTTTCCCAAGATTCTGTAAGTAGGTGGTAGCAGGGCAGTGCTATTTATATGTATCATAATAGATTTAAATGATTACATCTTGTGTTTGTTTTCGGCCACACTGTGGGGCTTGTGGGATCTTACTTCCCTGACCAGGGATCCAACCCACACCCCCTGCAGTGGAAGCACGGAGCCATAATCACTGGACCACCAGGGAAGTCCCAAATTCTTACATCTTTAACTACAAATGCTAAATATTCAGAGGATATTTTCTTTGATTCAGTGTGATTTAAAAAAAAGGAATGACAGTATTTTGTGTCTTCTGTTATGGGTTTGGGTAGGTATTTTTTAAACAATATACAAAGAAAGAGAGATTTGAGGCTCAGCTGAAGCCTTCACATTCTTTCCCTGCCCCCATTTCCTTTTTATTTATCTATAGAATCAAGCTTGTCCTTGCCTCTAGGTCATGCAGATGTGCCCTGCTTATATAGAAAATGCTGCCGGAGACAGCATTTTGTGAGACTGTACTGAAAACTGGGGTTCAAATGTTACTGCAGTACAGTTGATTGCCAACGTCGTGTTCATTGCTGCTGTACAGCAAAGTGATTCAGTTATACATAGATATATATGCTTTCTTTTTTTATATTTGTTTCCATTATGGTTTATCACAGGATACTGAATGTAGTTCCCTGTGCTGTACAGTAGGACCTTGTTGTTTATCCATCCTATATATATACTAGCATCTGCTAATCCCAAACTCCCAGTCTTTCCCTCCCCCAAACCCCTCCCCCTTGGCAACCACAAGTCTGTTCTCTATGTCTGTGAGTCTGTGTTTCATAGATGAGTTGCTTTGTATCGTAATTTAGATTCCACATATAAGCGATATCATATGGTATTTGTCTTTCTCTTTCTGAGTTACTTCGCTTAGTATGATAATCTCTGGGTCCATCCATATTTTTTTTTTGAGATGTTAACCAACTGTTACGCTAATCGCTTTGCAATATATACTTGCATCCAGTCATCACATTGTACACCTTAAACTTACACAATGTTATATATCAATTTATTTCAAAAAAGAGGTTAAAAAAAAAAGCTCCAGAAGAGGAGGCTGAGTTGGAAAAGTTGAACGTGTTTTCTGAAGAGCTGCTCTGAGGTCAGACTTTTTTTTTAAATTTTAACATCTTGGTCCATCCATATTGCTGCAAATGTACGTGCCTTTTTAGACAAATAAACAATTATTTGTGAAGATTTGACAAATAAAAAGGGTTTGGGCTTGGAGTACCAAATTAATGAAGAAGTAACACAGTTTTGTTTTTTTGGTTTGTTTTTTTGTTTTTTTTGCTGCGCTGGGCGGCATGTGGGATCTTAGTTCCCAACCAGACCAGGGATTGAACCCCTGTCCCCAGCAGTGGGAGCTGGAGTCTTAACCACTGGACCGCCAGGGAATTCCCTAACACGGTTTGTTTATACAGCTCCCTCTGCCCAGAATTCCCTCTCTCCAGCAATAAGGAAGCCCTCCATCCTCCCCGGCACAGGGAGGATGCCTTCCCATGGGAGGTTTGTTTCCTGCTTTCAGGGGAACAAAGGAGGGTCAAAGTGTCCTTCTTGCCATGGCTGTTTTTCAAGTAACTTTAATTCTAAATAATGAATATGCCAGAGTGGTGTATTTGGGGGCAGCCTGCCCTAAACCCCATCAACAGCAATAAAAATCATCAAAGGAGCAGGTAAAGTAAATGGGTGATAAAGGCTAAATCTGAACTGAACACTTTTGTTGTATAAGAGTTATTGTGTTAACTCATAAATGCAGATACTGGCAAGAAAATAATTCAGGACGTGTCCACTGTCGATAAACCTGAAGCTTAGAAGAAAAAAAATCAATATTTGATTTCATTTCTTAAAGAAAATCTTATTGGCACATGGGCCTTAGAATACAGGAAACTGTTAAGGGTCTTACATGGTCTTTATTTTCTGATGTATTTTTGTTAAGTGTACCTGGTGGCCTCCAGAGCTGTTTTCTTGGAACACTTCTGTGCATTAGCCGGAGACACCCTGGCTGCCCTCTGTCCTCATATTTCTTTTCCTCACTCACTTTAGGACCCTCTGCCCGTGGGTTTCTGTCGTCAGGGAGGGAATAGGTGGTGTGGGAAGCAGGCAGTGCAGGGCTGAAGCTGGGCAAATGGAGGTGTGGAAAAAGGGTCAAGCGAATTTAGACTCCAGTGTGAAGGTGCCATTTCATTGCTCTCTGGCTCTCCTGACTGGTGCTGTTGACCTGACCTTGTGAGTTATGGGGGAAAACAGGCCGACCCTGTGGACCACCCAGCACTGGCCTTGGCTCTGGGGCTTGGCTGGGCTTCCTCTGCCGTCTCGCATCCAGGGAAGGCATGTAGGCCCCCAGGTACACCACAGGCCTCCCGCTCTTCCTGGGACCTTCCCCTCGGCACAAAAACAGGAATTAGTAACAGAAACTGGTAGCATCAAGCCAGTTCTGGATTGCCAGGTCACTGGGACCTTCTGATGCCTGAATACCATCTCCTGGTGGACAGGCGCTGGGCCCCGCGGTGCAGCTCGGAGCCCTCCTGGCTCTGCTTCCAGAATTAGGGGGCAGGGCATGCAGAGCTAGGGAAGAGCTGTCCCCCTTCAGTCCTTTCAGCTCCTCTCCTGCACATAGAACGAGACTGTTCTGCTCACTGGCAGCTCAGGGCTGAGCATGGTGATGCTGTGCACAGACTTTCTAAGGTTGTGCTTCAAGGGCAAGGCCATCTGGGCCCAGATTTCCTCTGTGGGAAGTACAGAATCGACCAAGAATTTCCTTCCTAAGAGATGCAGAAGGGGTAATCTCTTCTCAGATCTTCACAGCTCCTTGTAACAAACAGGGCTTTCCAGGCTCATGGTGACTAAGGAAACCACTTAGTTTCTGTTGGTCTTTCACCTCATCTATAAAATGAGCAAGTTAAACTGAGTTTGAATATCCTGGCCTCACCTTTGACTGGACCCTCAACTTCAGCATCTTCACCCCTGGAAGTACTGGGAAGGGCTCTTCTCACACCCTCAGGAGGCAGCTGGTCACCCAGAACGAGAGATCAGATTCACAGCTGGGACCCCAGCCCAGGGCTTCTGCTGCTTTACTTATAGTGATGAATATGGTACAGGGCTGGAGACTGCCAACGGAAGATGCCAAAGGAATGAGCTTCCTGTTTGCCCCACAGAGGAGCCCAGGAGAGGTGGCTCCTTCCGGGGTGCCATAGACTCAACTGTGTAGCTAGTACCTGCATCCGAGGTCAGACGCTTTTAGGATATGTTGAAAAAACAACATAGACAAAACTTGTATCCCTGGAATATCCATCAGCTGGTCTGAGTAGGTGACAGGAATAGGAAAAAGAACATCATATCATACACCCTTGCCAATTTAGATTCCAAGGTCAGATCTTGTCTTTCTCATGACTGGTGAGTCAGCCCCCCAACTACCGTGTTCATGGTGGACTGCTAGTATAAGCCGGGGGGGAGGGCGACTGAGCTCTCCACCCCAAATTTAGGCAGCACCTGGGTACCTTGCTATGGCCACAGAGATCTGGAAATAGTTTTTTCTTTTCTTCTCAGTTTTGTGTGTGTGCATGTGAGTGTATGTGTGTTTTCATATCTTTTGGGGGGTATGTGTAGTAATAACACACTAGACGTAGGGGATTTCAAGATTATACAGAGTAGAAATTAGCACAATGAAAGCTCTTAAAAATTTTGTAGAGTGCTTCTCTCTGTCTGGGTAGCTTGAAGCCAGCAAGATTGGATACTGAGTTTTAGGTTATGCTGTTTGAGTACCATTGGTGAAAAGTGGCTGTAGGTTTTCTGGAAGGGGAGTCTTGTTCTCCTGTAAAAAGGTGCTCTGACAGAAGCAGAAATCACTGTGGCAGCAGGTGCTCGTGTACTGAGTCATTCTCCAGGAGTGACCCCTTACCCAGGTCGGTTCCTGCTCTCTGCCACCTTTGAGAAGGTAGTGCCAACTTGTAGGGTTCAGAGACGGTCCTAGGCCGTCCTAGTCTAACTGTGTTAGAAACATCCAGAACCTCCTCCGAGCCCCCTCCTCTCCTTCCTCACCTGTGGAGTCTGTCCTGTCACCCCCTCAACAGACAGGTGTGCTGAGCCCTTCCTGGTGACCAGTGACCCGCCAGTGCTGGAATGGGGTATTTGAGCTTGCACTGCTGCCCTTGACAATACTGAGGCTTTTTTGGTTTATACTTAACGAGCATTAATGAGGGTTGAACCCAGCATTCAGTCACTGACAGGGGTATAGCACTTTTCTGGGAGACTGTCACAGATAGCTTTAGTGATATTTGTTACAAAAAAGGGTTACACCCAGAATGCTCTTGTCATTCAGGATGACTGTAAGGAAGCTACTACCAAGGAAACTACTACCTTGCTTAGAGATAGCATGTTACGTGTTAGGCGGATGTAAAAGGCTCAGGAGGAAACAGTGATGAGAACTGTTGAACTCATTGCCCAGGGAAGCGCTGTTCTGAGCCCTACCTGCCTTACCACGTTTAATCCTCACAGCACTCCTGCGAGGTAGGCGCTGTCATTCTCTCCATTTTACAGATGAGAAAACTGAGGCTCAACAACTTAGGTTACCTGCCTAAGTCACATGGTCACCGAGCGGGTAGCTGGGGTTCTAACCTCTGTTCGACTCCACAGCCATCATTACACCAAATCTCCTATCAGACAAGGATGATGGGCAGAAAATTAAGGTTTTAGGAATTTTTAAGTTAGGAAAATTAGCTTCCTACTTTGTTAAGTATCCCCTTTTCCTTCATGTTTTGAATCTGTGAATGTCAGTATGTATTTACTGTGGGAACTTTAAGGAAGGATGAATTGCTGCTTTTGTTCTTTTTAAGCAACTCAAGAGTTTTTGCTGTTTTACGATTGGTTTAGTTACGTGTTTGTATACACATGAATATTTCTTAATTCTATTGATCAGGATTTCTTCCAAAAAACAGGACATTCTAAAATTACAAATTGCTTGGGTACCACCAAAGCACCTTTTTTGAAACACAAGCATCTTATGCCATTCAGTTTCTCAAAGATTTGCACACAAGAGAAATTGGTTTTTAATGTTTCCATCTATGTCACATCAGCTATTGCTGCTGTCAGTCAGTCAGCTCAAGCTTTTTTTAGGCAAAAGAGCTTTTTATTTTATTTCTTAACATGAAATCATTCCCAGGAATATTGCAGTTATGAGAGAAGAAGGGACTTACAGACTCAGAACTTAGGTTTCGGGGTTTTGTTTTGGTAACTTTTCACTGGTCTCTGTGTACAGATTCTATCGGTGTTGAGAGCTATCTTTTAGTTCAGTCCAATGGCTCATTTATTTTGTAGCCCAATTCCTCTTAGGTTCAACTTTTTCTTTCAGTCCCTGGGCTTTTGTGACTGGCGTCAAATACTGTTTGAAGCAGAGTGAGAGGAGAGTGGATCTTCAGGAGCAGTGACAGACGCAAGGGGGGCCTTTGTTTTGGTCCCTTAGAATGAGTACATGGCCTTGAGCATCTGTGAACTCCTAGCTGTTTATTGGGTTCCCTTCAGTTTTCCTGAAAGAGTCTTTTTTGTATGTGAAAATCACCCATGTATGTAAGACATTGGTAAGAATATCCTACTTCATGAGTATTGAGGCAAAGCCGTGTTGCCAATGGAAAGAAGGATTGCGGGGGGGGGGGTGGTGGGAAGCCTGGTGGCAGCAGCTGCACTGGTGGCACGTGGCTCCCGGGTCCTGCTGTGTGGTTCCTCTCCTTTCCAGCCCCCATCTCTCCAATGGAGGCCTGTCCTCTGGCTCTGGAGAGCACCGGCCTCGTCCACAGGTCCAGGCAGTACGTGTGTACCCTTGGCCTTGGCTGCTGTCAGACGCTGGGTGTGAGTGTCAGAGCATCCTCTCCTGTCTGAGCTACACAGCACGGCCCTAAGGAGGAAGGCACTCGACACGCCAGCATTTATAACTGGCTGAATGTTTAATCGCTTTTCAGTGGAGTGTGCCTCACTTATTTTTCGGTTTCAATATGTATAAAATCGGTAACCCTGATAAAAATGACTAGTAGAGTTTTTGTTCTTGTTGCTTCTTAACAGTTACAATGCACACACTACAGAGTGCTTGCTAAAAGAACTGTCATGATGCTGTGGTGCTGAATTCCTTACTACTAGGGATGTGTTTGATGTGAATATCATGATTGGCACCTGACAGCATTGGGCCGCCTTTCCATGGTGCATGAAATACTAGCAGAAGTTTTGTTTCGGTTTTTGGTTTTCTTTTTTTAAGAACGGGGAGGGGGGAGCTGGGGAAAAAAAAGAACGGAGAGAAAATTTGTAATTGAGGAATATTTTACAGAATTTTATTTTTCATTTTGCTTAGACTAACTTTCAGACTTGGCTTGCAGAAAACTGTGACTGTGGTTTTGTAGTAAAACCGTTTTGCCAATGAAGAGTATTAAAATGCAGGCTTCTGCTCGTGTCATATTTCAGGCTAAAGACATTTTACAATCAAACCAGGAAAATGTGAAAATAGAGATTTATAATGGAAATGTTGATTCGATTTGAGCCGAAGCCAAACGTTCATGAAGGAAAATTAGATTAAACAGTAGATGTTTAGAGAGACTTTAAATTATGACAGCCTTAACGAAACATATGATGTGGATATTTCCCAGGCTCTGAGTGTACTCTCCCCGGCAGATTTGGAACCTAGCTTCTTGATGTTCCAGCCATTTATTAAATTCTCTTTTATCTATCTTTGGACTAGTGGACCCAAAACTTACCGCTTAGAGTCTGACGATTGGAACTGTATCGTACACATTCCTGTAGAATCAAAACCTGGTGTTGTCAGTGAAAGTAATTCCATCCTGTCATATTGTATTATATTTATGAGTGTCAGTTGCCATTTTAGATTGTGAGTATAAAGCTACCAGTTACAACTGATTTATTCCATTTGTCAAAGCTCAACAGATACTCTACGCAACTAATTTATTTTCATATACTGTTCAGATAGAGGGGGAGGGACTTGAAGTTGTGAGAAGCTAGAAGCTGGGTTGGGGAGCACATATGGGAGGGTTCATTGAATGGCTGCATGTAAATGCTGGAACAGAGGGTCTTCTTTCTGAAAGATCCACACCCCTGGACTCTGCCCTGCCAGAAGAGCAGGACCCCTCTGTGGTGGTGACAGCAGAGCCTAACACCAGCATCTGGGGTCAGCAGGGATGCTGTGTGCTCTTGTCTCCCCCTCGTCAGATACATGATTTGCAAGTACTTTCTCCTAGGTTGCCTTTTCGCCTCACTCTATTATTGATAGTGTCCTTTGAGACACAAAAGTTTTTGATTTTGATGAAGTCCAACTTCATCGTTTTGCTTTCCTTGCCTTTGCTTTTGATGTCCTATCCAAGAAATGGCTAAATCCAGTGTCGTGAAGTTTTTGCCCCATGTTTTCTTAGAAAATTCTGTGAATTTTATAGTTCTGGCTCTTACATTTAGGTCTCTGAGCCATTTTGAGTTAATTTGGGTACATGGTGTGAGGTAAGGATGCGACTTCATTTCTTTGCATGTGGATGTCCAGTTGTCCCAGCACCATTTGTTGAGAAGACTGTGCTTTCCCTCTTGAATAGTCTTCTTGTGGAAGATCATATGACCACATACATGAGAGTTTATTTCCGGGCTCTGTATTCTGGTCTATGGATCCATGTGCCTGTCTTTATACCAGAACCACACTGTTTTGATTACTGTAGCTTTGTAATAAGTTTTGATATTGTATCAATACGAGAGGCCTCCAGCTTTCTTCTTTTTCAAGATTGTTTCAGCTATGCATGGTCCCTTGCTATTCCATATGAATTTTGGGGTGGATTTTTCTGTTTTCATAAAGTACATCATTGGGATTTCAGTAGGGATTGGATTGTATCTGTAGATGACGTTGGGTAGAATTGACATTTTAGCAATATTAAGTCTTCTGATTCATGAGGCATGTGTTCCCATTTATTTGAGTCTAATACTCTTCAATGTATATTCTTTATTGTCAGTAGTACAGATTTGGGTGTAGCCAGGCGGACCTGATTAGATTCTTGCTCTGCCACTTAACGCATTGTTTGACTTCAGATGAATCTCTTTGGGGTCCCCGAGCTGTGATTTCCTTTCTTTAAGTGGAGGTTGTGTAAATATGACATATCAAGGGTCTAGCAGAGTGTGTGTGACATCTTTTTCTTCCCTTTGTGCCTTTCTGCCTACCTTGGACATCTCATGTGCACCAGCTTTGTCCTCTGTGTTTTACCCACCACTTTGCCTGTTCCCTCTCATATTTTAGACTGAACACTGACCCCAGGACACCTACTCTGGTTTAAAACCTGTTTCTGTTTTCTCCTTTGCTTTTCTCATCTCAGAGTCTGACTCCGGCTTTCTGTAGAGATCACTGCCCTTCCATGCTCTTTGGTCTGTAAGCCTGGGCCAGCTGGGATCCAGCCGTTGGAGAAGTATGGGCTTAGGTGAATGTCGTCACCATAGGGAAGGGAATGTGGGGATGACTTTAAAGGGCAGCTGCTAGCACTGCTTTTGAATTAATGGCTTAATTACACCATATGTTTGTGTCATGTTTTAGATTTTGCAAAGTACTTTCCTACCCAGTGCATCTCAAAGATGAATCAACACAAGAAACACCTGAGGAACTTGTTCAAAACAGTCTGGGGGGCCCACGCCCAATCTTGTGAGTCAGAATTCTGGGAGAGTGGCTAAGGAATTTGTGTTTTTAACAGACTCTCCTCAGCCACTTTTCCGGCAACTGACCTGGCACTGGTCCATGGACAGGCCTTTGGGAACCCCTGACCCATTCACCCTGCCAGTTCCAGAATCTCGAATTCAAAAACTGACAGGCCAGACCTGGATGCAGCTAATGGCAGAGAGAGCCCTGCGCCCAAAGGTAGGGTTGGCTCTGACCGGGCTCATCTCCTGTTTTTTTTGGTACACGGGCCTCTCACTGCTGTGGCCTCTCCCGTTGCGAAGCACAGGCTCCGGACGCACAGGCTCAGCGGCCATAGCTCACGGGCCCAGCCACTCCGCGGCATGTGGGATCTTCCAGGACCTGGGCACGAACCCATGTCCCCTGCGTCGGCAGGCGGACTCTCAACCACTGCGCCACCAGGGAAGCCCTCATCTCCTGTTTTCTACTCTTGGGACCTTACTCCCAAAGTCCTCCCTGGCGTTCCCCCTGCGATGGAAACAGGAGGCCCCTGGCCTTGCTCCGCCTCAGGGTTTTTAACACGGACATGAAGCCTGGGTATTTGTTCAGATTGGATCATGTAGCAGCTAAGCCTCAGAATCTTTTTTTTCAAAATATACATCCCAGTTCCCTAGACATTGCAGTTCATTTTAACAAGTATTATGGGATTGAAACTTTGGATAAATCAAAAATGTTCATTCTTAAAAAAAAAAAGCACCCTCAAAGAGCGCGGGGACGATTTTGGAAGGTAAATTTACTTTTCATTCCCCTATCCCCAGGAAAACTGCACAAAAACTGCAAGGCAGGTCAGTATTTATCATGTGCCCAGATGAACGGAACATATAACTGGTTCACAGAAAGGAGGGATCAGCCTGAGCTGGGAGTTCAAGGTTCGGCCTGGAATGCTGATGACAGCCACCTGTGTATCAGATTCTTAGTGTGTTTCAGGCCTGTACTAATAAGCATTTTGCGCACATGATCGCCTCTGACCCTGAAACCCCTGCTCCTCCTATAATCTTCCCCATCTTAATAAGGGCCAACTTCAGCCTTCCTGTTAATCAGGCCCCAAATGGCAGACTCATCCTTGAGTTTTCTTGCTCAGCCCATTTATCAGCTGTGCTGCCAGTTCTACCTTCTCATCCAGATCCAGATTCTCCCTTCCAGAATCTGTCATTCTCACCAGCCACTTCTAGCCCCCGTCACCCTCTCCTGCCTGGATGATCACACCGGCCTGACCATATCCCTTTGCCCACCTTTGCCCACTAGAGCCTACTCTCATTGCAGCAACAAGGTTATCTTCACTCCTCTGCTCAGAAACTTCTGGAATAAAAGCCCTCTGTGATCCAACCCCTTTCCTGGGATCCTTGGTCTTTTTGAATCTGCCAGGCTTGCTCCCAACTCCAGTCTTGGTTTCCCTGATAGGAGCCCCTCTCCCCAGCTTCCTCCTGTCCACCTGTGTGACCCAGGCCCTCATCCTTCCCTCCTTCCCCTTCGTTTTCCCTGTAGCCACCTGACCCTTCTGTTAACACCACACCCACGCCTAAACATCCCGACCTTTTTTTATCCTGTCTCTTTACGACACTCACCCGTGACAGCTTATGTGTTTGTCTGTCCTCTTTATTATGTGACTTCTTCTGCCAGACTAGACGTTCTGTGAAAGCAGGGCCTTTTCCGGTCCATTCATTACTGGATCCTAGAATGGTGTCTGGAACGGAACAGGCACTCAAGTCTCTGTGGAATACGTACAGTATGCTTTTATAGATGCTTCTAGGAGTTCAGGGAGTTTGCCCAGGGGAAACACCGAAAGTAAGTGACCAAGCCAGGTTGAACTTAGGTCTGATGTCAGCGTCTGAGTCCTTAATGTCACAGAGAAGTCGGCCTGATGGAACAGAAAGGACGTTCTGGGGAGGGAACTCCCAAGAAGAAAGTACGGAGGTGGGAATGGGCTGGTGTTTGAGTAGACAGCCAGGACATACTAAGGGCTGTCTTGGTCGAATGGAACTCAGTTTGGGAAGGGCCTTAAATGCCATACTGGGGGGCTTGAGAACTTTTGCTTTACTTATTTATTTTTAAAATTTATTTATTTTATTTATTTTTATTTTTGGCTGTGTTTTGTCTTTGTTGCTGCATGCGGGCTTTCTCTAGTTGCAGCCAGCACGGGCTTCTCATTGCGGTGGCTTCTCTTGTTGCGGAGCACAGGCTCTAGGCGCACGGGCTTCAGTAGTTGTGGCACGTGGGCTTCAGTAGTTGTGGCTCATGGGCTCTCGAGCACAGGCTCAGTAGTTGTGGCACACGGGCCTAGTTGCTCCGCGGCATGTGGGATCTTCCCGGACCAGGGATCGAACCCCTGTCCCCTGCATGGGCAGGCAGATTCTTAACCACTGCACCCCACCAGGGCAGCCCCAGAAGTTTTACTTTAAACTGGGGAGAGTAGTGATCCTACCACATAAGGCTGTTGGAGTTACTACTTGACAAGTACGTGGAAAGTGCTTGTTACTTAAAAAGTGCTCAATAAATATTGCGATTGGAGTATATCTTTTTTTTAATGTTACGTGATATCTTTATTATTTTTTTATTGAAGTATAGTTAATTTACAATGTTGTGTTAGCTTTAAGTGTACAGCAAAGCAATTCAGTTTTATATATATATATACACACACACTTTTTCAGGTTCTTTTCCATTATAGGTTATCACAAGATATTGAGTGCAGTTCCCTGTGTTATTCAGTACGTCCTTGTTGTTTACCTATTTTATATATAGCAGTGTCTAAAAAACTCCTGTTTTATCTTCCCCCCCACCCCAAGTATATCTTGTCAGCAGAGCAAACCTGGACTCTGGTCACCAGAGTAGAAACTTCTAGTGCTTTGGATTCATGTAAATGGTTTCTAGAGCTTTCTCAACTTCAGATTTCATTTATCTTCCTTAAAGTTAACTAAAAAACATTGTGAGTAAATAAAATTGCCAGGGATTCAGCTGTTAATCTGAGTAAGATATTTTAGTACTTGAGAAACGGGAAAATAGGAAGATTTGAGAAGCACGCATTCAGCTTTATTTTTCATCTTTTATTGTGTTTAAACCAGTAACTTCCGATCCAGGTTGTTCATGAGAGTCACCTTTTCAAGGTACAGATTCCAGGGCTCCCCCCAGGCCCTCTGAACCTGAGTCTCAGGGCTAGGGAATCCAGGTTTCAATATCTCTTAGGTAATTTGGAAAATTCGGAACCACTGCTCAAAACTACCCCCAACGTGTTCTTAGAGAGAAGGAATATTTCCCTTTTTGCTTAGAAATTGGTTCTGAAGTTTGAAGATACCTTTCTAGTTACACTGCATCTTTATGGAGAGACTCGGGCCTTTGTTTAAAGAAAAAAAAAAAAGTCTGTGGCTAAAATAAGAAGGGAACTATAAATGCAAGTAGAATAAATGGTGATACATGATGAGAGTTCTGGTTAAACAGGACAGAACGCAGGAAAAACAGGTTGGTGCCCCTTCAGTGACAAAGGGGTCAGAGGAGTTCTGCTTTCATCACCTTGACGAGATGACTCATCCCAGAGTCTGGGAACCAGCGCTTCTCCCCCAGATCACCCAGTCTGATAGTGCAATGCAGCTCCTGACACACTGCCCTGCGAGAGACAGGGCGGCCCTCAAGATGTGAAACGGGCCTCTTGGGGCTCACTCTTGCCTTCTTTTGGCCAGAGATGGCAACACCTATTTTTTTTTCCCATGAGAAAAAAAGGTAAAATTCCACAACTCTTTCCTCCTTGTCTCTGAGCAAAGAGAGAAGGGTGATGCTTTACCCACCATTCTGTGGTCATACCCCCTGCTGCTCTCCAGTTTTAGAGATGGGTGAGTTTTTAATCTGGAGTAAGGAAGGGAAGGTGTCCAGCTCTGAATGTGATTTTAGATTACCTGAACCAGGAACAGAAGCAGGAAATCCTCAGCGGGGCATTCTCTTGGCTGTGCTCCTGAGCCTTGTGGCTCATCAGTTGCTTTGCCTGGAAGCTTTCATTTGTCTCCTCTGAGCCAAGAACCGAATCATCCTTCCCTGCCCAGCTTGGCACTTTGTAGGTAGATAGATAGGCGTTTGTCACATGGATGAATCTGATGGAGACTAGGATACAATAAAGGAACAGAGAGTCCTGTCAAGGTAAAGTTTCAGGGTAAATAAGAGTGAGTTGCAGGGGGAGAGAGTCATAGGTGATAGCTTTGAACACACTAGATTTTGCTCACTTCTGATGGAAGAAGAAAGGCTTTGCAATCAAGGGGAATTTGATAAGCAAAAGCATAGAGGTGGGAGGGTCCGGGTAGGTTGTGCAGATCTTCTCAGCCGTAGTGAGATGCGTGAATCGAAATTGATGATTTCCATTAATATCACAGTCATATAAAAAAGGAAAACGAACAGTTGCTAGCAATGAGTGTTCGGGCACCCCAGTAGGAAATCCATTTTGCTCGTAACTAGTCCTGTGACCTTAAGCAAATCAGTTAGCTTCAGGGTTTATGAAGCGCGGGTGTCAGAATAGTTTTTCCGTTGTGATTGTTGAGTCTGAGTGGGTGATTAATACTGAAAACACTAGACAATGGTCTTTAGTTTGCAGGAAGAGAGGATGTTTCTCTGAAGCAAAAGGACCGGTAAAAATGTTGCTGTTACTGGTGTCATGGACGTCTTGACGGTGTTATTCTGTGGGTAGGGATGACATCGAATCTGCCCTGCCCAACAAACACTGAACTGGCAGGAGCCAACTGGGACCACTGGCTTATGAGCTGGGCCCATGCACAGGTCTCTGTGGTACAGCTGGACTGGGGAAGCTGCCGTCCCCCTCAGGGCCCATCCCCTGTGTCCCCCCCACCCCAATACTGTACCTTTCCTTAGGCCCCAGAGCAGTGGAGATAGGTGCTTTTATTTTATTTGAAGTTGGCGGATTTGCCTTAGTTGGCTTCTTTTGGCCAGAGTAGTCATTTCGTTGTGTTTTTCGTCCTCAGTTTTAAAGGCCATGTGTAACTTTGAGACGCTACCAGCAATGGTGGAAAGCATGAAGCCACCTGGATTCCGGTTCTGATCCTCTTGATTCATTCCTCTGCTCCATTTGATGGTAGCAAATTACTGACTTGGCTGCCCTACGAGTTCCTTCCTTACCCGTGAAATGGGAGAGCAGTCTCTCTCTTTTGTCTCTTCAGAGGTCTTCCTAGGATCAAGTGAACAGAAGAGGGTTTTGGAAATGGTAAATCCCCAAATAAATGTAACGCATTAATATTGACATTTTATGGTAAAGGATACTGATTAGTCAAACAAGCTCTCTGGGTCTACCCATGATCCTTAGGGAGCCTCTGGTGAAACAGATGATTTCCTTACTTGCCGACGTGAGGTCAGTCTTCCTTGCCTAGTGCTCTGTCTGTGTCTCGGGACAGGTAGTCATCAGAATTGCAGCATCCGCATCTCTCTCTTACCCATTACCCTAGAAATTCAGAGAAAGCAGTGATTTCCATGACCATCGTTTTTATAAGGAAATAGGGTTCTTAGTGTTCTTTTTATTTTCATAAACGGTTATATATCATATTAGGTGGTCATTCTTTTTTTTAAGATATTTAATTTATTTATTTAAATTAATTTTTCTTGGACTATAGTTGATTTACAATGCTGTGTTAGTTTCTGCTGTACCGCAGAGTGAATCAGTTATACGTATACATACGTCCACTCTTTTTTTTGATCCTCTAGACCATTACAGAATATGCAGTAGAGTTCCCTGTGCTATACCGTAGGCTCTCATTATTTATCTTTTATATATAGTAGTGTGTATGTGTTAGGTGGTCATTCTTTTACTTTCTTCTTCAGGTAAAGATCTTTGGTGTTAGGAACTTTATTAAATAAATACTCAGCCCAAATTAATTAGTATGCATCTGTAATCGAAAGTGGTTTATATAACTGGCATTCAGTTCATACTTTAAAAATTCCAAATAATGTATGTTGAGGAAGTGTTTCCCCCTGAGTGCCCTGGAATTCATTCTCTGTGACTAGTGAAATGGAATGTGTTGTCCTGGAAGCCAGTGCCTTATTGAAGAGGTACATTATGGGGAAAACTTCCTGAAGGAGTCGTTCTGACATCACCCCTGACTTTGAGTTTGCAGGAAACTTTGTTTTCTAGAGTATTGAGTGCGTTTCCTGAACGCAAGACAATGACACTAGGACACTTCGGGGTAAAATCAGATGGTGAGGGGCGTGAACGAAGCCCCCACTGTGTCCCTCCCCTTCTCTGTTTTGCTGACATCAGTGTCTGTGCCGCAGGGTTCCTGTTTTCTCTTAGGACAGGTTTATTGCCAGATGGGGATGGAGAATTCGGACTGGACACCATGGTAGCTTTTACATTGAGTACGTGCAGTGTTTTTCCTCACCCTCTAGGTCCTGGGTTTATTGTGGCCCGGCCTTCTGAAAGCCGGGTTGTTTTCTGTCGGGGACGGTCCCCAGTAGATGGGCCGCCTCACTGATGCTGGCCCTCCCTCTACCTTTGTCAGCCCCGAGAGGCTGCCCTGCAGTAGAATCGAGCAAGCAGCATGGGCTGTCCTCCTGGTTCCTTCCCGCAAGGCAGTAATACTCATGTTGTGCATTTGTCTGGTTCAGCATCTTATATCAGCTCTCACTTGGTCCCCCGGCACCTGTCTGAGGTGTGCCAGCAGACCTCGTGTGCCATCGTACACACGACACTGCGTCACAGTGGATGCCTAGATGGCTGTGAAGGGCCCACAGTTAATCATGTCCTCAGAGGTAGACACCGATTGATCTCTTAATCTTGAGCCCTTTATGCTGTCTTCCACACGGCTGCCTTGTGGTGTACCCAGGGTCACAGGAAAATAGATGCAAATGTAAGACATTATTATTCTAACCAGAGTCATTTCCAGTGCATGGGAGTGGAGGGCACCATCTTTGTGAACACTTGCTATAAAAAACCATATACTCTTTAAGGTAAGCAACAATAGGTGTGGCTCATCTAACACTAGTCTCTGTTGCCATGTTTAAATATCTTACCGTGAGACTTGAAGGAGAGGAAGTTGATGGTCGTCTCATTTTATGTAATAAGAGTAACATGCTCTCTAAGGGAAACACGCATTGGTTTTACGGAGGATTATTTTTTAAATTTTTCTATTTATTGAATTTAAACTATTTATACATGTATGTGCGGATTTACATGTTCATATATAGTTATGTAATTTGGAACTTTAGAGAAAAATACAAGGAAGAAAGTAAAAACCAAGTATTAGCCTTCCTGTAATAGACACTCAGTATCGTAATATGGGGGTGTTTCTTTGCAGTATTTCTGTGTCTATAGATTTTTAACATAAAGCTTTGTATTTGGCTCTTTTCACATACTATAATCTTGTAAATCCCCAATGCCATGCACGTTCCTCAGGAATTTGGGGGGCTGTCTACTATTTCAGTGTATCATATTTACTGTATGTACCTATATTTATCCCTGGCCAGCTTAACTGGCTGTTAAGCCTGTTGCAGATTTTTCATTCTTGTAGTTCTGGAGTGAATATCTTTCTATATACGTTTTCTCCCACATCTCTTATTTCTTAGGTAGATTTTTCAGATGTCGAAGTATGAGTCAGTGACTTGCACAGTTGTCTTTATTGGTGTTCAGAGTGGGTGCCTTCTGCACCTAGAGTCCGAAGTGGTGTCCTGGGCTTTTAGCTTCATTTCTCCTATTGCTTGTTATGCATGTGCATATCTCACACAGCTAAGAAGCTTCTTGAGGATTAGGAGGCTCTGTCATTCATCTTTAATGCTCCCCCAGACCCCCCAGCATTGAGCCCAGGGCCCAATAGAACTGAATACATTTATTTACTGGAGTAACCAAAGGTTTTTTTTTTTTTTTTTTTTTTTTTTTGCGGTACGCAGGCCTCTCACTGTTGTGGCCTCTCCCGTTGTGGAGCACAGGCTTCGGACGCGCAGGCTCGGCAGCCATGGCTCACAGGCCCAGCTGCTCCGCGGCATGTGGGATCCTCCCGGACCGGGGCACGAACCTGTGTCCCCTGCATCGGCAGGTGGACTCCCAACCACTACGCCACCAGGGAGGCCCACCAAAGGGTTTTTGTATCACATAATAAACCTCATAAAGCTGTTCAGCAAAACTCAGTATCCTGTAATTCAAATAAACATGAAAACAATGCAAAGATGGCCTGGAGAGTTGTGTGCTTAGTGAATGCAGTTTGTTGTGTGTTTGCTGCTGAAATTACTATTTAAAAAAAATCAAATACTAGACTGTTGTGTAGATTGGCGGGGTTTTCTTTTCGTGCCCTTTATGCTCATTGGAAAGGAAGCATCTTCAGATTGATGGCTCTCTGGTCCACTCGTTGGGTTTTAACACAGAACGCGTTGAAGGTAGCTGCTTTGTCCGTTTAGTTCAGTTTTCGATAGTATTGATTTATTTTGTAGAGCGAGGTGAGACACATCCTTCACTCTGCAAGAGTTTTCGCTGTGGATTCACTGGAAGATACCAGGAGTGAGAAGAAAGTGAGAGGATTGCTTCTCTTCGAGGTAAACAACAGGAAGGACCCCTAAAAGTACTTGTTAAGACTCCAGCCTCCCAGGTTTTTATTATAAAATGCTCAGGTTCCCTTCTTGGTCACCTAGTGTCACTCAACCTTCATTGAAAGAATAGAACAGATTATCTTCTATGATATTTAAATGCAAATAACAGAGGTACAGTCTAAATCACTTGGCACCAAATAGAAGTTCTTTTCTTCTTTTGCTGTGTTTTCCTAAGACACAAATGCCTCCGCTTAAATTATTAATTGGAACGTTTGATTTCCTACTGTGTCATCTGTAAGTCAGGGCCCACATGGCTGAAAAAATGCCATAACTAATGACCTCCTGAGGGAAGGAGGTGCAGGGCTATCTCTTTTTATCTTTTTCTGATTTAAAAGATTTAACGGGAAACTGTCAATACCCACAACTGTTCTTCTGTCTCCTTGGAAAAATTCCATGATCAAAATATTCCATTTCAGAAAATGGCTCTTTGTTTATTCTCTTTGACATAAACATATGTGGAAGGAGGGGTGGCTGAAAGTAGCTTACTACCAGAAATGGGTTCCTGTTTTTTATCGACACACTGAAATTTCAAACTCCCCAATCATCTCGTTACAATACAGTGCAGTCCCTAAAATAACTTTAATTAGAAATTGTAGTTGGGAAGCTAGTAGAACCCGACTGGAGATTGGGGACTTTCCCTCACCGTCTGAAAGCTTCTGTTTCCCTCTTGGTGAATCAGCTTAGCTATTGAGTTACAAAGTTCAATCAGCTTTGTGTTCCTGTTAGTCTTTGAACAGAAATCCATTAACAGTTACCATATTAGGTTTTGTAAACATGACTGTGCTCTTTGGGGGTAGTATGTGTCTTACTCATTTTAGTTGCCCAGTTGGAAGTCAGTTAGTTTATCCATCAATATTCGTTCACATATAAATCAATTTTTCCAGCTAATTTTTTTTGAACTTTGGCTATAGGAAACATGGAGGTAAGCACTTGGCCTCTGGATCTTGTCGAATCTTTAGAATAATCCTTTGACATCGATAGGATTATTCCCATTTTACAGGTAGGTCAGAGAGGATGAGTCACTTTGCTGTGGTCTCAGCCAGCATGGTCAGAGCCCGGAGGCTTGCTGAGTGCTGCGAGCAAAGCCGTGACTCTGCCTGCCCGGAACTAGAGGAGTGTAGAGGAGGTTAGCGCCACGTAAACAGGCTGGGATAAAATAGTGTGGTGTTTAACATATGGTGAGGAAAAAGGGGCAGGATGGTAGGGGAGCCTGCATTAAGATAACGTAGAACCAGAGGTAAGATTTGAGAAGGCTTCCGGACACCCCAGTCTGTGAGCTGAGGTTGCACTAATAACATCTGTTAGCAAAGTGGAGGGAAGAAGTCTTGAAGAGTATTTGGGCCGGGGAGCAGCCTGCGCAGACCCCCTTGAGCAAAGGAGAATGGAGGGCAGCACGTGCGGGCATGGGGTGGGGTCTGGGCCGCAGGACGAGGGGCTGGCAGCTACTCGTGGACCAAACCCTGAGTGACCTGTGCCACATAAAGCAGTCAGGCTCTATTCTGGGGACATGGGGAAGTAGTGAAGGGTTTTGGGGTAATCTAGGAGAAATAAGAGAGTGTTCATGGCAGTCGAGACAGCAAGGTCTACATGGATCTGAGAACATTCAGAAGGTCAAGTGGACTGGTCTCAGATTGCACGTGGACTGTCAGGGGAGGGCAGGATGGGCCCAGGCTGCTGGGCTTGGGCGGCAGGCAGATGGGAATGCCGCTCCTGAGCTGGGCAGTGGGAGAGCAGGTGCCCAGGGCCTGGGCTGGAGGGCGTGCGCTGTCATAGCGCAGCGTGGCTGTGTGGCATGGGAGACATCTTTGGGCTCTGGGTAGATTTCAGAGTCATCGGCGTGGAGATTCACGTGACCCTGCTAGAACTGCACAAGGAGATAGGTGGAATTAAAAGCGAAGGCAGCCTAGAATAAGCCCCGAGGAGCATCAACACTTAAAGAGCAGAGGAAGCGCCAGCAAAGAAACCAAAAAGAGAGGATCAGGAATCATCCTGTTCTGTGTGTGTCAGTGCTTTGGGGTAGTTTGGTTTGCAACTATTTCAGTTTAGATGGATGGATGTAAGCTAATGCTGAGTGCCAACTAAGTGCCCCGCCCGACTCTAGGGGCCGGGGGGACACCAGTGAATAGGGTGGACCAGGATCCTGCTCTGGCGAAGCATATAGGCGCTTCACTTAGAAAGTCACACAAGGGCTCCATCTAACAAACCTTTGATTTGGCCCTTTTTTTCAGCACGGATTATGATTCAGGATAATGTAGAGTCATAATACAGGGTTCCAGTGGAGACTGAATCCTTTAGACACTTTTTACTGGGGTCTCTGCTTTACTTGGATGAAAAAGTCCTTAACTACACCAAGGGCATCAGGTTTTCTGGGGACATCACTTGAGAAATTCTTCCAGAGAGCAACATGGAGTGCTTTGAAAAATGGTCTAACACCAGCGTGAACATTCCACTCCCCCGCAAAAGAATTATTCTTCACAAATAATACATTACCTCTATGTTATAAAACCTCAAGAAGACAAATTTTGCTCTTTTTTTTTAATATTCTCATGCTCCAAACATTTATCTTTAGTACCATCCCAATGTTTAATTCAAGCTAAATGGCTAAGAACAAATTTTCTTGTTCAGATCTACCAAAAACTTAGCAGTCAAAGTATGATTATTACGGACCATCTATATCCATTCATGACCATTATTATTGAATAATAGCCCATTTGTCAAATTGTTTCTATCCTTGATGTTTGTGGTCTATACTATGATAAGAATTTGAGCTAATGGATTGCTTTATAGGTCTTCAGTCATAACTTCATTGAATACCTGGCTGAATGTACCTGAACGTAGTGATGTTATGGGAAATGCACTTCAGGTGATTAGACCTTGCACGTGAGCACACCTCAGCTCTGTCGTCTTCCCGGCCACAGAGAGAATGCACCTGGGGAACGTTTGTTCCTCTTTTTATTCCCTGCTCAGTTATGCATGTTAGTATTAGAGCTGATGGAATATGCGTATGAAAAATAAATGTTTTGTGGTAGTTATACTTTTATGATAAATCTGTCATATAACTTTAACCATTTTTTCCCTTGAATGAGGCTCATAGTTTGTGCATTTTGTGGATTTCAATCCATTTGCTACAGCTGCAGTCCTGGTAAGTGGCTCAAATATAACTATAATATTGCTCTTGAAGACTCACTGATGTCTTATGGGAAACTTGGAAAAACATTCTATTTAAACACAGTTATGCTTAAATATCACATTTTCCCCATTTCTGTTCTGTCCTTGAAAAATTATTACCAAGATCATTAGCATGAGAACAGATCAGTCCTTCCAGCTCCGAAACTCTTTAATTTCTCTGAGGGGTCTTTCACTGCCTCTTCCAGCCCTTCCTCTCTCAAGGCTGCCCTGCCACCCGTGAGATCACACAGGGCCACGTGTAGATTTTAAAGTGACCACCGAGTGCTGGTGACAATTTTTGATTTTTTTCCCCCCTGGGAAGTAAGAGCCATAGAATTTGATGAATTGTAAGAATACTTGGAAACTATTAGAGGGGGGTGTCCTTGACATTACAAACGAACTGAAAGAAAGGGAGAACACTGTCTGGAGAAACAGGTTTGAGATCCCTATTAATTGGTGATGATTCTAAGATGAACCCTGTGTCTTCTGTCCCAGCAAGTGGTCCGTGTCCAGCTTTGGGGAGTTACCTGGAGAGGACCTATTCATGCTGCTGAGGGCTCACTGCAGATTATTATTCTGTTCTCTTTATAAAATCCTCAGGAAGAAATTAAATGACTCTTCATTTTCTTTGATTAAGTTTTTTGTAGCCACACCAAGGTAACAGTGTGAATCATTTATCCATAAAGTTAAGAAAGTAGTACATTGAAGATACTCTTAAGTAGAATTAAGGCAGGAAGGAGTGGGTGGAATGGTGGCCCCCATAATTGCAAGTATGAGGGTCCGCTTTATTTTAATGCTTCCCTAATATTTCATGAAATAGCACTTTTGCTTTTCATGGAAAAATGCATGGCATTTCCGTTTGAGAACTCTGCATTTGCCTGTTGAAAGCTATCCTAACCAGTGTTTTGCAATCTGTTGGAATGACGAAATGGTGTAAAATCACAGAGGAAGGTCAGGAGCAGACTCACAGCTGTTCATTAAAAACGTGATATGCGGGGCTCTTGGGTTCATACACCTTCCTCTCTAACTGGGACGTGAGGCCCAGGTACCCTTTCAATCAGGACCTCTGATTGCGCGGTTTCCTCTTGCCATCCTGTTCTGGAGGGATACCATTCGCAGGCATACTTCCAGATCTCCAGGACGCTGGCACCAGCCACCTACAGCAAAATGGAGCTCTGCCCCCCATTGGCTGCTCTGCCCGACTCAGGAGGGGACAGGATTGGTCATGCAGGCTTCCTTATGCTCTTCGTGTTTGGGAATGGGCCTTTAGCCTAAGATGCTGCTGAGGCGGTTAGAAGGTGAAGTACGGCATTCTTTCTTTCTGTACAGTTGGAAGACCTGTCTGCCATCACTGCATTTGGCTGGTACAGAAATCGGGGTGGGAAGCTCTCTTTCAGAGTGGAGCAGTTGCTGAATGTAGGTTCAAGGTAGCCTGTTGTTGTGAGGATTTGGGTATGAGTGTCCTGCAAAGAGCTAACAACTGTCCCTATTTCTATCATAAACATGTTTTTGCAAAACGATTGAACTTCTGATTGATAGTAGATTCTGTAACTACAAGAGCTTGCCATTTCGATAGTAAATGTTTTTTATTATGAAGGATTACTGCCTGCCATATTTGTTTAGTAATTTGTTAATTCATTTAATAATATTTATGGACCATCTACCATGTACTGGAAACCGTGCAAGGCACCACAGATCAAGTGGGGAACAAAACAGTCACAGCCCTGGGGCCTCGCAGAGAGTTGGAGAGAGAGAAACAGGCACACGTGGTAAGGTGTGGACAGGGGTGTTTCCACGAGGAAGTAGAGGACACCACGGAGCGGGGTGGGGGGGTGGCGGGGCACCCGGGGCGGGGTCGGTGGCGGGGAATGAGCAGGATGAGGATGAAGGGTTGGCGGGTAATGCTGCGTTCAGAGGAAGCAGCTCAGACGCAGGCCTGGAAAGGGCGCAGCCTGAAGACGCTGAGGACGGCTGGGCCCCAGCGTGGAGGGAGGAGAGCAGATGCTTCAGCTTGAGCCAGGGTGGTTGGGAAGAGGCTGGTGAGCCATAATGCGGGTTTTTATCTTGGGAAAGATGGCAAGTCTCAAAAGGTTGTCAACAAAGGGTAACATGGAAGGACAGGGTCAGAAGAGGGTACGTTCCTTAAGTGATGATAAGAGCTGAAAGAAATGCGTTGGCTTCTTTGTCCTCCGAGAAGTAAGAAGCTGCAGTCTCCACTGAGATGCTGGGGCAGGAAGGTCTTTCAGTGGCTGCTACGGGGAGCGGGGCAGGAGATGACAAGGACAGGACCAACCTGGATAGTTGGCCCGTGTTTCTTGGTAGTGTCACAGACTCACCAAACCCCTTCGAGACTTTGGGTAAAGAGCATTCTGTGCTTTGCAAATTGGATTTTCCCTGTGCTGTCGGGGTGCCCACCTGTAACTGTGTGTTCTGTGCTTTATTTGGGGGCCAGTCACAGCCCCCTAATTTCTGAAGGCTGCTGTTTGAAATGCTTCTCTGAAAAGTCATCCTTTTCCTGTCCCTTCCATCGGTTTGGGACCCATGGACATCAGTCAGCTGCATGGCTCCCTGCCCTGCTCTTGACATTCGTGGTGGATTTGAACATAGAAGTTGTATATATAACTGATGAGTATAAAGAATAAATTTGGGGGCAGATACAATATTTGCAGGATGCTTCCTAGATTACAGCTTCATTGCGTGCATGTACATGCTACTAAGAGTGCAAATCCCGGTCTTTTAGAAACTTCTCAACTGAATGCTTCATGGAAACAGGCAGAACGTTAGAACTTGGGGGAAAACTAAAGATAGACAGATACAAAGGGGTCTTATGTTCCAGATGCCTGTAAGAAGGCATGTTTGCTCCAGATCCCCACTTTTCATCTGTGGCCCTACAGGGCAAACAGGATTGATTCACTGGTGTAGGGTGTCTCGTGTGTGCGCACGTGCGTGTGTGTGCGTGCACGTGTGCACTCACGTATGTATGTGCCTGTCTCTCTCTCTCTCTCATCCACAGTCTGACCTCTAGGTTCTGGATTGTTCCAGAGGTCATTCCAGCTCATGCTTTAGATTTTCATTCCCTCCATTGTTTCCTTTCTGCATTTCTCTCTCTTCAGAGCCTGTACCATTCCTTCCTTTTTTTTTTTTTTTTTTTTTACATCTTTATTGGAATATAATTGCTTTACAATGGTGTGTTAGTTTCGGCTTTATAACAAAGTGAATCAGTTATACATATACGTATGTTCCCATATCTCTTCCCTCTTGCGTCTCCCTCCCTCCCACCCTCCCTATCCCACCCCTCTTGACATCTACTTTTCAAAGACATTGATTTCAGTTCTTCCCCGTGAACCATAATACTTTTTCAATTGGATGATGTTATTATTTCTAATTTATCTTCCTGAAGAAACAAATGCTATAATTGTTTTGAGGTGTTTTATTTTTATGACAGTGTTCAAATATATAAGTATTTTAGTAATATCTTTAAAAGGAAGGTGCCCTCTATCATTCTGTTGTTAGAGATTTATTCGAGGAGCTACAACAAGCTAGAAAATGTGGCTAGGAGTAAAAGGTGGCAGGAAGGGATTTGCAGGAGTTCTGTTGCAACTGTAGATTGTTTATTCATCAGCTCCTGTGTCAAGAATTTTTTGGCTTGGAACACTTTGAATTGTTAGTGGCACACATAAAAGGTGTTAAAAGATATATAATTATGGAATTAGAGCAGGGATCTTGCCCAGAAGGCTCTGGTTTTGATTTGGATGCTGGTGCCAGGACGGTGACTTTCCGTCCATTCATTCATTGACCAGGCAATCTGGGCAACACCGTGCACAGTAGCTGTGTTCGTCAAATTTCCTGTCTTTGGTCTTTAACTGAATAGAAGCTGGGTCTCTTAGGACATTTAAAATTAGTCTGGAAAACACAGAGACCTAAGTCAAACTGAATAAAGCAAAAAAGGTGATCAGTTGGCTCAAGCAGCTGGAAAATTCTGGAACTGGTTCCAGACCGCATCCTTAGGAGTCGTCATTTCTTTCGCTTGGCCCTGCTTCGTGCTGCTGTTTCCATTCTCAGTCACATTGGCAAGGTGAACCCTCTGCTGCTTGGGCATTGCCAAGGGTCAGAGCACCAGTGTTGGGGTACCCTTCCTGGCTTGGCTCCTGGGCTCATCCCTGGACCAGTCACTGTGGCCTGAAGATGCAGCACTTTCATTGGCCAAACCTGGGTCACATGTTATGGGTGGAGTTAGCCCCACATAAATAAAATGGTTTCAGAGGTGTGGTACCCATTACCACAAGAAAGAGGAATACATTTGAGACAGGAAAAACCAGTAGCGTCTGATACAGCTAATGTTCTTATCGCACGCCCAAAATTAAAAAATCATAACTGAAGGAATATTTTCAGAAGATTTCTTTGGCAAAGGGTTTGTGTGCTCTGAGTTTGCTACGGTTTTTGTGTTTTTTGGCAAGCCTGATAGTAAGATTCAACACTAGTTCATCTATTTTTATTTGCTGCTATTATTCATTCATGTTTTAAAGTAATAATCCTTACTTTTTGACAGTTGTCAGTGTCTTCCATTTCTTTTTTTAAAAATAAACTTATTTATTTATTTATTTATGGCTACATTGGGTCTTTGTTGCTGTGCATGGGCTTTTCTCTAGTTGCAGCACGTGGGCTTCTCATTGCAATGGCTTCTCTTGTTGTAGAGCATGGGCTCTAGGCACATGAGCTTCAGTAGTTGTGGCATGTGGGCTCAGTAGCTGTGGCTCGCGGGCTCTAGAGCGCAGGCTCAGTAGTTGTGGCACACAGGCTTAGTTGCTCCGTGGCACGTGGGATCTTCCCGGACCAGGGCTTGAACCTGTGTCTCCTGCATTGGCAGGCGGATTCTTAACCACTGTGCCACCAGGGAAGCCCTTCCATTTCTATAATAGATCTATGGAATAAAGATTTTGTAGTTTTAATGCTGTCTGTTGCAAACAATGATACTATTGTAAATGTAAACGGATGTGAGAGCTTGGAAGATCAGTTTTCAGATATGAGTCCAAGCCCAGTGACCTCTGATAACTTTATGGTTAGTTTTTCCAGAACAAGTTATTCAGTGTCTGTGTTGTCGACGTTAATCCTAGTTTTCAGGTTTCTGTGTTTTACACATTCCTGGCAGGTGGCTTGAACTCAGAGCATCCTTCTGGGGTGTGTGAGTGGGCTGCTGGTAAGGGGAGGTGCTGATTTGCTGGTGGTGGAGTTGGGGAGGGGGACCAGAGTCTCACCTGTGCCCCGAGCCTTGAGCATCTTCCTGCTTTGACTGCCATGTGCTGTGGGAACATTGGTATTTCAGTGTGTGCCACGACAGGGAAAAGGAAGAAAAGCAAGGTACAAACTACATTTTTAGATAGCATTTGGTCTCATAAATGAGAGGATGAAGGGGTTTCAAAGTCATGGTTAAGGTAGCTCTTTGCATTTTGTGCATACATTGGTCATATTTTTAGTTAGGGATTATTATATTTCTACTCTCTTTGGTGCTAATCACTCTATTTAAATTTTCCATTCTTGGATGGGTTTGGGGAGTTTGTGTTTTGCCAGGAAATCTTAGTTTCTTCTATGTTTCTAAATTTGTTGCTGTAGAGTTGCTTGTGGTATAATTCTTTTACACTTATATTTATTTCAATACCTCCTATGTGTGTGGCCATTTCTCCTTTCTCATTTCCAAACGTATGTAATATTATTCTCCCTTTCTTTCTTTCTTTCTTTCTTTCTCTTTCTTTCTTTCTTTCCCTTTTTCAGGTTTGGGAAGGAGTGTATCTATTTTCTTACTCTTCAAGAAAGAAAAATCCACCTTTTGGATTTGTCTATTCTTTCTATCCCCTACCCCCTGCCATTCCATTAATTCCAGCTTGTATCTTTCTTCATTCCTTCTTTCCTGGTTTCTTTTGGTACATTTTGTTGTTCTTTTTCTAATTCCTTGAGGTGGTGAGCACTTAGTTCCTGATCATATTTCTAGAAATGTCACAGTTCAGTGTTTGGAACTGGGTACTTGACGGGGCATGGTTCTTTCTTTGGTAACAAGGATACAGATTAGTATTAGATAATGAAAATGAGTATCAGATTAATGCCTCCTGAGAATTCACATAGCTCTGTACCAACCATTAGAAGCTTTTCTTGCCCTTTCAAATTGTGTTGAGTGTTCTGTATGCAGGAGACTTAATAGAATGTATAGATTATGCAGAAGCCTACTACAGTGAATCAAATACCATTTCAACAGAGAGCTATTAGGCAAGAAGTTGTTTTCTTTCGTATCTCGGTCATCATTTTTTTTTCAGTTTCTGGGAAAGGATTTGATGATAATCTAAATTATAGAGGAAATCACTATGATTCAGAATCATCTCTGGTTCGTTTAAATACAATACTTTTTTTTTTTTCTTTTTGCGGTATGCGGGCCTCTTGCTGTTGTGGTCTCTCCCGTTGCGGAGCACACGCTCCGGACGCGCAGGCTCAGTGGCCATGGCTCACGGGCCCAGCCGCTCCGCAGCATGTGGGATCTTCCCGGACCGGGGCACGAACCCATGTCCCCTGCATTGGCAGGCGGACTCTCAACCACTACGCCACCAGGGAAGCCCTAAATACAATACTTTTAAGTGAAATAGATAAGGTGCCGTCAGCTCTGGTCTCTCTCTGAGAACTCTGGGCATGTCCTGGTCTGCTGAGTGCTCGGAAGCATCTGACTGCTCATTCCCTCTCTGTTTGCCACACCCTAAAATATCATTATTTCCTCAGTTATGAAGCTGCCCTGGGAGCAAACAGCATGTTGTCATGCCCAGACTGATTTTTTGCCCCCCAATGGGGAAGAAAGCAAGCTGCCATCATAAGAAAATATCTGCCATCATAAGAAAATATTCCAGGAGACCACCACATGGTCATCACAAAGTCGTTAAGAACCCACTGGAAAGAGTCCTTACACTGTTTAGCTAGTTGGAATTTTAACATTATTCCTAACTGAGTTGCAGTTATTTTTTATGCTTTGGTGAAGGCTAAGGGAAATCAGCTATATCACATCTTTATTCTCATCATTATTTTCAGACATGGTAGAGTCATTCTTTTTTTTATTCTTGTGCCAACAGTAAGATTCCCAGACAGCCAAGAGTTCGGGAAATAGTAATACCTGGAAAATATTTTTGTCTAATTAAAGATAGAACAAATTGAAAAATTATTTGTAATTAAAGAGGAGAGTTGGTGAAGTCAAGTTTCTACCAGACACAAAGGTAAATTGTGTTTTAAATCTCTAAGCTTCCCCGCACATTTGTCAACTTGCTAGTGGTGTAATGAACTAGAAAGTTGTACTTGTTTAGACACCAGGTTCTTGAAGACTCCTTCTCACTGTCAGGGGATCTCTGTGAGTTCTTATTTGCTTGTAAGAGAGCATTCTGAAAACTCATTGTTAATGCCTTGTATTGACCTTTGTGCTGCTGGACATTTTGAGTTTAACTGGTTTGAAAGAAAGTTGAAGAATACTCAAACAATTCCATGACCATTGTGTTACTCTTACAACTAATTGAAATACCTGATTTAAGCCAGGTTACATCAATAGATAAATGTTGATACTGAGATGAAGGGCGTAGCTCCTGGCTTAGGGGAGCTGGTGGAGGAGACTGATCAGTACAGCAGCAGCAAGAGTATAAGGGAAGCTGCTGTGGTTGGTGTAGGTGCAGATACCATGGAAACACAGAGGAAGCAGTCCTTGCTCAGATGTGGGCTGAGCGTGGGAGGGTTCTGCTTGATTGTGTGGTGTAAATTTTAAGCAGCCAGGTACAGTGAGTAGGCAGAGTGTTCCGGAGAGAAGGAGAGTGTGAACAGCAGTGCGGAACCGTGAAACTTCACGCCAGTTTACGGGGAACTGGAGAGAAGGGCAGATGAGAAATCACGTGGACAATGTATTGAACTGGAGCTCCAGTGATTGTTAATGGCTATTTTCTGTTTTTTGATTCAGGTGAAGGAACTGGCCAGATGTCTTAAGGGATGCTTTTGAAAAGGACAGAGGTGTTCAAAATTATTACAGCAACTGAGAAGCAAGTTGGTTTTGGAGAAACTATACTCTGGGGATGTTTGCTTCTGGTTACCAAGGAAAAATACAACTCTAGAAGAAGCCTTTGTAAATAACAATGTAATTAGATTTACATCAGTCTTCCTGGCGAGACTTGGAGCTTCCTGCGTCATCGGTAGACATGAGTGACCCCAGGCAGTCACAAGAAGAGCAGCACAAGGTTAGCAGAGCCTCTTCGAAGTTCAAGGGTCCTCCCAGAATCATGCAGTCCGATGATTATTTTGCTCGAAAATTTAAAGCCATCAATGGCAACATGGGACCCACCACTTCCTTAAATGCTTCCAGTTCCAATGAGAACGGTGGTCCGGCTAATGGTACCCCGGCCGTGCCCAAGATGGGCGTCAGAGCAAGGGTGTCTGAGTGGCCTCCTAAAAAGGACTGCTCCAAGGAGCTGACCTGCAAGGCCCTGTGGGAAAGCCGGTCACAGACCAGCTACGAAAGTGTCACATCCATTATGCACAACGGGCAAAACAACCAGAGCGACCACCAGCAAGAGGAACCGCTCAACCTAGACTTTGTGGAGGCGAAGTCTACCATCGGAGACATCTTCATTCACTCTCCGCAAAGAGGGCTGCACCCCATAAGACAGAGAAGCAATAGTGATGTAACCATTAGTGACATCGACGCAGAAGACGTCCTAGACCAAAATGCAGTGAACCCCAATACCGGGGCCGCCCTGCACCGGGAGTACGGGAGCACGTCTTCCATTGACCGGCAGGGCTTGTCCGGGGAGAACTTCTTTGCTATGCTCCGAGGGTACCGGCTAGAGAACTACGAACACAAGGTGATGGCCCCGTTCGGGTTTCCCGAGTTCTTCCCCTGCGACCCTGCAATCTCCCCCAGCCTTCATGCCGCAGCACAGATTTCTAGAGGCGAATTCATGCACATCTCAGGACTAGACTATATGGACAGTGCCCTCCTCCTGGGGAGAGACAGGGACAAGCCTTTCCAACGGAGGTTGAAGTCAGAGTCCATGGAAACGTCCCTCTTCCGCAAGCTGCGGACCGTGAAAAGTGAGCACGAGACGTTCAAGTTCGCCTCCGAGCTGGAGGACGGGCGTCTGGAGAGGGGCGTCCGCCCTTGGAACTGCCAGCGCTGTTTTGCACATTATGATGTCCAGAGCATCTTGTTTAATATCAACGAAGCCATGGCCACGAGGGCAAACGTGGGGAAGAGGAAGAACATCACCACCGGGGCCTCGGCGGCATCCCAGACCCAGATGCCAATGGGCCCGCCGGGCAGCTGTGATTCCCCGCTGGGGAGCAAAGAAGACCTCAACTCCAAAGAGAACCTGGACACGGACGACGGTGATGGGAAGAGCAATGACCTGGTGCTCAGCTGTCCCTACTTTCGGAATGAGACGGGCGGGGAGGGCGACCGGAGGATCGCGCTGTCCAGGGCCAACTCGTCCTCCTTCGGTTCCGGGGAAAGTTGCTCCTTCGAGGCCTCACTCAGCTCTCACTGCACCAACGCGGGCGTCTCGGTCCTGGAGGTGCCCAGGGAGAACCAGCCAATCCACAGGGAGAAGGTCAGGCGCTACGTCATCGAGCACATCGACCTGGGGGCCTATTACTACCGCAGGTTCTTCTACGGCAAAGGTAAGGGGCCCTGTGTGGTATGCGGCTTTGGGTCGGAGCATGTCCCAGGCCGTGGTCCACTGGGTTTGAGCTTGTTCTGTGTCACAGAGCCTCCATTGCTGCCGGACTGATCCCTTCTTTCTTTATTTTTTATTTTTTTAATTTTTTGGGCCACGCCATGCAGCATGCAGGATCTTAGTTCCCCAACCAGGGGTGGAACCCGTACCCCCAGGGATAGAACCCGTGACCCACGCAGTGGAAGCGCGGAGTCCTAGCCTCTGGACCGCCAGGGAGGTCCCAGATCCCTTCTTTAGAAATCCCCAGTTCCCTGTCTTTGCTGATCCCTAGTCCCTGATGTGGAAACGTCTGCTCTTTCCTTCTCTCTGCCAATGTGTGAGCGTCACAAATGTCAGACTCCACTGAGGTTTACCCCTTTTAGGAAGTCTTCGCTGATGGGCTCCATTGCTCTTTCATTCCTCTGAATAATCTCTTAACACTGTGTACAGTGGATAGTTCTGGTTCTTTTCCCTCTAGTTTTTTCTGTACTTTTCTCCTACACCTTTGCTTCATCTTTTTAATTTTATGTCTTCACAGCTCCTTCTGCCTTGTGGAAGTGTTAAGTAAACCTTTGTTGAAAGAATGTATGAATGTATAAATTAGTAGATAGACAAATTTAGTCTTCTTGCAGTTTTACACATAGGCTTAAAGGTTCAGATACAAATACTTCCTTGGTATTGTTATTTCAGAAATTCTTCAAGTACGTGTAGAATAAATGATGTTTACTTTTATTTGTATGTTTAGCCTTGAAGGATGCATCCCTCAGAAGTCATGTAGTTGAATCCTCAGCCTTTCAATGTGTCGTTAGCTATTCCAGGGACATGAGAAGCCCCTCTGTCTTACAGGCCCACAGAGAAACATGCTCCATGCACACGTCAGTAACACACGCCAAATAGAAAACCCAGGGACTCTCGCCCTGCCTTCTTAGTGGGTGTGACTTGCTTCCGTGGCCCCTTCCTTCTAGGACAGCATACTCTTCGGGGCTTAGTTTTCTGTTTGCAGTTTCGCCTGCCACCCCCCTCCATTCCCAGGTGTCACCTCTTAGAGCACGAAGGAAGCAGAGGTGGCCCAGTGAGTCTCGGGGGGCCTCTCTTCCTTCTGTGCCTTCTGGTGTGGATAAATGCCAGCTGACTGTACTTAGAATTTATTTAGTATTGGTTTCTATCTTCAGAATGCTTGCCTGCAATCTTTGACTCCAGCTGTTTCTTTTTGAGGTTGGGTCAGGGTGTAGCTCTAACCTCGGGAGGTCACTCCATCCACTTCGGTCCCTGGAGCCTTCTTAGTGCTTTTTCCCCTGGACTGCAAGCTGGACCAAGTGCAATTATTAAATTAATAATCCCCCCCTTTGCATCAATCCAGATTTAACCAGTCATCCATAATCATAATATTATGAAATCATATAAATCAATGGAATGAATAGAATGTTGATAAGCAACATAGCTAAATAAGCAGGCGTTTGAATTGCGACTGGTCATATAGTTTGAGTTGTCTTTCTGGTCTTGTACGGATGACATGATGGGACTGAAATAACTTGGTCAACATCTTGATTCCCTGGCTGTGTCCCCAACACTCCCGTCTCAGCCCTGGTTCCTGGTGGGCTCAGCATCACCGTTGTGACGTTACTGCCTTCCAGCCAGTGAATGCACAGAATCTTGGATCTTCTTTTTAATCTGTGCCGGAAATAACTCATGGCCCTCAGGACTGTTCACCCAGGGGCAGAGGATTATAAAACTCTGCTCACGATGCTCTCGAGGTGGAACTTAGTTATTTTTGGAAAGGGAGGCCATGGAGAAATAGGCTTCCTGCTTAAGATATTTTTTATTCGACGAAGCCATGGCTGTCAATGCTAGCAATAAAATAGTCTGTTGGAATTGTTATGCCCTGAAATCCTTAGGCGCGATGAGTCATTCTAAGGTTTGTAAGTGGTTTGCGATTCACCGTGTAAAATATCAGAATGTAAAAATTGTATATGTGTATCTATCCGTATACATGTGTATGTATGCAAATACTTAGTGCCAACATCTCATTTGTTGTACTCCTTTGCACATCTTAGTGTGTTAAGTCTACGCAGTGTATATGGAATAAAGAACTGATGTTTTCTGGACCCAGGCAGGGTTGCCGCCATCTGACCCGTTTAATGTCCTGAAGGTCTGTTCCACGAGATAATTTTAGGTTGCTAGATTCTCTTAATTCTCTTGACTTTTTTTGTAGTTTTTCTCTTGAACTCTGTCACTTCCTGATAATTGTAAAGAGTTACCTGTGAGTGGTTTATCTCCTCCACTTTTCCTGATTTGCTACTGAGGATTTTCCAGGGCTTTAGAAGTGACATCATCAAACTTGGTAGATTCGAATGTGCAATAAAACATAAATAAGAAAAATCTGAGAGTAGATGCCCTGTGGTGAGTTGTAAGTGGGTGTAGACTGCTTTGTCATTTCCGGGGTGCTGGGCTCACTCTGGGTCTGTGAATGAGGCAGACAGCCAAATTCTAGACTCCTGCGGTAAGCCTGCGCAATGAAGGTGCGGGACAGCCGTCCCCGAGGTCCTTTGTCTTGTGCTGCAGTTCTGTGCTGGGCACGGTGACTGTTGTATGGCTGATGGGACCCAGGGGCCAGGACAGAACAGGAGGAGACAGAATCAGACCCAGCCCAGCCCTGCCACTCTGCGCTCTCTCCCTGCAGCCCTGGACTGTGCCTGCTTCCTCCTATATTTGGCTCTTCCCCTGTGGGCCTGTGTGACTTCAAAATGCAATTGGCTGCAATAGCAGCTGCTGCTGCTCTCGCTGGTCTCTCTGTAGAGCCATTAAGGACTAAAGGCAGAGGCAGCAGCCCGGATTGCCAGCGGCCAGGTGGCCGAGGCCTCCTACATGTGGGACTGGAGCCCAGCTTTTTCCCAAGGATCACAAAAGCATATGTCTGCCAGATAAAGTGCAATGACTAAATGGATGATTTCCCCCCATTTTTCACACCAGCTTCAACCACTGGAGTTTATATCTGCCAACACATCACAAGTTGCAGGAACAGCATTGTGTTTAAAAACAGAGGCCCTGGGCAGACTGTCACAGAGCATTTTTGCAGATTTTTTCTTTCCCTTTTCCTCTTTTCCCTTCACTCAGTTCTTCTCTTTGGAAGCAGGCTTTCAAGGAATCTTTTGATACTTTCCAGAACGCCTTTTCTTTTCCTCCATTCTTCATTGTTCTGTGTGAAAGTTCATTTTCAAAAGAATGACATGGCTCCCAGTCGCTGGGAAAGGTTTAAAAGACCCAGCTCTCTGAATCTCTTTCTCTCTTTCTTTCCCTTCTTTCAAATGACGATGCCTACATCAGTTGTCATAGGTAAACTTTTCAGCTTTAATTAGGTGGTTGACTCTTTTTTTTTTAATTTCATTTTATTTATTTTTTTATACAGCAGGTTCTTATTAGTCATCAGTTTTATACACATCAGTGTATGTATACATGTCAACCCCAATCGCCCAATTCATCACACTGGTTGACTCTTTATTGGGTAGTTAACATGAGATGGCTGTCCTTATGTCGAGGTGTATTCCTATGACACATAGTCTTTGAACGGCTTTGAATAACTTTGCAAAGGGATTTATGCAGGGGAGTGGCCTGCCACGGTGCCCTGTGGGCAGCATTGCTTGTCTGGGCAAATCCCTCTGTAGCCTTCAGTGAAACAACTTTTTAAAAGAGCCGGATTGTAGCAAGCTTAGTGAATGCTCTCGAATGTCCCTTCCTTTCGCTGGCGATGACCCTGGTGCTGTGTGCCAGGCCACTCTGTCCCTCATGGAACTCTAGTGAAACTGCAGTTCCCTCCTGGGAGCTAGGGCCCCCTAGATGGGGATTTCACCTGTGGTCTTGGTTTGAATTGCCTTTAGCTTCCCTTGCAGCACAGCAGACCTCCTGGGGCTTAGAGCCACTTAGAGCCGCTGGCCAGCAACTGACTGTCCGGAGTGTGACTGGGGCTGGAGCCACGCGGACAGCAGAGGGATGCTGTGGGTTTCTGTGTGTCTTGCGCCTTTTAGGCAATAGTGTACCTGAGAGTTACTCAGGAGTTCTAAAGCTGCCCAGTGCCTTGCTTCAGGTCACGCACACAAGAATGGCTCCTGAAGACGAGGTAAGTCACTTTGGGGTAAATGGAGGTCAAACCAGGGAGAAGGATAAAGCTGCGCCTCTTTGATAACTCAGGAGTGAAGTGAAAAGTGGCTGAATTGTGTCTGAGCCTTTGGGAGCATTATGTATGTTCCTATGGATGTGGGGAGTGGAGGGAATACTAAGATTGACAATATTTATCTTTTTTTTTTTTTGGTTTAGAATTTTTAAATGGCGTATAAATACTATATGATCATTATGGGAAAATAAGGAAAGGTAGGGAAGCAAAAGAAAGAGAAAGAAAACCCCTCCAATCCATAAGAAAGACACAATTCCCATGAATAGTTTCATCGTTATCCTGCTAGGCTTTTCCTGATGCAGGTAAATGGATGTATGTGGAGCTTGCTTTGGGTGCTCATGCTTCCTTCATTGGTACTTCTATCATTGTGTACACAGCTGCATCAGCACTCTAAGAGCCATTAGCAATGATCATCATCTGCCGCGGGCGCATGGGGAGATGCCAGGTATTTGCCAACCGTGATCTGGGCAGAAGAGTTAATGACTGTATTTGCTTTACTTCAAAGAAAAATCTTTCAACTTGACAGAAACATAGTGATAAAGAGACCTATATTTCTTCCACCTGCAACACTACTCATGTCAAATATGTTAATGAACATTCTTTTTTTTTTTTTTTTTTTGCGGTATGCAGGCCTCTCACTGCTGTGGCCTCTCCCGTTGCGGAGCACAGGCTCCGGATGTGCAGGCTCAGCGGCCATGGCTCACGGGGCCCAGCCGCTCCGTGGCATGTGGGATCCTCCCGGACCGGGGCACAAACCCGTGTCCCCTGCATCGGCAGGCGGACTCTCAACCACTGCGCCACCAGGGAAGCCCAATGGACATTCATTTTAACAACAGATCTTTACTTGAAAAGCAAATTGCTATAAAAAATGTTTAAATTTCATAAACCTTGAAAAATTATAGAAATTTAAGTCATGGCCTTCCCCTTCTCCACTTGAATGTGGGCTGTGCTTAGTGAATCACCTCCGAAGGATGGACTGTGGGAAGAGGGGAGAAGCCTGGCAAACATTGCCCCAGCCAGGTGATCCAGGTCAGCATCAACAGGGGCAAATCATGTGGATGGTTTGTACCCTTGATGTGATGGGAATGGCATTTCTGTGGTCTTCCTCTCCAAAAACATAACCTCAGTCTGTTTAGGGAAAAACATTAGACACATCCCAACTGAGGCACATTCTACAAAATCCCTGCCCTGTACTCCTCAAAACTGCCATGGTCATCAAAAGAGGGGAAGTCTGAGAAACTGTCACAGTCTAGAGGACCCTAAAGAGACACTATGACAATGTCATGTGGTGTCATGGATGGGATCCTCAAACAGAAAAGGACACTAGGTAAAAACTAAAAATATCTGAGTAAACTATGGACTTCAGTTAATAATAATATACCAATATTGGTGCATTAATTGAACAAATATACCAAAGTATGTAAGCTGGTAACAGCTAGGAAACTGGGTGAGTGGTTTAAGAGAACTCTCTGCTATCTTTGCAGCTTTTCTATAAATCAAAAACAATTTAAAAATCATTTACTTAATTTTTTTAAAAATGTAAGTTATAAGTTCTCCTGATATATTTAAAATGAGAATCTTTAAAATAAGAAGAAAGAAAAAAATTGATACAGTTCTTAAAAGCAGCAAACCTCTAGGGCCCTTCCTGTACACACTTGCCATGAGTATCATTCTCAAACTTACCTTGAGGGGCAGGGGAATTGTTAAGCTTTAGAATTTACTCTTTTATTTTTTTAATAAGCTAGATTTAGTTGTTTTTTTAAAAATTTATTTATTTTGGTTGCATTGGGTCCTTGTTGCTGTGCACGTGGGCTTTCTCTAGTTGCGGCGAGCAGGGGCTACTCTTTGTTGCGGTGCGCGGGCTTCTCATTGCGGTGGCTTCTCTTGGGGAGCATGGGCTCTAGGCGTGTGGGCTTCAGTAGTTGTGGTATACGGGCTCAATAGTTGTGGCTCATGGGCTCTAGAGCGCAGGCTCAGTAGTTGTGGCGCGTGGGCTTAGTTGCTCCACGGCATGTGGGATCTTCCCAGACCAGGGCTCGAACCCATGTCCCCTGCCTAGGCAGGCAGATTCTTAACCACTGTGCCACCAGGGAAGCCCTAGAATTTACTGTTTCTGCATTGAAATGCACAAAGACATTCTCTTTGAATTACCCCTGAAATCTGCAGGTTAAGGTGGGGTGGCTGTGAGGGGCTGTTGGGGATGTCCTTGGCACTCTGGTTCCCAAATCTTCACTGAACTCTCTGAAGGAGGCCTTTGTGCCCAGCTCATTTTTTTTTGGAATTTTCTATGACAAGTACAACAAAAGAAGTATGTATCTAGCAGAAATCCTTTGTAAAGAGCTGAATTGGTTTTATGGGGCAGACTCTGTAGTGTGTGTGAAAGAGAGTCTTAGTTTGCCCTCTTCTCTCCCCACTGCCTGGTGCTTAGGGGCCCTAGTGTTTATAGTTCCGCCATGTGCCCATGAATAGGACAGAGAACTTCTTTGATTTCCCCTTCCCATCGTAGCTTTACAAGACGTCTTAGGTGTGGGCAGATTGGAATTCTTTTTGAAAAGGTTGGAATTTTTCAGAAAAGACTGTTTAGCTGCTTCTGAGCAGACTGGGTTTCCAACAGAAGCAATATCCATACCACAATGTAGGGTGTAAGACTGGCCTTTCCAAGGTCCATTTCTGCCCCTATTACCGAGTCCAAGGTCAGACAGCTGACCACATGACAAGCCAATAAATCAAGAAGCAACTTGTTGGGGCAAGGCATAGCCACTTTATTTGGAAAGCCAGCAGACTTAGAAGAAGGTGGACTAGTGTCCCAAAGAACCATCTTAACTTGAGTTAGAATTGAGGCTTCTTTTATACCGGAAGGGGAAAGGGTGTGGCTGGTTGTTGCAGACTTCTTGGTCTCGGAATCCTTTGTTCTTGCAGCTGTCCACATAGGTCAGGTCACCATGTTCCCCTAAATCTCCAGCAAGACAAATGTTATTCTCTGTTCTGTAACTTTGTATCTCTGTATGAATAGAAAAGTGTTAAACCCTTAAAGGTCAGAGCCTTGAGAATGGGCTCTCCTGTATATTTCAGGCTACAGGCAACATTCTTAACTTGTAGTAAAAGCAATAAAATACAAAGGCTAAAGTCAAAGAAACAGATCTAATATGGAGGCAGATTTGTTCTTCCTTATTACACCAGTAGCAAAATGCAAGGAAGTTTTCCCAGTTAACTGCCACATCAGTCAAACTATACAGAAATATTAGAGTATTAATACAAAGGTGAAAGTAAAAGAAACATCCAGTATGGAGTCAGATTTGTTGTTCCCTTATTACACCCCAAGATGCCAGCCCTTAAGCCTTGAAGGCCCTTCCTGTGTCTGGCCCAGCCCTGGCTGCTGGATATGCATGCAGCACCTCCAGGCATTCTCTCCAGGGCCTCTTTTCTGTAAAAATCTTTAAGTTCACTAATTTTTTTAACTACTGTTACCCAGCTCTATGTAAATTTACCCTTTTCTCCAATGGTAATCTTTGTACTTAATATTTTAACTGAAGCATATTATTCGTACATACATCTGCTAAATGAACAAATAAAAACAAAGGATTCTTCTAAAATATGTATAATAACTCTTTTGCCCCTTTTGATACCAACCAACTATTTTGTGGCTGGGGAATTGTCTTTCTGCCAATGGGCAGCGGTGTCTGTCCATTCTCATTGTAGTTGGAGGCCTGTGACTGGCAGGCAGGGCAGCATATCTTGATGTAATGAACATAGACTGTTCTGAAATCAGACTCTTGGGTTTACATCCCAACTCAGTTTTGGACAACTTCTTTTTTTTTTTTCTTTTTGCCGTATGTGGGCCTCTCACTGTTGTGGCCTCTCCCGTTGTGGAGCACAGGCTCCGGACGCGCAGGCTCAGCGGCCATGGCTCACGGGCCCAGCCGCTCTGCGGCATGTGGGATCTTCCCAGACTGGGGCACGAACCCGTGTCCCCTGCATTGGCAGGTGGACTCTCAACCACTGCACCACCAGGGAAGCTCTTGGACAACTTCATGAACTTCTCTGTGCCTCAGTTAATCATCTAAAAAGGGGATCATAATAAAAATATTAAAATATCTCCTGTAAAGGGCTTAGGACAGTGCCTATTACATAGTATATATCCTTGTCCTCCCAGGAGTTCTTAAATAAATGTATGAGACTTCTCTCTAAAAAGAAACTAGTGTCCCCACCACCGGTGCAGCGTTTAAAGGGCAGGACTTTATTTTAATGGTTAAAAAGATGAAGAGAGAAAATAGTAGAACCATATGGCAGGGTGGGCCCCGGGGGAAAGGTGTCTGGTGAAGTCTGCCACTCCATTCCAAACACATTCACTTAAGTTTCACTAATGTGGCAGTTGTGGGCAGGAGGATCCTTTTACATATCAAATGAACCCCATTGCTGAGTGATGCATGGCTGCATTTGCTTTGAATTTCATGCCTGGTGGCTTCTTTTCTTTTTTTCCCCCTCTGGTTTTATACAGTCACCGAAGAAAATTAATAGCGAATTGGACACTCTTAAATTCATATGGGAGAACCGAGTACCACCTAACAATTGTACTGTTCTGGGATGCAAATTCTTCCTTTAGCGGACACACAGCCAACTCAGTTCTTAACCGTAGTGCCTGGCCAGTACCTCCACAAGCAGAACTCCTGTGGAGGTCCAGGGGGGCTCTTAGCACGGAGGGATCACCCAGCTGCAGAGGGGGTTCAACCTATGGGTTATAGTCATATGGGTCCCATGTGGCTGAGGGGGCAGGGGGGGCGGTGCTGGGAAACATGTATGCTGTGCTGGGTGGTCACAGCTCCCATCCCCTGCAGCATTGTAGAACGGTACGCTAGTTCATCCTAGCATCCTTTGTCCTTAGATGTGTGCTCCGTCAGTTATGGAGGAGGGACTGATGCTCTCATATTTCTCTAGGAAGAGTTATTAATACTCTAATTAATTTCTCTATAGTTTGACCCATGCGGCAGTTAACTGGGAAAACTTCCTTGCATTTTGCTACTGGTATAATAAGGAAGAACAAATCTGCTTCCATATTAGATCTGTTTCTTTGACTTTAGCCTTTGTATTTTATTGCTTTTGCTACAAGTTAAGAATGTTGCCTGTAGCCTGAAATATACAGGAGAGCCCATTCTCAAGGCTCTGACCTTTAAAGGTGTAGCACTTTCCCATTCATATAGAGATAAAAAGTTGCAGAACAGAGAAGAACATTTGTCTTGTTGGAGGTTTATGGGAACATGGTGACCTGACCTATGTGGACAGCTGCAAGAACAAAGGATTCTGACCCCAAGAAGTTTGCAACAACTAACCACACTCCTCCCTCACCTTGCCTTTAAAAGCGCTTTGCTCTAAAGCCCTTCAAGGAGTTTGGGGGCTCTTGGGGCACAAGCCACTCGTCTTCTTACATGGTCCTGCAATAAACTTTTCTCTACTCCAAACTCCGACGTTTGGGTTTGTTTGGCCTCACTGTGCATTGAGCACGCGAACTTGGCATTTGGTAACACTGGTGCAGTATAGCTGGAAGTCAAGGTCTCTGGAAGGTAAGGTCTCAGAGCACCTAGAACTTACTAAAACCCACCTACCTTGCATTTGTTCAAATCCAAAATTTATTTCGCTCTTTGTCTCACTTAAGAAATAAAAGGAAAGCTGGACAACTACTCCGCTCAATAATGACCTGGGCCTCTCAGCTTTTACGCAGTGAACCCTTTCTTTGCTCTCGTAGTGTTTTCTTTCTCCTTCCCATTCTTGTAGCAAATGACACTAAAAATTATGCATTATCAAAGGAGGTCTTTGATAGCTCCTTACTTCTCCAGACTTGCACTTTTTAAAAATAAATTCATTCATTCATTCATTCATTCATTCATTTTTGTTTTTGGCTGCGTTGGGTCTTTGTTGCTGTGCACGGGCTTTCTCTAGTTGCGGTAAGCACGGGCCACTCCTCGTGCGTCGGCTTCTCATCGGGGTGGCTTCTCTTGTTGCGGAGCACGGGCTCTAGGTGCGCGGGCTTCAGTGGTTGTGGCACGTGGTCTCAGTAGTTGTGGCTCGTGGGCTTTGGAGCGCAGGTTCAGTAGTTGTGGTGCATGGACTTAGTTGCTCTGCAGCATGTGGGATCTTCCTGGACCAGGGCTCAAACCCGTGTCCCCTGCATTGGTAGGCAGATTCTTAACCACGGCGCCAACAGGGAAGTTCCCAGACTAGCACTTTTTATTCAAGGTTTTCTTAAAATTGCATCTTCCAAGATACCATCCTTATGTTCAGGACAGATTTGTTGTCTCATCTTTAAGTTGTGTTCATTTTACTGTGCAGAGTTGATTTTTATAATTTAAATCTTCATGGTAACCTCATCACCCTTGAGTTGCTTTACATGAGTGAGCTCTAAAGCCAGACTGCCGAGGTTTGCATCCTGACTCTGTCACAGGGGCTTGTGACCTTGAGCACGTCATTCACTTCTCAGCTTCAGTATTACCATCTGTAAAATGGGGATACCTGCTAATAGGTAGGGAGATGAATGAGTTAATTTACATAAGGTATGTTTAATATTGTTATTTTCACTGTAATACCTCAGATTTTTCAAGCTCAGCTAATGCTTTGGTTAAATTTTGGTCAAAGGAGAATTCACATAGCAAAAATGCATCATTTTCCCCATCAAATTAGGTAATTTAATCCATGAAACATTAGCAGGGAGTTTGAGATTCCTTGAGCTTCTCTAATGACTCTTAATGTTATTATCTGCAAAAGCATGTCCTGTTGTTTTCTTCATTCGTCCATTTATGTATTCATCCTTCCCTGTTCACGTCTTTATAACTCCTGGAATGGGGGAGGTGATTTAACAGTTGTTTGGAGGAGAAAGTGACAAAAGATACATCATAGGTAGGAGCTTAGACAGCAGCCACCTGCAGCCATGGGTTTAACCCAGATAGGCAGTGAGCTGACAATTAAGTGATCAACTGGCTATTGAAAGAACAAAGCACCATTACAGGAAAGCTTCTGCTGTGAGTACTAACCAATGCAGGCAATGGGGCATAGTCCACAGCTGCTAGTGGTTCTTGTGGGCTTGTGGGTTGTGCCGTGGCCCATACGGTGCTGATACCTCCGAGAAACCACGTGAGGCAGAGCCACGGGGCTTCTCTTTTACATACTGGCCTCGGGAGGTGTGTAGAGTTGTGATCCTCACCTGTTCGTTCCATGAGTGATGGACCCAATACCTCTCCCTTCCAAGATACGACAGTACCTGGAAGCAGCCTTTGGGCTAAGGCTCAACGTACCCCTTTTTATTTTAAAAAAAACTCCTCTGAGTTAGAATGTTTTCTTTTCTTTACTGAGCAGCCAAAGTGCACCACAGAGATAAACTGAATCTCATTTCCTACGCTGAAATCTTGTTAACCAATGTTTTTTTTTTTAATCTGGCCCTGTTGTATTTGCACAATATGTAGATTTTCATTCAGCTTTTCCAGTCTTTTCACAGCTTCCATTCTGCCAAGGAAGGATTTTATTTGATTCCCCCTTGAAGCAACTTTATGGAAATCAAGGGCTTGGGATAATGATGGGCTCAAGTGGGTGAGGGGCTCATTGTCCTGTGCCCACAGAGGGGAAGGCTCTTGTGATGCAGATGAACAGGCTGAGCTGTCCTGAAGGGGACCAGGTGTCATTTGAGAGGGTCCCCTTGGCTCCCTCCTGGAGGCCATAGGGAGCACCTTCCCTGCTCTAATCTCCACCGTGTGCAGAATGCCCCGTATGAAAGCTAGACAGAATGTGACAGCGTGCAGCCTAAGATTGCGGTTTCTTTAGAAACATGTCCAGGTAACCTGCTGTATTTCTTGGTGAGACTGAAAGCACGGAGAGATCCCTTAGAAGATAGCTACGGGGCCTTAGAACTGGCAAGTCCAAATGTGTGATGGTTTGTACGTAGCAGAAATGTCTTCTCTACTTGCGTTCAAAAAGTGTGTGTCTGTGTGAGAGAGAGGAAAATCAAAAACAAGTGCGGGTCATGGCTTGGAGAGGTAGACACTAAGGAAAAAATTGTTTTTCTCACTAATTTGCCTGCCATCTTTGGTGGATAGGGTAATATACATATTTTGGGTTCCCCTCATTTAAAAAGAAATTAGTTACTGGTAGAAATTATTCAGTAAAATATTATGTATGCCACTACTTTCTTTAAAAGACTACCCTGAATGCTATGTAACCTCTGATTACAGATCAGCTTTTGAGATGAAAAGTATGAATCTCCTTTAGTATGACTCTTGAAGTATCAGACTGTTGGGCTTAAAATCAAAATGCCCCATAATGCTGTTTATTTGATGTTCACTCCCTTTTTGTCTTTCGTTGAGTTTTTTTTGTTGTCGTTGTCATTAATATGCCTGCCTTCAACTATAACGTCTCTCTCAGGTTAATGATGATAAATGTATTATATATATTTTAGGGGTGGGTGAGGTGGGGATGCTGAGGTTAAGAAAGGTTATGTAACTAACCCAAGGTTAAGGAGGTGGTAAGTAGGAAAGCTCAGATTCAGAAACCCATTATCAGGCTCATTTGAATTATAGATATTTAGGAGTAAATGAGTTTAGGACTGCTAGTTATACGTGGCAATTTCAACACACGTGTTATCTCTCCCCCTTTCAAACACCACAAGAAAATAATAAGGAATACAAAAAGGGCATAAAGCCACAAAGGAGCAGAAAACTAGGAAGAAGCCAAAGAAATGCCAAAGCTGGTAGAGGAACAGGATGGTTCTGCAGATTAGAGGGCGCCACCCCCAGCCAGCGTTGGAGGGCGGTGTGCGGCGGGGACAGGCCATCAGAAGGTAGCCAGCCCACACCACAGAGCAGGTACCTTTGAAGAAGGGCTGGTGGGGTGAGCTATGGCGGAGCAGCCATCTTCAGAGATCTGGGATGCTTCTGAGATACTGCTTTTTTTTTTTTTTTTTTTTTTTTTTTTTTGTGGTACACGGGCCTCTCACTGTTGTGGTCTCTCCCATTGTGGAGCACAGGCTCCGGACGCACAGGCTCAACGGCCATGGCTCACGGGCCCAGCCGCTCCACGGCATGTGGGATCTGCCCAGACCGGGGCACGAACCCGTGTCCCCTGCATCGGCAGGCGGACTCCCAACCACTGCGCCACCAGGGAAGCCCCTGAGATACTGCTTTTGAGTAAACGCCCACAGTGGCCGCCGCCACCCCATGCAGGCTCTGCCCCGGGACTGGGTTTCCTATGTGTCCTGTAGCTGAGTCTTCTTCCAAGTCGTGGCCACCCCACACCCACCAAAACATCTTAGGATTAATAAATGAAATCAGCAAAGTTTCAGGATACAAGATTAATGTACAGAAATCAGTTGCTTTTTCATAGACTAATAATGAGCTACCATAAAGAGAGACTAAAAAATAACAATCCCGTTTAAAATTGCATCTAAAAGAATAAAACATTTAGGAATAAACAGGAGGTGAAAGACCTATACTCTGAAAATTATAAAACACTGATGAAGGAAATTGAAGATGATACAAAGAAATGGAAAGATATCCGGTGCTCTTGGATTGGAAGAATATTGTTAAAATGGTCATACTACCCAAAGCAATCTACAGATCAAATGCAGTCCTTATCAGAATACCCATGATGTTTTTCATAGAACTAGAACAAATAATCTTAAAATTCCTGTGGATCCACAAAAAAACAAAATTATCAAAACAATCTTGAGAATAAAGAACAAACCTGGAGGTATCACCCTCTCAGACTTCAGACTGTGCTACAAAGCTACAGTAATCAAAACAGCATGGTACTGACATGAAAACAGACATATAGATCAGTGGAACAGAATAAAGAGCTGAGAAGTAAACCTGCACATTTATGGTCAATTAATTTATGACAAAGGAGGCAATATACAGTGGAGAAAAGAAAGTCTCTTCAGTAAGTGGTGCTTGGAAAACTGGACAGCTACATGTAAAAGAGTGAGATTAGGACATTTCCTCACACTATATGCAAAAATAATGTCAAAATGGATTAAAGACCTAAATCCTGTAGACCATAAAATTCATTGAAGAGAATGTAGGCGGAACACTCTTTGATGTAATCCATAGAAATATTTTTTTTGGATCTGTCTCCTGAGGCAAAAGAAATAAAAGCAAATATAATCAAGAGGAACGTAATTAAACTTAAAAGCTTTTGCACAGCAAAGGAAACCATCGACGAAACAAAAAGACGTTCTACCCAATGGGATAAAATATCTGCAAATGATATGACTGATGAGGGGTTAATAATGAAGACATATAAACACCTTATCCAACTCAATATCACAAACGAAACAACCCAATTAAAAAATGGGCAGAAGACCTGAATAGACATTTTTCCAAAGAAGATATACAGATGGCTAACCAGCACATGAAAAAAATGCTCAACATCACTAATTATTAGAGACATAGACATCAAAACAACAATGATAGATCACCTCACACCAGTCAGGATGGCCATCACCTAAAAGTCCACAAATGACACACGTTGGCGAGGATGTGGACAAAAAGGAACCCTCATACACTGTTGGTGGGAATGTAAATTGTTGCAGCTACTATGGAGAGCAGTATGGAGGTTCCTTAAAAAACAAAAAATAGAACCACCATATCATCCAGCAATTCCACTCCTGGCTGTATATCCAGAAAAAACAAAAACACTAATTAGAAAAGATATCCACACCCCAATGTTCATAACAGCACTATTTACACTAGCCAAGACATGGAAGCAACCCAAGTGTCCATCAGCAGACGAGTGGATAAAGAATTGGTACATACATATAATGGAGTATTCCTCAGCCATAAAAATGAATGAACTTCTGCCATTTGCAGCAATGTGTTCGTACCTAGAGAATGTTATGCTTAATGACATGGGTCAGACAGCAAAAGACAAATACTGTGTGATATATGTGGAATCTAAAAAATAAAAGAAAAAAAAACAGACTCACTGCCATAGAAAACAAACTACTGGTAACCAGTGGGGAGAGGAAAGCAGGGAGGGTCAGAGTAGGGGATTAAGAGATACAAATTATTTTGTATGAAATAGATAAGCAACAAGCATATATTGTAGAGCACAGGAAATTATAGCCATTATCTTGTAATAACTTTTAATGTAGTGAAATCTGTAAAAATACTGAACCACTATGCTGTATACCTGAAACTAATATACTGTAAATCAACTATACTTTAAAAAATTTTTTTGAAGGACTTAGCCTCGTCTGGAGAGACAGTGAATATTCCCGCTGGACATGATGTTTGCATTGAGTCTGGAACGATGAACAAGAACGTCAAGCAAAGAAAAGTGGGAGAGGTGACAGGCAGAGGGGGCAAAGGCGTGTGAATGAGGAGATTTATGAGAGAAGAGCCTAGACAGAGATTGGATGATAGCATTGAGGACTTTAAAGGAAAAGATGGTTTGATGGACGGAAGGGGAGACAGAAGGATAGGCTTTCAAACATGTAAGCATGAAGACAGAGGCAGAATCAGAGAGGACAGCCCGGCTGAGAAGACGCCGGGGAGGAGCGACAGAAGAAACCCAGAAGCAAAGAGCTGGGAGCTGCCTCATTCTGAATGGGGTCGTCCCAGTGGTCTAGGAAATAGAGGGTCCCAGCCCAACGTGGGTGGCCAGTGGTGCAAACATGGTGGACTGCTAAGGCAGAGACTGGAAGGTGGGTGCTGGCTTTGCCAGCAGACGCCGTGGAGTCCTGAGCAGAGCGGTAGTGTGGAAGGAAGTGAGCGGTGGTTGAGGACCACTAGTAGTTGAGAAAATGGGAAGAGAGAGGGTGATTACTTGAGGAATAGTAATTCTCCTCCCTGGAGGCAGTGGGGTGAAACTGCTGGGGTGAGTGAAATGGTCATGACTTGTATCTGTGCCAGAGACCCATCCACTTCCGAGGACTACCAGCTCTTCCTCTCACTGACCTTCTGTTTCCTCCCCAGTTTTAAATAAATATACTTCACATACAGTGAAACTCACCCCTTTTAAAAGGTGTACAGTTCTCAGAGTTTTGACAAATGAGTGTGTTATGTAATCACTACCACAATCAAGATGTGGGATAGCTCCATCACCCCGGAAAACTCCCCCGTGCACCCCTGTAGACAGCCCCTGCCCCTGCCATCACTGCTCTGTCATCTGTCCCTAGAGCACCTACTAAGTGTGAGAGCAGCACACACACACTTTAGGATTTTTAGTTGTCACGTATTAGAATTAATAATTGGACATATATACACTACTTAAGTGCATTAAGATGCACTTAATCTGGGCTCTCAGTTTTATCCTGAAAAGGGATTTTGTTTGTTTGTTCACTCTTTCTCCCTAAAATAATTTGAAGCTCTTTTGATTAATGTCACGGGTTTCATCAGTTGCCTAAACAAGGAACCGATTTGAGCATTTTTGCCAGTCACTTTTTTTTTCTTTTTAACATCTTTATTGGAGTATAATTGCTTTACAGTGTTGTGTTAGTTTCTGCTGTATAACAAAGTGAATCAGCTGTATGCATACGTATATCCCCCTATCCCCTCCCTCTTGCGTCTCCCTCCCTCCCACCCTCCCTATCCCACCCCTCCAGGCGGTCACAAAGCACCGAGCTGATCTCCCTGTGCTATGCGGCTGCTTCCCACTAGCTATCTGTTTTACATTTGGTAGTGTATATATGTCCATGCCACTCTCTCACTTCCTCCGGTAACTTCTTGAAGTGGGTTCTTAATGTATCAAGCTGATGATAAATAACTCCTCAGGGTAAATAACTCTTTTTTTTCAATGTATGTTTAATTTCACTGGAGCCCTACAGGTTTGTAATAATTAACCAGACTGATACCCAAGTTATCCATGAAAAACAAAGGCTCGTTCCCTATTGTATAAGTCTAGGACTAAGTCAGTAATTCACCTTTTAGTCCCTAAAATAGTCGACTTGCTCTTCTAGACCTGCCTGGCTTAAAAGGGAAATTATGTCAGTATTTATCTCATTTGGTTGCAAGAAGTAAAACGTAAATGATCTGCCTTTTAAGATGTAGCCAGTATTCATTAGCAGCTTTAGGTAATATTTTCCTTGAGTGATACAAGTGCCGTTTTTCTTTGTTGAACTTCACCTGTTTTCTACTTTGTGAATAACATTCTCTATTCCTTCAGAAATTACTGTGACAGAAAATGTTAGCATAACCCAAAGCCTTTGGAACACCTATGGCTTTTTTCAAGCTTACAAACGTTTGATATGGTACGTTTCTTTTTAACTGAAAACTGTAAGTCAGAAAGATTGGCCAGAACTGCTAAGGGATTGGAAAGGGATAGAAGCAGTTTTGCATGTGGGGTGAAAAAAATCAATTTTATAAGTGTACATCTTGGAGAACGGCCCAGGCAGCAGTTCAATAGGAAATAAGTGAATAACACCTGGGGCTTTGCATGGACCACTTGCTCTTCACGGATTACTGGTGTGAAGGGTTGCTAAAGTCCAGGAGCAGCGTGAATAAACATTTGGGTGATTGCACCCTCTGTTTTGTAGGGGTTGGACCACATCTGAGTGTTAAGTTTGGGTCCTTACAGAAGACAACACTTAAAAAGTCTAGTTGCAGTGAAGCATTTTTACTTCTTTTAGCAGTGCTCACTCACGTGTCCAGAAGGGATTCTCACAAAGCAGTGAGCTTGCTGTCACTGGCAGCACTCAGACTAGAATACATGCTTCGTGAGTGGGGAGTTTTTCTGGATTATTACCCCACTCCTGAGACAGTGCCTGGCGCACAATTGTTGAGTGTATAAATAATAGCTAATGACCATCTCTTAGGAAGAATGTCCTTGGGGGTCCCTGTGCTAGGTGGACAGGAGGGCCCCAGAGTGCATTCCTCTAGTGAGATTGTATGCATTTAGATCTCTATGGGACCCTGACTTTATGTGAAAGAAATGATTAGCTGATAACATAGTAAACTAAGTTGTAGTATTTTAGGAGATATAATTTGGACTCAGCAGCTTAATGACCTTTTATCCATTTTTTTGTCGGCTGATCCATTTTGCTTTAGACTCTTAGGTGCTTTCATGACATCCTCGTGACAGGGTGGTCTTTGCCACCCCCCTGTTCTCCGAGATGAATCCGGCTCGTCTGAGTGGCTGCTTAGCTCACCTCCGCTGCCTTTAATCAGTCAGAGGAGATGACCTTCCCAGCTGGAGGAAAACTGTTCAGTCTCAGTTCTTCAAGTTGCCAGGTTCCTTTTTTAACAGTTTCTAAGATGGCAAAACTCTTTCCAGTGATGCCAAACTCAACTTTGGGGCTCCTGCGTGGCTTATGAACTAGTGAGAAGCAGAATGGGAGGACGAAGTAGTAGAAAATGACAGGTTAAAAGTGCATCTGGGGATTCCCTGGTGGCGCAGTGGTTGAGAGACCGCCTGCCGATGCAGGGGACACAGGTTCGTGCCCCAGTCCGGGAGGATCCCACATGCCGTGGAGCGGCTGGGCCCGTGAGCCATGGCCGCTGAGCCTGCATGTCCGGAGCCTGTGCTCCACAATGGGAGAGGCCACAACAGTGAGAGGCCCGCGTACCGCAAAAAAAAAAAAAAAAAAGTGCATCTGATTTGGAGGCAAATAAATGGATCACATCTGGGGGAATCCTGCACCAGAACCACTGGTACATCTTCAAGGATTAGATGCACACGCTGAAAGATACCCACCCTGTTCTTGGTTCGCTTCTTCTCATGCCACTGCTCTCTTCCATTGCAGAGCACCAGAACTACTTTGGAATCGATGAGAACCTCGGCCCTGTGGCCGTCAGCATCCGGAGGGAGAAGGTGGAAGACCCCAAGGAGAAAGAAGGGTCCCAGTTCAACTACCGGGTGGCTTTCAGGACGAGCGAGGTACTGGACGCTCATGGGGTCTGTCCTGGGCTGGGCCTCGGGGTCGCTGCTTGGTTAAGGTGTCGCTTTCATTGTCAGTGCTGATCCCAGCAGTTCAGGTGACCAAAAGGGCTTATACTGTTTTGTTCAAAGTAGAAAATGTGCAGACCCGTGATGGATGTTAAGTGGCAGTGATTTGACTGCCACCTTACATGACAGAAAGGATAAAATGATCAAAATGCAAGGTTTTCGGGCCTGAAGCAGAGGGCAAACTTGAACTCTATGATTCATGTCAGAATTGAAGGACGACTTCAGCATCGAATGCAGAAAACCCGGAGGCCACCCGTGGGGTGGGTGTTGGCTTAGTGTGTCTGTAGGTCCAGCAGCTCCGTGGCCCAGCACTTCGTCCCGCCAGCACCCAGGCTACTTCCCCGCTGGTCTTGCTTTGAGTGAAAAGTACGACTGTTATACACCATATGGCCGATGCGTGGAGCCATGTAGACGGGGATGTTGATTTATATGAAGAACTAGATCTGGCCTGCACTTCAGGTTTTATCCTCTTGACCATTGTAATTAGATGGGAATGTGTCGGCCACACAGTCCGGAATGTGATTCCTTCTGGATCAGAGTACAGAGAGCCCCTCGCCGGCCCTGCCCAAGCCTGGCACTTTGGTGCCCACTGCCTGTGCATCGGTGCTCCCGTGAACTGGGCTCCGTGCCGTAAAGAGGAAAGGAAGCCCTCTCTGGAGGTGACATATTGTAAGTTATGGACCTGCAGCGTCCCGTTCAGTAGCCACTAACCACGTGTGACTATTTAAATTTAAGGTAATTGAATAAAATAAAAAATGTGGTTCCGCGGTCACACCTGTCACAGGTCAGGTGCTCAGCAGCCACTCGGGGCTGGTGGCTCCCGTATCAGCCAGTGCAGATGGAGGGCGGTCTCATCACTGCAGAAAGTCCTGTTGCACAGCGATGCCCCGGAGCACTGTGCAAATGCTAGACGCCGTTGTTACCACCGTCACTACGGCTGCTTTGTCGGAGGGGTGGGATTAGAACCAGGGCCTCTCGGCTGGCCGTGCTGGGCCTCCTCTCTCCACGTATTTGACCTGGGCTTAGATGACATGTGTCAGAATAGTGGCTCCAGGCTTTCACCACATGTTTGAGGACATACCACAGATCAGGAGGCAGAGTCCGGTGGTGGTCTTCCCAGCCCTGGGTCACCTGCCCACGGGGGGTCACAGGGTCACCCCACTCAGCCTCGGGAATTGCCAGTGATGGAAAGTTAAATAGGAAAAGTGGAAGAAAAGAAGATGATGTAGAGAAAAGTGGGAAAAATAAAACAGAAGGATGGAGGAGGTCGTTGTGTCTAGCCCGGCCCTAGGACCCCCGGCTCGTCCTCGGCATCCCTCTCGTGTCGGTTCAGATCGCGGTGGGAGTGACTTAACGTCCCCCAGCGGGGCTTTGTCTCACTCCTCCTCGTGTTTCACGCACGTCTGGTTATATCAGCCCCGCCTGGCTCCTTCCTGACCCACGAGTCCTTCAGTTGTTTAAAGACTGACTGTTGAGTGTTGAATGTGCTTCTTCAGATTGAGAACGTTTAGCCTCTTTTGCCCCACTCTGAAAAGAGCCTTAGCTTTCTTCCTCTTTTTTTAAGGCAACTAAAAAGTTAGCTTTAAAGAGGTAACCAGGAATAAGTGTTAACCGGAATGTTGTATTTTGCCCCTGCAGCTGACAACCCTGAGAGGAGCGATTTTGGAAGATGCCATACCCTCTACCGCCAGGCATGGGACTGCACGGGGACTCCCTCTCAAAGAAGTCCTGGAATACGTCATTCCAGAGCTGAGCATCCAGTGCCTGAGGCAGGCCTCGAGCTCACCCAAGGTTTCGGAGCAGCTGCTCAAGCTTGATGAGCAAGGGGTGTGTATCACGTGGGAGATTGTAAGTGTGCGGGACTTTGTGTCCATGTTTCTGAATGTTTTGGAGTTTTCCCATCCATCTGCCTTTGGAGATCATTTATTTTTAATGCCTTAAGGCACTTTCTCTCCAGTTTTTCCCGAATATGCCTCTATACTAGTTAAGTGACATGATGCCTTTAATAATAAGTGCAATGCACCTCCTGCTGAGTTGTGACTTGCATTGTTTTTACCAGGGTTTCGGTATGTCCCAGCCAGCAGGAGCAGATCTGATTCATGATTATTAGAGACTGCTGGTGTATTTTCCCAGGGTGTAAAGAACTCACGTTGGGCCTTTCCCTGAACTAACATTTATTCTTGTCTGCTATGTGTAAAGTGTCATGCTAACAGATGGCAGTGAACAGCACGTATCAGGAGGCTTGAAGCTAAGACTTGGTCCCTACCCTTTGGGCCATTAAGACGAAGAACACCACGGCCGTTAGTGTGGTCATAGGTCATGAAGACATAGAAATGCAGTGTGTGCTCTGGGAAAAGAGAAAGTAACATCTGAAGGAGGTGGTGTTGTAACTGGGCCTTTAGACTTGAGTAGAATTCCAACAGGGAGATACGAGCAGTTGGCTCTTTTAGAAACTATGGCCAGTTTCTTTACAAGAGAAGGGCACACGCAGGGAGGTTAGGAGTTAAAACAACAATTACAAAATATGTTGAGGCTGGAGTGAATGCTGGGCTAAGGAGTTAGCACTGGATCCAGGAGGTGGTAGGGAACATTGAAGGTTTGCTGGGAGGATGTGACATGCTCGTAGCCGTAATTTAGGATGATTATTCTGGTAGAAGGGAACTGGACAGGCTGGTGAAGGTAGAGCCTGATGATGACCTGGAGCTCAATTATGTGATCATTAATAGCATCCGGGAGAGAATTAATGATGGACAGGGTTTAGGTGGTGGCCCAGAAGATGGAAAGAAGCCTTTTAACTTCAGATGCAAGATAATTTGGAGGCGAAACTGAGCTGTCGGTGCCCAAGGGTATGCAATTTATTTTAAATGAGTGGATTTGTTTTTAAATACATGCTTTGCAGAAAGAAAAAGACAATTGTGATGTCTTTCCAGAATTTTCCAAGGACAATTCTTTCTCATGTTTTGGAGGGAATATGCGGGATTTCTTGGTGGACCCAGTAACACACTCCCTGTGGTATATTGGTGGAGTATTTGATACTCAGATGGCTGGAATTCTAAGAGATGAAGTTGTAATTGCGCTAGCAAGTTAACACTGCATTCTCAGCCAGAGGAAGCAGGCACTGTGACATTCAGAGTGGATAATCCTGCAGTCTGTCTTTCTCAAGAATGAAGGCTGATATATTAAAAACAACAACTAAACCAAACCAAAACTTGAACCCTGAGCAATTGACTTCTAAAGTCCCACAGAAGAGTTCATCCTGGTTATCACTGGTAAAGTGCTTTTAGAATGGTCATGAGGCAGTTGAGGAAATCCTGTTGTCATGGAGGGACAGAGTGGGTGTGTCGCTGCTGCTCCAGGGACTCAGAGTTCAGGAGGGCTTGGTGGGAAGGACAGCATTTGTCACCAGACCAAACCTTGGTCCACTCACCTGCACACAGGCGCAGTAAAGTCAATCTCCTGACACAGGGTTTGGGTGAAGGAAAGTGCAGCATTTATTGTAAAATCACCAGTACAGGGAGAATGGGTGGCTTGTGCTCAAAAAACCCCAAACTCCCCGAAGGTTTTCAGAAGAGCATTTTTTTTTCTTTTTTAACATCTTTATTGGAGTATAATTGCTTTACAATGGTGTGTTAGTTTCTGCTGTATAACAAAGTGAATCAGCTATAGGTATACATATAGCCCCATATCCCCTCCCTCTTGCGTCTCCCTCCCACCCTCCCTATCCCACCCCTCTAGATGGTCGCAGAGTACTGAGCTGATCTCCTGTGCCATGCGGCTGCTTCCCACTAGCTATCTATTTTATATTTGGTAGTGTATATGTAAGTCCAATGCCACTCTCTCACTTCATCCCAGCTTACCCTTCCCCCTCACCGTGTCCTCAAGTCCATTCTCTACATCTGCGTCTTTATTCCTGTCCTGCCCCTAGGTTCTTCGGAACCATTTTTTTCTAGATTCCATATATATGTGTTAGCATACAGTATTTGTTTTTCTCTTTCTGACTTACTTCACTCTCTGTGACGGACTCTGGGTCCATCCACCTCACTACAAGTAACTCAGTTTCGGTTTTTTTATGGCTGAGTAATATTCCATTGTATATATGTGCCACATCTTCTTTATCCATTCGTCTGTCGATGGACACTTAGGTTGCTTCCATGTCCTGGCTATTGTAAACAGAGGTGCAGTGAACACTGTGGTACATGACTCTTTTTGAATTATGGTTTTCTCTGGGTATATGCCCAGTAGTGGGATTGCTGGGTCATATGGTAATTCTTAGTTTTTTAAGGAACCTCCATATTGTTCTCCATAGTGGCTGTATCAATTTACATTCCCACCAACAGTGCAGGAGGGTTCCCTTTTCTCCACACCCTCTCCAGCATTTATTGTTTGTAGATTTTTTGATGATGGCCATTCTGACCTGTGTGAGGTGATACCACATTGTAGTTTTGATCAGCAGAGCAATTTTAAAGGCCAGGTGAGGGAGGGGAACCCCAGGGTCTGTGATCAGCTCGTGCACAGTTCTCTGATTGGCTGATGGTGGTCAGTCCTTAGGCACCAGAAGGTCTGGGGGCTACATACTCATGATCATCAAGTAATTTCTTCCATTTGGAGGTGGTTTTAGCATCTGAAAAACAACTCAGGACATAGGCGTCAGATACTCTTATCTGGTCTATTATCTGGGTGCTTCAGAGAGGAGCTACAGCAGATGATATGGGGGAGGGGCCTGTCCTGGGAAGGCCCCATAGGGTCCTGCTCTGTTACACATTCACTTCCGTGTCATGGAAGAGTCTGGAAGAGAGGTGCCGACCTCCGTGGTCTTCATCCCTTTATGTTTCTGGTGTGTGTTGCTTCTCCCTTGATTACATGTCTCTTACCTGCTGGGTAACAGGTGCCTGGCAGATGAGGTGCTTGGTCCCTCAGGCTGCTGTGGAGGAGTCCACAGGTGGCCCGGTGTTCCCCAGCCTGGATCCTGAGGCCCAAGCCCTGAGAGACGTTACAGCAGCCACAGGTGACTGGCTCCTCACAGAATGAAGCAGGCACTTCTTGGGATGTCTGTCCGGCAGACTAGGTCCAGGAGCTACGCCGGTGGGAAGCATTGAAGGTTATAAAAATGGCTCTGCCAGGGAATTTTTCTTAAACTAAGCCTTCAGGTACTTTGAATGAACACCTGTTTACAATCTGATGTCAATGAATTAATTTTGAGAACTGGGTGCTTGTTTTAAGCACACCAGTGCATTTAGAGCTCTAGCTGTATTCATGTGTTTTTTCTTTTGAGATTATATTTATTTGACTCTGGTATACTTTTGGTCCGTGGGCCTCTCACTGTTGTGGCCTCTCCTGTTGCGGAGCACAGGCTGTGGATGCACAGGCTCAGCGGCCATGGCTCACGGGCCCAGCCTCTCTGCGGCATGTGGGATCTTCCTGGACCGGGGCACGAACCCGTGTCCCCTGCATTGGCAGGCGGACTCTCAACCACTGTGCCACCAGGGAAGCCCTGACTCTGGTATACTTTCATAATGGTGTACAATATGACATTTTAAAGTCCCACAACTCTTAGTGGTATCTAATTTCCATATTACGTCAGCAAGAGCTACTATTTATGTTCATCTCTGAGAGATATTAGACAGCTTTTCTAACAACCTGGTTTCTAAAGGATCCTTAAAGTTGCCCTAACCTGTTGGGGTGTTGTGAGTCTCTTCTGGGTAGTGCTGTCTTTATCTACTTTCCTGATAGAAAATCTTCCCAGGGAGGGGATGGGCCAGTTTTATGTTACTGGTCTTAAGGGGTTTTAATCTTGAAAAAATACTTTAGAGGACATATTGTCGTTTTCTGCTTTCTTGGAGTTTGAGAATCCATTCCTGGTTTGACAGTCACTGTGTTTGTCTGCTCTGCGCAAGACATGTTGTATCAGTGGGAGATATAGTGAGTATCAGGTCATTCATTCCGTTCTTTACATTTGGTAAGATGTTTTGAGCAGGAAGACTCCATGCCATGGAGAATCATAAGGGAAGTAATTATCAATCAGGACTTTGAAAATTTTGCTACTTTATCTACATAAATTCACCTCCCAACCTCTAAGATACCGTTTTTCCTTTTCAAAAAGACTATCCTAGTTTGTATAACAGGTGAATTCCTAAGATTATATAGGTTGACTTTTTTTTTTTTAATTGAAGTGTGGTTGATCTACAATGTGTCAGTTTCAGGTGTACAGTAAAGTGATTCAGTTATACATATATATGTATTCCTTTTCAGATTCTTTTCCATTTAGGTTATTACAGTATATTGAATATAGTTCCCTGTGTTTATTTTATATATAGTAGTGTGTATCTGTTAATCCCAAACTCCTAATTTATCTTTACCCACTAGGTTGACTTCTTAAAAAATTAATTCAGATAAATTATGACAGCTCACTAACTTAGAATATTAGGGCATCTTTGGATTAATTTGTTCACAAGCCAATCACCCCTTCTGCTCTTGTCTCCTCACCCTGATGTATATTCACTCACATACCAGGTCTACTTGACACGAAGTCAAGCGGGTCTAAATCCATGAGACTACACGCTTAGAGCAGGTGGTTGAGTTGGGAGGACTTTCCTGCACACCTGAATTTATTTTTAAGTCCATTCTGAGGCTCTGTTTTTTGTCACCTTCCTTTAAATTTAAACTTTCTTGTCAATAATGACGGGGCTTCTGGCCTTGGGAAGAGAGCACTCAGTCCTTATCCAGTCCCAGGAGGCAAGGGCTCGTCTGCCTGTCCGTGCAAGGTCTTTGTGTCCAGCTCTGGGCACGGGAGCAGTATAGAGTTGTGGCAAGTGGGTGTTTTTAGTTTTTGACCATGGTGACGCCCAAGTGCCTGCCTCGTTCACCCCAGGACGGTGGGACTGGCTGTGATTCGCATCAGAACAGTTAAAGGAAGGTCAGTGGGACGGGGGCGTGGTTAGACTCAGCCTGAGGTGTAGAGGGCTTAGAAACAAAGCCTTGTTCCGAGAGAACTGGGGGTTTGAGTTCATGGGGACCTGGAGTCCGTCCTCCCCTTGGTACCGCGATCAGGCTGAAGAGGTGTGCCAGCTTTCTGATGAACCACGAGGGGGTCAGCCTTGGTGTTGCATTTCCATGGATTTCACGAGGTTTATAAGAGACTCGAGTGAGAGAGGTCTCTTCCTTCACACCATGTCTCATCCTCTTACTGTTTTAGTGGGATCACGGGCCTTGTAGTAAACAGGCCACAGTGGTTTATTCTCAGTCACTGGAGCAGAGCTCTAGGAGCCAGGGCAAGACACCTGGGGACTTTGAAGTCTACTTTAGCCTCATCCCCTGATTCCCATGGGCCCAGGGCTGTTTGAGTAGAAAGCAAGTCCTGTTCCCGGGTTGGGATGCAGACACAGGCTGGTCTGTGATGGCTGGAAGGAGAGGGGTGTGAGTGGATGGCACCGCGCTCAGCAAGGAAGCTCCGGGGGGTTCAGTTTTCTAGGTATTTGTCCTTTGCCTGAGTCCACAGGGAGCATCAAGTCCGCACGAGTCAGGAATCAGAGAGAAACTGTGCTGGTCCGGGGAGGGCTCTGTTCCACCCGCATGGGGCTGCCGTGGCCCCACCCCTGGGGCCCCAGACGGCTTTGCTCCGGGCCTGCTCCACAAAGAGGCAGAGGAAGGGTTTCCTGCTGGGGATGGCGGGGCTGCATGGGACAAGCTGCAGGTGTGGCAGGGGTGTGACGTGAGGTGGCACCAGGAGAGGTGGTACCAGAAGAGGTGGCAGGGCTCTAGGGGGGCGGCAGGCAGGGGGACAGACAGGGCGGCAGCCCTGAGACAGTGAGCTCCCAGGATGCGGGTGGCGGTACGGCCGCCCCTGCTGGGTGCGGAGGATGCGTGGGCGGGGGGCCGTGGGGCCCTGGGTACCTGTGCCTGCTAATCACTCCACAGGATCTCGGGGGGACTCTCCATGAGGCCAGGGCCGGACAAGTGGGGAGAGCAGAAATCCGCTTCTAACAGCAGAAGGGAGGTCCAACCATCCTGGTGTCGAGGAGGTACAGCAGTCTCGTAGAGGTCCCGTTAGAGGATTTATCCAGTTCTGACAGTCACCAAGGCGATCCACATCTGTGGTGACAATTGCCAATCCCAAGTGTTTCCTAAAGTACTTTAAGATCCTGGAGTGTCTTCTGGGTCCCTCAGAACAATTAGTGTTCTGAAATAATTAGTGAAATACGATGAGGCATTTGTACGATACCTCTTGTTTTTGGAGGATGATGGTCTGTTTGCAGTAAACGTGGTGTCTCATTTGTTTGGATAGTTGAGTTGATCAGAAACATTTATTCCTCCGTCCCTGGGCAAATAGAAATGTTTCTTCTGTCCTGATGCTGCTAAAGGACTAGTACAACACAACTCGTAACACTAACAGCTCACGCCCAGCATCTCAGCCCCACATTCAGGGCCTGGATCCCTGCCTTCACGGTGTGGTTGGGGCCTGTGCGCTGCCCACCCGCCCCCCAAACCCCTCACCATGGGAGCCATCCCTGTAGGGAGCTTATCCGGTCCCATTACGAACAGGTGATTGATGTCTCGTTTGGTTCCTGCCCTCCCCCGTAGCACTCAGAAGGTGGAGCGTGTGTAGAATGTACTGGCGGTCGGCTGCCCGCCCAGCTCCGAGCTTCCCCCAACATCTCTGCTGAGATGCCCCAAGCAGGCGGATCCCTTCCTTTCTTGGATTGTACATTGTCATTGGTCACCCGGATGAGACTGCCGTTATCACTTTGCCACTCAAGGGAAATGACTACCATTTTACCTTATTTTACTGATCTCGTCAGCTGTGAGTTTTGATTAAAGGCTCTGTTTTACAGCTTGATAATAAAAGTGAACAGCGTTACGGATGGATGCCTTTAGGGAATCAGAGAGGGCTGATAATCCGTCAGCCTTTGGAGGCTCAGATTGCTGCTAGTAAGATGACGTGCCCTGATTTCCTGAGTGACAAGTAGTCCCTCTTTAGGGAAAATGAGAAAGCTGTAAAGGTGGATCCAGTTTCTCCCTGGCCTTGGGAGAAAGCAGTGTGGTAGCTTCCAGCATGATAGGGAATAGACAGGGAGATAGAGCTACAGCAGGAGATCTTCAATGGCTACTAAAATTCTTTATGGCCTATTGTATATTTAGCAGATGTTTTCAAGACAGTCAAAAATGTAGAAATGACTGTAATTGTTGAGTCAGAGTTACTTTTATGGAAACAAAACATTATTCTGTCACTATACATATATCACAATTTCCTTACCAGACCTGAAGTTGATTTTTTTTTTTAATTACAGTCTTTCACATTTCCATGAATGTTCAAATAACGACAACAGAAAAGCATTAGGAACCAGAGAGGGAAAACTTTTTAAAGTGTGCAGCCTTTTTTTCTTTCTAACTTGGAAGATAATGCTCATGACTGTATAGAGGGTATGAGATTAAATATTTCCACAGTTGTATTTTTAAATAAATGCTTGAACCTGGCTCTCCATTTTGGAAACCTGGCAGCTCCCACATGGGCAAGGCCATTCATTATATTTCTTAGGGTGTCTGACGTTTCTCCAGCTGTTATTTTCGGGTTTCTGGGTTTGTTATGTGTTTGGAGTATTGTGTACAATGACAGCTGCTTATTCTTTTGCTTCTTGGCTTATGGGAATTGTCCTGACATGCTTTCCTGAGAACAGAATTCTCAGCTCCTATCATTTTAATTTTACTGGAAGTTAGCTCGTCTGATACTTTCTGTTTTCATTTTATTTTTTAATTTTATTTTTATTTTATATTGGAATATAGTTGATTTACAATGTTGGTTAGTTTCAGGTGTCGTTGTCTGATACTCTTTGCCGAGTAATTCCCTTTCTGCCCCATTTCAGCTGAGCTTTCAGCACAAGATCGGGATCCTGTATTGCAGAGCCGGCCAGAGCACCGAGGAGGAAATGTACAACAACGAGACGGCCGGACCAGCTTTTGAAGAATTCCTCGATCTGCTGGGCCAGAGGGTGCGGCTGAAAGGATTTAGTAAATACCGGGCTCAGCTGGACAATAAAAGTAAGCGTCAGACTTGCTTGTGTGTGCACAGATTTAATGCTCCAAAGGTAGGCACACCCCAGACATCTAAGCTAGGATCCCGAGCCCTCCCCTTCTTGACCCCCTGCAGTGGCCGAGCTGGCTTATTTGGGATGGAGTTGAGATTTCCTCAGATGAGCAGAGGGGACACATTTCTCAAGAGCTCTGGGTCTCACATAAGCTCAAAGGGTCAATTCTTGTTCCTATGTAACAAGAGCAGAGATTCCCCGGTGTTTGGTGAATAATCTTTGAATATGTTCTTCTTTCTTTTCACCTCACCTGTCCGTTACACCCTGTCCCACCGCAGCAAGGATGAGCCCTGCATTCATTTCTGAAAGTCTAAACATCACCACATCCACTCAGGCCGTGCTCTCGGCCTTATCTTGCTCGTTTCCGTTTTCACGATGTTACCTGGGGAGCTGAAGCAGTGATGAAAAAGCTGACGCATCCTGCTTTCCAAGAACCTTAGTCAGATCCCCTCGAGTGGGGCACCTGTGGGTGCCCTCCTATGATGTGTGAATTTGTCTTGTCTCTTCATTTAGGTAACCGTGTTCCTTATGGTCCTCATAAATTCTGAGCATTTCCCCTTCGTATTTGTGTTGTTATTTAGTTGTTCTCAGCACACCTAAAAATACCAGGCAGAGTAATTTTGTGTGTCTGGGGAAATTCTGCTTACTGTCAAGCAATTAAGCGCTTGCTCTTTTAATGAAGGATGAGCAGATAGATTCTGAACTTGGAGGATCTGGGAGGGCATCTAGCCCTAGAGGAAGGGCCGGTGGGAACTTTTCTCTGGGGGAGGGTCAACGTGTGGCCGAGCCAGGGTTGGCATGGAGGCCGCTTGAGCCCCTGCGGCCCCCGGCCCGCTCACCTTGGGACCATCAGAGATACTTGCTTAGATCGCCTCTGGTGCTGCTCTTACTGCGCGTGGCCTGTCATCAGTTCTGGGGTTTTGATCTGTTTTTGAAAGTCACACTTAGAGGATAGATTGCAAGACCTGGACACAGTGTTGGCTCACATGCGGGCCCTGTGTGTCCTCCACACACGCCAAGGTTGGAGTTTGACTATTAGGCTGAATGTGTATAGCTCATGCCTCAGAAATGTTAAGGTTAGAAAATAATTTGTGACAGCCATTGCAAATATCCACATCTTTTAAGAAGGATCAGTGAGACCTTTTCTGATTTTCTCCTCTGTTTCCTGTGCAAACTCCCCTTACCCACAGACCGCCACATA